>NC_069071.1:107785407-109012349 GCF_025698485.1 Gossypium arboreum
CAATTTCATATTCCTTCATGAAATATCAATTACTATCAAATAGTAATCAAGTTATCCATAAAAAAGACAAACGATCCGTGACCATATTTATTTTTCATCAACCATGTAATTTCAATGAGAGGATCTCATTTACCCATGTCTCGGGATATGAATTCCACTATTGTCAATGAAACTACTTACTGCAGAAGTCGTACACCCAACACACTAGCTTTTGGCTCCTTATCTATTCAAACACAGGCTTTTTACTTACATCAGAGTGTACGAGTTACGCATATATAGTTTGTCATCCGCTCAGGATTTAGGTTTACCACACTACAAATGTCATAAGTAAATAAATCCATAAACGAATTTAAGATCTATACTTCTTGGGTCCAGTCCGATGTACTGTTAGTCCAGTCAATCATATCTATATATCTTCTAGGAATCATCTGTTTTGATGCCCAAGACAAAGCATTTATGCAATTAGACTTGATAGACGACATATTAGTCTTTCAATCAGTTTGTTCATTTTCTATTAGACTAAGGACATGTTTAGGTTCTTCTACTAATATAAATTGTCTTTTCATATTACGATCCAACTATGTAATACTACGTAGTATTAGTTTAAACATTAGACAACCAATGAGAAACATTTGCTTCCATTTTGCTTTGCGTGTAAAAATTATATGAGGACAATCATACAAAGTATATTAATGTAATCAATGAATTTGGTTTATTATTCAATCTGTTTGAAAAAATTACAAGTTTACAAACGAATATACAACACTTAGGGCGTCAAATCCAACAGGTGATTCACACAAAGATAATGTGTTTATAGCAACTTAAAAGGGAGGTTGAGCAAGATAGGAACATGAGAGTAGAGGTTCAAGAAGAAGATCCTCCTTAAGACTGAGAAGGGGTATTTGTATACGAGATTCATCACCCTCATTAGCATTAGGTCTTGAAAAGACTCATGGTAGTCTTGTCATGGGCAGCCTTCCAACGAACATTATATCCCTCTTAGTTAGGCAATGATGTGACTGATAGCTGTGGCAATCTAGTTTTTATTAGACTAATGTGGACTTCATGAGGCCCCACGTAGGCCCTACATGTGCTTCATGCAAGAAAGAAGTTTATAACAGCCCGTTTTCAATGGTGTCAAAAATAGTGGTTTTGAGACCACAATTCTAACAAGTGAGTTAGTATTTTATTTTATATTATTATCATAAGCTCTTATTAAAATTTGGTTAAAAAATTTTGACGTTTAGATAGTTAATTAAGTAAAAAAGACAAAATCGTAAAAGCTGCAAAAGTTAGTTCCTATTAGTTGAATGTGTTAATTTAATAAAGAAACATGATTGGAAGGCCTTATTGGGTAATTATACCCCAAGTTGTGATCATGGATGGTTTTGGTGTTTCATAATATGAAATTTGATGAATTGTTGAAGGGTAAACTTGTAATTTAGTAAATAATTATAATTAAAAAAATGATGGAAAGCCATCATCTTTTTCGTTTTTCACCTAGCCAAAACTAAATTCTCCATTATTGTCTTAGGAAGCTTTGATCAAAGGTTATTTCTTATGATGATATGTAATTTTTACCCGTTTTTAGTGATTTTTATGTTTTTAAGATCGTTGTAACTTAATCTAGCTAACCTGGGGGTTAATTTGTAAAGTTGTTAAATGTTATATATTATGCCATTGATGAGTTTGATGTGTTCTTAAAGCTTGATGGTAGATTATTAAGCTTGGTTGTTAAATATGGTTGTTAAATAGGACTATTTTGTAAAGTAGTTTTTAGTGATTTTAACGTTAAAGGACTAAATTGTTTAAATGTAAAACTTCATCAATTTTTTGTGAAATTATGGTAAATCTGGGCTATATATGGACCCTAGGAAATCAGGCTAGCATGAATTGTAGTTAATTTTGCAAGTTTGGGGTTTAGAGACTAAATTGCTTAAAGGGTAAAATGTTGGGGTAATTTTGTAATTTTTTAATGAAAAGGCTTATAAGTTTTAGTTTGATTATTTGAGCTGTTTGAATTGATTAATTCTGTGAAAATTATTATTTAGATCAAGAAAAAAATCAATCGGACTCAAATCGTGGAAAAGCTAAATTAACGGATTAGTCACCAGCATGGTATTCGTAATCATTTTTGTCTTGGTAAGTTCGTGTATTGTTTAAACTTGTTAATCGTTGCGTTTGATAACATGTTAACCATTACTCATGTTAGGTGTAGTTTAAATTGAATGATAAATGACGATTAGTGATTTTGGACTAAATTGCGATGTTGATTAAATTGATGATTATGTTTGAAAAATGAGAAATACATGAATGTGTGCTTGACATGGTATAATGAAGATGAAGTTAAATGATTTGGACATATAATGTGGCATTTATGAACCTCGTGAATACTTAGGATACAAATGACATGTCATTAGGGGATTATTACAATTTCAAGTGCTGGTGGATGTCCTACCGATGGTTGAGGTCCTACATTTGTTGCAGATTCTCCACAGATCGTGTGAGTAACATCCTGACCTACAACTCCTATGAGCAGACCCATTTCACAGCTCGTATGAGCATATACAGTTACAGTCACAGCTTGTGTGAGCATTTTTCCCGAGTATCCGATGTTAGTTTATTGATTCAATGGGTGGTAAAGGCTTAAAAGAATGTATATATATATATAAAATGTTATATGATCTTGACATATGAAATATAAAATGTTGGTATAAACAATTATGCGTATTGGATATGTGATGAATGAAATGTATACTTAATATGTTTACCTATAAATGTTCCATGACATGTTGGGATTATATGAATTATTGGTGATCTCACTAACCTTGTGAGACTTGTGGTGTATAGGAAAGAAATATGTTTATGAGCTAATTAATAAATCTATGCATGAATGGTTTTAATAAATACTTATTCATTAAGTTTAATTTTAAGTTATACGAGCTTACTAAGCGTTGATTGCTTATGTCTGTTGCATTTCATTCTTTGTAAATCATCGGAAGTCAAGGTCGGTTGGAAATTCAAGTTGGAGCACACGCTATTCGTTCTTCAAATCGGTAGGTTTTGATAATTTTGAAGTTGGTTATAAATGGCATGTAGTAAAAGCCTTTAAGTTCTTTGTTTATGATAATGTTATGTATAACCTTAGTTAAGAAAGATTTGTAGTTGTGTATATATTTGGTATTTTGGTTCTTGTATGTCTTTATGTTTATATATGTGAATGGAAAGAATGAATTGGTATGTTTGACATGTTTATAAGGTAATAGCTTGTGATCATTGAATATGAATTTAGTTTGGTATTTGAATTGTGGTGCCAATGAGGGCATATTGGTTAGACACTTAGGTTAAATGTTTTGGTATGTTTTAGGCGTGTTTGAATGTATTTTGAAGGTGTAGAATTGGTTTGGCTTTGTACCTAAGAAGTGAGTTTTATTTGGCTTGTTTTAGAAGTCATTTTAGATGCACACAACCTGGGAAATGTGTTGTCACATGGTCATGTGCCACATACGGTCACTCCACACGACCATACAGCTACTTAATTTTGATACAGGTTTTTCTCACATAGCCACAGGTTGTTACACGGCTTGGTGGCACGGCCATGTGACCCTATTTTCGAATTGTACACGGTTTGAGAACACGGGCGTGTAGAGTAGCCACACAGCCGTGTGACCCTTGTTTACACTTTTTACTCAAAATTTCGTAAAAGTTTCAAATTAGCCCAGAATTTAACCTGACTTGTTTTAAATGTTTTGTAGGCTCGATTTCAGGCCTGTTTTCATATTTATGCTATGAATGTTAATATATTATGAATATTTGAGGTTTAAATTTAAATTCAAATAGTAGAAGTCTGTTATTAAATTTGTTATCTGTCGTAATACTCTGTAACTCTAATCTAGCGACGGAAACAAGTTAGGGGTGTTACAAAACTCAAACATATCTTTGGAAAGGTAAGTTAGAAGCACTTTACAAATTGATCATACATGTGTTGGCAAGGATCATAGTTGGTGAGTTGTCGCTCATGGGCAAGGCTGTGATTAGCAAGGTGAAGTTGGCAAAGCCCATTATGGCAAGGTACACGTGGCAAAACTATATTGCTTTTCTCTTGTATGTACCTAAAGTTTTTTTCGTCAAAAATAGCACACTTAAACTATCAATTTTGTCTCATCTTACTGTCAAAATATGATGCCAGCCAATGAAAATGTAACACATTTGAACTTAATGCACTTTTTAAGTAAAATAAGATAAAATTAATAATTTTAATACCACCTCCTACTAGAAATTGAAGTACATAAATACCGATGTAATATAAGGCGTCAATTTTATATTAAACCTAATAGCTCAAAATCTAAAATAATAAAAATCGAATTAGTCTAATCTATCTGTTTAACAAAGGAGAGGGTATAAAAGTTGTAGATGTCAGCTTTCAAATCAACACGAAAATCCTCTAAACCTTCACGAGTTAATAAAAATAAAAGTTTTAACAAATGTTTATGCATTCATAAAGCTTTGAGTCCAAATGGCGAAAAGGTGAGATCTTAACAAAGTCCTGAAAATTAATGAGCTTTCATTACCGACCATTTTAAAAAAACCAAGCGATGCGAAGAGAAAGCTGAGTCATTAAAACGTAATGTAGACAAAAAAAAAAAAGAAGACAAATTATAAAAAGGGGGCGGTGGTGGAGGAAAAATATAATGCCATTTTTTCTCCATTTTTAACTTTATTTTTTATTTCTAGTAAATTCGGTAATTTGTGTATTTATTATTTTTATTGATTATATAAATATAAAAATTAGAAAAAAATACAATTTTTGAAAAACCCACTTTTAACTTATGGTACTATTTATTATTATATTATTTTAAAATTGCATGAGATAATTGTACTTAATAACTAAATTTTATTAAATTAAATCATATAAATTTTAAATATTTTAAAAATAATATTAAAATATAATAATCAATAAATTAAATTTTAAAAATAGTTAATAATAGAATCAATTAAAAATTATAATATTTGATAAATAAAAAGTATGTATGACAAACATTTTTATTAGTAGTTTATTTCTTTTAAAATTGCTTTGATTTATTTTGAGCGATATAGAAATTCAATTTCTAAAATCCTTTTCATAAAGATTGAATATAAATTCGTTTAAAAGAAATCCTTTAGGTGATTTCTTGGACTTCTCTTGCCATGTAATATTTTTACCATTTAATTAGAATTGACTTCTCAATTTTCTTAACTCTCACTTTACTTTAACTTTCTTTTTAATCATGAAATAATGTTTACAATGATATTCAAATTGATGATTATGGACCATGATATGCTAATTTGGTAGGCCGCCAATCATGCATATCGATTTGGTCAATAATTGAATTAAAAAATAATTTATAATAATATTACGAAATAAATTAGTAGTATCATTGAAGTATGATTATATAATCATTCGAGTCTTGATAAAACAATTATTCTTTACACTGGCTAAGTAAAGGGTGCCGTTGTAGAGTATTGTGACATTAAATTAAATAATTTTCAACTTTTGGTCTATTTGTATGTTAAGTTTATCCCTTTTAAAATTAAATTTAGATAAACTTGAGAAATTTTTTGTGGGATATGTTTGGGTAATTTAAATAAAGCTTTTATATAATTTTTAAGTTTATTGTTTAAAAAAAGAAGAGTTTATTTTTGTTATTCTTATATTATTTAAGAGTTATTTAAATTTAATTTCAAAAGGAATAACTTAAAATGCAAATAGACCAAAAATTTAGAAAACATTTAATTTGGTGCGCCTAATTTTTTTTTAAAAAAGTTGATGATTGCTTAATGATGACGAGGTACACTATAGAAAACATGTTATTTTTGTATAAAATTTTACACTTGATTTATTTTCGTAATTAATTAATGTTTAAATTTTAAGTTAATTTCAAAAAATTGCAACAAAATTAAAACCAAAAGGAAGAAAAATAATATAATTAGAACTTAGTCCTAAATGTAATAACTTTATCATATATAAAGTAAAGTTTTTATAGAAAACAAAACAAAAGAATTCTTTATTAAAATTTGAATACTTAAAATGTTGAAAATTGATACAATTTTATAGCTAATAGATTAGTTATTTTTACAATTTTATATTCATTTTAATTCAGAAATAAATAGTCCCTATATATTTTTAATTACTTAGGAAAATAATTATCTTTTTGTTTGGCCTTTTTTTATTTATAAAATCTTACTTTTTATGAAATTTACATAAACATTTTAATCTTTATTATATTTGTACTTGATATATAACTTCAATTAATTACTTGAAAATTATTATTATATTTAATTATTTAACTAATAAATATTAAAATATAGTTTGTAAATTTAACTTTTATATATATATATATATATATATATATATATATATATTAAAAACTATATTTATTTTCAGATATTACATGTAAGTTAAATTGAAATTTAACTAATGCTCTAAGCAAGTTGTTAGCTATATTATTTTATTTTTACTCTCTCGGTCATAATGTTTATGAAATGTTACAATTTTTAATAAATAAATAATATATTTTAGTTAGGGAGAGATCTATTTATATCAATTTAGTTTTACTCTTTTCTATATTTTTTATTAATATTTTAATAATTTAACCATTAAAATTATCAATGTAATTATAATTGTCATGTTAATTTTAAATCGATCGATATATCTATCATACTAATGTAAAACAATGTCTATATATTAATATTTATGGCGCGATTTTTATTTCCATATAAAACAAATAGTTAAAATTTTTTAATTTACATCAATTTTGTTATGTATAATTTATATAAATGAAATATAAAATATAGTTAAATTATTAAAATATTAATTATATAAAAATATAAATTTTTCACTGACATAAATAAATCTTTATCTTTTAATTAATATATTCAAATAATAATATTATACTCTCCCGTCACTTCATTTTTCTGCCAAGCCTCAATACAACTCAAACTATTCAAATTACAACGTGGGACTCCCTAAGTGGTCCTTAATCAACGGAACCTTTTTTCTTGAATATTTAATTAACGGAAATTTCATTCACCCTTCACGAGTTTTCGTTCCTTTTTTTTAATTAAGACATAACTACTACAACGAATAATAAAATGAAGAATTGAGTAAAAATTGAATTAATTCATAAAAAATTAGACATAACTCACACAAGGTATATACATATGTGAAAGAAAAATAAATATTACAAAATAAAATGTGGAATAATAATCTTTTAAAGTGGATTTAGATTGGTGATTCGTTTACTTACGAATAATGTATAAACAGCAGTGACAGTGAAATTAAATATTATAACGACTGTAGCGTGAGATAAAAAATAAATTAAATACTCCGCATTGTATCCCATCATCGATCAAAATTTACCCTTAATGGCTTTAAATATGCCAGATCGATGTTTATTATCATATAAAATCCCAAGCTAAATGTATCAAAACAAATAAAAAAAAATACCACTTCAAAAGGAAATTAAAAAAAAAAAACCCAAGTTAAAACCAAATAGTACCCTTGAAATGGAACACGACACTTCAATCCTTAAATCCTGGTTGTCAATGTGTAATGAGTTTAGTAACTTAGTTTATTCCCAACCTTAACAATAATGAGTTACAAGTGCATTTTATATCATTTGTCAACACAATAACTTACTGTAAATTAAAAAAGATAAAGTACTTTAATTTTTCAATCAAGGGTGAGAAATATTTCATGGAATCAGATTAGTGGTCCCTGGAGAGAGAGTCGAAAAGTACAGGTGGCATGGAAAGTTATGGGTGTTTGGTCCTTGGTGCTGTGAAACCAAGTTTATAAATTGACTCCAAAAACCCAGTTCCTTTTGTGTCTTGTTCATCACCTTTGCTTTCGTTGCCATCGTCTCTGTTCTTTTTTTTTTCTCTACTCTGTTTGGTTCAGGTATCCCACTCTTCGTGGCATTGAATATTTGATTTTAATGTTTTTTGGTTATCTGTGATTAAAGTTTTGGTTTTGGGTTTTGAAATTATACAGGGGATAAAAGGGAAGAGTAAGAAAAAGAAATCTATAGGAATGACTAATCAACAAAATGTGGTGGCTGTTGACGTGAAATCGCTTGGTTTAAGAAACTTATTACCACCAGTGACCAAATCCTTATCACCAACAGAACTTAAGATGTTATTCATGAAGAGGTTTGAAGCTGAAAAAGGAGATAACAAAATCAATGGTTTGGTAGATTCCATGAGAGCTTCTTCACCTACCCGTATCAAGTCTTCTTCTGCTTCCATTGTGGGTTCCATTCCTCCCTTCTTCACTTGGATTACCATTGGTGAACCCTTGTGTTTATATATATATATATATATTGTTGAATGAAAACAGGTCCATCATCCTTCAGCTTTGAGTATGTTTGAGCAAATAGTGGGTGCTTCCAAAGGAAAACAGATTGTGATGTTTTTGGATTACGACGGCACACTTTCTCCTATTGTTGAAGACCCGGATCAAGCTTTCATGTCCACAGAGGTAAAACTAAAGTAACCACCATAGTTCATCAGAGTTTGGTCTAAATCCTTGACAAAACTTGTTTGTCTCTGATCAGATGAGAGCAGCTGTAAGGGATGTTGCTAGATATTTTCCAACAGCAATAGTGACCGGAAGGTGCCGAGACAAGGTACATTTGTTTTTCTTCAGAAACGTACTACCATTATAATGGAGCAGGCTGATTGATTTTGTCATGGTGGGATTCAACAGGTTTACAGCTTTGTAAAATTGCCTGGCCTTTATTATGCGGGTAGCCATGGAATGGACATCAAGGGACCATCTAAAAGATGCAAAAACAAGAAAGTGAGTAAGAATATCAGTGTTGTACTTTTTTGCAATTTCATTTGCTTCTTCTTTGTTTCCTTGTGTGTGTGTGTGGTTCTAATTTTCTCTTCTACTGTCAACTTTTGTATTTATTCAGGCTAACCAGGGAGTTCTTTTCCAACCTGCCAGTGAATTCTTGCCCATGATTGATGAGGTCTGTTGATTATGGAATTGACTTGAAATTTGGGGTTAAAAAGGAAAATGACAATGCATCTCGATTCATTTGTTTGGGGTTAAATTTGCAGGTTTATAAAGCATTGGTAGAGAAAACAAAATCGATTGGGGGAGCCAAGGTGGAAAATAACAAGTTTTGTGTCTCCGTACACTTTCGACGTGTTGATGAAAAGGTACCACTCTTTTCTTTTATGGTACAGTGACATTTCAAACGCTAATAATATCTTACTGTTTTTGTGCAGAGTTGGGGTGCCTTGGCTGAACAAGTTAGATCAGTACTCAACCAGTACCCTAAGCTTAAACTAACTCAAGGGAGGAAGGTACACATATCTTTCATATCATTTCATAAAATATAAGGCTTGTAGAATTAAATTACTAATCTTAATGATTCCATTCAAACAGGTATTGGAGATTCGCCCAACCATCAAGTGGGACAAAGGAAGAGCCCTTGAATTCTTATTGGCGGCACTAGGTTCTTATAATTTACTCCCTTTTCTTTTTCTTTTTCTTTTATATTGGTACATGATTAACCTCGTTAGATTTCCGACAATTAATAAAATGCTGTAATATTTCATAAAAATATTTCTTTTTAATAATTTCAAGCATTCGAGATGAACTAAATAAATGTTATCAATATTCAAATAAGTATTAATTGTCGGTTAGATTATAATCTAATAGTATTAATCAAATATAAAGAAAAAGTATCCACTTAACTTACTATTTTTACATTTAAATACCAATTAAACAAAAAAAAAAGTTTAAATATCATATTTTATTACTATAATATAGTAGTAATTTTAGCTTTGTTCATTTTGATGTGTATAGGATATGGCAATTCAAATGATGTTTTACCCATCTACATTGGCGACGATCGAACTGATGAAGATGCATTTAAGGTATCTAATCATAATTAATTGTGATAAGAAAGCTTATTATTTCTATTAAAGAATGTGGGATTTTAAGTGAAATTAAACACACATTTTGTCTGACTAGGTTTTACGTGATAGAGGACAAGGGTTTGGGATTCTTGTTTCCAAAATACCCAAGGAAACAAATGCTTCATATACTCTCCAAGAACCATCTGAGGCATGATTCTTGATCTTCCCATACAATTTTCCATTATTAACTTTGATCTATACCTTTTTTTTTTTTGTTATTTTCGAACATAATTTTGGACTTACTATAATTTTACAGGTTAAAGAGTTTTTGAGGCGTTTGGTGGATTGGAAAAAATATGCACAAGGAGGAGGAGCAGCACCCTAAGTTGCTTAGACATATACATAGACAAGAAATTTGAATACCACCCTCCTACTTGTTTGATTAAAGAGGGTGGAGGAATATGAATTAGTTAATTAATTATGTATCTTTCTCGTTTAGAGAGAGTTTCTAATTGTAATTAACTACCAATTTCTGAGGCTGTAATTGATTAAAATGAGAAGAATTAGAATAATTCCATAATTTTGAAGCTTTTTTCTCATTGCTTTTGCTCCTATATTAGCATACCCATTTGTTTTTGAGATATTCTTTTATATGTTTTGCCCATTTTGCCCATAAAGAAGGGTAAATTATAAAAATAATTACTTTTATTTATTTTAGATTATATTTTAATGGTTTATGTTTAAAATGTTACGTTTTAGTCACTTACATTATTATTTTGTTATGAAGTGGTCAGTCTATCTTTAAGCTTTGTTACCTCTCTAATAACAGTCCTACATGGCAGTCCAAATGAATTTTAAATGCCAACTTAGATGTCCTATCTGGCAATCCAAATTAAATTTATTTAATTAAAAATCTATTTTCATCCCAATAATTAAACATTCAAGTTGGCATTTAAAACTCATTCAAACTGCCATTAGGAAGGTCATGGAGTTTAATGATGAAGTAACCACTTTATAAAAAAAAATAATGTAAGTGACTAAAACGTAATATTTTAAACATAAATGACTAAAATATAATCTGAGGTAATTAAAAGTGACATTTTTTTATAATTTACCACATATAAAATGATAAAACATTATTCTCTCTATTCTAATTAATTTCTCAGAGTCAATTTTTGGTCACAATTTTGACCACTATTGTTTCTTGAAATATTTTTATTAATTAAAAACTTACAGAAACATACATTACCAGCAGATTATGTTGTTATGCGCATGGCATGTGGGTTGGGATAAGTTAGATTATTACCAAAGTTAATTATTTATTTCTTTAATATTGTTTTAGATTGGATATCAATAACAACAAAGCAAAGGAGAAAGAAATACAGTAGAGTGTGTTTCGCATTTTGAAAGAAATAGAGTTGATATTGTAATCAGGAAGAGTCAATATTTTGATATTTCGATGACACGACACATCATGTCTAAATAAGAAGAACTCATCGTCCCAACCAGCTGAACACAACATTAAGACGTGGCGATGTGTTCTCCACTTAATCGAGTTTCTTCTCTCAGTCTAACTCTAATTATTATAAGGATATTTTAGTCATATTTGTACATAAAATTCAGCCTATAAATATGCCTTTTAGCAACCCTAGATAGTTAAGAATAACAACAAAAATTAAGAGAGTGTCTAGGAATTTCGGAAAAACTTTACATTTCGGGTTAAAGATTTATTTGTTTCTCCATCTTGTACTCCCCCTTCAGTTTTTTCTGCTTTTAGCAATGTTTTTTTTTCCCGTGGTTTTTTATCCTCTTCGTAGAGATTTTTCCATGTAAATATTTGTGTTCAATTTTTTTTTTTTCGTTTGTGTTCGTTGCTTAATTCAGGTTCGACTCAACAAATACAATCATATTGGTTGATATATAAACATGAATAAAAACAAAAGAGTTGTGGTAAAAGAAGAATGTAGAAACAAGTGACAAGGATACGGAGGCTTAGGGTGAAAGTGAAAATGATAGTGATGAAGATGATACTAATAAGTTAGAGTACTAGTGACAGTGGTGACGATACTCATGATTTCACAAGATCTACAAAATTATGTTAGACAAACGAGATATGATGTGTAAAGTCAATGAACTTCAGAGAAAAACTGTTGACTTGTGATTATGATCAAGGAAAAGAATGATATTGTTGTTGTACCAGAGTTGAATTGTATGAAAGCAGTTGTCAATAAACTTGGAACACCATGTGAGAAGTTTATTACTCTTTTTAAGAGTTCATCATTTTCACCTTCATTTTAAGCTTAAATTGACATTGTTGTTAAGTAATTTTAAGCATAGTGAAAGAAGTTTGCGATGCTGAATGCTATATGTCATGATGATTGGGTCGATTCTAGTAAAAAAAAACAGTCACTTTTAAAAATGATTGAGGGGTAACTTATGGAAATTGATGAAGATGTCGTATTATTCTACGTAAAACTTAATTGGAAAACAAAGGAAGAAGGGGGAGAAAATAGCATTTTGTCGATTTTGATAATTTCACTCTTTCAATTAACTTCCCTTTCTATTTTCATTTTAATTCTTAGATTTCTTTGCCAAACTTCCACGTAACAAATAATGTCAATTGTACTGAGGATCTCCATATGATTCACCATCTCTAAACCTTTAACAATTTAGTTTCTAGCAATTATAATTATTTTGCCATCTCTAAATTTAAATTCTATAATCATCAAACACATATATAAATAAATGGTTACTATTTAATTTAATCGAATTTATAATTACTTTTTGTTATAAATTAATTTATTTCTACAAATTGACCCTATAATATCGTTTTATATAACCCTAAAACACCTTTTTTTTCAAACGGCAAATTAATAATATGTATAATAATAAATTTATATTCTAACGTTTACCTCTTTTGTCATTTTGAGAATTATTTTTCCTGGATCATTTTAGTCCTTCAGGTAAATTATTTTGTTTTTCACAACAAAGTTGATTGGATTGTGAAAATTTTAATGATACTAACATGGCAATTCGAGTGACAATCTACGTGTACTTCATAAAATTTTAACAAAAAAAATTAAAAAATTATCCATATTAGCAATGAAATACATATAAACCGTCATGCAACTTGCCACATCAGTGGCATCAAAATTTTAATAATTCCATCTAAAACAAAATAGTTTAACTAAATTTAAAAAAATGAGGGACGAAAATAATAACAACCCAAAATAAAAACAACAATAATAAACATTAGAACAAAATTTGCATCATTATATGTACACTAATACCGTATAATTTGGTGATGGACCATATATATATATATATATATATATATATATATATATAAGTGATGCTTAAAGCTAAAATTAAACGAAAAAGTTTTAATCATAATATATTGGGAGTCGGTTACAAGAAGTAATATATATAACATCAATCATTCCTACACATCCCAATTCTTTTTAAATACTTCTAATAGAGATTCCTATCACTATTCAAACTCCAATTATTTCTTCCTTCATTCTTTTTATATCATTTGATATTATTTTTCTTGGTTAAAATATACTTTTAACTACTTATATTTTTTGTATATTTAGAATTTAATTTTTATTTAAAAATTAAATCTAATTGTTAATATTGTTAAATTTTTCTTGTTAATTTTTCTTGTCAAATTCAGTTTTATTGCAATGTCATTTTTTAGTTAAATGACTAATCAAGTGAGTTTTATTATTATTTCAAAATGTCACCCTTATTGTTAACAATTGAACTTAAATTTTGATATTTAAAAATAAAAAACTAATTTTTTAAATTAAAAATACAATAACTAAATTACAAAGAATACAAGACTTATAACATAATTTAAACTATTTTTTTTATCTTTTCTTTATTTAAACTTTAAAGCTTTTGATTCAGCTTCTATGCGGCCAAACAATCATAACTTTCTTTTTCACCTTTTATTTATCAATACTGTAAAGATTTCATGGGTACCTACAAATGTCACGGACTTAGATTTTTCCCACGCAATCCTTGTGACTTTAGGTAGTTTCTTCGCTCCAAAAATGCCTAAGTCAACCTAACTCCCAACAATTGAGGATTCAACAAAATTCCTCTAAGGTACCCACGAATAACAAGTAGAAGAACAAAAAGTGAAAGAACTCGAAAGATGAACAAAGCCACAGAAAAACAAGAACATCAGAGAGAAAGTATTAAGTGAATGCTCTCAAGAATTCTATTACTCATTGAATAAATTACAATGAGGGGGAGAGGCCTCTATTTATAGTTTAGCCTCTCCAAAATCAATGGTACAAATTAAAGTACATCAATAAGACTAAAAGCTATCTACAAATCAAATCTCTAAGATTAGAAAATCGTATCTTCTAAAGATTACATATTATATTTAGAATTACATATCTTTGAAGATCACGTTCCATATTTTCCAAGCTTTATAGATAGACCTTCAATCTCTCCAAGCAATTGGCCAGTCCGGTTGAGCCAAATGACTTCTTTTGAAAATGATGGATCATACAAGTGCAACACGGTTGCGGGCTCCCACGCAGAACCCATGACATTCTCCCTCACCTATTTTAGCGATGCCCTCGTCACGTCCTTCTCATGGAATCGGTCTATCTTTCCTTGGAACCGCCACAATGCCTTGACAGGTTCCCAACTTGCCTCACTGTCGAGAAGTCCCTTCCATCGAACTAAGTATTCATGCTGCGGCTGATAGTACTTTCATATGATCACACGGTCTGTCTTGTTGCTTTCAAATTCACGATCGTAAGAGACCTTTACCCCTATTGGTGCTCGTTCGAGCTTGCCTCAATTTGGATCCTCTTGATCCTCATGGAATGGCTTAATCATGCTCACATGAAACACTGGATGGACTTTGAGTTTTGTTGGCAACTCAAGCTTGTAGGCCACATTGCCTACTCTCTTCACAACTCAAAAGGGTCTCTCATACCGTCACACAAGCCCCTTGTGCAAACCATTATGTCGCAAAATCAAGTATAGTGTAATAAAGACTAAATCACCAACATAAAATTGCACATCCCTTTAATTTTGATCCATCCACTTCCTGTTGCGCTTACTTACCTTGTGTAGACAAACTCTAGCCAAGTCATTTTTCTCTTACCAATTCTTTGCAAAACAAACATCATTAGGTGTAAGTGGTTGTTGGCATGTCACTATCTCGAACAGACTTTGATTCATTGCCTCACTTTGCTGTAAGTTGTATGAAAATTGGGCCACATCCAAAACTTTGGCCAGTACCTTTGTATGGCATCCACATAGTGCCGAAGATATGTCTCTAACAACGCATTCACTCGTTCGGTTTGCCCATCAGTTTGCAGATGCATGCTAGTAGAAAAGTTCAAGTCTAAGCCCATCGACTTGAACAACTCCATCCAGAACTGGCCCATGAATTGCCCGTCTTGATCACAGATGATAGATAATAGGACTCCCCAATATTTCACCACGTGTCTAAAGAACAAACAGCTGTCTCCTCAGCAGGGCACTCCTTGGTAGTTGTGTTACATACTTCAAAAATCTATCCACCACAACAAAAGTACTTGCAAACCCATCAGAATTAGGCAAGCCAATAATAAAATCTATGGATACACTCTTCCATGGTCTTTCAAGAATGGGCAAAGGTTGTAGCAAACTCATCGGAGTCATTAACTCAACTTTGTCTTATTAGCATACTAGACAAGTTTTCACATAGATTTCCACATCATCAACTATGTGAGGCCAATAGTAACGATCCTCCAAATGAGCCAAAATCTCTTCATTTTCCCCTCCTTGGCAAACTTGATCAAGTTTTTAGCTGTGGGATCATGGGACCATCCCTCTCGAATGTGCTCCAATAAAGAACCATCAGGTTGGCTAATTTTCACGAACTCCATCTTTCGACTAAGTGCATCAACCACAGTGTTGGCACTCCATGACTTATACTCCATCGTGAAATTAAACTCTGCTAGGAAAACCTGCCAGCGAGCCTATTTAGGAGACAACTTTTCTAGGTTAGAAAATAAATGTTAGCAATATTATCAGTAAAGACCACGAACCTGGAACCCAGTAAATAATACATCCATGTGCACAAGCAATGTACCATAATAGTCATCTTCTTTTCTTAGACTATGTACCTTCGCTTCGTCTTATTAAGCTTTCGACTCTCGAAAGTAATTGGATGCCCATCTTACATTAGTACTCCCCTAATGGTATAATATGATGCATCCGTGCGTATCTCATATGGCTTCGAATAATCTGGCAAAGCAAGTACGGGTTCCCTCGTTATCACTTACTTCAATTGGTTAAAGGCCTTATCATATTGAGGATCCCAATCTTACACCTTACCCTTTCAACATGTCTGTCAAAGGTATGATAATTTTGGAGTAGCCTTTGATTAAGCGTCGATAGTAATTCACCAACCCAATGAAAGATCTCAACTCCGTCACCTTAGTTGGTGGCTTCCACTCAACAATGGCCCGAATTTCGCTCTCATCCATCTAGATATTGCCATCTCCTACAGTGTGGCCTAGAAATGGCACATCTCGTTGGGCAAATGAGCACTTCTCCTCTTTAACAAACAACTCATTTTATCTCAAAGTTTGGAACACCTCCCTCAAATGTTCCACATGCTCATTGAGCCATTTACGTGTCACACAAGCTGTATTTAGCTCATCCTATTCGACTATTCGAACTTGATGGTAATCTCAAATCCAACTTGGTGAACCATTTTGCACTACTAAGCTGATCAAACAAGTCCAAAATAAGGGGAATAGGGTATATGCTCTTCACAGTGGTCTTGTTTAAGGCCAATACTAAATGCACATCCTCAACAACCCATCATACTTCTTTTGGAACAATACTGGCGCACCGAATAGAGATTTAGATGGCCTAATAAATCTTGTATCTAAAAGCTCCTTCAACTGTTTCTGCAACTTTTCTAATTCTGGTAAATATATACGATATGTGGTCCTTGCTAGCTGCTCCATGTTGGGCACTAACTCAATCATGTGGTCCACCTCCCTCTTTGGTGGTAAATTTTTGGGCAACTCAGTAGGCATCACATATTAAAAATACTGCAATAACTGGCCCACTTACTTCGGGGTCTCACCAATAGACTTAATGGCTTCTTCGACCTTCAAGGTAGCTAAGTAGAAGATTTCATCTCTTCATACTCCTTTAATAAATTGGATTGCCAATAATGTTTTTCCCTTTGTACTTTTTTTCCTTATCATTATTACCATACATTGATTGTTCAAATCCAAAATCACTATGTAATTACCAAAAGGAAAAATAGACGTATTAACCTAGTCAAAGAGACTTAATCCAACCATAAAATTATAGTCATCAAGTGGTATTACCCTAATGGTCGCCTTACTGGTCCAATCACCGAGTTGGAGATCTAGTTCCTTTGTAACCCCCTTGATTGGAACACTTTCTGAGTTCACCGTCTTGATCCAACCCGATTCATTTTGGATCTTGAGACCAAGTTTATGAGCAGTCTCTTCGGACATTAACAAATCAGATGCACCTGTGTCGAAAACCGTATTTAATCCTCTGTCAGCCACCATGATGTCTACAAACATCAGTCCATGATTCGTCTTGTCTTCAATACCCTCTAATATTAAGCCAAGATTATTTTCCACCTTATCTACCTCCTCCTTTGCTCTCATAATAGAAAGTGCGGCCTTCTTCGGACAGTCATTGATCATATGTGGACAATCACAATGGAAACAACATAAAAGTCTATTCTTCTTTTTATCCCAAGGCTTCTTACCATTTCCATTCTTAGTGAGCTTGTCTTTATCTCCCCTGTCATTTCCTTTTGGTTTGAATTTGGGCTTAGAAGGCTCAGGCTTCTCTGTCTTTCCACCCAGCTCGGCAAATGATTCTGCTACGGTCATGGCCTTGGTAAACTCTTGGGCTCCTCAGCATTACAACTCTTGCTTCGCCCATGGTTTCAACCCATCTATGAAGGAAAATAATGCCTCTTTCTCATCCATATCTGAGATATAAAATGTGAGTTCGCTAAACTCCCGCACATACTCCCTCACGGTGTTTTGTTGCGCAAGCCAGTGTAACTTTGCCCGAGCTTTATCCTCGACATACTCTAGATAAAATTATGCTTTGAACTCACTTTGGAACTCCTCCCAAGTCCCAATTTCAGTCCCACCATGTCTCACATTTTTCGACCAAAGACGCCACCACAATAAAACAACGTTAGTAAAATACATAGCATAGTAATTACCTTAGTGGCATCATCCATGATGCATTTGGCATGGAAGTATTGCTCTATTCCCCACAGAAAATTATCCACATCTCTCGCAGACTTTGTTCCCTTGAACTCCTTAGGCTTGGGTGCAACAGCAACTAACCCTTTATTTCCCAAAACAGCCTTGTAGATTGTGAGTTCACCCTTGAGCTCTGTGATCTCCTCTTTCAAGGTTGTCATCATATCCTCAAAGGCATCTTCCCTAATGGTCAGCTTTTCGATAGAATCCATCACATACTTTCTGAGGTGCTCTTTCATGGATTGTAACCTATCGGTGATCTTATCATCGACATCATCAATCCTCCTCTTAACGTCTCCTATAACTCCTTGAGAGTAACAACCTGTCCCTCTAAAGTTGACAGTATGTCCCTCGAACGACTAACTTTTTTGGCCCTCCCACGGGTCTTTATTAGCTTACTATGCTCGTCAATTTCTTTTGACATCTTTCAACGGTGCCTTTAAACTTTAGCTTGGATACCAACTGTCACGAACTTAAATTTTTCCCACACAATAACGGCCTTAGGCAGTTTCTTCACTCTAAAAATGCCTAAGTCAGCCTAACTCTCAACAATTGAGGATTTAACAAAATTCCTATAAGGTACCTATGAAGAACAAGCGGAGAATAAAAAGTGAAAGAACTCGAAAGATGAACAAAGCCATAGAAAAATAAGAACACTAGAGAGAAAGTTTTGAATGAATGTTTTTAAGAATTCTATTACTCACTAAATGAATTACAATGAGGGGGAGAGGCCTCTATTTATAATTGAGCCTTCCCAAAATCAACGATACAGACTAAAGTACATCAATGGCTAAGATTAAAAGCTATCTACAAATCAAATCTCTAATATTACAGAATCATATCTTCTAAAGATTACATATCATATCTGAGATTACATATCTTTAAATATCACGTTCCATGTTTGCTAAGCTTTGTAGATAGGCCTTCAATCTCTCCAAGAAACAAGCCAGTCCAGTTGGGCCGAATGACCTCATTTGAACATGATGGATCACATAAGTGTGTCATGGTTGCGGGCTCCCATTAGCAAACCATCACATAAGAATATGCTAGATAAGTAAGATCAATTCAGAAAAGTTAATGTGAGACTTATTGATGAGAATTGAATGCTAAAACAAGAGAACCATAGACTATTGAAGAAACTTCAGGAGAAATAACTATTATAGAATGAAAAGATTGCCAAATTTGATGCAACTTTGAAGGAGTTAGCAGTTGCACAGTTTATTCTGGAAAGGCTAAGATCAAGAAGTTAAAAGTTGGATGAGTTTCTTACCAATGGATGAAAAAAACCATGCAAAGGTGGATCGAGATATATTGATAAAGGTGACACGATAATAAATCCTACATTTTTTTTCAAAGCCAAGGGAGTTAAAGCCAAATAATCTAAGAAGCCAAAGATTATTTATACTAAGAGGGGTTATATGTTGGAAAATTGGGCTCAAAAAATGCAGTGGAAAATAGGTTTAAGGAAAACCATAGTTTAAATTTTTTTTCCAAAAAAAAAAAACTTAGTTGTGTTATCTAAAGTAATAAACACTCAATCAAAATATTATATTTATAATTTGTCTAGGATGAATACTTCAACCGAGTAGTCTTCTCTGCTATCATCAAGCTCACGTTTACCAAGTGTGGGCTTGCTTTGAATAAAAAAATTCACAAAATTACCAATAAGCAATTTCATAATTTCTCTAAACTTTTGGGGTTAAGTTGTAAATAATAAGAAAATTTCTAAAAATTTTCTAAAATAATTTCTTTAGAGAATTTTCTCTACAACTTTTCTTAAATTCAAGTGTGTAAGAATAATGACCCATACTTTTTTATATAAGGAGAATTTACAGAGAGTTCAACTAATATTATTATTAATCACATTAATATTCAATTAATAAAATATTATCTAGATAATATTATATTAAATTTAATATTAAATTTATTAAAATAATATTATCTTTGGAAAAGTTATTTTGAAATCAAGTTACTTGTAGAGTTCCACTAGGAGTTTAATTTTTCCACTGCTCTACTACTAAAGAACCACCATCACAAACCATCCGCCGATCTCCGGATCGCTGTCATCGCAACCACTGTGCCTAGCAGTGCCATTGCTAGCGCCGCTTCTCCCCAACACCTTGAATTGTCGATGTTTTGCCTGAATGGGCTTGGCCGATTCGGTTTAGGCTAGTGAGGGCCAGACCGGTCCTGTCTAGCCATCGGCTGAACTGTCAATCCAATTTTATACACAAAGCCTAGTTCAACTAGTTTTTGGGTTTCGGTCTCAAGTTTTGGTTCTCGGGTCTAATTTTCAAGTTCAATTACCCATCGAGCCAATTGTCTGACTTGAAAATTAATTTCTAAAAATATCATATTTATTTTAATTAATTTGATTAATTTAATTTTACTTGATCAAATTTAATTTTACCAAAAATCACTTAGATTTTCTAAATTCACTACAGCAAAACTGACTTTTAGAGGCATTTTTGCAAGCGCCGCAAAAAAACGCCGCTAAAGGTTGCGGCGTTTATCTAAAAAAATGTCGCTAAAGGTCATGACCTTTAGCGATGCTTTTCCCACAAACGCCGCTAAAAGTCATGACCTTTAGCGGCGCTTTTCCTACAAATGCCGCTAAAGATCATAAAATTTAAAATATATATATTATAAAATATTATAAAATTTATGAAAAATATAAAAAATTAAAATTCATTATCAAAATATTGAGAAGAAGAATAATATCTATGATATAAATATATATCTCACCAAACATAAAGTTTATCAATAACAATCAAACAAAATACATCACTTATCATACTACACCAGAAATCTAACAAAATAAAATAGAACAAAATAATGATAGAATGCACACTTTAAGATCAGCAGTTAGCTCAAACAAGTTGTCACTATGCATGAATTCAGCTAATCCTAGACCATGCATCCAATAAAAACTCAAACCTGAGAAAAAAAGAAACAAAAGTTGATGAATGACATATGAAGGCAAGAACCAACCAAAATAACAGAATCAGATTCCAGTTATTATGAAAGTAGATAACTTATCTTAAGATAAGGTTCTTCTAAATTCAGAACCCTAAATCAGTTTAATAATAAAATATGCAATTAACAAGTCAACATTAACGCCACATATAACATCAAATTGCACAATTTAATATACTCAATACATTGGCATAAATAACATCACATTGAACAATGAATTTAACACATTCGAATAGATCAATTTTAAGCTCAATAATGGTTAATTTAAAATGTGAACAGCATATAAATGTTTTGCATTTACAGCATGGTATAATCAACTTCAAGTAGGAAATTAAATGCTGCAAATTTCCAGCATTCAAAATCATATATGGACAACATTAATATGACATTTTCGAGCACCTTAAAGACACATTTGGAAAATTTGAGGAACCATTTGAACAACCACATTCGAACATCTTAAAGACAACTAAATTTTGTCTTGTTTTGGAAAACCTTACAGGTCAGCAAGGCATGTATTAAACCATGCCTAACATGTTTATTTCATCATGCTTTGAACAACAACAAACAACCATTATCCTATTAAGATACAGGGCCCTTTAATAAAAAACAAGAAAAACCTTTACGCGTGACCAAGTCCTAAGATAATGAAGATGATGCTATTGGATCCTTCCACCAATTCTCCATTTCAAAAGTAGCTAACAAAGAAAATAACCAAAACCATGATAGAACATGCTATCTAGAAATAAGAAAGAAAAAACAACAATCTAAAAATAGCAAGGCAAGGAAAATGACTTAAAGCCTATAGACTCTAAAGCTAAGGTGACCAAAAACCTGAAGGAAGTAAATAAATCTGAAAATGATTTGATGTTCTAAGGGGGGAAATGACTCATAGCGCAACAAACTCCTTGTACTTAACAAACATACAACCTGGACATTCCTTACATGTATATATATTGCAAAAAAAAAATCACTAGATGCATGCTTTTTGCACAATAGACAGTTTTGTGTTTTAAGAAAAAGAGATTATTTCAATAACTTCAAATTAAAATTTATCGAAAGTAATCATTATTGATGCTTTGAAACATGCATCCGATAAATGATCACAACAATCGGAGAAAGAGATTTAATAGGTTTAAGCTAGATTAAAGCAAGACATAAACAAGCTTCTTATGAGGCTTGATAAGAAAAAAAAAAGTGTCAATAGTCATATCAAAGGTTTAGTAATGAATATAGGTGTTATAAATAGTTTAATGGCAGAGCTTTGAGGTATCAAGAAAGAGGCTTGGTTTTTGCTTTACAGTTAGGATTGAATGTATCATCTTTTTCATTAAATCAAAGCATTTTAATTCCATAAAATCACCACACCACTTTTCTTTTAAACTAAAGACATAAATAAAATCCCCAAAAGCTAATTGATTCTAGAATCAAAGTTCAGGCAATTATAATCAAACTAAACATTGTAGCTAACTACAAATACTGGAAACGATATAGAAATATTCCAGCATCAAACATGTAGGAGTTATAACCACCTCAAAAACTTGAAAGACCCGAATAAGAATCATAATTAAAAGATGACATATGAAAATATTTGCATAAGTAGGAATATAATCATATATATATATATATATATATATATATAGCTTTTTCAAGTTGACATATGAAGATATTTGTATAAGCAGGAAAATTTTGTACCAAGCTATCAGTATATCTGAATGAGCAGAGGGAATAAACTGTACAAAGATAGGACCTTGAGTACATACCCTGTCCAGTTTTGTGGAGGCGCTAATATCGACATATAAGGAATGACCATGTGCTTAGCCTGCTTGCACAAGCGATATTAGTTTATCTATATGCTTTCAAGTAGAGAAATTTATTCAATTACTGTTTATGAATGGAATGCTTGTTAAGTGCCATCTATTAAAGACTACTTACAGTTTTCTCAAGTCCTTTGCGAACTAGTGGATCACATTCAATAACACCATATCTTCTACTACCTTTGCTGGTAAAGGATAAACACAAAAAATAAAATTATACTTATATTTTATATAACACAGTAATCTATTCGATTTATTTCAAAATTTGAAGACATTGATTCAAATCACATTTTGTTACCCACTTCTTTCAATCTCTTTTTCTAAAAGATTTAAATATAAAAATCATAGTTATAATGGAGTGATAAAAATATAATTTTTAAAAATACAGTAAAAGCATGGAATGGAAGAATAAATTTGGTGGAAGGGTTTGATAATCTAGAAGCTCAAGATAAATATTATTTCACTTAAACAATACATGAGCACAAGGTCATTATTTTTCAAGTTCCAGAAAAAACTGTCAAAATTCAACAATACTACAGCAAGAAAAAACAGCAAAAAAAAAGACTACAGCAAGAATGCCAAAATTCAAGAGAACACTAACTTTAATAAGCTTCCCTAAACAGTAGGTTCAACACCAAGCTTCAATCCAAAAGTTAAATCTAGCTTCACCCTTGTTCTTTCTCTAGCTTCAAGCATATACCTAACCTTCAAGCTTGAATATGAATGAATTTAATCAAACTTGAACTCAAGTAGCTCGATTATGTCTCGAGCCAAAGCTCGAGTTTAAAATTGTTCAATCAAACTCAAGCTTGAATATGAACAAACTTAATCGAGCTTAAGTGCAAAAATTTATAAGCAAGCTTAATAATCAAGCTAGAACTCAAGTAGTTCGATTACGTCTCGAGCTTAAAATTTGATGTTCGATCGAGCATAAGTCGAGAATCGTATCCATAATCAAGGGAAGTTCAAGAAGAAAGATAATGAAATACGAGTTATATTTTGAATTAAAAAAATTGCAAATATTGAAATTACATACCTATTGTCACATTTTAAACATCTTTGTGACTTTACCAATAAGAAAAACTATCAAATTATAGTTTCATCTCCCAAAGATTTGAATGTTTCATCTACCAACACAAGCTCATGACTAACAACTAATTCACTAAAACTCTTGAAATTCATGTCTTCCTTGAACATATGGTTACATGCTTCTAGCTAATGGGTTATTTGTCTATTTAAAAACACATCAAATTTTTTAGATAAATCAACATCAAAAATCTGGAATTCCTCTTTTAAACACTGCAGATCTTTTGCAGCAGTTAGCTTTTTTTATATGTTCTTTTTCTTCTTTTTTCCTTCTTTTCAACAGAATCAACTGAATATGATGAAGCATCAGATACTTAAAACATTGCTTTGCTTTTCTTTCTTTGATCAAATTAAATATAAAACTTGCATCCAATTTTCAACCAGGTAATACACGAGCTAGATATGACTAAAGCTACATGTAGGAAACAAGTGTAAAAAAAAAGAAGCCTATAGGACATGTGGAGAAACTACATATCCATCAGCATACTGAGCAAATTAAGACCAATCTGGAGGAGTTTTTAAATGTTAAATTAAATATACAAAACCTCTCTAAAGCACTGAGGTAATCATTAAACTTGATCTGTATACTTACTTTACGCAAATTAAAAAGAAATGAATTTTAATATTTAATATAACTCAGCCTAAGATTAGTATCTATTATTCTGCATCCACGAGGAAAAACGCTAAGCCTAAGGAAATTGTAAGAAGACTGGAAAGTCCGATTGTAAATACTATATAAGACTTCCAAAAGAAATTATTCAATAAATTTCTATTTACCTTACTATTAACAATCTCTAAAATTCCAGAGAATGTCTCAATCTCTTTCTCGAAAAAGTGGGCATTATCCTACAAAGAAATATACAAGTTATAAATTTTCACATACCTACTGTGGTACTGAATAAACTTTTCAGATATATAACGAACAATAGATAATACCAAAAAAGTATCCAGCTCGGGTGTTTCAAACAGTATCACGTCTAACCTCCGAACATCCTTATCACTCCACAGTTACATTATCCTCCTGCGGTGGCATGAATTATAAGCTTTATGGAAGATCCTAAAGAGAACAAAGTGAAACAAGATTAACATCATTTGAGAAAGTTAGTATAAAGCTTTTTCTGACTCCCTACTTCCTTCTCAGTACAAACCGTAGCTTCTTCCTGCGCATCAATAAAATCATCTAGATATAAAAAGATCAAGACCGTCGGAGGCAAAGCTGCTGGATTATAAAGATTTTTCCTAAAGACAAGTTCACTATGATAAAACAATCCAGTTGTAGGAATACCTCAACTGTCTTAATTTTTGTCAACAACGAAATGCGTAACATTAATTTTCCGTTTGTAATCTTTCAAGAGAACCTAGACTCTCTAATAACATTACTCTTAGTCATTGACTAAAAATATTTAGAAAAAAACTTACTACATGCATTTTCACAGTTTCTTTTAACAAAAGCAGGGAAAGCAAAATCAAGCGTCGAGTCAATATGAAGTGGAGAAAAAGGAAAAGCATTATATGTAACACCCCTAACCCGTATCCACTGCCAAAACAGGGTTTCGAAGCATTACTACCATTTACAGATCACTAAAAAAGAATTTAAATACTTACCGATTCAATGCATCATATAAATAAATATATTACCATTCAATCAACAGTTTGACACTTGTATAAGCATCAAACAGCAACATTGTTAGTATACTTGCACATATCTCATATAAATTCAACATTGATATATCTATTTTCTCGACATATCGCACTTGAGTTTAATAATAGTCTCAACTTACATAATTTCCTTGTATCAACATATCAAAGATAATCATATATGTACATGTCATGAAACATATCATGCTCTTACCGCTTCTTCATAAGCATATATCATTCATTTCATTATATCAATATTTCATGCTCCATCATTTCCATATATTTTATGTATATTTATTCCGTAATAGCTTATATCAAACTTAACATAAATTATATTCCATGTACTTATACTTATTTAGTTTATCTATCTTCATAATTATTTCATATAACCATTCGTCATCGATACATATTACCGAATATCAATTGTTCAATGATGTTAGGCGTCTCCCATCCACGGTCTTATTTATCTTTGACATGATGCCATAGTGTCTTTCAACTATGGTCTTACTCATTTTCTCATCATGTTGCCATGGTATCTTTCAACCATGGTCTTGCTCATTTCATATCACGTTGCCATAGTATCTTTCAACCATGGTCTTACACATTTCATATCGAGTTGCCATGGTATCTTTCAACCATGGTCTTACACATTTCATATCAGTCGCCATGGTATCTTTCAACCATGGTCTTACACATTTCATATTAGAGAGCACACTCTGCGAACCTCATCCTTACAAGTGGGATTACCGGTCAAAGCTAAATCCTCATAATATAAACTCATAGAGTATTGTCGGGATTACCGGTCGAGCTAAATCCCTGCAATGACAATTACTCTAATGAGCTTGGATTTGAATTACCATCAAAGCTAAATTCAGACCCTAATTCGGATTACCCGTCCGGCTAAATCCATTTTACACGTATTCTTCGGAGGGCTATATCGAATAGGATCACCCGTCCAAGCTAGATCCTTTTACCGTCAATTCCTTTTCGAGATCCATCGAATTTTCCTTTCATTCAAACGGATTTCTTCCCATTTTATCAAATATATCAATGTTTCATAAATTTCCATATAATGAACATTCAAATCATATTCATATCAAAAACATGCATTTCAAGCATTTAAGAATATAATTCAAGTTACACGAACTTACCTCATTGCTTGTTTGTGTTTATAATTTCATTAATCCGATATCTTTTCTTTTCCACAATCAAGTCTCATATTTGAGTTGTCCGGATCTTTATAAATAAATTTGATCATTATTTTCATTCATTTCATCTTCTAATGCATTTAATTAATGCTCTAGGCAAAATTACCATTTTGCCCCTAAACTTTTAATTAATGACGATTTCGTTCTTAAGGTCAGGAAAATAAAATTCTTGCAATTTAATCCTTATTTCCAGCTATTATTCTCATATATATTGATAACAGTCCATAAATTCTATAAAATATCAGAATTTTCCATAATTTCAACACTTTTCAATTTAATCCCTAAAACATGTTTTCCCCCGATCTTGAACTAAATTAATAATTTCATTCAATTTAGTAATTTAAATAATAAAATAATCCATTTCATGCAATTTGGTCATTTCTGACATTTTTACAAAATTACCCATAAAGTTTTACTTTTATTCAATTTAGTCCCTAAGCCCAAAATATGCAATTTAGCCATGCTTAATGAATATTCATATATTTTTTCCTCCTCCTCCTCTCCATTCCACATCCTTGATGTATGTAGCACACTTGTAAGTAACATTATCTATAATCTTTATTATTTACTTTTATGAAAATTCAAGTTGTCCATCTGTGTCATAGTCACTAAATTATTTATATATGGAGCTATAGGACTCCAAATTAAGATCCTCTAATTTTCCCTGAAACTAGACTCATATATCTTCTTACCATAAAATTTTCAGAATTTTTGGTCTAGTCAATAAGTACAGTTTATTCTTTAAAGTTACCCCTATTCTGCTGTCTGACAATTGTGACCCTTCTTCACTAAAAATTAATTATCTCCTTGTACAGAATTCGAATGATGTTCATATTTGTTTCTATTGAAAATAGACTCATCCAGGATTCTAAAAATATAAATTTAAGCCCCTAATTATTTTTATCCAATTTTTTTTATGATTTTACAAATTCAGAACAGGGGAACCCGAAATCATTCTGACCTTGTCTCACAAAATTCATCATATCTCATGATTTAGAATTCCATTGCTTACATAATTTCTTATATAAGAAACTAGAATTAATAAGCTTTAATTTCATATTTTATTCATCCTAAAATTAGATTTCTACAATTTTTTGATGATTTTTCAAAGTTAGACTACTGCTGCTGTCCAAAACTGTTTTAGTACAAGATATTAATTACCATGTTATAACATCCTTATTTTCTTTTTCTACACCATTTCTCATCACTTTCTCTTATTTTTTCTTCACTAACATATCAATAACATAGGACCTTATGTAAGAAAACTCTATTATAACATTATTTCCATGCTTTATCAATAATAACAAACTTAAAAACATATTGAAATCTTGATGTACTTACCTTTTCTTATTGACTTCAATCTTTAACTTGATTTTTCTCTCTCCTCCAGCTTCGATTTCTTGAATCCAACTTGATATTCTTGCTGCCCATCATCTCCTTGCTATCTTTCTCTCTTGATGGCTATGGAAATTCTTTCAATTTTTAGGTGAAAATAATGAATTTTTGGTGGAAGGACTAAATTGTAAAGAAAGCAAACTTCTTTTCTTCTTCTTATCTTACATTAGTTTGCATGGGAAAGGAAATGTGTTCATAATTCTTCATCTTTCCTTCCTTTTATACTAAATAAATAATAATATAATAATAATAAACATCTCATAAAATATTAATAAAATAATATTTATCTAATTAATTAATTTAAAATATCATCAACATAATCATTACATTCTAGAATTCTCTCTCTTACTAATTGACCATTTTTCCCTTCATGATCTTTTAGAATTCCATCCTTGAGTCATCACTTAATTTGGTAAAATTACGATTTAGTCCCTCATAATTTTTTTACATATTCAATTTGGTCTTAATTCATCAATTTTTCTTGGTTTCTAGATCATTCCACCCTTAAAATATTTGCACCATTAGTCCTTTAACTTTTTTATATTTACACTTCAACCCCTTAAATTTTGAGTATTTACTCTTGTACAACAAGACTTTTCTCATCTTTGCAATTTAGTCCTTTCTTGAATTAATATATCATAATATACTTCTCAATATTGACATCACTCAAAAATTCCCTTTTTGTCACTTTATTTCCTTATTTTACTATATCAGGGATAATATTTTACTGTAAAAATTTTCGGGGTATTACATTATACATTATTGAATCTAGATTGCTTCTATTAAGAAAATACAACTCGGTAATTTCCATTATTGAAGCACCTTTAACAATCGACGATTCATCAATCAACAAAGACAGAGAGCTCTCAGGAAATAAATGATGTAAAAAATGGAGTCTCCCTATTAGAATCCAAAACCATCGAGATTTTCATACTTGACATCAGAATCAGCTATTTTTTTTTTCATACGTAAAAAAATTAAAATCTTATCAGAGACTAAAGAGAACTGAACTCATCACTTTACCTCGGCAGAGAAATTTGCGCTGGCATTTCCACTTGGAAATCGACTATCTTTGAAATCTCTGATATCGACATCGATGAATGGAGGAATTGCTTCTGACAAGAAGTTGGAGAGAGCGGCGTCGATAGGCAATCTCTCGGTCTGGAGAGGGAGGTTGAGGAACGAATCAAAGTGAAGAAGATTGTCACTGAAGTTGGAAGTATGAGGAGGGAAGTGAGGAGGCGGTAGGGAAGCTTAGGGTTTCGGCTGGGGATTGAAAAGCACTCAAGTAATCGACGTTAAGAAATCGAGTTCTCATCGGTGGTGGATTCTACGAATTTGTTGCGAGTAACCTACTAAACAGAAAAGCGATTCAAGTCTGGGATTTGGGATTTGGGATGTCGAATTCGGGAATGGGTGATAATACTTTAGGGATTTAGGATGAGAAAAAAGGGGGAAATAGAACTAGGGAAAAACGGGGAAAATGTTAAGTGTATCAGGTGTGGGTAAAAAATAAGACAGCTAAACGACGAAGTTTTGAACAAAATAATTTAACATTAGCGGCGTTTATAACCTAGCGCCGCAAAAAACGCACCTATTGCGGCGTTTTACACAAATCTCCACTAACAAATCCAATAAAACGGCGCCGTTTTGTTTAAAACATAATGATATTTTGCGGCATTTTTCTAAAAAACGCCGCTATTGCAAACCTTTTGTGGCGTTTTCTAAATAAACGCCGCTAATGCCTTTTAAAATTAATACTATTTAATATATAAATTAAAAACAATATAAATTAAAAAACAATCACTTATATACCCAAAAAACTTTAAAATTATTTTAAATAATAGTATTTTAATTTTTTATTTAAATAAATAATTTTTAAAATTTAACTAATATTTAAAAGAATTAGATAAAATTTGAAATCTTGAAAATTTTTAAAATTTTAATTCTTTAAAATTTGAAATTATTTGATATATAGATTAAAAACAATCAGTCATATACCCAAAAAACTTTAAAATTATTTTAAATAATAGTATTTCAAATTTTTAACATATATTTTTCACACTAATTACCCTAAACCCTAAACCCCTAACATTTAACCTTTAACCCTTAACCCTAAAACCCCTAACACCTAAACCCCATAACCCGTAAACCCCTAACTCTTAACCCCTAAACCCTAAGCCATAAAACATAAACCCTAAACTTCTACCCATTAATCACTGACCCTTACCCCTCTATCATCTAAACTTTAAACGATTGAAGTTTAGCATATATTTTTATAATTTTGAAATGATTAAATAAAAAATTTTCCACTATTCAAAGGGATGAAGTGCAATTTTACCTTTAAAATTTTTAAAAATTTCAAAAAATCGAAATGGAAAATTTTTCATTTTTAGAGGAGCAGAGACCCTTTCAACCCCCTACTTATGCCCCTAAATATATATTAATTATAGGGTTTAGGATTTAATTATTGAATATGATTCACTTGAGATTAACACACAATATACCCATGGCCATTAAACCTTAAACCATAAAACCCTAAACCATAGACCTTAAACCTTAAATACTAAACTCTAAACCCAAAAATAAATTTAATCAATATTAAGTATTGCTTCCATAACTTATTATGAACATAAGCTTTTACATTAATATCTATGTATATACACATCAACATCCATATGATGTTTTTTAGGGTTTAGAGTTTAGGGGTTTAAGGGTTTAATATTTTATGGGTTATAGATTAGTGTTTATGTTTTTTTGGGAGGGTTAGGGTTTTAGGGGTTATATGACTTTTAGTGGTGTTTTGACCACAAATGCCGCTATTGCTCTGGTTTTTAGCGATGTTTTTGGTAAAACACCGCTATTGTTCTAGTTTTTAGCGGCGTTTTACCAAAAGCGCCGCTAATGCTCTGTTTTTTAGCGGCGTTTTACCGAAAGCGCCATTAATGCTCTGTTTTTTAGCGGCGTTTTACCGAAAACGCCACTAATGCTCTATTTTTTAGCCACCGTTATTTCTCTATTTTTAGCTTAAAACGCCGCTATTGCTCTCTTTTTAGCCGCGTTTTACCAAAAATGCCACTATTGCTCTGTGTTTTACAATTTTTACGGCATTTTTTTTGATAAAAACGCCGTTAAAGCTCTATTTTTCCTGTAGTGATTAATTTTTCAAGAAAATTCTTTAATCAAATTCTCTAATTGAACAACTCACACGACCACCTAATATAATTCCACATTGAATAAATTGACTCAATTAAATTATTTCCAAAGTCATAAAATTTTCTTCTCATTCAAATGCAGTTCAATCAATCTTTTTTTGAGCTAGCGGAGGGACCAATCAGACATATACAATCCGATAATTCACAATTTACTTAATCATTGAGTCAGTACACAAGAAGTACCATGATAGAAAACTCCTTATTGTATGCTCTTTACGAAAGCAATTCATTCAACTGTTTTGTCTAATGACCTCGCCATGTGTGTGTTACCCTTATATTATATCATTGATTCCTTTGAGTTAAATTCGTTCGTTCATTCAATACAATCTTATTTTATCTCATTGTCATCATTATGTCTTCTTAATGATTAATATGATCACTGCCAACAAATGACTGTGGTAAATTACTCGTTCGAGAACTAGTAACCCATGGTCACGTTCCATATTCATCAATCTACACAATGACAATGAGAGGATATCGTTAACTCTTTAATCGAGCTATGAATTTCATTATTGTTGGTAAATTCATGCCATAAACAAGCTATGTACCCAACATACCGACTATTGACTCAATCATCTTTAGAGCATAAGCCTCCACTTATATCAAAGCACATGAATTGTCACTATCCTGAAATGTTAAAGGTTAAATGCCACAAAAATTATGGGTATTTAATTAGAAAAACTTTTTGTTTAAGCGGGTTCTAGTATGATTATGAGAATCTTGTGAACTGATTGGTAAATAGTTAGTATTTAAGTTTAGTCTCATTACATTTGAACCATGAGTTTTATTTTAATGGGAAACATAATGATTAAGGGTATTAATAATACTAACCAACTTAGGATTAAAGGAAATGGTAGTGGAAATATTATATATGGGAGAATTATTTCATTCCAGTATTCATTTTTCTTTCTTTCATCTTTTTTTTTTGTTTAATCGGAAAGAGAGAAAAGTTAATAAGCGATTTGCATGGAGGGAAAAATTAGTGTATCAACTTAAGTGATTGAGGATTTAGTAAATTGGTAATCTTTCTAAGCTTTTCTGTATCTTTTGATTGAAGAAAAAGGAAGGAAAATTGAAGATTTAAGTTTAATTCATCAAGCTTGTACTGAGGTGATTATGGTTGCAACTAAAATTTAAATTCTCTTTGCATGCAAATGAATTATGGTTTTCTTACATTTGAAAGCCTTCTTTTCTATCTTGATATGATTATTATGTTTAGTTAATCGATAAGGAGGAGGCTCAAGTGATAAGGAAAAGCTAAGTAGGTGTAATCGGTACCAACTTTCAAGTATTTTGCTGGTGAGTTTCTAAACTCAAACTCTCTGCATGCAAATGAATTATGATTTTCTTACACTTGAAGCCCATTTTTTTATCTTGATATGATTATTATGTTTAGCTAACCGAGAATGAAGAGGCTCAAGTGATAACAAAAAGCTAAGTAGGTGTAATCAATACCACTTTTCAAGTATTTTGCTGGTGAGTTTCTAAAATCAAACTCTATGTGGTTTTTTTATATATCAGTATTGTGTTATTGCATTATGTTTGACTTCACGTTCTACTGATGATGAGTTGAAATACTGTAGGTTGTTTGTTGTACGGCTGAAGCATACAAAGTGATAATTTATAGATGCATGTTTGATTGTACATTTAAGTTCGTTGTTTTGTTAAACTTTCACCGGTAAAATAATTACTGAAGAAATTATCATTCAAATGATGTGCTAAATGATATGTTTGGTATGATCTATGTTGTGTTATTAATAAAAGGATCAATTGAATGCTTATTATATGTCTGTCATAAATATGAATGATATACGAAGTATGGAGTGATGTTTTGTCGAATGAAATATGAAGAAATAGCATGTTGTGTATTTTGTTCCATATGATATTAGTTTTGTGGATGTTCAGGCGGATTGTACGGAGAATGTATACGCATGGTATTTGATCTGTCCCAATTTGTTGTAGCAAATTAAACTATTTTTTGTACTTAATGAGCTTTTAAGAGAGCAATGTAGTTATGTTTTTGTTTAGTTTTCATTTTTAGTTATTAGATAATAAAATAAGAAATTTCAACTATTTATATGACCTTGTGGCCTAAGAGAGGCTTAAAGGTAGACTAACATATCTAATGAATGTGCAAGACATTATTACGAGGCACGAAGTAGTAGACTGCCCGTGACGTTACAGCACAGAGTTAAAATGTCGCAACACAGCAAAAGAAGTATCAAAGGAGTAGACTGCCTTCGGTGTCACGACACAACCTTGAATACATGTCCAAGCTAGTATGCTACCAACTATGTTGCGACACAGGCTAGAGGATATTCGTCACTGATGTGATGAGGCTAACTAATAAGTCAAGGGTGTTTTCATTTGCACAACAAACTTTAACGAAGATTAGTCAACTGAATTAGGTTAAGGACCAACGACCAACCCTAGGTCTATAAATAGGATTGCACTGCCTAGTTTATGAACAATTTTTTACTTAGTTTAATTTCCAGTTTCCTATTTAGTTTTATTTTTACTTGTAATTTAGGTTTCTTTTCAGTTGTAATTATAATTAATTTTTTATTTTGTTCTTCACGGAATTCAGATTATGGATCCACCAAACTATTCAATGAATTACTATTCGCACTGTTATTAATATATCAAGATTCTTCTCATCTCTTTTCTTGATTTGTTTTTAATGTTTATATCTTTAATCAAGTTCATGATGTATGTTAGATCCATGGGGAACTAATCTGGTAACAGGAGATTAACGAGTGTATGTGAGATTAATTAGCTTTTGTGTAGGGTTTCTTAGTGGATTAACTAGTTGGGATAGGAAGAATTTAAAATCCTATGCTTGACGGCCCTAAGAATTCATATAGGTAGAGATGAACCCAAAATTGGTATTGCCTATCACTAAAAACCTTACCCCAATCTGGTCCAGAATATCAGGTCGAGAGATAAGTAGTTCTTACTAACTCATTAGGTTAGTGGAAGGCCAAGAGGCCCTAATAGGTTAATAACTAGTTGATTGGATAGAACCTGAAATAGGAGTTAATTATGAATACTAAAGTGAGTTAGTCTTCTGTTGTTTAGATCTAAGTAAATCTATAATTTGTTTTCCCAATTTTTTTTATATCCTTTGATTAGTTTAATAAAATAACTTCTATCACCACCTTAGAATTCATCGAATATAGTTTAATTAAAATACTAGCTAGACCTATTAACATAGAAATTAGGATTAGTTTAGTCTCGCCTCCATTGGGCACGATCCTCAAGGTACTTCTATACTTCGTTATATAAATATATTACAACATGACCCATATACTTATAGAAATCGCCTAATGCTTATCTTTGGTTACAGTATTCACACTCTAGATGTTAATACGTTCAGAGGTGGCTAGTATTGAGCTTTGCATAGGTTCAATTGGATTGTACGGAGATATATGAGTACATGTATATAATAAACCTATGTGGGTTCTTTTAAGTATGAGACTCTACAAAGTCTAAAGCTTAAAGCGTCATATGTGTAAGCAAGTCCATAGTCATGACATATGTAAGTTATGAAAGTCCGCCAAACTTGTTCTTTACGTTTTTTGTCAAAGGTATACGTGGGAATTCACCATACGAAGTCTGCGAAAAAATTTGCATATAAAAGTCTGCCATATTCATGAATCTTCTACTATGAATTTGTATGCATGACAACCCGTCAGACTTGTTCTTTGTGTTTCATAAAAAAGTTTTACTTAGAATTCCTTCATGCGAAAATTTGTGGAATAGTCTGCGTATAAGAATTTGCATCTATATATAAGTATTAGTCTATGGATTTGCACATGTGAGTCTGCCATATATGAATTCACATCCAAGAATCTTTTATATGAATCTATATGTATGACAATCCGCTGGATTTATTTTTATGATTCCAGTTATGGCAGCTTGTTGATCTTATACTCATGTTTCAAGTTTAAGATATCAAAGAGATTATCCTTCATAAGAGTCAGCATGGATTATTATCTAAGCAAGAGCTCGCATGGGCTTATTCTTATGTTCAAGCTACAAGAGTTTTTATGAACTAGTTATATCAAGCCAAAACCACAGGGATCTTCTTCACATAGGAGGTTGCCAAGGACTATCTTTAAATTGAGAGTTTGTAATGACTATCCGCCAAACAAGAGTCTGATAGTAGCTATTATTTAAGATGAAGTTCACAAGTAAGAAACTCAATGTATGAATCTATGATTATGATTTCACTTATAAAGGTTCGTAAGTAAGGTCTACAATGTTCACTAAGCTCGAGTCTGCATATAAAAGACTTTAAGGGTAAAAATGCAAGTAAAAATTCTTCACGTGTGAATCTCCATGCATGAGTTTTTTTGAAATCAATCTATTGTATGTTAGTCTATAATGATAATAATTGTTAAGGTAATATGCATATGATTTGCTGGCAAAAGAGGAACATAGGATTGTGTCAATGCAGAAAATGTAGAAATTCTTAAGAGAGCCAATGTAAGGGAGGACAGGAGTATGCCAAGAAGAATTTGTGAACCCTACTTTTGTAAGCAATGTCAAACAGGAGATCAAACTCATGAAGTTTTTACTTATAATTCATAAATGATATATTATATTAAAAACTCACTAAGTTCACTTAAACTTAGTTTTTGTTATGTTTTCCAGGTAAAATGGTTTATGTAAGGAGTTGAAGAGGGAACAAGTCAAAATTCATTCAAGGTTTGACGAACTTGAGTTCTTACATGTAGCATGTATATAGTGAGGTGTCCTAGAGTCTGAGCCTTAAAGTTAGAATTTTCTTTCTATAACCAAGTATGAACAGTAGTATTTTAAATTACAATAAATTGATTCAAAGTATTAAAACTATTATTGTAAATTTTCCATAAGCCCGCCTGCTAAGATTTCTAAACTAGGAATTTGGAATTATAAGTTCATCTAGCAAGTTAGCTAATTAAACATGTTAAGTTGTTATTGATGTTATGCGAGCTAAGTTATGTATTATCCATAAAGAATATTTGGTTGTTTTAATTATGTTAGTTTACAATTTAGTTAAAATTTGTTCGTCGTTCATTTTAGAGTTGATGTGACATATTGTATCCATACCCGTCTATTGGGTTAGGTATAGGGTGTTACATGAGTTACATATGCATGATTAGTGACTAACTTAGAATTTAAGTAAGTCACACCATGAATGTCACAAGTGAAATAATTCACAATTGGATTCAAAATTAAGTCAACTTGGGTTCAGTCCAATGTATCATTCTTCCATTTAGTACATTTATGTCTCTACCTGTGGAGTCAACTGCTCTGATAGCTTAGACTAGCCATCTCCCTAATTGGAATTGTAGACAACATAATAATTCTTCTATGTATTTGAATCAAATGCTCACTTTGATTCTTTTACGGGATTACAGACTTGTTTAGATTATCTACAAAATTAAGCTATCTTTCTCACAATGTAAACTTTCTTACAGTGCCACTTATCATTAGCTTGAACTTAGACAATCAATGAGATAATACTTTCTTGTCACAATTTCCCTATGTATGCAAAACAAAAAAGACAAAAAAAAAGATATAATAGTGAAATGTGAAATTAATTTTATTTATTTATCCATCATTCAAATACATAGAAAATAGTTACATGTTTACTACAATATGGACACATTTCCCAACATTATAAACACAATAGAATTGTGTGTCATTAATGTAGTACCCCATGTCATATAAAGCCTAGGTATTACAAGCTTTCGAAAGATCCCAGGAGGAAGCAACTAGTTACAAGTAGAGTGCCAACTAAAAGGAGGTAAAAGCAAAAGCTATTCTCAAGGAGAAACAATCAAATGTGTTTAATTGTTGCACGTGAATCTTTGAAGGCTTCCACTGAGCACATGTGGTATTTTGATTGTAGTAATTACTTGACTGGATTATGGTGAATATCGATCAAGCAAGGATAATATTCCAAGAATTCAAGTGTGATTCACTTACCATGTTTAAAGAGTTCCAATTTCTATAAAAATTCTTATGCTGAAGACTTCTACTTATTTGATTCCATATAGAAGATCGATTGAAGTGAGATTATAGTGGTATATTTTGATTTCCCTTGCTGAAGATTACAAGTCTACACAAGTCTATATTGAAGACTTGTTTATTATGGTATGTACAAATTAGAGAAATCACTTGTTTTGTTCATTGAGAGGAACTTGTTTTAGTGCAAAATACATTTTTCCAAGTTGTTTTCATGTTCAGTTTGTAACAAAGTTTTTAAAGAGAAAGTCTTAGTGGAGATAATGGTCATAGTTAAAGTATAGGAGTGAGGTTGCAATTTGATGGTTGAGTTGAACTTAAATCACGACTTGTATTGTTGATTCATAGTGGATCACTCTATGGACAATGCCTTGCAAATGTAGGAAAGGGTTTTGAACTGTGTAATTATTGTGTCCATCTCTATTATTTTACTCTTTCAATTGTATCTCTAGTTGTAATTTAACGTGCAACTGACAAGCAACTCAACACTAACATATACCATATAACAAGTTCATTATGATATTGTCTTATAAAATTTTGCCTTCAAACTCAAAGTGTTACATTGTAATCACATAAACTCTTATAGCATTCTCAATTTATGCCATCTAATTTCAATACCATGAATCTTATAGTAACAGTCCTTTATAACACTTAAAAAAATGATAGGACATCTATGCATGTTTAAGATTAGGAAGTGAAGGGATTGGAAAGAATTCGGCCATTGCTCGCAAAGAAAACTATAGTATTGACCTACACCATAGGGCATTTGAATTTGAGAGAGTTCAAAATATTAAAAAATCTTAAAAGTTGTATTATTATTATTAGTAGTAGTAGTATTACAATATAACATAATGTAATGGAATAAATGGTCTATATTCAATGGTATATTTTCCATAAGGTTGGGTGGTGAAAAGGATACCCACCACTAGTAGGTGAAGGCTGGGGAATTCATTGTTGAAGAGGAGTTGTAATCCACTCGAAATGCTTTGGTTTGAAGAGGACATGGATTTTAGTTAATGGGGGATTTCCAACATTCAAGCCATTTAGTTCTCTCTCAGTATAGCTCTTTCATACGTGTAAAGAAAGGGTACCAAACCCATGATGGGGTCCTACTCAAATAAACTAAGTAGCAGAAAGCTCCAATTATTGGAGGCCAAAGAAATCACCTCCCTTCCACGACCAACTCATGAGCCTTGCATAGTTTAATTGAAAAAGTGAAAGGATGAAAGAGGAAGTAAAAAAATTAGAAAGAAAAAAAATAAATGTGCTGCATAAAATAAAATAAAAAAGGAAAACTGATATTCTTTTATTTTAATACACAATACTGAATCTAAAAATATTTTTAAGAAGGACGAAATTGAATTATAATTTTTTGTGAGGTTGAAGTGTAATTTTATTTTATATTAATCTATAATTTCATCATATTAAAAAGAATTAAATAAAATAATTTTACAATTTTACTGTATAATAAATTTTAGTTCTATCATTTATTAGGGATTAAAAGATAATTTTATCGCAAAACAAATCAAATAAAAGAAAATATATAATTCTTTTTCTAGTCATTAAAAAATTCAAATTTGTTTTACTCTACCAAACAAAAGGTTAGTTAGTGATCCCATTTTATTAAACAGCTTTCACTCAGATCATCTATGTGTCTTCAAAATAAAACATGTTAGATCTCCTATGAAGTGGGTTTTCGAGAAAAATCATTTTAATACTAACTTTATAATATAATATATAAGCTTGAATCCTTCCTGCTCCAACAAATCATATATGCTTTACCATATTAAATAACGTCTAACCCAGTTTTATAAAAACCCTACCATGATGTGAACAGTTGAAAATTATTAAATATATATATATAAAAAACAAATAAACAAGATTCTTCTTCTCTCTTTTTTCATACATTAATTTGAAAATATAATTGGTCTCTGGTTTTTAGATGTGATTGCTCCCTAGAAAATGTTCCTAGCAATAGCATTCATTCATGCAGGCTTTGAGAGATACTCAAATACTAACCAAGGAAGGATGGTCCCCGGCCTCCATCCAGGGCCAACCAAAGGGACTGCCTCCTGATATGAATAATAGTTAACATTGGAGATATCATATTACATTATAATTTGATTCCCATGTGATTCAAATAAGCTTTCTAGAAGAAAAAACTTATCTAAGTTTTTATATTAATAGGGATGAAGTGAAAAGTTTATTTTGTGGGTTAAAATTAAATTATAAAATTTTAAAGGGATTAAAGTATAATTTTATTTTTGTATATGTTTGTTAGTTTAGAATTTTAAAGGGATTTGTTAATTTATGGAACCAACGAGGAGACATGGAGGAGGATGTGGTGGTGTTGACGGAGGTTGGTTCACTTAGTCTAAGCAGAGAGTCGAAGAGTGAAGATAATGAAGGTGAAAGCTTAGAGCAAAATGGCAAAGTGTAGGCTAGAGTGTAGAAGAGTCGATCCCCTCTCCAGTGTCTTGGGGGCTATTTGTAAGCGAGGTCTAGTGTTAGGTAGCATTAACGTGGCAAATCTGCTATTAGACCATCATTGTAAGACATGTGCAGCGAATGTCCATGATGAGATTTGATGGGATGTATTCTATCATTCCTTCTGATTCATAGTACAAAATGATTAAACTCACGTGTGGTTTAATGACCAAAAGGATCACGTTTTTAACAGAAGATCGGTGCTTGGAAGAAAGAGTGTTGGTATCCTCCTAACTGGTACAGGTGAATATTTTCCTTGAGTGGTTGCCTTTTATCTGGATGGGAAACTAAATCAAAAGGCGAAACTTCTGATGACCTCCTAATCCTTCACGAATAGGGGCTTATCTCAAGTATCTTGTCGTACTGCTACATGTCCTAAGTTGATAGAGGTATAATTAAACTAAATTTTTTTTATCTTTGAGAAGCCAAAGTGAATATTTACCATTAAACTAACTTATAATTTTATAAACTTTAAACAACTAAAATAATAATTTAGTAATTACACCATATAATTCCACAATATGAAAAATATATAAATTTTATAAATTTAGCAATTTTATAAATTTTGTCTAAATCCGACCCGGCTCATGCACACCTCTACTAGATATAACCCATTATGATTTGTAACATGATTACTCTTCACCTTGAGAGGAAAGGACATTATCCTCCAACTAAGGACACCGAGTTTAAGCCAATCAAGCAATAATGTGAAAGGCCGTTTAATTAGTAGTATTATTATTAAGTTGATTTGGCCTTTGCTAAAACTATATTAAATTCATAGGAAATTGACCATAGAGGTTGGGCTGGCACCAAGAACATCAACTCTGAGTGTCTAGAAAAGTGAGGACCCAATGCGCATGGCACAATAATTTAATCAGCTTACCATATTTTATTGTATTTTTCTACTATTTCAAACCAGTTTTTATTCCACCATTATGTACATATATTTTATTTTATTTTAATCAGATACTGACTCCTGAAAAGGTTTCCAACTTCAAACAAGTTCATAATATAATATATAAAAACATAGGGCACCTGGACTTAGATAAATAAGTGATAATTGGGAGATGTTTCTGTTTAAAGTTTCAAGCGTTAGTGCTTGTTTCTTTTATTAAAAGAAATGTATCCTACACTTTATATAGAAAATAATAAAAAAATATTACATTTTCAATAAAAGACTCAAATTTAAACTTTAAAGATGACATTATTAAAACAATAGTCATAAATTTTAATATGAATCATGAAATGGACATAAAAAATCACAATAAACTACAAATTTAAATGTTTGAAAGATTAGTTGTGTTCCATGTCGCCATTATTTAGTTTATTTAAGTTATTGATATTAAAAGAATTAATTAAAATCTTAAATGATTAAAGAAATAAGGTCAAAGTTTTCTTCTTCTTTTTTTTCCATTTAGAAAAACGGTGTGCAAGATCAGTGCGAATAAATAAAATATGGGATAGTAAATTAATAAAAAGTAATTTCTAAATTTTGAGTGGAGTTTTGGCCAGAAAAAGAAAATTACTCCATTGAGCTGCCTCTTAATAATAGATTAATTAATTTCAAAATCATGAGACAGAAAATCCAATTCACCGGTCAGCTGATGACTAATTAAATCCAATTCTAATGGAACTAATAAAAATCTAATAAAAATCTATTTTAGCCTATCAAGGCCAACGTCTGAATCTTTAAATTTTATCATGTACGATTATAATGCGTGGATTTTCATCCAAGGGTATTTTATATGCAGTGGCGAATTTAGGACTGTTCTTCTAAACTAAAATTGTTTTATTTTAGTTGTTTAAAATTTATTTTTAAATTAATAAAAATAAAATTATATTTTGACCCTTTTAAAAATGATAAAATTTTAATTTAATCCTTTAGAAGTTGTATTTTATTATCATAAAAATTAAAAAATTCTAACTTCTCCCTAATTTATTTAGTTTTTATTTATTTATTTTTCACTCGTTATGATTTATATTAATTGAATTTTATAATATAATTGGTTCAACATATATGATAGCAAAATCTCTTAAAAATAAAAATCGATTTTAAAATTTTGTTTGTAATTAATAATATTTGAACTTAATCGCTTAAAACTTATACTAAAAGAGATATTATTAAATCAAATCCATTTTTATTAATTATGAGTTATATATTACAAGGTTGTATATAAAAAACAGAATAAATAATCATATTCATTGTACAGGCCTAAATTTGATCTGGCCCATTTTGCAACTTTTAACCCAAGCTAAATAGGCCCAAAACCCAATTTATAAATCCTAACAGCCCAAGCCCACAACATAAACAATTAGTTTCAGCAAAACAAACCCTAACCCCTATGTGCGCCACTCCTCACATGGCGTCAGTGCGTTTTGCACCTGAACAGACACCTCGTCCCATTGCCCGTGCCACCAGTTCCGACTCTACCTGCAAAATGGAAGAGAACACGCAACAGCAACAGAGAACAGTAGCAAACACTTATGAAAAACAATGTATTCCGGTTATAAAGCCTTGATAAAATCATTGTAAAATGGGGGATTTTTTCGAATACAAAAAAGGAGAGATTCAATAAAAAAGAGAGATTTTAAAAAAGCAAAATAGCAAATCTACAAAATCGATTCGAAAAAAAAAAAGGTTACTGATTATTTTTTTTCTTTCTCTTTCATTTTATTTTCTTTTCTTTCTTTTCGAATCTATTGTTCCCTATTTTACCTTTTTTTAAAAAACAGCATATATATATAGATATATATAAAATAAGAAAAAAAATACTTTTTTGCACGGTGGCTGGCGACGGCCGCAGACGGAGCCGGAGCTTGGTTGGAGGGAGAGGGGATGAGAGGGAGAGAGTTTTTTTTGAGAGAATTTTTGGAAAATTCTGTTTTGTGAAGAAGAAAAATGAAATTTTTAACAAAAAAAATTTGTTTATATAGTGCCCCAATACGGCGTAGTTTTGGGGCAAGCCTCAGACGCCCAAAACGGCGCCGTTTCAGTCCATTGCCCGTTCGACCCGACCCGACCCGATGCCCAAAGAGGATCCGCGTGTTTCCACTTTTTTGGTTTATTTACGCGCGTGACCCCCTCGATTTGGATCGCGCTTCAATTTAGTCCTTTTTTGTTCTTTTTCTCCTTATAGATTTGGCCATCGAATTTGTCGTGTGTTTCAATTTAATCCCTGACTCGCTGAGTAGGGACACGTGTCCAGAGTCAAGGTTATTTTCCGAATCGGTCCTCGGTAGCTTACGTACGTTTAACTTTGGTCCTCGGTGACCTTTTTTGGTTATTTATAATTTGTACCCTTAATTTTTAATTTAATTTTAGTCTAGTCCTAGCTCTCCAATTAATTTATTTACTTATTTGTTCAGCCTTTTAGGAATCGTTCTATTATTAATTATTTATTTTAAAATAATATTAACATTATGTATTTTAAGTTTTTACACTTTTGAACTATTATTCATTTTAAATTGTAAATATATTGTTTATTTTAAACCACCATACATATTATTATTTTGAATTTTTTTTACATATCTTTTATTTAAAAGTATTTTATACATAATATATATTTTAAATTTTCGTATATGTTAGTTTAGTTATACTATTTTATACATTAATCATTTTAAATTCCTTTTATTATCATTTATTTTGAACTCTCTGCATATTACTTACTTCAAAATATTTTTTAAAATATTTTTATACATTCCTTATCTTATATATATATATATATATATATATATATATAACTTGTGTTAAAATTGTTTTATTATATATTATTAATTTCATGTTGTCTTATATATACATTTTGTTTTTTCTCTTTTAAACTAATTTATATATATATATATATATATATATATATATTTCCTTTCAAATCTATTATGTATATAGTTTATTTCTGAAAAGAATTTTTTTATACTTTTATTATTTAAAACTCTTTCATATATTATTACCCTTTCATATATTATCTATATTGAGTTTTTCATTGTATATATTATCAACTTTAAATAGACCTATTTTGTTTTTAAAATATTTTGTATATTATTTGATCCAAACTCCTCTCTCATAATATCTATTTTAATAATCATTCATGTATTATTAGTTTTTATTTTATATGTACGTTATTTTAAATTCTAGCATGTGTTATTTGCTCATCAATGCACCATTTTTAGACATTGTTTTGTATCATATTAGTTTTATGTTGTTTGGTACCTCATGTGGTAATTGTTTTTATATTATTTCATGTATATTTGTCGCACCACATTTGTCTATTTTTTTAGGTACCATTAAATCAATTATTGTTCATCCATGCTTGTGAATTTGGTTATATTTTAGATTAGTTGTGTTTAATTGTTTGTTTTGTTAGTTGGTTAAATAAGGTTATATTATCTTCATCCATCAAGTATTGTATTTTATGTGCATATTATCCCATGTTTATTATTCCTCTTTTTATACAGATATTACCTTGTAATTTTCAACTTATTAATTCAAACCAATTATTCCATTTTATTTCAAGTCAAATCAGTATTATTCCTCTTTTTATACGGATATTACCTTGTAATTTTCAACTAACTAATTCAAACCAATTATTCCATTTTATTTCAAGTCAAATCAGTGTGTTTTGAGCTAGTTCTACAATTGTTTATTTGAAAATTTACTAAAACAAAAGCAATGTTTGATGTTTGGAAACTCGAGGAATCGTGCCCTACCGTACTGGGTTTCGATTTTTCGTTTGTCCAAAATAATCAAATATTCCTTTGAAATTTCATCCGTATTTTCTAAATTCTAAACAATGCAATGTTCAATGTTTGGAAATTCGAGAAATCGTGCCCTGCCTTACTGGGTTTCGATTTTTTTTCGTCGGACCAAATAGGCGAACATCCTTTTGCAATTTTCAAGTGTTTTGAAAGAAATCGTATTTCAAAATATGTTTTAGACATAAGGACATTATTTAATCAATTCGGTACCAATTTTGGGCGTTACGAGAGTGCTAATCCTTCCTCGTACGTAACCGACTCCGAACTCGTTTTCTCGAATTTCGTAGATCAAAATCGTTGTTTTAGTAAAAAGAAATATTTTATTAAAATAACCAAATTTCTAGGTGATCCGATCACACCTAAGTAAAAAGGATCGGTGGCGACTCTTATATTCGTTTTTGTTTTCAAAACAAAGTCGATTCCCGTTTTCCAAAAAAAAATGGTTTTGACATTCATATTCATATTACAACTTGACACGTGACACTTTTCATTTGAAGCATTAATTTTCAATTTGATTAAATTACTCCTTTACTTTTTAATTTCTTTTTAAGTTATTTCATGCCTTTTGTTTAAATTTATTTTCTTTAAAAAAATTTATATGTTAAATATAAAATTGATTTTAAATAAATTATTTCTTTATTTCAATATTTTTCTTAATTAAATTAACTTCTAATATTATAATATTAAAATTATTAACTATTAAATTGTAAAGATTAAATCATATCTTTAAAAAGTACACATATTAATAATATTTATTGAATTAAATTTATATTTTAAAAATATAATAAGAGTTAATTACATTCTTGATTTAATTACATCCTTGATTAAAGTAGAGTAAACATAAACATAAAATTATAAAAAAATTGAATATTAAGAATTTCAACATTAAAATAAATTAATTAACGAAAAAATATAAAATAAATAACCTATAATAATATAATAATATTGTTTAAATTATAATAAAATAATATTAATATTCAAAACCATGATGGATTTATGTATTGTTTTAATATTAAACATTTTAAACATTAAACAACATTAAAATAACTTATTAAAATTAATTAAATATTTTTAGAAGTATTTTGTAGTTACATTACTTTTTTTTCATTTCATTAATGATTTTAAATAAAAATTAATGTTATAAATTATTATAAAGTTAATATGCACAACCGACCCGTGCATTGCATGGTTTTAATAAGCTAGTATTTATATTAGGTAAAAAGACCTTTCAATTCCTTTTAATTTCAAAATTGAATAAATTGGTCCCTTTCAAAAAAAAAATTTAGAGCAATTTAATTCATATCAATTTTGAAAATGAGCAACTAAAGACAATTAATCATGGCGCTAATGTTTTTACATCAATTGTACATAATTTTGATTGGTATAGTAATAAGTTTAGCCCTTCATGTTTACATATTTTGTTAATTTGACCTTAATTCTAAAAAAAACTGTAACCTCCCAAACCCAGCCTAGAAATTATGACCAAATTTTCAAAGCTACATTGGTTATCGAAATGGCCAAGTAAAAATTTTTGGAGTTTAAAACAGTCTTTTAAAAGCATTTATCTATCTTTGAAGAAAAACCTAGCATTTTATCTCAATTTCACTTAAAGATAGAATTTTCTAAAACGATGGATTTTAAAGTTTACTCCGCAAAAGTTGTTTTCCAATTTTATGTGTATTTCAAATCTCATTTCCATATTAATGCAATGGAAAAGTGATACTCGATGGAGGTTTTGATTTAAAACCAAATTTCATGCCTCTTTAATTTAAGTTTCAAAGTTCGATACCCTAATCAAACTTAATACCATGCATGCAAAAAAAAAAAAAACTTAGTCACATGCCACAATTCAAATAAAACAATACAATTCTAAATAACGGAAATTATAATATTAAGTCTAAAATACTTTTAATGAAAGTACTAATCCGAGCCGAGACCTTTTGGATGCCAAGTCTACGTCCTAACCTTTCGGGTTATCTGTAAATATGGAAATTAAGGGGGTAAGCTTAAGAAGCTCAATGTGATTCCTTTCACAAGAAAATTAGTGCAGAATAGTAGAAAAAACATACAAAATAACAACTCATAGAATAATCTCAATCATATAGCAAATTGAAGTATCGATTTTTTTTTTCAAATCAACACATCAATATAATATTTTAGAATTCTCAATTTTGCATGTAAATTCTATGAATGACAATGTATTTCAATTTATCAGAAAAGATCATACCCAACTCCGCTACATACCACAGTAAAAGTTCCGTAGAACTCATCCATCCCTACATAACGCATTGTGGATAAACCACCAGTAATTTGTAAATAAACTACCTGTAAAAATTGTGGATAAACCACCAATATTTTCAGATAAAAAGTTTACAAATAAACTGCTAGTAAGTTGTGGATGAACCACCAGTGCTTGCAGATTATTAAAATGTCAGTACTTCCTCCTTTCATTCATCCCACCCCATGCAATATAGTATGACATGCTTGTAACAGTGTTGTGTAGAAACAGTAGACATGCTTAACATGTATTCAATTCAACAGTAGCAGTAGACATGCTTAACATGTATTCAATATGATAAAAGTAGTAATAACAATGTCAATTTATCAGAATTACAGTAACATTAGACATGTAACATTCACATATCATGCATTACAACAGTAGCAATTCGGTCATTAAATTATAGAGTCTAGCATATTCATAATATCAAGGACTCAATTGAGTGAATAAAATTTCTAAAAATAATTCAAGGGTTATATAGGGACTAAACTGAACAATTCACAAAATTTTAAGTAAAACTGAACAATTATAAAATGTTAATATAAAATATATTTTTAAATTTATTATTATATTTTGAACAATGAAATAGACTTTTAGGTGGATAAGGCCCAAAGCTTAATTTGTTTTTGGAATTGGGTATTGACATGACTAGGTCCATAAACAAAACTATTTACAAGTAATATGTCAAAATAGTATACTCATATGATATTACATATGTAATAATATAATAACTTTTATATTTTAAAAATAACTAAATTTAATCAATATAATAATTTGACTGAAAATTTGATATCTAACAAATAAAAATAAGTAAATCAAAATACAAAAACTAAATCCTTAGATGGATAACGTTAGAAACATAACTTAGCTGAAACAAGCGCATGGTAGCAATGAACATACATGACTAGAGGTGAGTATTTGATCGAGTCGAGTTGGAACGAGTCAAAAAATTTCGAGTTAGTCAAGTTAACAAATTCTATTTTAGCATCTGAACTTAATTTGAATTTTTTTTAATCGAATCGAATCGAGTCAAAAAATCTCGAGTCGAGTTAACGAATCCTATTATTTGTACTTAATGTTGCATTTACATGAATCGATTATTTAACTAGTAGACGAAGTACAAGATTATTTAACTACATAAACAATATAATGAATTTGTCTTATAACTTAATAGATAAACATTTATCAAAACGATATAGTTTTACCTTTTAACTTAATGATTTTAATTTTTAACTTTTAAAAAAGTAAACATTTATCAAAACAATGTAGTTTTGTCTTTTCTTATTCAAATTTTCGGATAACTCAAATTGTGTAATTCATATTCGAGTTAAACAGAAAAACTTAAATTTTTATTCAAGTTGATTCAAATAACTTAATTAACTCAAATAACTCAAACTATTTAATTCAAAATTTAAATTTTTTATCGAATTTTTCAAATTAAATCAGATTTTACTCACCCCTATACATTATCTCTCTCAGCGATCAACCTTCTTTTGAGAGTATAGATTTATGCGATGAACATACATGACACTGCTTTCTTCCCACGTCAATTTGGGTCCTCCTGGAGAATTCAAGATTACTGTTAGTTGGGCTTATACAGTGAAATAATTGCTGAAATGAAAAGTACTTTGGCCCAATCTTCTGGGTAAAAGCTTCGGAAATTCATGACAAAAATTAAATATTTAATCATTTATATTGGTATAAGTTACAACCGTTACACTCGCACGTATCCCTCGGTGCTGACCCAACGGTGGAAAAAGGAAAAGAAAAACGTAGAAGAAAGCTAATCTTTACATATTACCCAAAATACCGACTTGGAAATGTTGAATGCAAGGGCAAGCATGTCTTTAACAATTATGATAAATGGATCAAACTGAAACAACTCACTTGTCGCTGCACTAGGAAATAGGAAGTTATTTTGAGCTTCAGCTTCACTACTGATCACCTCCACAATGAAGTTTGAACAACTGTGTTTGGTTTCCTTAACATTGTTCATCCATGTTGCTTCAACAACTACGCCCCCATTTTCATGTGATTCATCGGACCCAACAACAAAAAACTACCCATTTTGCCAAACTACACTCCCCTTTACTCAAAGGGCTAGGGACCTTGTTTCGATGTTGACCTTAGATGAGAAAATCTCTCAACTTGTTAACTCAGCTCCTGCAATTCCACGACTTGGTATCCCCGCCTACGAGTGGTGGTCGGAGGCACTGCATGGTGTTTCCAATGTCGGGCCTGGCATCAAGTTCGACGGTACTATCAAAGCCGCCACTAGCTTCCCTCAAGTCATTCTCGCTGCCGCTTCTTTTGATGCTTATCAATGTACCGCATTGGCCAAGTAACTCTCTCTCTATCTACTCTCCTTGTTTTATAGTTTAAACTTTGTTAATCTTCAAGACACTAATTAATACTTGTTAAAGAAGGCTATTGGAAGAGAAGCAAGGGCAATATATAATGCAGGAGAGGCAAAAGGGTTAACATTTTGGGCACCAAATATTAACATATTTAGGGACCCCAGATGGGGAAGAGGGCAGGAAACACCAGGGGAAGATCCACTTGTTGCAGGGAAATATGCAGCCTCGTACATAAGAGGGATACAGGGTGACACTTTTGAAGGAGGGAAACTTGGGCAGCATCTTCAAGCTTCAGCTTGTTGTAAGCATTTTACAGCTTATGATTTGGATAACTGGAAGGGAATGAACCGGTTTGTCTTTGATGCTCGGGTAAGTAACGTAAAATCCAACTTGGTTGAAGAAGAAACTGTTGAAGCAAGTTGTTTGTATTTGTGAAATGGTAGGTTACGGTGCAAGATTTAGCGGATACATACCAGCCACCGTTCGAGAAGTGCGTAAGGGAAGGAGGAGGGAGTTGCATGATGTGCGCATACAATAGAGTGAATGGAGTGCCAAGCTGTGCAGATCCCAACTTGTCAAAGACGGTGAGAGGAGAATGGGATTTCAAAGGGTAATATATTTTTGGTTTGAATGCTTTTATTTGGGAATTGTAGAATAATGGAAATGGTAAACAGGTATATAGCATCGGACTGTGATGCGGTGGCCATCATCTATGACGCACAAGGATACGCCAAATCACCCCAAGATGCTGTCGCTGATGTTCTAAGAGCTGGTATTATAATCTTCTTTATCCTATATACCATTGCACTCAAGACTCCACCCGCTATCATCCTATACGTTTTTTAAGGACTTTTTGTCTTCTTTCGGATGCTTAGATTTTTCTTTTTTGTAAGTTTCAACTCTTTATTTATTTATTTAAGCAACTCTTTAGTTGTTGAATTTGATAATTTTAATTTGGTTTATAATTTTTATTTTTTTGTATTAACCTTCTAAATTGGATTCAGTCAGGTAGTTTAAGTCTTTTTAAACACCATTAAATGGTAATGACATGAAACGTCATTAACTGAATTTTTTAAAAAATAAAATTTATAATAAAAAATAGAACATTATAAGAAATTTATAAAATTTGTAGGAAATATTAAAAATTATATAAAATTATTAAAATAATAAAATTAAGATTTTAAAATTATTTTTTGAAATTAGAAAAACGTAAAAAATTATTAAAATGCATGTTCAAAATGAATGGGATAAATGCAGGTTTATCTAGTCAAAATTCTAAAAAAAAAATCTAAAACTGAGAATTTATTTTAAATTTATTAAACGTGCAATTTTTAATAATTTATATAAATCTCTATTAATTTTATATTTTTATATTTTCTATTATATATATTTTATAAATTTTAGATTTTTATATAGTATAATTTTTTAAAAATCATCTTAATTGTATTAAAAAAGGACTAAATTATTTGAAAGGATTTAAGTTTGGGTGCTAATGTGAACAAGAAAAGAGTACATGAACCAATTTTGGATAAGTTACTAAGTTTAGGGACTAATGTTGCTTTATCCCTATTTTTTTTATCTAATTATTCCCTTGGTCATTTAACCTTTGACTTTTGAAATTTAATCTCTCTACTTTTAATTCCAAGAAATTAATCTCTCTACTTATTTGGTTTAAAAATTTAATTAAGATATTTGGATACTAAAATGCAACAATATGAAGAAAATAGGGATTGAGGCATAATTAAACCTTTGCTTTATTTTATTTTTAAGTGCTGTGCACCCCATTTTTATATATGGGTAGAGTGTAGGTATAAGATTTTAAAAAATTCGACCTAATTTTGATAATTCATCTATAATCATATCTGTAACAAGCATCATAAAAGAATTTCAAAGGTGATAGTTGTCTATGTAATTTCTGTGCTCCAACTGACACTTAGCATTTTATAAAATTTCATTCTTGTCATTTATTTAGATGCCATTTCACAGGCATGGATGTCAACTGCGGATCCTACCTGCAGAAATACACGAAATCAGCAATACTGCAGAAAAAACTGTCTGAATCCCAAGTAGACCGAGCTCTCCATAATCTCTTTGCTATTAGAATGAGGTTAGGACTTTTCAATGGCAATCCGCTGCACAATCCTTTCGGCAACAACAGGGCCGATCAAATTTGCTCCTCCGAGCACCAGATTCTAGCACTCGAAGCTGCTCGTAACGGCATTGTCCTTTTGAAGAACCATACAAAGCTCCTTCCGCTTCCGAAGTCAGCCGTGTCCCTGGCTGTAATTGGCCCTAATGCAAAATCCCCGCAGACACTTGTAGGAAACTATGCAGGTCCTCCATGCGAGTCTACTACTCCTTTGCAAGCTCTACAGAGCTACGTTAAGGACACCGTTTACCATCCGGGTTGCGATACTGTTTCTTGTTCGAGCGTTGCGATTGACGAAGCAGTCGATATAGCTAAACAAGCACATTTCGTGGTGTTGATAATGGGGTTAGACCAAACTCAAGAAAGAGAGGCGCTTGATCGTGTCGATTTATTGCTTCCTGGGAGGCAAAAGGAACTCATCACCAGTGTCGCAAAATCCGCTAAGAAACCAGTTGTTTTGGTGCTTCTCTCTGGTGGTCCAATTGATGTATCTTTTGCCAAGGATGATCCCAGAATCGGAGCCATTTTGTGGGCTGGTTATCCCGGACAAGGAGGTGGTATTGCCCTTGCCGAAATAATCTTTGGTGATCATAATCCAGGTAACAAATAGGCCATTGATAATATTGTTGTTCATTGCTATTTAGTTCACTACATGCATGTTTTTGTATACATGCAGGAGGGAGACTGCCGGTAACTTGGTATCCACAAGATTATACCAAAGTACCGATGACAGACATGCGAATGAGACCAGACTCGTTTTCGGATTATCCGGGTCGCACTTACAGATTCTATGAAGGAGACAAAGTGTTTGAATTCGGCTATGGCCTTAGTTACTCAAAATATTCATACAAATTCACTCATGTGTCCCGAAAGAATCTTTACTTGAACCATTCATCAAGTTTACATACAACTAGGACCTGGGATTCCGTAGGGTACAAGCTTGTATCGGAGCTAGGCACGCAAGTGTGTGATGGAAACAAGTTCAAGGTTGGTGTGGGAGTGAAAAATGATGGGGAGATGAGCGGTAAACATCCGGTATTGTTGTTTGCGAGGCAAGGAAAGGTTGGAGATGGGAGGGTGAAGAAACAATTGATTGGTTTCCAAAGTGTGGTTCTAGGTGGAGGGGAAAGGGGTGAGATTGAGTTTGAGGTAAGTCCCTGTGAGGATCTAAGTAGGGCTAATGAATATGGGGTGATGGTAATGGATGAAGGAAGGCATTTCTTGGTTGTAGGAGATGATAAATTGCCGGTTACTATTATAATCTGATGCATGTGGGACTTACTCGTAAACCCCCCAAAATGTCGGCCATAATAATTTTATCAGAAGTCCCTAAGATCAAATGTATATCCTAATTAAGAAACTACTTCGATTTTCTATTTTATCTACTTTTTACTTGTCGGTTCAATGAAATATATATGAATCTAAAACATTTAAATTTTTTTTATTTTCCCAGTTTGTTTTAAGTTACATGTTTTGTCTATCCAACTCTTTCAATAATGATGTATTTGTGGATCGAATGTACGTTTCTTTGTAATATTTCTTACTATTGTATTCAATTTTGTTGCTATAAATACTTATTAATTAAAAGTAATTTTGAAATCTAAATTAAAAAATTTTATTTCATATATTATCGATAAATATTAAAAATTTTACATAATTTTTTTCCAATGGGCAGAGATTGAATAATGTAACAATAAGATTAAAATTAATAGTGGATGTGTATTTAGATTTAAAAGTAAATATAGGAGAAAGATAAAAATTAAAAAAAGGAAAATAATAAAAGTTTTAAATTATTTTATTTTTATGAAAATATTAAAAATATGAGAAATTATAAATTTATTAATAGAAGAATAATATATACATCAATATTCTTATAGATATTTTTATCAGTTTCTTTATAATCATTTTAAAATATTTATTATATTAAACGATAAATAATTTTAAAGAAAATCTCTACAATGATGCCCCTAGCTGTGGACCAATATTGGCTAACTGCAAACCACTCCAATCTACATCATTGATAAAGTTGGATTGAATTAGTGGAAGTGATTACCTGGTTTAGTATATCATCTCTTACATCCATCAATCAATAAATAAGTTGATATTAAAGATGACAAGTGAGGATTTAGAACATTCTATATTTTTATAGAAATTTTTGGTTCGAAATTAGAAAATTTTATATGCGAATTAAATTATATATTTTTATGATAATAAAAATATCATTTTATCATTTTAATAGTTTATATTTTTATAATTTTAAAAAATTAAATTAATTTTTATAATTTTATGAGAGACTAAAATATAATTTTATCATTATTAATTTAAAATTTATAAATTAATAAAGAGACCTAAAACCTCTAAAGGAGGTTGTTTAAACAAAAGTAAACTATCTTCATTATTTTGATTCAATTTGGCGAGAAAATCCACAACTTTATAATTTCTTTTGGCACATTTTGGATGCTACATTGAATTGCCCTTTCCAGCAACTGGTGTATACGCCTAACCAAAGTAGAACTAAAATTTCTTGAATTGTTGTCTTGAATAATCTGAACTATTTACTAATAATTTGTACTAATCATCACTTTATCAAATTCCTGCTTCAATAGAAGAGACACGCTCTCAAAGATATTTCAAAGTTCAGTCTCCAATACTGAACAAACTCCCAAAGAACTATTGAATCCTAAAGATCCGATTCCCTTTTATGTCTCATGTAATTAGGGATGTTTAATCAGTCAATCGACCTGAACTATCATTAACCGAATTAACCGACCTTTTTAAACCCTTAATCATTAACCGAATTAAAATTTTTTCAAAAAAATTCACTGAACCAAACTTTTTCGGTTAATTCGGTCGGTTAACCGAATTAACCGAAATTTATATTTTTTTTTATTTTTGGTTAAAATAAGTATAAAACATATAAAAAAATTAACCAACTTAACCGAACGATTAATTTATATTTCCAAAAAATTAACCGAACCGACCAAATACTTATATATTATAATATTATTTATTAAATTCGATTAATTTAGTTAACCGACCGATTTCGAACCGAATTAACCGTTAACCGAACTTCTAAAAAATTATTAACCAACCTCCAACCAAATTAATTCAGTTAACTGACCAATTAACGGAATTCGATCGGTTAACCGAATTAATTCGGTTTTACCCAAAATTTGTGCACCCCTGCATGTAACCCCCTATAGCAGCATATAATTTTCAAATAATATAAAATTCATAATATTTAAACATAAAAGTATATATTAAAAGAAGTAATTTTTTAATGTAAATTTTTGTTTTATCTGAAAAATTCAAAAAAAAGTTTAGAAAAATAAACAAGTTGTAAGAAATGAGTGAGAGTAGATGGAATGAAAACGGTGACCTTGTCGGTCTTATAAAAACGCTTCCTGCTCTCTACTTCACAGCTCAAAAAATAGTAACGAAGATGAAGTTGAAATATCCCTTTGTCCTCATTCACATTAGCACAGTGGTGCTTATCTTAGCAGAGTCAAGTCGGCCGCCATTTGCCTGCGATTCATCTCACCCACTAACCAAATCTTACCCATTCTGCAAACCTACACTTCCCATCAACCAAAGAGTCCAAGATCTCATCTCCAGGCTCACATTAGATGAGAAAATATCCCAACTCGTTAACTCAGCTCCACCCATTCCTAGACTCGGCATCCCCGAGTATGAATGGTGGTCCGAAGCCTTACATGGTGTTGCCTATTTCCCCGGTTTACATACTGGTATGAGTCTCAACGGGACCATTCAGTCCGCCACTAGTTTCCCCCAAGTCATTCTCACTGCTGCTTCCTTCGATGTTCATCTTTGGTACCGCATTGGTCAGGCAAGTATTTATAAAGACCATTTCCTCATTTTTTTTTTTCTACTTATTAATATCTCGTGTTTACGTGTTTATGATGGCTTGCAGGCAGTTGGAAGGGAAGCTAGAGCCATATATAATGCTGGACAAGCTACGGGGATGACATTTTGGGCACCAAATATTAACATATTTAGGGACCCAAGGTGGGGAAGAGGCCAAGAGACACCAGGTGAGGATCCTGTTGTTACTGGGAAATATGCAGTCTCGTTCGTGAGAGGCATACAAGGGGATACTTTTGAAGGAGGGAAACTTGGCCATCATCTTCAAGCTTCAGCTTGTTGTAAGCATTTTACAGCTTATGATTTGGATAACTGGAAAGGAGTCAACCGTTTTGTCTTTAATGCAAAGGTTAATATTTGTTTGTTTGCTTCAGTTTGATTGATTATTGGACTGCTACGTTTAATTATTATGTCCTTCCTCTTTTTTATTATGGATTTCAGGTTAGTTTACAGGATTTAGCAGATACATATATGCCTCCATTTAGGAGTTGCATAGAGGAAGGTAAAGCCAGTGGGATAATGTGTGCTTACAATCGTGTTAATGGAGTCCCCAATTGTGCAGATTACAATCTCTTGTCAAAAACAGCCAGAGCACAATGGGGTTTCGATGGGTAATAATGACAAAGACTGTTAATAGCACAAAAATACAGGTTATAATTCAAACAGATAACAGACTTTGTGGTTTTCTTTGGTTAAATATAATCAGGTACATAACATCTGACTGTGATGCTGTCTCCATCATTCATGAGGAACAAGGATATGCTAAATTACCAGAGGATGCAGTGGCCGATGTTCTTAAAGCTGGTATGAATAGCTTTCTTCTATGTTATGAGGACGAGTATCGAATATCCGTATGTATCTGACCCAAGAATGGTCAAATTTTTCCATGTATTAGACTGTGATAGTGTCTCCATCATTCTGATTCTTTTCTTGCTAGACGCATCATATGAATCTGAACTTTTTGATCGATGAATTCACAGGAATGGATGTCAACTGTGGTAACTATTTGAAGAACTACACCAAATCAGCTGTCGTAAAGAGAAAATTGCCTATATCTGAAATAGATAGAGCCCTTCATAACCTTTTCTCTGTTCGAATGAGACTGGGGCTTTTCGATGGCAATCCACTACAACAGCCTTTTGGTAAGATTGGTCCAGACCAAGTTTGTTCCCAAGAGCATCAGAATCTTGCCCTTGAGGCTGCTCGCAACAGCATTGTCCTTTTAAAAAACACCTACAGACTCCTCCCATTTTCGAAAGCAAAAACTACTTCTCTTGCAGTAATAGGCCCTAATGCCAATTCTGCAAAAACACTACTTGGCAACTATGCAGGCATTCCTTGCAAAACTGTTACACCTCTGCAAGGGTTGCAAAGATATGTTAAAGACATCAGGTATCACCCAGGTTGTAATGCAGTTAACTGTTCTTATGCTTTGACTGACCAAGCTGTGAAAGTAGCAAAAGGGGCAGAATATGTGGTGTTAGTAATGGGATTGGATCAAACCCAAGAGAGGGAAGAACTTGATCGTGTAGACTTGGTTCTTTCACCAAAGCAACAGAACCTGATCTCTATACTCGCAAGAGCAGCTAAGAATCCAGTTGTTTTGGTGCTTCTTTCTGGAGGTCCAGTGGATATAAGCTTTGCCAAAAACGATAAACACATTGGAAGCATTCTATGGGCTGGTTATCCAGGTGAAGCTGGAGGTCTTGCATTAGCAGAAATTATATTTGGCGATCACAATCCAGGTGAACTCTTATACTCATTCATTAAGCTTGTATGCTAACAAAGCCAATAAGACATTCTTATACTGGAGATAAATTTACTAAAGCTATAAGCTTCATATTTATATGCAGGAGGGAGGTTACCGGTTACTTGGTATCCACAGAGTTTTGTTAAAGTACCTATGACAGACATGAGAATGCGTCCTGAACCATCATCAGGCTATCCTGGACGCACTTACAGGTTCTACCAAGGACAAAAGGTTTTTGAATTTGGTTATGGTCTGAGCTACTCAAACTATTCTTATGAATTTCTCCCTGTAGCACAAAACAAGGTCTATTTAAACCATCAGATAAAGTCTCCAAAGGCTGAGCTTGAGAACTCAAATGCTCTCAAACACGTACCAGTTTCAGAGTTGGGAACAGAACTTTGCAGTAAGAGAATCCCAGTCACAGTTAGAGCTCAAAACCATGGTGATATGGCAGGTAGGCATCCACTTTTGCTATTTGTCAGGTCAGCAAAAGCTGGTAATGGAAGGCCTGAAAAACAACTGGTTGGATTCCAGAGTGTTATTCTGAATGCTGGGGAAAGAGCAGATGTTGAATTTGAGTTGAGCCCTTGCGAGCATCTTAGCACAGTCAATGAAGATGGTTTGATGGTCATTGAGGAAGGTTCTCATCTCTTGAGCATTGAAGACAAAGAATCTGAGATAACAGTCATCCTATGATACAAAGAAATGGCTCTCAAAAACCCGGGAAATACAATCCTGCTATTCCAATAAAAAAGCTGTTTTGTCTCCTTTAAGAATAATTTCCTCTTGCTTGCAAATTATGAGTGATGATTTTGTATTCCCTACAATGCTATTTCCCTATTAGGAACAAATCAAAAACCCAGGAAATACAATCCTGCTATTCCAATAAAAAAAAGCTGTTTTTGTCTCCTTTAAGAATAATTTTCTCTTGCTTGCAAATTATGAGTGATGATTTTCTATTTCCTACAATGCTATTTCCCTATTAGGAACAAAGCAATGCAGTAAAAGAATGAAAACAGAACCTTAAAGCAGTAATCTTAGAAGCCAGCTGCCCCCTTCCCAACTCATCACTCACATCACCACTCTATTTAAGCTATCACTCTCACCGTGTTCTTAATTTCTAGTTTACAAATATTTTGGTGATTGCTTTCTTTAATTTCAACTTTATCAATAGAAACATGCAAGAGGATAAGAGAATGGCTACATGATTTGATTGATTAGATTTGAAAATTTTCAAGACATGAATAATAAACATGAAATCAAACGTCTAAACCCAATTACTTTTATCCATATATCTAAACTTCGAAACAACAGAACATGGGTCTAAATTAATAGCTTTCTTCTTTCTTTTTAACCAAACTACAATATAATAGCTTTCATTTTCTCGACAAAGTACAAAGGACACTGAGCAGCAGTAAAAACTTAAAATAGTAAAAGAAACAGATTGGATGGTGTTACAAAAGTTGTTCAAACTGACGAGAGAGGTTGTCTGGACTTGCCGCTCACAGGGATGTTAAAGAGGCTCATGACCTATGTTAAAAGAGTCGTGAAGACGACGTCAATACTGACACATAAAACTGGAGGACTAACACTAGCAGAAATCATCTATTTTGGTGACCATAACCCGGGTGATCTCAGTTATGATTGTAGGATAAGCTCCAATCCTTTGAATTAAAAAACTAGGAGACGCAATCCATCACTATTGATTAATGACAATATTACAATACATTTTTCAATTCAGGTGAAAATTTGCCTGTTACTCACATACCTACAAAGTTTCATCAAAACACCAATGACATACATGAGAATGTGCACAACCATCTTCCTACAGAATCTATAAAAGGCCCAAAATTTTCAACTTCAGCTATGGGCTCAGCTTCTCAAACTATTTTTACAAATTCCTCTCCATCGCCCAAACAAAGCTCTACTTCAAACAGTATTCCAGAACCATACTAACAGGAAGCCAAAACCTATCAGATTTGTATCAGTTTCAATATGGACACCAAACGCAGTGAGAAGAGGAGGTTTACAGTCAAAGTTGGAGTTCAAAACTCTGGAGGGATGGCAGGAAGGCATGCAGTGTTGCTCTCTCTCTCAAACAAAGTTGGAGTTCAAGGATGGGAAACTGAATCCCATGAAACAAATTTATGGGATTCCAGAATGTGAATCTGAAGACAGGAGAATGGGGAACTTGGAACTTAGCCCTCCTGATCACCTTAGCTGACCCAATGAAGATGGTTTGATGGTTAAGGAAAAAATTTCTAATATCTTGATTATGGAGAACAAAGAGTACATCAGAATTATGATCTGAACAAGGACGGAAGGGACTGTCACATCCCGAGATCGAGGTCGGAAGTTTTGGTTGTGCGAAGTGAAGGTTTGTCAGTGTTCTGACAAACTGGGATGGCCAAAAGTCGGGCAAACTGAGAGTTTGCCAAAGTTAGGCAAGCTGGGTGTTGGCAAAGAGAGTTTCAGTAAGGGGGTTCACCGGCAGCAGTGCACTCCAAATGATATGGTATGGCGTTCTCTAGTTTCTCTGCAAGTCAGGTTCATTAATGTGTTGGCGAGCTAGGGTTTGCCAATTTGTTTGGCAAGTTGGGTGCGCTAATTTGTGTGGCGAACTGAGTTTGCCGGTTAAAGATACGGTCAAACTCAAATTAAGAAAAAGTGATTTAGTGTATTTAGGAATACTTTACGTGCAAGTAACAACTTTTTAAGTCAAACAGGGTATCCAAAGATATCTAGCACTCTTAAGTCTATACATACGACCCTTAACTCTATGAAATTCGTCACTGAATATTCTGTCTTCAAAGTCTCAGTTCTAGATTCTATTCATAGCAAGTCGGGTAAGTCCCTGCCTTGTTAGGATTGATCGTCCCAAAAGCTAGGTTCGCTTGCATGTGCAAAATCTGTATGCTTTGTTAGTGATTTTCTTGTTTATTGCGAACCAACCAGACCATCTTCTAACAAGGACAAAGGTAAAGCCAAATTCATTTAAGTTTCTTCGTTTCCGGCGAGTGGTCTGAGATTATTTCGATTATGTTCTTTATTATGTTAACTGTAACGTTTTCTAAAAAGGAATCTCTAATTTCGAAACCCAAAAGTAAGTTTTTTGAAAAGTTCTGTTTAAGCTACGAAACTATATTTTAAAAGTATAATTTTGAAAGGATGATTTTAAATCACAATTTTATGCGAGCGCCTATACGGTCCAATGTTTTAAGAATGTTTTGAAAAGAACGGTTTTTAAACTCTGTTTTAAAGGCAATTAACGTGCAAGCTTTTATAAGCAAATGTTTTTCAATTCACTTTATGCGAGCTCCCTATTAAAGCTCAGCTTTGTACGAGCTCTCTCATTTGTGTGAGCTCCTTTGAGAGCTTTCTGATTGGTATACCAAAAAGTGTGAGTACTCACTAAGCTTTTGTTTCATTCTACGTGTTCCTTTGAGAACAAGGTTGGGTATTTATATATCCAACGAGACGAAGTTTTGCTCCTCAGTGAGCCTAGCTCTATATATGAGTTTTCTGTGATATGTTTCATTCTACGTGCTCTCTTGCAAACTAGGTTGGATATAAACATATTCAACGAGAGAAAGACTCTGTTTGACGAACCAATCGTGCGACCAAAGGCTGACTCTATTCGAGATTTTGATACGTGTGAATTGGTCCTGCAACCGAAGCCAAACCTTGTTTAAAGTTTTCTGAAAATTATGTACGAGCTGGCTTCGCGGCCTAAGGCGAGCCCCTTTTAAAGCAAGTTTTCAAAGAAATGATTAATAAGCATCGTTTTTTTTTTTAAATTGTTTCCACAAAAGATGTTTTCCTGATGAAAGATGCGAAATGGGTCACGCCATCTTACCCACGAACCCAGCACGCAGAACGTTTACAAACTAAAGTTTCTACTGTTTTCAAACACTATTTTTAAAGCATAACGTTTCTGATTATTCACTGAGTTCTCAATGAACTCACCCACTTTTTTCTTACTTCTCAAGTAAGTCACAGATAGCATTGGCGAGGTCGACACTAATATTGGTGAACCATAGCGACGGGCGATGGGACTTTATTATGTTGTCTAGAACAATATTTATATCGTTGATTTGATTACTGAACAATTTACTTAAAGTTGAATTTAGTATGTTTTATTTTTAAGTTAATTTTATTCATGCGAATCATGTCTTGAAACATATGTTCTATTTCCATTATTAATAAATCGATGTTATTCATACATGTGTATTTTCGTGGTTTGTGAACCACGTATGTTGCATAAATTACTTGTGTACTCTTGGTGTTAATTTATTTACATGTGAACCACTGTATGCTGATTACAAACGTACCCCTATTGTGATAGTTTTATTACATGAGAGACCCTAGTTATGGTTACCATATTTACATGCATACCCTTATCTTTGCAAACCCTTACATGTTTCTGAGAACCCTGTTTAAGTGTAATATTCCTTGTTGCATGCATGTTTTCCTTGTTTGCAAAGACTAATAATTAGTGAAACTATGATTTATGAGAATTTTAGGTGTTATGTGAACTGTTGTGGACTTAAAAGTTTTATATCCTTGTATGCAAACTATTGTATCTTGCGAATTCATGTTTTTGTGCGAACCTATATTGAACTGTGAACTCATGTTTGTGTGTTGGCCTACGATCTCTTATGATTTTAAGGTATGCGAGCTATGTTTGAATGTTATGTGAAAGGTTTAAGTGATGTGAAACTGTAAATGTTTCTAAGTATATAACAATCATCGTTTTGCATGATTATGTACTTTGATCTATTTTGCATGCAAACCCTTGTGTTATATGAATGCATCACTTCCATTGCTTTGTTAAAGTTTAAACACCTTATTCGCATGCTATCTCTAAGTGGTGTGTTGGAGGTTAGGTTAGGAGTTAACGGAGAGTCACATCAGTGGTTAATGTGACACGCTGGATTCGGGTCAAATCTTCTCAGTCGGGTATGAGGTGTTACAGGGACTTACAAATTCACCAGGTTGATAGCCAAATAGTCTCTAGTTAATTTAAGAAGCCAAGGCATCACTAGATAGGATATCGCAACCACTAGCCAAACATATATTGCCGTGAGCGCTTTATCATTCAATTTCAAGTATAACTTGCAAATCAATGCAATACAATTTCATAAACAACAATCAGCTATACAGATAACAAAATTAGGAAAACTAATGGCACTCGAACTAGTATCAAATTTTCATTCTGCACCTAAGCAGATTTCTTTGTTTAAAGCGACCCCTGAAATATGTAACATATTTTAGTCCTATTCTTAATGCGTTTTTAGATGATTAATTATGCAAATTAGTGAATTTGATGCTCATAATCCTTTACATTCATGTTTTTATTCTTAGTAGAGCATTTGAGACCGAAAGGAGCGAAAAACAAGCCAAAAAGGACAAATAGAGTTGTTTTCAGGATCCACACGGCCTAGGCATTTCCACACGGGTAAGCCACACGCCCGTATGAGCCACATGGGCTGGCCACACGCCCATGTGCCAACCCGTGTCGATTTTGCACCCTGCTTCCAAAATACGCAGAAAAACTCAATTTTTAGGCTTTTTGAGCATTCCAAAGTTTATAAATAGCAATTAAAAGAGGACCTAAGGGGGCAATCAGAGGAGATCGAAGAAAACACTCAAAGAATGCCATCAAAATCAACTCGGAAGTGGAACCCCCTCAAGATCAAAGATCTCTATTTAATTTCTTTCGAAGTTTTATTAGTTTCTGTTATGTCTTGTGGTTATCCTAACTTTGAGATATTTCTATTTAGGATTATGAACTAATCTAGATACCTAGGGAGGATGAAACCTATGATGAATTCTATGATGAATGTTATTATTTAATTTCTGTTTTTATGTGATAAATACTTGATTCTTGTTCTCAATTATGTATGCTTATTTCGTGTTTTAATATTTTTGGGATATTAATTCATGTTTAATTTAGATTCATAATAATAGATGAAGTCTAGGTGGATTCTTTACTGGGTATTGTCTATCTCATTGGTTATCTTTGATTATTTTTCTATTTTATTCTCTGTTACGTTACTAGATAAATTAGATTGGTAAATTTAGATTAAAAATAATCACTCCAATTTGTCGGCTAAATAATAGAAAAACAGTAATTACTAGTACTTTTAGTCCTCGTAGATATGATATTCCCTACTCACCATAACTATATTATTGTTCGATAGATGCGCTTGCCTTAGTCGTATTTATAGTTAGTTTAGTGATCATCAATAAGATTATGATGTTAAATCACCAGCTATGTTAAAAGATGACACTAATGTGAATAATGCACAACATAGAATGTTTGGCAAGTATTCCAGAACAATCAACTTAAACCTTTTGGTTCTAGTGTATTTGATACAATAATAAAGAATAGAAATAGAACCAGAGCAACAGTATAGGCTATTAATATATGAGATTCCCTAGCAACAGAGCAATAGGTGACACTTACTGCACTTTTGTTCCTTTGGAAGGTTGCAACAATAAAACCTGGATCATCCCTCACTTTCCATGTCATGGCTGGAATTGTTACCTCTCGAGTCCCATCTGAGTGAGTGTGGTCACTAAATTCTTGTGTGTGAGCACTAAAAATAATCCTACATACAGAAAATGAAACGGACATTGATGTCACAACATAAAATCCACTTCCATGTCAGTTCTGGAAAATATTCTCTTTAAGCAATAGAAAATTCTATAACAAGAAGGGAAATAACAGACATTCGACAAAAAGACAAATTTGCTTCACTTCCCAAAGTTAATAATGTAGCTACTTCATCAATGTTACTTATGTGCCAGCAGCCATATCTAACTAACATCAAAGATGCCAGTAGGTAATAATAAGTTCTATTATGTGATGCTTAATTTGTTGAAAATGTAGTTAGTCAACATCTAATCCTCCAAAGATGCAATCTAAAAGATATCAATTTTGTTCAAAGCATACAATTATGCCAGAAAAGGGGAAAATGAATTATTATCGGTAGTTGAAGAAGGTTAAATAATAGCAGGAGACATACATACAATTAGGTAACAATAGAAAGTGCAAAGACAAGCAAACAGAAAATTCCTTGCAGATTCTCTAGTGGATGCTTACCTGGGTTTAAGAGCATGAAAAATGTATTCAGTAGCATTTGGTGGGACAGTCTGCGATAGATCATAAGGGCCGGTCCCAGAAAAGCCTCTGGAGGAAAAGAAAATTGGAACTATTGATTAAAATGCTTTGCAGCAGAAGTGGAAAATAAAAACAAAAACAAAATATTACATGGTAAAAATTCAGTTTACATGCATATATTCCATTGACATGATTAAGGAATGCCATGCTAACCCAGATATCAGAAGTGCACAAAATTTTGCTTAAATTATTTTATTTAACAACATTATTCATCCCCTTGATCTCCCATGATCCCACGAATAAAAATGGCCTTGACCCATGATTGACCAGGTAGTAGAAAGATGACAGTTCAATCTATAATTACTTGGCCATTGGGAACTGAATATTAAGATAGCAGGTTCAATACTATACAGCAGGTTCAATACTATACCCTTAACATCCAATTACCGAAACTGAAGTGCAGACATGCAACTTTTAACATTAAGGAATTATTCCATGATAAGCCATATAGAATGCAGTGATAAGACAAACTTACTCGCCCTGTGCTGAAGCTGGAACTTTGCCCGATGGATCAATGATAGACTTGAAAGTACTACCTTCTGCTATATGGGTCTTCCCCGACCGATACAAGGGAAAATGAAGTAATAGGACAGGACCAGAACCAGAACCAGAACCCGATTTCATAGCATTTACTCTCCACCTAAAGTCATTGGACATTTCGCTAAACATGCCAAACCCATTGTTTGCTTCATCCATGCCTTCTATTTCCATTTGTAGATCCACACTTTCCCTTTCTATAACCTTCTCAACGTCAAAACGGAGTTTATTGTTACCACAAATCAACGCAACAGCGTTAAGTGAAACAAAGCTGATATTGCTAATTTCGAAAGCACCACATCCCGATGAATCCAACCCCGGAAAATTCCTAGCTATCCAATTAACAGAGTTTGAACAAAGACCACTACACTCTCCAACATCCCTATCACCAAGAATAACATGTAAAGGGAGATCAAGAAATGGACCCAACATGTTATCAAACTGATGTAGCACCGATAACCATTTAGTTCTTGACAACTCTGACCCTTTCGCAGAAACATCACCTAAGACTAGTAGCATATCAGGGTTCAAACTCTGAAAAGATTTCTGCATTGTATATTAGCGAAGATTATCAATATCTTTAACTTCAAATTTTTTAAATAAAAATACAAAAACCAAGCATGTTTTAATGAAAAAGAATTCTAAGCTTATTCCGTGACTAGAGAAATGTATGATCATATATATAGGACAACTATATTTGAATTACCTTATGAGTTGAACTATTTCCTTATCTTTAATCAACATGGTTTAGCATTTTACTAGCTTCTCTTTTTTGCATTTTAGCAACTTCCAGAATAGGAGAAATAAATTAAAAAGAACTTAAATACACTGGCATTTCGGAATCCCTATATATCTCTACTCTAGAATGCATGTTATTTATCATCAATGGCAACTTCACACCTCCAATCCAGCAAGGTCAAGTCATGTCTCACAACAAAATATCCCATTTCCCTAAAGAATTCAATGAACCCAGATCATAATTTCAATAATTAACATCACTTTCACTTAATGCATGAGATATAAGCAAACAGGGATTACAGAAAGAAAAATTGACCTCGAAAAACTTGGACATGTAATAGTCTCTGAAATAGAGGTTGACAAAACCAGCTTCGGAGCCAAGCAAGAGCAAGTTGGCAACCATCATAACCTTAAGATCCTCCAGCGAATCATCTACGTTCTCGACATGTTTGTCGGGACTGTAGGTGGTGCTTGGGAGGAGTTTGCAAGAAGGGAAGGAGACCCACTCTTCGTATACCATGAAAATAGAGATCATTATTACAGGCAATAAAGACCTCCAAGCAGCTGCTGCCATCATTTTCTTTTGTTGGCGTTTTGGTCAAGAGGGGTTATAGGGGTTCGCCATTTTCACTGTTGTTGACCACAGAACTCATTGTAAAAAACATTAATGGAAGATAATTAGACCCAGTTCATCATCTATATTTTATACTAATACTCGGCTGGTTGGCCCACATCTAGATCTAGCAACGACCCACCAACAACTATTTTGATTCTTTGTAGTAATTGATTGAAATCTAAAGGATAATAGTATGAATGAACCTTTTACTTTAGCAAATATTTTAATATGATACATATATATTTTCAGAATATTGATTTTAGCCCATGAAGTTTCATTTGTTGTTCTTACCCTAATTATAAAAAAATTATTAGGTAAATCTTTTGTACCACATCAGCCATAGTCTCCAACGAATAACATAATACCGTGTTTCCATGTCATTAAAATATTTTCCAACCTCCATTTTAACTCATCTTTCCCTCATTCTTCCTCACTTTTTGCCTGCAATTCATTCTCTTCAGCCTAGCACTCCTTTTTTTTTTTTTTTTTTGTCTCAAAAGTATTTTTCTAACATCTCTTTATTTCGCACTCACACTCAACAAGTAGTCCAACGTTTCTCGAGCTAAACATGCATTGATTTGAAGAGAAGGTATGTATCTCTCATACATTTGTATAAAGTGCGAATCTTTTACACTATATTTAAGTAAATAATTATAAAGGGAAAAAATAAAGGAAAATAAAAGAGGAGGGTTAAGGAAAGAAAATTATAAATGCAACGGGGGATCCTAGTAGAGGCCAAGGGCATGGCCCCCAAGGTTTAATTTTTTTTACAATTTATTCTTTTTTAGATATATTATGACTCTTCTAAAAATATAAGTATGTCCCTCTAAGGTTTAAAATTTTTACAATTTTCTCTTTTGTATATATACCATAACCCTCCTAAAAATTGATTGTTTATATATTTAAATCGATTGTTATATAGCACATATGATTTTAGTTTCTCCCAAGTTAACATCCTGACTCCGCCACTGTATATATGTTTATTTTATTTGGATAGTTAAAATTAATAAAGAAAAGTGAAGTGAAGGATTTTTCACTACCTTTGTTTGTTCGGTTAAATGGTGAAAAGTTAAAAATAATAATTATTTATAATATTTCTTCAATAATATCCTATTTATAAAGTAACTTAAGTAAAAGGTTAATAATGGGGTGAGCAAAATCCGAATTGATTCAAAAAATTCGATAAAAAATTTAAATTTTGAATTAAGTTGTTTGAGTTATTTGAGTAATCAAGTTATTTGGATAAACTAAAATAAAAAATTAAGTTTTTCGGTTTAACTCGAATATGAATTACACAATTCGAGTTATCCAAAAATTCGAATAAGAAAAGACAAAACTATGTTATTTTAATAAATATTTACTTTTTTAAAAGTTAAAATTCAAAATAATTAAGTTAAAAGGCAAAACTACATCGCTTTGATAAATGTTTACCCATTAAGTTAAAAGATTAAATCATTATATTGTTCATGTAGTTAAATAATCTTGTACTTCGCCTACTAGTTAAATAATCGGTCTATCTAAAAGCAATATTAAGTATAAATAATAGGATTCGTTAACTCGACTCGATTTGACTCGAAATTTTTTGACTCAATTCAATTCGATTCGAAAAAAATTCAAATTGAATTCGGTTACTAAAATAAGATTTGTCAACTCGACTAATTCGAAAAATTTTGACTTGATTCGACTTGACTCGATCGAATACTAACCCCTAATTAATATGATAAAAATAATATTTTGCATATTAAAGAAAACATTAGTTTCCTTTCCTTGATTTTTCTCTCAAATTGCGATAATTAAAAACTAAGTAACTCAAGGAAAAGTAAAAGATATTAAATTCCCTTTACTTCAAAAATTTTATCAAACAATGGAAAATGTACTTTCTTTTTTCATATTTTTATTCAATCCTAGGATAAGTACTTACACTATGTTTGGATAAATAATTGTAAAGCAAAAAAAAAAAGAAATGATATATGTTTATTTTGCTTGGATGGTTAAAATTAATAAAGGAAAGGAGAGTGAAAGATTTTTCACTTATTTGGTTAAACGGTAGAAAGTTAAAAGGAAATAAATATTTATAATATTTTTCCAATCATATCATTTTATAAAATAATTTTATACAAAAGTTAATAAGATAAAATCATAATTTACATATTAAAGGAAACACTACTTCCTTTTCCTCGGCTTTTCTCCCAAATTACGGTAATTAAGAATTGAATAACTCAAGGAAAGTAAAGATATTCAACTTCATTCAATCTCTCTTCTTAAATAAAAAAAATATTATCTATTTTTCCTTTCTTTTCTTTTCTTTCCTTTGTTTTATTCAATCCAAACATAGGGTTAGATAATAAAAAATCTAATGATCAGTTTATTATTGTTTTTAGAAACATTTTTAAAATAAAAGTATTGCTAAATAATATGTTTTTCAACTTTTCAAAACTGCTTTTAGGATTAAAAAAAAACTTTGCAAAAGTATTTTTTAACCAAAAACAGAAATAACTTTTACTCAAAAATACTTTTTTGGTCTGAAAATAAAAATACATTTAAGACACAATACTAACTAACCCTAAATCAATTTCACCCGACACTCGTTGATGTAAGTTTTTTCTTCTAATCCACCCACTTCTTTTATAATGCTTGTTTTCAGTTTTTGAAACCTAGAAAAAAGAAAAAAGTTATTGCCTGAAAATTTAATTCCAACAATGGGCCCATTGGGATTAAAGCTAACTTTCTACTCTTTAATTGGATCACAAGACTTGATTGATTTTGGGGATTTAGTTACTAATTTTACCAATCTGTTTTTATTGATGTTGGGTTATTTCATCTTTCTTTTGATTCCTGAATTTTACAAATAGGTTGAATTTTAGCATCGATCAAGATCTTGATTGTGCATTTGCTTTCTTTCCTAAATGGAACTATCTAAATGCTTTCTATTGATAAATAAGCTATTTTGCATTTGTATGGTAGCATCGACTTGGGTATTCTCTATTATGGGACAAAATTAAAATTAGAAAAAAAATAACATTTTTACTTATATATTTTAGTGGGCCGGATTGAGTGGAAACGGTGTGTTCCATCTTTAAATGAAACGATGCGATTCATTTTCTCCAGTCTGTAACAGAGGGGAGGTTATGAAAAATGAATATGTTTTGTTTGCTTCTCTTCTTCTTTTCTCTGATTTCTCTCCTCTCTTCCCTTCCTATTCCTTGTTTTCTGTTTCTGTTCGTAACATTTTCCTTTTCTCAAACATCGAGAAAGTCATTTATCTATGTTTCTTTTTCAATTCTTGAATGATATTGTTTATTTTTATCTGTAGATTTTAAAAAGGGTAAATTACACAGCAAACTACCTTAAAATAGTACCGTTTCTATTTTGGTCACTCTACTTTTTTGTCAATTTAATTACTTAATTAAGATAATTATTTGAATTGGTCACCGCCGTTAAAAATTCTATTAATCCACTAACGGATTGTTGACATGATTTTTTTTTTTACTTCTAACTAAAGTTAAAGACCTCTCTATAATTAGCCCAATTTTTTTTTTTTTTTTTGTTTATTTGCTACATGAAGATTTTGATGGTAGCATCGTTAAAATTTGAATCCTCTTTAAGAAGAAAAATACAATAATGACAATAACAAACCATGACTCCTTTTTTTTTTACTAAAGAGTAAACAGAACACTTTATAAATTAGTTGCGAAATAAATTAAATATTTAAATAATCAAAATCAAATATGGTGCTGACTAAATTGTTTTTTTATATAAATAAAACAAATGATTTCATAGAAATATTCATAATTAAGTTATCCGAAGAAAAAGCTTCTTTCAAAATCTCTTTAATTTCCATCGGGGGTTCCTCGAACATATGCAATACTTCATCACTTGATAGAGCCATTTTTGCTAAAGTATCTGCTATCTGATTATTTTCTCTAGGAACGTAACATAAGGACCATTTCCTTTCAAAGGCTACAATTTGTTGAATTCTCCTTATTAGCGTGCTTTTAGGTCCTGCAAGCGAATTATCACTAATAGATATGACAAAAAATGGAAGGACAAAAAATGGAGGAAATAAGGTGCTAATAACTCCATCAATTGTAAATTTGTTACATAAATTACACTAAAGTGCAAATACCAAATTATTTTCTCTGTTTGGCGAGTGTTTTCGAAGGGTGTGGAGGTTAAGGAATTTTCTTGTATTTTCTCAAATACCAAATAAAGAAAGTCAACGAGGAAAGCTTAAATGTTTAAGAGCCAAATAGTTGTTTTTTTTAGCTTGGTCATGATAGTCGGTGGCAGTAGGATGGCCGATGGTGTTATACTAGCAAGTGGACTCATCAGAAAATGTGAGGTCATAGCCATGGTTCGTTGTCGTTGTTATTGGATTCTCTCTTCTTAAAGAGGATTCAAATGTTGACGATGCCACTATTAAAGCTTCATGTTGCAAATAAACAAAAAAAAAGTGTTTTGGACTAATTATAGAGAGACATCTAGCTTTAGTAAAAGGTAAAAAAAAAATGTCACATTAGCAATCCGTTAGTGGAGTAACAGAATTTTTAACGATAGCGACAAATTCGAATAATTATCTTAATTAGAATGATTAAATTGATAAAAAAAAATTTAGAGTGACAAAACAAGAACGACACTATTTTAGGGTAACATACAATGTAGTTTACCTTTTTAAAAATTGAAAAAAAATGCATCATAAATAGAACAAGTAATTGTAGGAGTAAGGAACATAGATGAAAAGTGACCAAGAATGAGTGAGTGAATCGGAAAGGAAGCTAATAGTAAGTTGGCCATATTTTAAATGACATGGAAATATAGGCTTATTCCACAAATTAATACTTAAATTACACAATTTTTTCTTATCTTGATATCTAATTTTTTTTTATCACAAAAGGTACATAAAGTACTTTTTTTCATAAGTTGATACTTCCATTAGTCTAATCGTTAGTCAAACAATTTAATTTATTTTAAGAAGGGCTTAATCCACAAATTAGTACTTAAATTATACCATTTTTTCTAAATTGGTACCTAAACTTTTTTTTTTGTTACAAGTGGTACCTAAACTAGTCTTCTATTACCTATTTTGCACCAAAATGTTATATTCATTAAAAAACTTCAACCAACAATAAACCATCACGTCATATAAGCTTAAAAAATTTTGATTCTTTTATTTTTCATTTCTTCTTTTACATTATTTTTTGCTCTTATTTTTCCTTTTTATTTTTTTTTTTTCATTTATAATGTCGGACAATATCAACAATACTTGAAATTTGCCCTCCAAAGGTCAATACGTGACGACTAATTCTATTTTTGCCCTCCACCCGTTGCTTGCTCAGCTTGATGAGATTGAAAAAGTTATTTCATCAATTAAAACCAATGTTGTTAGAACCAGAATGACCAATTGAATCGGTTGGACCAAGAACTGGTCTAGGTACTAGTGTCATGGGTCGTAGCTCAAAGCCCGTGACCATCACACCAAATGCATCCAATTGAGGTCTATTATTTAGATGAGGATCATTGGGCCCACAAGAACTAGCCCGATTGAATGAGCTATTGGGAAAGTCTATCAGATTAAAACTTGAATGGCCCAATGATGAAGACATTGCAACATAGGCTATCTTGATAAATATGGGAACTAATCTTAGAAGATTGATAGGAATCATACCTTGTAAAAATTATATTAGATTTGATATTGTATATCTTGTAAATCTCATGATTTAAGGGATAAGATTAATCTCGTTCGTCGATGTAACTTGATCTAGACCGTAGGTCAACTATAAATAGAGAGCCTCCTCTTCACATGTAAATCACTTCATTCATCCATTGTTTCATTATTCTTTGAAAGTAATAGAATATTTAGAGCATTTACTCAAACACCTCTCATGCATTCTTTTTTATGGCTTTCTGTTGTTCTTTTGTGGTTTATTTTGGCATAATTGCTTCCGCTACACAAATTGGTGCCTTGGAGGAATTCTAAAGGAATCCACACTTATGGTGTTTAGGCTGACTTAGGCGAGTTTGGAACGAATGGATCACCTAAGGCTGCATGAATCGCGAGATAAAAGTTCTAGCCCCATGACATTAGTCCAAAGATATGGGTTGATTTGATTTTCTCTCTCTCTTTTTTTTTTAAATTATTTTTATTCTTATGAATCTTTTAATAATTTATTTGATTGAACCAAACAAACTGATTAAACCAGGAACTTGTAGCCTAACAAGTTCAACCATCTGGTTTTAAAGAAAAAAAGAAAATATATATAAGAGAAAATAACAATTCTTTGTCTTTTTAGCCACATGTTAATTTTTAATTGGTTATTTTTTTAAAATAAACTTAACGATTTAACTAACGATTAAACTAACAGAGGTACCAACTTAGGAAAAAATAATTTAAGTATCACTTGTGGCCAAAAAAATGTTTAGGTACCAAAATGGAAAAATAGACTTAATGGTTTGATTAATAGAAGTATTAATTTGAGAAAAAAAAAGTTTAACATTTGTGACAAAAAAATTATATTAAGATGGAAAAAATAATATAGTTTAAGTTTTCTTTTTTTTTTTGAATAAATCGACTGGATATTTATTAAATCAGGATCAAATAACAACATGAAATTAGTTCTCTGAAATTACTGGGCTTAGTCTTAAAAGGAAAGAAACCTAGCTAAATGTAAAGTGCAGGCCCAAACAATGAAAAACGGCCCCCAAAAAACAACAAAACAAAAAGACAAAAATAAGAAAAAGGAAACCTAATACCTAATCTAGTCAACATCAACAGCTGGTCTCCACAAATTTGTTACCTTTTCACATCTCTATCCCAGCAGTTCATCGATAACCATTTCAAAAAATCTTTCATTTCCTACTATCTATTCTCGTTGTAGTTCTTCCATGAAAACCTTTAATTTGGATGTCTCAGCCATATTTCGTCTCGTGCGCAACGGTTGTAAATCATTATTGCTCCTACCAGGTACTTTTCTTTTCCTCTTTTTAATGCTTCTTGTGCGAGTTTGTGGGCACAATCATTTTCTGATCTATGAACAAAAATGGAAATCAATTTCTTGAAAATGGTCCTTTTTGCTTTGAATATCTCTAATAATCGCCCCAATAATTGATTTATCTGGTGCTGTTATTTTACATTTCGTAATGACCATTCTTGAATCCCCCATAATTACTACTGAGTTAAAACCCATTGAGATTTCTAATTTAATGGCTTGTAAACCTGCATGTGCCTCTACCGTAAATGGAGATGGGATTGCCTTATGTATGACTGTCTTTGAGACTAAAGTCTCGCCCATCAAGCCCGAACCACCAAACTCAAAGCCGATTTGAAAGATCTTCTGTCAAAAACTGCATCGAAATAAATTACCACCCTCGTGTTCCCTTCATGTTATCTCTACCTTCTATCAACACATGAGGTAAACGTCCTTTCCTCTAGACCATCTAGCTCTACCATATAGCTTTGGATTCGCTTCGACAAATCCTTTCCCGTCATGACTTTTCCCTCGTGTATTAGCTGATTTCTTGAACTCCAGATTGACCATAAAGCACAGCAAAAAAGTCGATATTGTTTACTAATACTCATGTTGAAAACTCAGGTAAGCCACTCCCATAAACTTGGAATAGTATTATTGATAATCCAAGAGAGATTTAAAGTCTGCCATACCTCTATTGTTGTAGGGCAGTCCTGGAAAACATGATTGTTGTCTTCTTCTGAATTATGACACTAAAGACAAAAAAATTCACTGCCACTCTTTTGTGTCTGAGATTAATTAGAGTAGGGACATAGTTCCAGGAGATTCACAATATTGTGATTGTAATTTTTAAAGGAAGATGTAAATTCCATAATTTCTTGTAGAAATATTTAATCTCGACCTTTATTAAATTAGTACTAGAATCTAAGTTAGCCTTTTGTAATAGTTTGTAGGCGCTTCTGACTGAGAATTCACTAGAAGGTTCTCCTCTCCAAACTCGAAAATAATCGTGGACTGCTTTCGCCAAAGGAATCTATAAAATTTTCTGCGCAATGTCTGCATGAAAGGTATTAACGATTAAATCTACCTTCCAATTTTTATTTGAAGCATCAATTAGATCCAAAACTAACTTGAGTTCTTCATTGTTGGATCTATTGTTTAATCTATCTGTATCGACTCCCGGTATCCACCGATCATCCCGAACAAAATTTTGATCCCCCTATCGACCCTCCAGCACAAACCGCTTTTCAAAAAACCCTTTGTTACCCAAACACTCTTCCAAGTAAGCGAAGGTAAATTCACTAACTGTGCGCTTATAAAATCTGAATTTGGATAATATTTGGCGTTCAAAACCCTAGCTAATAAAGAATTTGGAAAATTAAAGAGACGCCAACCTTGCTTGGATGATAACGCAATATTAAATTGCCCAAGATTTCGGAAATCCAAACAACCATTCTCTTTTAAGATAGAAAAATCCCTCCAACACACCAGTGAATACCCCTTTTTGCCACGACCCTTCTGTCACCAAAAATTCACAATAATACTCTCTAGATCAGCACACGAGGATTTAGGTAGTAAAAAGCAGGCCATTGTATAGGTCGGTATAGACTGAAGGATAGCCTTTATGAATTCTTCTTTCCCGCCTTGAGAGAGATGCCTAGTACTCCAATTGTCAATTCGCTGCTTAAATCTGTCCTTCAAATGTTGGGCAGACCAAGATAACGTTCTCGGTCACTTGAACTGCGTACACGAAGTATGCTAGCAACCAATCGTCTTTCTTCCTCCTGCGTATTAGCGCTAAAGAAAACGATTGATTTGTCACAATTGACACACTGACCCGAACAAATTCCATACTCGCGCAGAATTCCTTTTAATAGAAGAGCTAATTTTATTTGTTGCCTCCCCAAACAAAATTCAATCATCTGCAAATAACAAATGCGATACTTATGGACCACTCCTACTAGCCTTAACCCCTCCTAATAATCATTCCCTCATTGCAAGTCGCATGAGGCAAGATAAGCCCTCTCCACATATTAAAAATAAAAACGGGTTCAAAGGGTCATGCTATCTTAGTCCTTTAGCTAGACAAAAGTTTTCTCTAACATGACTATTAAAGACCACTGAATAAGAAACAGTGGATACACATTTCATAATAGATTCAATCCATCTAGTATGAAAACCTATTCGCACAATTATTTCACTTACAAAGCTCCACTCAACCTTATCATACGCTTTACTCATGTCAAGTTTTACCACCATAAATCCCTTTTTCTCCATCTTCTTCTGTTTTAAAGTATGTAATATTTCGTAAGCCAGCAAAACATTGTTTGAAATTAACCTCCCTGTCACAAAAGCACTTTGTGCAGCATCAATGCATTTCTCTAACACTTCCCTAAATCGATTCACTGTAACCTTTGCCATCAGTTTATAAAGTACATTGCATAAACTAATGGGACGAAAATGAGTAATATTGGAAGGATTAGCTATTTTAGGAATTAGCACAATATGAGTTGTATTGATCGTACTAATATCCATACCTCCATTCAGAAGTTGTAGACAAAAGGTTGTGACATCTTCCCCAATGATATGCCAACACTTCTGATAAAATAAAGCCGAGAATCCATTTTCATCAAGTGCTTTTGTAGGCCCTATCTCAGAAAGCACCGCCTAAATCTCCTCCTTTGTATATTGCGTCGTGAGTCTTTGATTATCCTCCTCGAAAACACAACAATCAATACCCAACAAAAGATATTCATAATTTCCCCTTTCCCTAGCCAAGAATAAATTCGAAAAATAAGATCTAGCAATTACTTCCATTTCCAGTACAACCTCCATTTCCTTTCCATCCTCATTCTAAATTATTCAAATAAATTTTTTCCTTTTTTTCTGTGTCGCTTGACTATGAAAAAAGGTTGTATTCATATCCCCAAGTTTCAGCCAATTAACTCGAGCCTTTTGTTCTCAGTGGCGTTCATCTTTTTCAATCTCAAAGTTTAGTTGAACCTTCGCATCAATCATTTCGGCCAAATTATTATCATCCCTTTCGGCTCCCATCAGCTCTGATAGTCTTGAGGTTAAAAGCTCATTTCTCCATTTCTATTTTGTCGTATTCGTATAGCCCATCTCTCCAAACCCTTTTTTAAGCTCTCCAACTTTTACAGCAAATCTCCTGTTGACGTTTCCCAAATAAGTTTAACTTCATCAGTGAATGATTCCTCCAAAACCCATCAAGCTTCAAACTTAAATGCCTTTCCAAACAACCAGTTGTTGTCCCTTCTCGTAGTAATTAAAAGAGGACAATGATCAGAAAAAGAGTGCAAAGATGTTTAATTGATTGAAACATGGACATCTATTCCTCATTAGCTACTCCTTTATCCAATCGCTCTTGAATGTTCGTTTTTAACAAATTACCTCTCTCCCATGTGAACCAATTACCAGAATAACCCACATCCATCAGATGACAACCTCCAACACGTTTCAAAAAATTTCCATTCTTCTTTCATCATGAGGTAACCCTCCATTTTTCTAAAAACCATACATAATTTCATTAAAATCTCCACAAACTAACCAAGGGTTCTCCTCATTGCTGCAAAGACTTTTCAAAAGAGCCCATAATTCATCATTATTCTATGCATAAGGGGTTCCATATAAACTTGTGTATCTCTATTTATTCCCATCATCAGAATCTTCAATTATCACATCGATGTACCTTTTGGAAAAATTTTGAAACACAATCCTCTTCTAAACCCATTATAGTCAACATCAATGCCATTAGCAAAATTACAACTTCATCGAACTCTTTCCATCTGAATCTTGCTTATCTTTGTCTTTATAAAGAAGACCATCTAGGGATTATATATCTTCAATGAATGTCGAAGTCTTCGAACTGTCAATAGATTCCCAAAACCACGGACATTCCAACTTAAGATTTTCATTGAGTTCGGTTGGCTTGCCTTTTGGCAGCCACTAATGGTAAAAGATTACTTTCCAACATTCTCTTATTCCTAACCTCTAAAATATTGATCTCTTCCCTAGCTATCGATTCTTCAATCTCCCCCTAGGTCTCTTTTTCCCCTTCTCTCCGATTAACACACCTTCTTCCAAATCATGATCCATTGCAGATTGGACCTGTCTGACCGATAAATTCCCCTCTTTGTGAGGAAAAAGACGATCTCCCTTCCAAATTGATCTCTAATATAGGATTGATGACATTCCTGTATCCCGATTTATTTCCCACTTTTCATAACCTGCTTCCTGAGATCCGACTACCATCACAATTTCCACCTATGTCTCTCTCCTCATCCTCATGTAACCAAACACTGTTCAGTGCTAAAGCTCTTCTAGATTGCGCTCACAACGACAAATCCTAACCCAATACAATAATTTCCACACCTAACGACATTTTTGCCTCACAAAATGAGTCACTGTCACCCAACCGACCACAATAGAAATAGAAAAGTGTCAGTCTTTCATATTTAAACTGACATATGAGCAATTTTCAAAGAACATATCCTACTTCTTCCTCTTTAAAGGATGACGTACATTCAGTTGAACTCTGATTCACATGAAATAATGATTTCCTTTCCCTAGATCCGAGCCATCATACTCCAGAAATTTACCTATGAAATCACCTAATTGCTTTACCAAATTCTCAAAGAAAAAGTCGGTAGGAACATCTGAATCTATACCCAGAAAGATGCAAAAATTAAAGGGAATTTTAAAGGATCTTCCCCCATTACAACATGTGTAACACCAATAAGTGATTGTTAAAAGTCCATGGTGAGCCCTTCAAAACCCTTTCCATATCCATTCCATGATATGAAAAAATTGAAACAAAAACCTTTTTCCCCCTCAAATCCCGGATCTGAATGCCCCTAATAGGATGCCATAGATTCGCCATAGTGTTTCTTATTACTGGGAAGTGAATAACGCTAGCTTTTAGAAAACATCCTACTAGTCGAAAAGCTCTTGCTTTCTTTTTCATATTCAACTCAATTTGTGCTTGTAAAACTGCTTCTTCTTCTTCATTAAGTGTTAATCCAGCAAATTCAGTTTCCATGGTTGCAAAACAGAAATTAAGAACCGTTGGAATCACTTTTCAAAAGGAATAAAGAAAACTTGCTAAGTGGCCGCCGCCAATACGAACAGTAGACTAAAAAACAAAAACCTAAAAACATGTTAGAGAGGGCAGACAATTGCATGCTAGGGTAGCGAACTAATATAGTTTGAGTTTTAATTTGTGAGTTTATCCGAAAATATATTCTTACTTGGCATTATATTATTAATACTCTACAGCATGCCTCACTTTATTAGCACCTTGCCATTTACTTGGAGCCGATTTTTTTCATTTTACTTATCACAAATTTTTTTAGAAAAATTTAAATTCCCAAATTTCATATTTTTCACTAAAAAATTATAAAAAATATATAAAATAATAATAAATTATTTTAAAAAACCCGAACAATTTAAGAATCGCTGTTCACAGTAGAACCTTTCATAGTAGCTTCAACGAGGATATGAAATCCCAACATTATTCGTCAAAACCCTAACTTCCAATCTGTCAATAACATATTTTATCTCTTTCACCTTCACCAAGATTGTTTGTAAAGTCCAAAACAACTATCTTAATTTGAATCTTTCCTTACTCAAGATTGAATCCAAATTATCTTTGAGTAAATTAGAATTTCCACCCACCAAGACCAAGACAAAGATTAAGCTCTCTTTCCTGGCTATTTGAAAGGTGAAAGCTTTGCATATAAGCCTTATTTAGTGAGGTTCTTACCAGGTCTAATGACACTAACATAGATTAAAGAACGCAAAATGAAAGCAGTAAGAAACCATGAAGGTTATGCCTTGATAATTTTGAAGAAAAATATTGTCATGTAAGTTTAATAGCTAAAAGAGATTATATATTTTCTAGGCCTAAAATTTTAAACCCGATCATTTTTAGGTTGAATCTTTTAGAAATATCTAAATATATTATATATTTTTCTTAATCCTACAAAATACTGCAGTATAAATATTATGTATCTATCAATAAGATAGAAAGAGATTATCTTATTCTTGTCAAATAAAAATAAATTTTGAAAATTTGTATTACTATATTGTGTATACTATAACTATGCATTATTTAAATGTATATCAACTTTATAAATATATAAATATATATAAACATTATCATTGGTTATATTATTAACAATTTATCATAGTAATAATTAGGGGTGTTCAATCGGTTAACCGACTCGAACTAGCATTAACCTAATTAATCAAATATTTTAAACCCTTAACCATTAACCAAACCGAAATTTTTCAATAAAGAATTAATTGAACCAAATTTTTCGGTTAATTCGGTCAGTTAACTGAATTAACCGAAATTTATATATTTATATATTTTTTGGTTAAAACAAGTATAAAACATATAAAAAAATTAACTGAATTAACCGAATTAATCGAAATTAAAGTATTGAATCGCTACATAATTAAAAACACTACATAAGTCTTGAAATTAACACATAATTAAAATGTAAGTCTTTAATATTCTCCATTTGCATCCATTTCTTCTCTCCAAAAGATCTTTATTTGCATTATACCTACAAAAAAATATGTGCAAAAAATGAGCATGGTAGAAATATATGCATTTAAAAAAAATCAAATAATATAAACAAATAAATAGGTTGTAAGTTAACAAGAATAAGATACTAAGCATACCCTTCAACTCACGAAAGCACATGAATCTAGGGTAAGTTCGGATGCATTCCAAGAAAAGTCTAAACATTGAATTGATTAAATAAGTTAATGTAGGAGTGATGTGGTAAAAAAAAATTGAAACTATTAATTAAAAATAAATAAACCATTTTCAATCTTGTCAAGCTCTTGGATTTGTTCTTCAATCTTTTTTATGTCTTTTTGTGATGATGATTTTCGAATCCAATCTTGAGTACACACAAGAGCTTGTACACTTTTAGGAGTTAAATAACTCCTAAATTGATCAAGCACATGCCTCTGGTGCTAAATGCAGGCGTCTGAAACCAATATAGCTAACACATCTTTGGCCATCTTCGAAAGAGTGGGAAATCTAGGGCTATTCACTTTCCACCACAATAAAATATCAAAATCTTTAACAAAATTCTCATTAGCCTTAGCTAGATATTTATCCAATTCAGATGTTTTATCTTCACCACCATTTTCCAATTCACTCTTTTTATATAAAGCTAGCATACACCTTTTCATTTTTTGTTGTGGTTCACCAAGCACACTCAATTGGCTACAAGCACTACGAAGTGGAGGTTTATACTCATCAAACAATTCATACAAATTTTCATTCAATTTTTGCATCATTTCACAAGTTTTTTCAAAATTAGACATTTCATGTAACAGCCCGATTTTTAACTAAACCGGAACAATAGTTTTAGGACCACAAATCTGAGGTCGTAAAATTATTTTAATATTATTTTTTATGTGAATAAGTATGTGAATAAATATTTGTGAAAATTTTGTGAGCTAATTTTATCTTTTAATATCTCAATTTGATAAAAAGGACTAAATCGTGTAAAATGAAAAAGTTGCATTCCACTTGTTAAAAGTGCTTAATTGTCATGGCTTATCAAATGAAAAGTCCTTATGTGGTAATTATACCATTGATAGTGGAACTTGACATAAATAGGCATTTAATGGATGTTAATTAATGGTTTAATGTTAAGGTTAATTTGGTAATTGTTAAAAAAGTTAATTAAAATACACCAAAACATAAATTTTGTCCATCTTTCTTTCTTTTTGAACTGAGACTAGAGAAGAAGAAAGCCATTCTAGGGCTTTTCATTTGGTTAGACTAATTCAAGTAATTGAGATCAAGAAAGAAAGAACTCGGATTTAGATCGAGGAAAATCGAAGGTTATTGAGTAATCGATCCGATTCGTCAATTCCTAGTACGAGGTAAGTTCGTACGTGATAGACATTGTTACAATTATGTTTTTAATGCTTTAAAATTTTATAAATTGTATAAATACTACTACAATTGCGTACGACGACAAATCGACTACGTTTAGCACTTAGTGTGCGAATTGGAATAGCTTCGATTTTATGTGGCACTAAGTCTGCAATACCGAGATAGCTTCGATTTAATGTGATGGCACTAAGTGTGTGATATCATTATAGCTTCGGCTAAACAATTATGCACTAAGTGTTCGAGTTCTTAAAGCATTGAAAGATTTTCAGATGATTAAACGTATTGAACAAAGAGGAGAGAATGAGATACATGAATACGAAAAAGTACAGGTATGAACGATACCTATGTGGTAATTGATACTATGTGTATGAAGCTTGATGATTTTGTATATACATGATAAATGGTCATGGATTAGAATTGAATGTTGATATGAGAACTACTAAGTGTTTATTAATTTATGATTTGTATATTATGAACTGTTGAGTATTTTTGGTACGAACTTACTAAGCTATGAAGCTTACTGTGTGTTATTTTTTTGTGTTTTATAGATTATCGAAGCTAGCTCAGACTCAGAGATCGTTGGGAATACATCATCACACTATTGATCATCTCGTTGGTACTTTTGGTAGCCTTGTATATATGGTATATGGCATGTATAGGCTAGTGTTATTTTGGTATGTTTTGAGTCATGATATTAGCCATGAGATTTGGCTTGTAAATGTGGTATGTATAGCCATTTAAGTTGGCTTGAATTATGTGTTTGGTAAGTTATATGATGTATATAATTCTTATGTGATGATTTGATATGGGATGTTGAAATGGTAGGTTTTGTGGCATGAAATAGGTGTTAAGATAATGAAGAAATGCATTTAGAAGTTATGCAAACTTGATGATTTTAGCATATTGAAATGGCATGTTTTGGTTATGGAATTGAGTAATTGATATGGTTATATGTAACACCCCTAACCCATATCCGTCACCGAATTAGGGTTATGAGGCATTACCGACTATTTTACGATTCAAATAAATACGCGTTATAAATTACAACTCAAAGTTTTTATCACGTCAATGCTTATAACATAATCAAATACCAAATCTTAAATAATCATATCAATCACAACACAACTTAATTTAACATAATCCAAAATATATCAAAATAATTTATACAATACATAATATGTATACAATAATAATTTCATTATTGGATTATTAGACTTATTTTGTATTGACCATGTGCAAACTTATCAACCATAATATATATAACAACTTATAAGAGCTCAACTAACATATCATAACAGAATGTTAGGTACACATGTTTTTTTTCATCAGTTCAATTCTCTCATATGAATCCAATACCCAATTTAATTAAATTACCATGATAACCAAATCAAATGTCATTCATATCATTAATTTGGTTTATCAGTGAACACCGAATACTCACCATGCATATGTCATGATTTTCATCTAACTAACACATGATCTACTTAAGCATAATTAACAACTATCATATATCATAAGGCCAAAACACATAGCAACTATACATACATCATATATTTGGGTTACGTTCTTGACATATGCTAAAACCAAAATCACACATATGCACAACCATAAATATTTTACCCAACCATAAATCTCATGAACATGTGTATAAATGCCGAACCATAGAATAACCATATTCTTTATCTCATTCTAACATATAACCAAAAATATTTATCAATTAAATGAGATTATATCTATCATTACAAGACATTAACCACCTATAGACATATTTAAAACATAATTCTCTCATGCCATGTAACAAACATTTCAAAACAAATTTAAGACATAACAAAATCAATTATATACATATAACTGAAATCACCAACCAACTTATATATACAAAATAAACATCACAAACATCATTCATTCATGTCACATATCATAATAACTAAAGTGGACTTATGCCATGATCAAACCAAAATCGAATTCGAACATTTAAATAAGCCATTTTCGCATGGCTTTTATACAAAACCAAAGTTCATCACATCAAAACACAATTCAGCCTATACATGCCATAATTTAAGTTCGATAATTTAAATACCAAAGCTGTAGATAGTTTGGTGAACTTTGCTGATGATCCCCGAGCTCGTAACTTGCTTCAAAATCTATAAAATAGAGTAAACAAATACATCCAGAGTAAGCTAACTTAGCTTAGTAAGCCTTAAGTAAATTAAACAATTAATGCATAATAACATCTCAATTACTAATCATTTCAATAAATAAATTAACTTATGCATTTGTAATCACATTTATTTCCAAAATTTTTATTCCATATATATATGTATAGCATATACTTTCATAAGGCAAATGTGATATCTCGAAATAGGGCCTAAATGGAATAGTGGTTGCGAAACCACAAATTTGAGATAGAAAAGTTTATTTCGATTAATTTTTATGATTTACCGGGTGATTAGATGCATGTGTTAGAGTATTGATAAGAAATTTTATAGATTGCATGTTTAATTTGCCTATTAGGGCTTATTTGCAGAAGTTGTTGTAACAGCCCGATTTAGGGCCTAAACGGAACGATGGTTTTAGAACCACGAATTAGAAGTCGAAAAATTTATTCCGATTAAGTTTTAAGTTTTATTTATTGATTAAAATATTGTGTAAAAATATCGTTAAGTAATTTTACTGATAAAGTGCTTAATTGGACTTTTAGGACTAAATTGCAAAAGTTGCAAAATATGTGTTCTAATTCATAAGTACTTGATTGAAATGGGGGTTTAAAGAGGAGGTCCTTAAATGGAAATTAGACCATTATATTTCGTTTGGACAAAAATAGGCATGAATAGGACAAAATTTTAAAGAAAGCCTTAAGGGCATTTTAGTCATTTTGTAATTAAAAGAAATAAAAAGGGAAAATAAAGCCAAAATTGACTCATCATTTTCATGGAGGCCGAAATTAGCATGGGGGAAGCCATGGCTAGGGTTTTCAAGCTTTCCAAGCTCAATAGTAAGTCCGTTCTAACCCCGTTTTTCAAGTTTTTTACGATTTTGGAATCCCGGTAACTTGATTAAGCTTATTCTAGCAATAATTTAAGCTAAGGTTCATATTTGGAAAAATACCCATAGGTGAAATGTGTTTATTTTGATATTTTATGGTAGAATATGAAGGCTGAAATTATGTTAAACAACTTTTTCTAAGCGGTTTTAAGCAAAAATGAGTAAAACGGGTTAATCGGTAAAAGTTGTTATTGTTCATAACTATGTGTTCGAGTGAGAATTGATGTTGTCATAGAAGGGAAAATGATAAGCATGTCATAATACATAAGAATAAGGGATGAAGTTTAATTCCCGAGCCTAGGGGCAAAAGTGTAAATATGCAAAAGTTTAGGGGCAAAATTTTAATTTTTCCAAAGTTTGAGTTAAGGACTGTTTTGAATATTAAATTAATTAATTAAATAAATAAAATATGATGTTTTAGATCCCGAAAAACGAGATTTGAATCTAGAATGGGAGAAAAATCGAAAATCGGGAAAGTTGGTAAAATGGCCGTTTTAGTATCGAGGTAAGTTCATATGTATAATAAGCATTAATTTATGCAAGTTTCAATGTAAAATTGATATATCTACTATGATTGTCGAGGTGTTGAAAGTAAGTATAATTATGATGATTTAAATGTTCAATATTAATTCGAAATGGAAATGAGAAAGTATGTAAGTTTGTATGTAAATAATACATTATCTTTATTATGTTTTTGTATTTCAGCATATTTTATGTATTGTAGCTGATTTTTGAATCATAATTGACTATTGGAAGTATGGAATCAAGTATTAGAAAGAGAGAGAAATACCGGTTGAACCTTCGGAAAGATTGGATGATACAAATGGTATGTAGCTAGGTCACATGTGTGGTGCTGAGTGCACATCATGTGTACAAGAGAGCTACGAGACATTATGATGTAGCTAGGTCGCATGGGTGATACTATGTGTACACCATGTAGACAAGAGAGCTACGGGATATATGTAGCTAGGTCGCATGCGTGGTTCCAAGTGAAGGACACCATGTAGACAAGAGAGCTACGAGATAAACTGGCTAGGTCACATGGGTGGTACTAAGTGTTCACCATGTGTACAAAAGAGCCAAAATTATGTTTGCAATCGAGCTAGGTCACATGAGTGGTGCTAAGTGAAGGCCACTATGTGTACAAGAGAGCTTCGATTTTAAAGGTGGGTTGTGTGCGATACTATCGCGTATCTGTTATTATTTCGAAGCGTTCAACTGGGAAATGGATTAAATGAAATTGTGTATGACTTTGTGATGATAGGTGTAAGTATATACGTGTGTAACTTATGAGTAATATGCTCGATATGTGATTGGAAATTGGAAAGATTGTTATGGGAAAGTGATGAATACAATTGAAGTGTGAAAGATCAAAATTGACCAAAAATAGTTGCAGTGATGTGAATCTAAAAATTTACCAAAAATAGTAGAAATTGAATCAGAGATTGAATGAGATATAAAATTAGAGCTTAATGAGTCTATTTTCATATAACAAAAACAGAGGAAGCAAAGGAATTCTATATTATGAGATATTTAAATTTTTGAGAGACTGGTTCAGAATGACTATGTGATTCCCTGTTCTGACTTGGAAAATCATTAAAAATTGTAAAAAAATAATTATTGGATATAATTTTTAGTCTAGTTTCAAATGAAATAAACGAGAACATCCTTTGAATTCTTTACAAGGAGAAAATTGATTCGTAGTGAAGAGTGGTCAGAACAGTTGAGCAGTGAAATAGGGGTAACTTCAATGAATAAACTGTACTAATTTGCTAGACCAAAAATTCTGAAAATTTTATGGTAAGAATATATGTGAATCTAGTTTCAAGTAAAACTAACAGTTTGTAATTTGGAGTTTTGTAGCTTCAGAAATATATAATTTAGTTTCTAGTACTTTGCTAGACAGCTTATTTTGAACCTGTTTATGATTGTAATAGTGAAAGTATGTGTGTTTGTGATGGTAATATTCCGGGAACATATTGTGACTTTGTTTAAAGTATGATAATGTATTGTTTATTAATATTTACATACTTACTTACTAATCTATAATGCTTACTCCCTTCCTTTCCTTTTTCCTATAGTGTCGCAGATGTTAGCTCGAGTTGGAGGTCGCGGAGGTTAAATCACACTATCAAACTATTGATCGATATATAAAGGTTTTAAAGTATTTTAAGTATTTGGCATGTATGGAGACTCGTTTAATTGTTATTAAGTTGCTAGGAATTGGCTTAAAATACTGACCTATGCTATTTGAAGGTCTCTATTGTATAAAGTCATTTAATGTAGATAGTCTTGACTATGTTATTAATTAAATGATGCAATTTATGAATGTGCATGCTTGTCTATGTGTGTGGTTGAATTAAAGCATGATATGGGCCTTGTAAGATCTTTTTAAGGGACAGCTTGAATGTGTTTGAAAAAGTTTTAAATTAGAGTAAAATTATGAATCGGTTTTTATACGATGATTAGTGATTAAGTCCGGTAATGCCTCGTACCCGGTTCCGGCGTCGAACACGGGTAAGGGGTGTTTCAACAAATTTTCTATGGTCGAATATACATGTATATAACATCAATATATTTTCAAATTTTAAAGCCACATTATCTTATATATTCGAATATGCATATATATTTAAAGAAATATATTCATCACTGTTGTAGGCCAATTTTGGCCCGTTTACAAAATACCCAGGCCCATTAAACCATTTAACCCATTAAACCAAAATACCCTGGCCGGATTCCCCTCCCTTCTCTCTCCCTCTCTCTTCCCTCTCTCTTCTTTTTTTTTCTTTCCCTCTCCCCAAATGATTTTTTTGGTTATTTTAGGCCTTATATAGCCCTCGAAAACGACGTCGTTTTCGCCATGTCCGACCCATCCGACCCGACCCGCTAGGAGGATCCGCGTGTTTTGTTTGAATGGGTTATTTATGCGCGCGGTCCTTCCGCTTTTTCAAGGTTTAAGTCATTTTTTTTATTTTCAATTTGGCCCCATAATTTTTCGCGCTTTTCGATTTAGTCCCCGCTAATGTGCTGCATTTTAATGGGAGGGAATACTTCTTGTTTGGTCCCCTTTGTTTTATGCGCGTTCAAATAAGCCCTTTTCTCTTTATTTCCTTTCACATTTGCCCCGAACTTTGTTATTAGTTCAATTTTAGTCCTTTTTATTTGTTTTGTTTCTTTATTAAATATTACATTTTTGCATTTCAATATTATTATTATTATTATTATTATTATTATTATTATTATTATTATTATTATTGTTATTATTGAAATACATTAGTGTATATCTTCATGTATGTATATATATATGTAGTAATGTTTCTATTACTTTATTTTAATATTTTTATTATAATGGTTTTGTGTTTCAATATTATTATTATTATTATTATTATTATTATTATTATTATTATTATTATTATTATTATTATTATATATCCTTGTTAGATGTATACATATGTATATTCTGTTTTTAATACCTTTATTTTAATATCATTTTATTATATTTACCTTTTGGTATTGTATTACATGGTTATTATTATTATATTTATTAGTGTATGCCGCTTACCCCGTATATATTTTTAGTACGTATTAATAGTCAATTTTTAATATATATTATATGAATAATTCATATATAATATTATGTATATATTTTAATATTATCATTATATATACTATATGATTTCTAATACTATTATTTATATATATATATATATATATATTTTCTTAGTACCACATTATGTATATATCATGTATATATTTATTTTACCCATATTGTATTTATTATTAATTTTAATACATTTATTTTATAGTCCGTATGCATATACCTTTCTTATTTGTATTATTTGTGTATGTTGCATTATTGATTTTGTATTTATTATTTTCCTATTGCTACTTATTATATTATTATTTGGTGTATATATATCTTTTACTATTATTAGTATAAATGTATTTTCCTTGTCCATAGTATTCTAATATTATTGTATATGTTGAATTATACTATGTGTATTTGTATCTAGTACGTATATATTTAGTAATATTGCATATATATGTCTATTAGGCATTATATTTTCATACATCATGTATATATATCATATATTATATTTTTGCATATTATCTTATGTATATATTACCTTATATTATTATTACTAAATGTACTTTATATTTGTTTATGTTTGGTTTTATTTATCTTCTAAATATTATTATTGTTTTGCTCTTGCTCTAGTATTATGTTAATATTTTTCATTTGAAAATGTCATTGTTTGCATATTTGATTTATTTCAAATTCTTATTTCATGAATAATTTTATGTTTTAATTACTAGTTGAGGCAATACACGGTTTAACGTTAAGTCGTAAATTTCATCGCTATGTTGGATGGAATTAAATGGCTCGTGTTAAAACGGTATATCCTTCTCAAAATCAAAATTGAAAGTTCTCGTCTTTTAAATTGGATCACAATTGGAATTTAAATTGAACTAGCATTTTGAAAATTAAGACAACACATGTTTAAAAGATACCAATTTTGGGCGTCACGAGGGTGCTCATACCTTCCTCATGCAGAATCGACTCCCGAACCCTACTTTTTCTCCGATTTAACGTGAGACCTAAACTCGTCCTTCTTTTTAAAGAAAATAAATTTATTAGGTGTCCGATCATACCTATAAAAAAGATCGGTGGCGACTCCCATCTTTATTTCTTTTCTTTTTTTTTTTTTCAGTTTATGTAAAAAAAAAATCAAACTTCAGTTTTAAAGTTCTCAATAAATTGCCACAATTAGCGACCCCAAACCAAAATTTTTTTTACGTCGCGACAATCACTCAAAGTTTAACATTACATCCATATACAACTATAAGACAAAATATGTTTTTCATATTACCACATATACTACCTCAACCTCATGTATCCTTTTTCATCACATATCAAGAAATCAATTCACCTTATTTACGAATAGATAACCAACTATCACGTACCTGATCGTTTTAGCTTGTTTAACGTATTCAATTACCACATCAGCATAAAGTCTTCTAGGCATAAACTTATAATAATTCACTGGCATAAAGCCTGCTAGGCCTAAGCTCAGATATCACACCCAAGACAAGGCACGCTAGGCTCAAAGTCTGATTTTATACACCGGCAATAAGCCTGCTAGGCATAAAGCCTGATTTAATTCACCAGCACAAGGCTTGCTAGGCTCAAAGCCCGAATGTCACTATTATAAAGTTGTCTCATAAACAATTCTTATATCAAAAATTCCAGATATTCCATATAGTTCATACTGACTTTCAAATGTTATAACTCAGTTGTAACAAATTTGTTAACAAAGCTCCCAAGCTTATTTACATTTGGCTTACATGAATATATATTCAAATAATTCAATTCAGCATATAGAACTCATATTTATTTAAAAGTAACGATGTTTAATTGCTTAAAGACTTACCTCGGATATCGATGAACGATGTAAATCGACTATTCGACTATTTTTGTTTTTCCCCGATCCAAGTCCGATTTCTTTTGTTCTTGATCTATACAATTTCAAATTAATCTCATTCAAACACAAGTTCATTCAATTTAATCCAACAATACATAAATGGGAAAATTACCATTTTACCCCTAATATTTCATATTTTTACAAATTAGTCCTAATTGAATAAAATACAAAACAAGCATAATTTGCTCATACTATACTTACGCCGAATACTCCTCATACCCAAACAAGTCCTCAATTTTCATTTATTTTTCATTTTAGTCATTCAATTTATTATTTTTGCAATTTAGCCCTAATTACTCAAATTCATCAAAAATTCCAATACAAAACATATTAATCCAAAACATATCTTTCATAATTTATCATCAAACATCACAAAACACAAATATTCATTAATGACATAACTCAAAATATGCATCAAAATTAGAAATTCTAGCATGGGCCGGATAGTATTCGAAGCAACGATCTCAAAAACGTAAAAATTATCAAAAATCGAGCTAAACTCATACTTTAATCAAGCTTGAATACAATCGAAACCTAGCTTCTTTTTCTTTTTCTTTCTATTTTCATATTCGGTCAAAGAGAAAAGTATGAACCATGGCTTTTTAATTATGTTATATTATAACTTATATTATCATATTATTTAATTACTTATTTAACCTTTAATAAATAAATATGAATTCTTTATAATGGTTGTCTACAACCGTCCAACACCAATATTATGGTCTATTTGTAACATAAAACCTCCATATTAAAAGAACAACAACAATTTGGCCCTTTTAAAATTAACCATCAAATTTTCATTTTACGTGATTAAGTTATTTTATTAAATCGGACACTCAAACGACAAAATTAAATCACGAAAATTTCACAAATATTAATTCACACATAATAAACACTAAAAGTAATTTTTAAATATTTTCTTACTCGGATTCGTGGTTCCGAAACTACTATTCCGATTAGGGTCTAAATTGGACTGTCACATTATGTATAGATGGCATGATATGTGCACCAATTGGTATGTTTTGGGCTACTTATAATTGTATGAAAATGGTTCCAAATCGGTTACTCAGTGTGCATGAGTGAAGGGTGGCAAATTGGCTTTTCAAATAGCCTATTTTTGTCCACACGGACAGAGACATGGGCGTGTGTCTCAGCCGTGTACGACACACGGCTATGTTACACGGTTGTGTGTCCCCTAGGGTACCCTTTCAAATTAAGGTAGTATACCCTACAGTTTTGACACGGCCTAAACACATGGGCGTGTCTATTAACAGTATGTGGCACACGGGCTGGCACATGGGTGTGTGGTCAGCCGTGTAACCCAAGTCAGTAACCTTCCTAGTTTTCTCAAGGTCATGGTACACGGGCATGTCCTCGGCCGTATGGTACAAGTCAGTTTGTATGCCCTGTTTTCAAACGGCTTGTGACACGAGCGTGTCTGGTGGCCATGTGAGGCACATGGCTTGTTCACACTGGCGTGTGACCCTGATATTAAAGAAAATTTTTCTAAGTTTCTCAAAGTTTGCAAATGTTATTGGTTTAATCCCAAACCTCTTCTAAGCATGTTTTGAGGTCTCGTAGACCCATGTAAGAGAAATTGTGAATGATTTATATAGACTTTGATTATGATTAATTAAATGAATAAGAATGATATGTATTGATCGGTAATGCCTCATAACCCTATTCTGGTGATGGATACGGGTTAGGGGTGTTACATTTCACTAAGTGTAAATTCAAGATATTTTAATTTTTATCTAGGATCTAAAACACAAGTAACAAATAAGCAAATTCATCTTATCAATATCACCCTAATACTTATCGTACTTGTCTTTAATCTTCATAGCCATAACATTGAAATCAACATCAATATTTGACTGAGCATATTGTAAAAGAATATCAATTTCAGAAAGCTCGTGATAATTTGTAAAAGTAACATATTTTAATCCCATTCTTAATACATTTTTGAATGATTAATTATGTAAATTACTGAATTTGGTGCTCCTAATCCTTTAAATTCATGTTTCTATACTTAGGAGAGCATTTGGGAGCGAAATGAGCGAAAAACGAGCCAAAATCGAAAAAATAGAGTTGTTTCCAAGATCCATACGGCCTGGCCACACGCCCGTGTGAGCCAGCCCGTGTCGATACCGCACCCTGCTCCCTAAATCCTCGGAAAAACTTAATTTTTAGGCTTTTTAAGCATTCTAAAGTCCATAAATACCGATTAGAAGAAGATCTAAGGGGACACTCACAGAAGATCGAAGAAAGCACTCGAAGAATGCCATCGGAATCAACTCGGAAGCGAATCTCCCTCAAGATTGAAAATCTCTATTTAATTTCTTTCAAAGTTTTATTAAGTTTCTTTATATCTTGTGGTTATTCTAAGTTTGAAATGTTTTCATTCATGATTATGAACTAAATTCCCTAGATATATAAAGAAGATGAAACCTATGATGAATCTTATTATTTGATTTATACTTTACGTGATAAATACTTGATTCTTGTTCTCAATTATGTATGTTTATTTCTTGTTTTAATATATCTAAGATATTAATTCAAGTTTAATGTGCTTATTTCAGTGAAGCAAAAGTCCATGTTTAAGAGTAGATCTAGCTTAATTGAGTGGAATTACATGCAATCCTAGAAATACGACAACATAAATCTACCGAATTAGAGTCAAAAGTCAAATCTAATAGGGGAATTCATAGATTGAGTTAATGGGACAATAGAGGTTTTCATTAGAAAGAGATTTCAATTAATCAACCTAGAGTCAGTTATTTTTACTCTCGAAAGTATATTAACATAATTTAGGGATTTCTACGGATCAAGACACAAGTGAATAAATAATTTAATTCAGATTCATAATAATAGGTGAAGTCTAGGTGGATTCTTTCCTTGGTATTGTCTATCTCATTGGTTTTCTTCTATTATTTTCCTATTTTATTCTCTATTGCGTTCTTAGTTAGATTAGTTCTGTAATTTTAGATTAAAAACAGTCACTCCAATTTGTCGGCTAAATAATAGAAAAACAGTAATTACTCGTACTTTTAGTCCTCGTGGATACGATATTCCCTACTCACCATAGCTATACTATTGTTCGATAGGTGCGCTTGCCTTTGTCGTAATTATAGTTAGTTTAGTGACCATCAAGTTTTTGGTGCCGTTGTTGGGGACTAAAATATTAGGAATACTTAATTTTTATTAATTTAGCCATTTATTTTTATTGTATTTTTATTTTTATTTTTATTTTTAGTTTAATTTTTGTTTTCTAATTTTTCTTTTATTTGCTTCTGGTAGGTTCCTTTAGTTTATTACTAGAAGAAACCTGTCGGGGCCATTACTATTTGACGATGAAATTGAAAGTACAGCTCGTAGGAATCATAGAGAAGCAAGCCTGAGTCGATAGAGTATAGTAGACGAGCAAAAGGATGTTATTATTACTGTGATGATGGGTGATAATCATAGTAATCAGTTACCTCCTACGGTTGCTGCGAATCTTGCAAATCCAAATCCTGCTCATTGTACTATGTACGATTATGCCAAGCTCATTCGAACTAGGCTGAATAGAGTATTGTGAGACCCACTATTGCTGCAAATAATTTTGAACTGAAGTCGAGCACTATTCAAATAGTAAAATAATTTGTTCAGTTCAATAGTTTGCAAGACGAAGATCCAAATACTCTTTTGGCTAATTTTCTGGAAGTCTTTGATACTTTTAAGGTAAATGGCATTTCTGACGACATCATTCGTCTACGGTTATTCCCTTTCTCGTTAAGGAACAAAGCTAAACAGTGGTTGAATTCTTTAAACAGTGGTTGAATTCTTTACCACGAGGTTCTATCATTACATGGGATCAAATGACTGATAAATTCCTACTGAAGTACTTCCCACCGGCTAAGACAGCCAAGTTGAGGAATGATATCTTTTCCTTCGTTCAAATCGACTTAGAAACCTTATATGATGCATGGGAGAGGTATAAGGATTTATTGATAAGGTGCCCTCACCATGTGTTACCTTTATGGCAACAGGTTCAAACCTTCTACAACAATTTGAATCCCTCAACTAGACTGTTAATCGATGCAGCAGCCAGTGGTACTCTGAACAATAAAATACCTGAAGTGGCGTATGAGTTTATAGAGAAAACGACACCGAATAATTATCAGTGGCAAGTCATGAGGAAAAAGTCAATGAAAACAGTAGGTATTTTTAACTTAGATGCGGTCACCATGTTATCGAATCAAGTAGAACTTTTAAATAAGAAATTTGATGGTTTATGTGTTTCTACACAGGTACATCCGGTGATGCAGTGCAATACGAATGGAAAAGGAATAAATAATCCAGAATATTTACCCTACGGTCCTAGCACAGAAAACGAACAAATCAACTATATGGGTAATAATTCTAGGCCTCAAAATAATCCTTACAGTAACACCTATAATGAAGGTTGGAGAAACCATCCCAATTTCTCTTAGGGTGGTCAAGGAAATCAAAGAGCACAACCCCCTCCAAGCTTCCAACAATAACCTTACCAAAAAGAGAAAAAGTCAAACCTTAAGGAGATGTTGACGAATTTTATCTTAATGTCAGAAACCTGCTTTCAAAACACTGAAGCAGCACTTAAAAATCAGCAAGGGTCAATTCAAGGGCTCGAGAACCAAATGGGTCAGCTTGGTAAGCTAATGTCAGAAAGACCACAAAGTAGCTTGCCTAGTAACACTGAAACTAACCCAAGAGAGCAGCTTCATGCAAATACTGTTTGAGATGAAGAAGGGTTAGTTGAATCTGAATCAGAACCAAGGCAAGAAAGTGTGGTAAGTAACGGTAAGGTTGAGGTAAACCAGAATAAGCAAAAATCAGTTGGTAAAGAATATAAACCTCGAGTGTCATATCCTAACGCGACAAAGAAATATCACACGAATGAACAATTTGGTAAATTTCTTAAACTTCTAAAAGAATTACATATTAACTTATCGTTTACTGAAGCTCTTTCGCAGATGCCCAACTTCGTTAAATTTTTAAAAGAACTTTTTGCGAACAAGATGAAGTCAGATGTTCATCGCATGTGGAGCTAAATGCAGTTTGCTTAGCCATTGTGCAAAATAAACTACCCAACAAATTGAAAGATTTAGGAAGTTTTACTATTCCTTGTTTAATTAGTAGTTTGAATATTAATAATAATTTGGTTGATTTAGCATGCCCTATAAAATGTTTAAATAATTAGGCCTTGGAAAACTCAAACAAACTAGGATGAGTATTTAATTAGCAGATAGAACCATTAGATTTCCTAGGGGTATTATTGAAGATGTTCTTGTAAAATTGATAAATTCAAATTCCCAGTTGATTTTGTTGTTTTAGACATGGATGAGGGTAATGAAGTACCTTTAATTTTAGGAAAACCCCTTTTAGCAACTGTTAGAACTATTACTGATGTTGGTACATGCGAATTAATACTTCGTGTAGGTGACAAAATGATTACTCTCCAAGCTCGTGATTCTGTTAAGACATATAATTATTGAGATGATTTTACAAGTTCTATTAATATGAGTAACCATGTGGCTTAGCCTTCTTTGCAGGAAACCCCTTGGAAAAAAGCAATGGAGCCATGTTCCAGTCAATACGACAGAACGACTCATGAAGAACAAATGTTACGAATCGATGAACTAGATGAATGGTGAACACATGTCCAGGAAAAACCGAAAAAGCACAATGAAAAGCCAAAGTAACGCCATGATGAGCATGTGGATGGAAACCAATTTAAGGTTGGAAACAAGGTACTTATCGATAAAACAGATCCTCGAATTGCCACTTCGAAGCTTGATGCAAACGGATCAAATCCCTTTACGGTACTAAATGTCTTCCCATATGATACAGTCGAGGTAACTCATTCTGAATTTGGCACATTTAATGTAAATAGTACTCGACTTAAACATTATTTTGATAATAGAATTGATTACAAGAAAGAGGAGTTTCAACTCCGCGAACCACCGTGACCGTGCGAATATGAGGTAAGTCGAGCTTAGACTTTAAGTAAGCGTTTCTCGGGAGGCAACCCGAATTTTTAACTTTTGCTAATGCTTTTAATTCCATTGCATGCTAATTTAAAATCTTAAAAAAAAGGTGTGTTTTTTACCCACACGGGCGTGTGGAACATACGGCCTGGACACACGGGCGTGTCCATGGCCGTGTGACAACTAGGTTAATTTTTAATTGCACACTAGCTGAAAATACTCCACACGACCATATGGCTCAAACCCTAGAATTCTTTTCTCAATTTGTTTTTTTTTCTTCCCTAACCAAGTGACCCATTTTTTTTATTATTTGTTATATTATTTATTTTTATTTTCCTAATTTTTATTTTATTTTCTTTATTATTTTTATACTTTTATTTTAATTTTATTTTAATTTTCTGCTATTTTTATTAGTTTTAGTATTTTTAACTATTATTATTACAATTACCTTTAAGTTTATTGGTATCATTGAGTTTATTATTTTTTTTTTTTTTTCGTTTTATTTTTTATTTTATTTTTATTTATCTTTCTTTTATTTTGTTTTAGTTTCTTTATTTTTTATTTATTTTTTAAATTATTTTAATTATTATTTTTGAAATATATTTTTATCATTGTTTCTAATCGAGTTATAACCGTTAATCTTCACTATTTGTGTTTATTTTCTTATTAGTTTGCTAAGAATCATGCACTACATCTAGATTTGTCTATGTGAAAAATAAAACAAAAAAAAAAAAAAAAAACATACAGATTTTATGTGGAAACCCTTTCGGGAAAAAACCACGGGCAGAGGAGAAGAAAATTCACTATGTTGACTCGAATTATTACAAAAGGAATAGACTATGTCTATTTATAAGCTTGTAAAGTCATATTCTAGTAAGACTGAAACACCTTATTCTAATCAATATAAAATAGATGGAGTTTAATAAGGTTTTAAAAACCTTATTCTAAAATAAAAGAAAAGAAGTGTAATTCTATATGGATTCTTCTTTTATTTTATTTTACCACTGTATTTTATTTAAATAAGGATTCGGGTCACTTAATTCTAACAATCTCCACCTTGACACGAATTCTCAATGAATAAGTTCTTCTTCGCGAACTCTCAACAAACAAGTTCCCCACCTCTTCCATAAAACCCCTTAAGGGTCTAACTTCAACAATGAACATCAACCAAGTCTAAGCAATGCTCAAACTTGGTTATAGGAAGTGACTTAGTCATCATATCTGCAGGACTTTCATGAGTACTAATTTTGCTCACAACTATATCACCACGAGCAATAATATCACGAAACAAAATGATACCGAACATCAATGTGTTTTGTTCTCTCATGAAACATTTGATCTTTTGTAAGAAAGATGGCACGCTGACTGTCACAAAATACTGTGTTGATTTGAAGGTCTTCATTGAGTTCACTAAAGAGTCCCTTCAACCAAATAGCTTCTTTACAAGCCTCGGTAGTCGCCATGTACTCAGCTTCAGTGGTAGACAAAGCGACTGTAGTTTGCAAAGTGGCTTTCCAACTGATTGCACAACTTCCGATTGTAAAGACATAACCTGTTAGAGATCTTCTTCTATCAAGGTCTCCAGCAAAATCAGCATCAACTTACCCAATAACTCCATCTCTAGTTCTTCGAAACTGTAAGCCAATATCAGTAGTACCTCGTAAGTATCTTAAAATCCACTGAACTGCTTTCCAATGTTCTTTACCGAGGTTCGTCATATATCTGCTAACAGCACTAACTGCATATGATAAATCTGGACGTGAACAAACCATAGCATACATGAGAGATCCCATTGTACTAGAGTATGGAACATGTGACATGTACTCAATCTCATCATCTGATTGTGGAGACAAAGCCGATGAAAGTCTGAAATGGGCTACTAAAGGAATACTAACAAGCTTAGCACTCTGCATATTGAACCTGCAAAGAACTTTCTCAATGTACCCCTTCTGACTTAGGTACAATTTACTTGCTTTTCTATCTTTGAGAATCTCTATACCAAGTATCTTCTTTGCTGTTCCCAAACCTTTCATCTCAAATTCTTCACTTAGTTGGGCTTTGACCTTTCTTATCTCCCCTTTATCTTTTGCTGCTATCAACATGTCATCAACATAAAGAAGTAAATACACAAAAGAACCATCACTTTTTTTCTTAAAGCAAACACAACTGTCAAAACTACTTTTGAAATCATGAGAATTCATAAAGGAATCAAACCTCTTGTACCATTGTCTTGGTGACTGTTTCAATCCATAAAGGGACTTTTTTAGCAAGCAAACATAGTTCTCTTTTTTTTTAGACTGTAAAACCCTCTGGTTATTGCATGTAAATGTCCTCCTCAAGTTCTCTATGCAAAAATGCAATTTTTTACATCTAACTGCTCAAGCTCCAAATCATACATGGCCACAATACCAAGTAAAGCTCGAATCAAACTATGCTTAATAACTGGGGAGAACACATCTGTGAAGTCCACTACTGGAATTTAACTGTAACCTTTTGCAACAAGCCTTGCCTTATATCTGGATTTTTCAACTCTTTGAGTCCCTTCTTTCTTTTTAAACACCCATTTACAACGAACAGTCTTCTTACCTTAAGGAAGTTTCACAAGATCCCATGTTTTGTTTTTGTGGAGTGATTTCATCTCCTCTTACATTGCAAACATCCATTTTTCTGAGTCTTCACAACTAACTGCCTCAGAATAATTAGATGGCTCTTGATTCGCATCTATATCTTCAGCCACATTTAAAGCATAAGCAACTAAATCAGCCTCAGCATACTCTTTGGAGGTTTAATTTCTCTTCTAGTTCTGTTTTTGGCGATAGAGTATTGCGGTGAAGAAACAACTTTATTCTCAATTTTTGTATTGGCTTGAGGAGTCGACTTTTTATTAATCTGATGCTCCACCTACTTTTGATTTTCTTTATTGGAAAAGTCTTTAAGAGATAAGTTAGGTAGCATAGCAGTTTCATCAAAAATAACATCTCTGTTAACACAACTTTTCTATTTTTAGGACACCATAACTTATACCCTTTTACACCAGCTTTATAACCAAAACAAATACATTTAATAGATCTCGGTTCCAATTTTTCGTTATCAACATGAGCATACGCAGGACACCCAAAAATCTTTAAATCAGAATAATTAGCATGATTACCAGACCATACCTCTTGTGGAGTCTTTTTCTCAATGGCAACGGATGGGGATCGATTGATCAAAAAACATGCAGTAGAGGATGATTCGGCCCAAAACGACTTTGGTAAGTTGGCATTTGACAACATACATCGAACCTTCTCCATGATTGTTCTATTCATTCGTTCTGCAACGCCATTTTGCTGTGGAGTATGGCGAACTGTCAAGTGTCTCACGATTCCTTCTGACTTGCACAATCTATTAAACTTATCAGAACAAAACTCTAAGCCATTGCCTGTGCGGAGGTATTTTATTTGTTTTCTCGTCTGTTTTTCAATCATAATTTTCCAAGACTTAAATACAGAAAACAAATCGCTTTTCTGCTTCAAGAAGAACGCCCAAACTTTTCTAGAAAAATTATCAATAAATGTTAGCATATAATTAGCTCCACCTCTCGAAGGCATTCTGGATGGCCCCCACAGATCAGAATGAATATACTCCAATGTTCCCTTCGTGATAGATTCCTCTAGTGAATCGAACTCTCTCTTGCTTCCCAAAAACACAGTGCTCACAAAAATTCAGTTTACAAATTCCTTGCCCGTCAAGAAGTCTTCTTTTACTCAATTCTGCCATGCCATTCTCACTCATATGCCTTAGGCGCATATGCCAAAGTTTAGTAATATCATCATCTAACAAGGAAGAGGAAGCGACATCTGCATCACCAGTAACAGTAGAACCCTGCAAAATATATAACTTGGCAATCTTTCTCTGCCCTTTCATCACAACAAGGGAACCTTTGGAAATCTTTAAAACCCCACTTTCAGCTGTGTATCTGTACCTTTTTGAATCAAGAATACTCAATGAAATTAAATTTCTTTTCAATTCTGGAACATGTCGTACGTTACTAAATGTTCTGACAACTCTATCAAACATCTTAACTTTAATTGTTCCAACACCTGCAATTTTACACGAAGCATTATTTCCCATTAAAACAACATCTTCAAACATTATTCCGTAAGTTGTAAACCAATTCCGATTGGGACTCATGTGGAAGGTGCAACTTGAATCAAGTATCCACTCTTTGCTTACTTTAGAATCATTGGCAGAAGCGACTAGAAGTTCAACATCGCTGTAGTCTTCTACAACATCAGCTTCACCGAAATTTTCTGGTTGTTTTCCCTTTTGATTCGCAGCCTCCCTTTTAATCTTATTCTGTAGCTTATAGCACTTAGATTTAATGTGCCCTTTCTTCTTACAGAAGTTGCAAGTTTTACCTCTGTTTGAAGACTTTGATCTACCTTTAGATTTATCACTAGGATTCCGTTCATGTGTCCTTCCACAATCATCATTAGTATTCCGATCTTGTCTCCACGAACAATGAAACCCTTTCCCTGAGAGTCAGGTTTAACTACAAGATGTTTTATCTTATTATACGAGGACAAAGAATCATAAACCTCATCAACTATGAGAGACTCGTGGCTATATAAAATCATGTCTCTAAAGGTTGAATAAGACGGGGGCAACGAACAAAGTAGAATCAACCCTAGATCTTCCTTATCATACTGAACCTCTATGGCCTCCAAGTTTGAGAGAATTTCTTTAAACACTGTTAAGTGTTTGTGTACAGACGCACCTTCCTCCAAACGATGAGCATAAAGACGCTGCTTCATATGCAACTTGCTTGTTAGAATTTTCGACATACATATTTATTCTAGCCTCTTCCATAATACAGCAGCGGTCTTCTCTTTCATCACATCCTGTAAAATTTCGTTAGACAAATGCAGATGTAATTGTGTTAACGCCTTTCGATCCTTACGCTTCTTCTCTTCATTTGTAAATGTTGAAGGCATCTTATCTATCCCTAGCAGGGCATCCTCCAGATCCATCTGCGCAAGAACTACTTGCATCTTAATCTGCCACAACTCAAATCTGGTGTTGCGATCCAACAGCAAAATTTCATACTTTAAAGACGTCATTACCGTGATCGAGATGAACAACCCGAAAGTTTTTATACCAATTTGTGAAAAATAAAATAAAATAAAATAAAATAAAATAAAATAAAATAAAATAAAAAACATAGATTTTACGTGGAAACCCTTTCGGAAAAAAACCAATGGCAGAGGAGAAGAAAATTCACTATGTCGAATTCAAATTATTACAAGAGGAATAGAATATGTCTATTTTTAGGCTTGTAAATCCATATTCTAGTAAGACTGAAACACCTTATTCTAATCAATATAAAATAGATGGAGTTTAATAAGGTTTAAAAACCCTTATTCTAAAATAAAATAAAAGAAGTGTAATTCTATATGGATTCTTCTTTTATTTTATTTTACCACTGTATTTTATTTAATAAGGATTCAGGTCACTTAATTCTAACAGTCTACAATTCCGTTTTTCACCATTCTAGCAATTTCATCTAATATTTAGGGCAGTTTTAATTTTCTCCCTCTCTTATGATATTCTATTTATACTGTAATTATATATGTTTGTACATTGAGGACAATGTACATCTTAAGTGTGGGGAGGTCATTTATATAATTATTAAAAAATCTCTGAATTATGTCTTGTGTTCAAGTAATTTTTTCATACTTCTATTAGAATGAATTTTTATCGATTTGTGATTTTTGTTGATGTGTTTTGGATTAAATTCATAGGTAATTGTGTATTGGTTGATTTAAACTTTAAGACATGAGAGAATCAAGCGTGGTAAGTTATTTTTCAGTAATTAAAATTTTTAGGATGTTTCCCAAAATTGAAGTACTACCTTGAAGTTTGAGATTTGCACGATTGACATAAAAAATCATGACTTTTTGTGAGAATTTGAGCCTTTAGAGCATATTTTTTTCTTGATCATTTTATTATTGGTAATGAGTGTGTCAATTTGATTTGTTATTCTAGAACTTGCATCGATTATACATGTCGAGACCACACATTTTGATTTGATATACTAAGATGATAAAGGCACTTAGGTTTTCACACACTTATCCCATAAAAAGTTTACCTAAATAATTAACCCTTAATGAACCCCGTTGAGCCTAACGTACCATTTCTTGATTTACCCATTAATGTTAACCCATAACTCATTTTTTTTGTTGAAATTTTTTCCCGTTTTATTGACTCCCTTTTTTGTCGAGATTTGATTTGGTTAGTTGCCTAATTATGCTCTTTTGTTTGATTTGCTGAATTATTTCTTATTGTTCAAAAAAATTGAAAAAAATATAGTAAAAAAAATATTGATCATTATTTAGTTCTATGTTGATTGAGTTTGAACAGTTAAATTCATATTTTGAGAAGAAGCTCGTTTTATTCTTGAATAGTTTTCGATTGATGTAATTGTTCTTTTTAATTCAGCATTTGTTTATTTTTCTAGTTTGGTAATTTATCAATTCGATCTCGATTTTAACCAACTTTTTCAGCCTTTCTCTACACCCTTAACCTAAGCCCCATTACAACCTCTTAAAGACCTTTTTATTTGTGTATCATATCATTTTATAGTGGTGGAGATTTGATTTTCATACAAGCCTATGGTAATAACTTTTCATGTTTGACTATTGAGTGTTTATTATTGAACCTTAAATACTTTGAGTGATTTGAGTGAATATTTAGTGAGGATGTCAATACTTGTCGATTTTGAATTAAAGGTAATTACTTAGATAAGGGGAAATACCTAAGTTTTCATGCTTTAAAAATGTTCGACTTGGATTGTTTGAATCTTTAGTACTCTTTTAGTTGAATTATCAATGTATGATTATTTGTGAATTATGTCGAAACATTATTGATGAGAATTATAAGTTGAGAAAGATTAATTTTAATTGTGAGTTAAGGATTTTGCTTGATGACAAGCAAATGTTTAAGTGTGGGGATATTTAATAAGTTGTAAAAGTAACATATTTTAATCTCATTCTTAATGCATTTTTCGATGATTAATTATGTAAATTAGTGAATTTGATGCTCCTAATCCTTCAAATTCATGTTTCTATATTTAGGAAAGCATTTGGGAGCGAAAGGAGCAAAAAACTAGCCAAAATCGGACAAATAGAACTGTTTCCAGGATCCACACGGCCTAGGCTTTTTGAGCATTCTGAAGTCCATAAATACCAATTAGAAGAAGACCTAATGGGGCACTTAAAGAAGATCAAAGAAAACAATCAAAGAACGCCATCGGAATTAACTCTAAAGCATATCTCCCTCAAGATCGAAAATCTCTAGTTAATTTCTTTTGAAGTTTTATTGAGTTTATTTATGCCTTGTGGTTATTCTGACTTTGAGATGTTTTCATTCATGATTATGAACTAAATTTCCTAGATACCTAGGGAAGATGCAACTTGTGATGAATCTTATTATTTGATTTCTGATTTACGCGATAAATACTTGATTCTTGTTCTCAATTATGTATGTTTATTTCTTGTTTTAATATTTCTGATATATTGATTCAAGTTTAATGTGCTTATTTCAGTGGAGCAAAAGTCCCTATTTAAGAGTAGATCTAGCATAATTGAGTGGAGTTGCATGCAATATTGGAAATATGATGATATAAATCTACCGAATTAGATTCAAATCTAATAGGGGAATTTATAGATCGAGTTAATGGGACAATAGGGGTTTTAATTAGAAAGAGATTTCAATTAATCAACCTAGAGTTAGTTGTTCTTACTCTCGAAAGAGATATTAACATAATTTAGGGATTTCTACGGATCAAGACACAAGTGAATAAATCCTTTAATTTAGATTCATAATAATAGGTGAATTCTAGGTGGATTCTTTCCTGGGTATTGTCTATCTCATTGGTTATCTTCGGTTATTTTCCTATTTCATTCTCTGTTTCATTCTTAGTTAGATTAGTTTAGTAATTTTAGATTAAAAACAGTACTCCAATTTGTTAGCTAAATAATAGAAAAAAGGTAATTACTGATACTTTTAGTCCTCGTGGATACGATATTCCCTAGTCACCATACATATACTATTGTTCGATAGGTGCGCTTGCCTTTGTCGTAATTATAGTTAGTTTAGTGACCATCAGTTTGTCAAAAAAATTATTGGACATGACATATAAAGTGCCAGATATACACAAAGTTACTTTATAGATGTGTTCCAAGAAATCTCTCAAGTTTCCAACACTAGCCCAATCATCCACACTAGGCCAACCCTCTAGTTCAGCTCTAAAGTTTGTATCTTGCTCCTTAAATCTCTCAAAAGCTCTCTCAAAGTTCTGAGCAGTGTCTAACATTAAGTAGGTTGAGTTCCACCTAGTACAAACATCAAGGCATAACATCTTCTTACACTCTATCTTTTCTACCACAACACACTCCTTAAACTTTTGTAATCTAGCTGAAGATTGTCTCACATATTTAAGAGCCCCCTAACATGTTTAGCAGATTCATTCATTTCCTTTAAGCCTTCAAAAAGAATCAAATTCACAATGTGTATCATGCATTTCATGTGAAAATATTTACCATTTTGAACTAAAGCCCCTCGAGGGTTAAGTTTCTTTCTCAAATAACCAATAGCAACATCATTTGCACTTGCATTATCAACAATAACAATAAACAACTTATCAATCCCTCAATTGAACAAGCATTTCTCAATCACTATCCCAATAGACTCACCTTATGACTAGAAATTGGACAAAATTTTAAAATCTTTTTATTCAATTTTCAATCGTTATCAATAAAGTGAGCAGTGATACACAAATAATTAACTCTTTGCAAAAAAGTCCATGTGTCAGTAGTTAAGCAAACTCTAGACCAAGAACTTCTCAAAAATTGTTGTATCTTTGTCCTTTCATCTAAATACAATTGATAAACATCCCTAGTCATAATAGTTCGTAAAGGAATATGTAACCTAGGACATGCCATGAATATAAATTTCCTAAAGCCTTTCACTTTCAACAAACTTGAAAGGTAATTCATCAATCACAACCATTTGTACTAACCCTTTCCTACATGCTTCTTGATCAATCTCCAAGTTGAAAGATATTGTTCCTCCTTCAACTCTCTTTCTTGGTAAAACTAGTTGCTCTTGGCTAGTGTCAACAACATTACTAGAATTTTTCTTTCATGAACTGATATGATATTTCAATGACCCCGTATCATGTTTTTTTCATATCACAATAAAATTCCCTTTCACAATAATTACATTTAGCATTGCTTGCACCCTCACAATTGATAAATTTAGTGAAGTGAGACTAAACTTCTGACCTTTGAGGAATGACTTTTATTTTCCCAATAGTCCCCTTTGTTTGGCTTGAAGCTTCACCTACCGAATTTCCAGAATCTATCGAAGTAGGAGGTGTAACACTACCATCAATAGATGTTGGTTTAGTGGACATATTGCAAGAAAAAAATTATATAATAGATTAAAATACATTTATAATATTAAAATAAATGTAAAGTTGAATGACCAAAACAAAATCACAGGCATAATTAGGTCAACATTTGAATAATTTAACCTAAAAATATAAAACATTCTATACCACAGTCTGATTAGATTATATATAATACCACAAGCAACTGTCAAAGAACACTTATCTTTTCATCTCAAACCAAAAAATAATAATTCTGCCGAGAATTATCTGTCAGAGAACATTTTATAGAACTAGGTAATGGAAGGAATGGTTAAAGCTATTAAAACAATAATTCTGTTGAGAATAAACCTAACAAAAGGAAAGCAAGCAAAAAAAAGAAAACAACAACTATTGGGAAAGAAAAAGATTCTTGGAATTTCACTACAAACATGTTGCATGATAATGGAAAAAGGAAAAGGAATGGCATATCTATGTCCATATGGCACATACTCATTCCAACACATTGCTATTAGTTTGAAACTATGTTATTCCAACTTTTCATTTTAAAATTATTTTTACTTGAGTTTATGAACCACATGGATAACATAAATATAATGAGTTCACACCACATACTGAACAATCTCTGGCCTAATTATTGTTATACCTCTTGCTCATCTCTGTGTTTACATTATTTCATCTAGCTTTAAATAGCACACAAAGTAAAAAGTTTAACTTCATGTATATATAAAATATATACCAGGGGAACATTCAATATATACTACAAAATTAGGCTTATGCTTTACTGTAACTACAATATAGCTTTATATAATGTATTCCTTATCTTGCTTAAGTTTCACTTTCTAACTTATATTTATATATTTGTTTGATATAAAAAGAAAATGTCTTTGGCCTAAGTATAGCTTAGGAAATCAACTACCACCCCTTTTATGCCTTCAAGCAGAATTAGGTTAAAATCGAACAAAAGAGTTTTTATCATAATATCGTGGGGTTCCAAAGTTCTGGTTAGGTAAATTATAATGTAAATATGGCTACTTAGCTATATCTAATAGAAGGGGTGTAACACCCCTTACCCATATCCATCACCGGAACAGGGTACGAGGCATTATCGGAGTTACAAATTTATTTATCATACATTTTATTTCATCTAATATTCATATTTGGGATCAATCAAAATCAAACATATTGCCCCCTAAACATACTTATTTTCCTTGTATCAACGTATCAAAGATAATCACATATTTACATGTCATGATAAATATCATTCTCTTGTCGTTTCTTCATAAACATAAATCAGTTAATTCATTTTATCAATATTTCATGTAACATCAACTCGTATTTCCTTATATCACATACTTAGGTTTCACGAACTTATCTGGCTAAATTGCAAAAATACCAAGATTCAAGGGCATTTCGATAATTTTCTATTTTCCTCGATTTTTCAACCAATCTTGATCTAAATTAATAATTTCATTCAATTTATTAATTTAGACAATAAAATAATTCATTTCACTCAATTTGGTCATTTTTTATATTTTTACAAAATTGCCCCTAAAGTTTTACTTTTATTCAATTTTGTCCCCGAGACTAAAACATGCAATTAAACCACTTTAATGTAACCCATTCTAACTAAATATTCATATATATTTTTCTTCTCCTCCTCTCCATTCCACATCCTTAATGTATATATAATTCTACTATTTTCTCATATGTTCATATCAAGCTGTCCACTTGAGTCATAGTCACTAAATTATTTATATCTTGAGCTAAAGAATTCTAAATTAAGAACCGCTTAATGTTTCTAAAACTAGACTCAAATATATTTCTACCATAAAATTTTCAAAATTTATAATTTAGCCAGTAAGTACAGTAAAATCTTCAAACTTACCCCTATTCTGCTGTTTAATAACTTCAACATTTCCTTACTAAAAATTAATTATCTTTTAGTACAGAATTTGAATGATTTTTCTGTTTATTTCTCTTGAACATAGACTCATTAAAGATTTAAACATATAAAATTAAGTCCCTAATTATTTTTCTCCAATTTTTATGATTTTCCAAAGTCAAAATAGAGGAACCCAAAATTATTCTGTCCTTATCTCATAAAATTTATTATATCTCACAATTTACAATTTCATTACTTACATCATTTCTTCTTTGAAAACTAGACTCAATAAAATTTAATTTCATATTTTATTCAACCTCTAATTCGATTTCCACAATTTTTGGTGATTTTTCAAATTTAACTATTTTAGTGGAACATATTGATTACCAAGTTTATAACACCCTTATTTCCATTCTCTACAATATTTCCCACCATTTTCTCTTATTTCCCTCCACTAATATATCAAGAACATAGAACCTTATATAAGAAAACTCTACCTTAACATCATTTTCATGCTTTTGATATTACCTTACATGAGAAACTCTAATTAAAATATATTGAAGTCTTAAAGTTCTTACCTTGTCTTATTAGTTTCAATCTTTAACTTGATTTTTCTCTCTCTTCTAGCTTCTATTTCTTGAATCCAACTTGATATTCTATTTCTTGAATCCAACTTGATATTCTAACTCCCCTTAGTCTCCTTAACATTTTTCTCTCTTGGTAGCTATGGAAATTCTTTTGATTTCTAGGTGAAAATGGTGAATTTTTGGTGGAAGGACTAAATTGTAAAGAAAGCAAAACTTTCTTTCTTCTCTTCTCTTCTAACGTGAAATGCATGGAAAGATAATAGATGGCGTGTGTGTGTGTTGTTTTTTTTTCCACACACACACATATATATACTAAATAAAATAATAAAATAATCATAAATATCTTATTTCTAATTAATTAATTTAAAATATCATCAACATAATCATTACATTCTAGAATTCTCTCTCTTACTAATTGACCATTTTGCCCTTCATAATCTTTTAAAATTCTATCATTGAACCATCACTTAATTTGGAAAAATTATGATTTAGTCTCTTATAATTCTTCACCTATTCGATTTGGTCCTAATTCATCCATTTTCCATAGTTTCTAGATTATTCCACTCCTAAAATATTTGCACTATTGGTCTTTTAACTTTTTCATATTTACACTTTAACCCCTCAAATTTTGAGTATTTACTCTTGGACAACAAAAATTTTCTTACTTTTACAATTTAGTATTTTCTTGAATTAATAATGTAATATATCATAATATACTTCCCAATGTTGACATAATAAAATTTCTCTTTTTGTCACTTTATTTCCTTACTTAATTATATCGGAATAATATCTTACTTTCTTACTATAGTAAATTTTCGGGGTATTACAAGGGGGACCAACATATAAATATATATATGTATAACTCCTCTAAAGCATCTAACAAAGACCGCTCACACTCCTAACAGAGTTGTATATAAAGAGAAAATACCTCTCATTATACTAATAAAAACATTATTACTCCATAGTCCATAATAATATTGAATATAATCGAAATCCAAAACATCAACCATATCGATAATCTTTGATGTGCAAATAGCATAACTACCTCACTTTCATATATATAGATCTGCTACTAGAACTAAAATTCGAGGCCGATTTGAAAAGAAGTATAATGTATACATATATAAATCAGAAACCAATGCACTTTCTACAGAATCCATAGCCAGAGGAGTAATCACTGGCGACAAATTAATAGCATAACTACGTCAGTAACCTGCAAAACAAAGAAGCAGCAGATATGGTAAGTAACCTTTCTACAAAATTACATTCACAAACACACGTTGACTCGTTAAGAACAAAAAAGCGGTAGTAGAATTGCAAAAATATTAAAGAATAAATTTTTTTTCATAAAAAAGTACTAGAAGAATCAATTTCAGTAAAAAAAAACCTTTGACTAGTGAAGTCAAAATCGATGGCAAACAAGCGTCGAACAATGATGGTGACCTGGTGTACGTCAGATGGTGTGACTAGTGGACGTCAGACGGTGGTGACTAGCAGTAGGGATTTTGAAACTTGGGAGATTTTAGATTAAAGATTTTCAATTTAGGGTTAGAGATTTTTTAGTTGTGAGATTTTGGGATTTGGTGGGCGGTGGCTGGTGTTTTAGTATTACCGTGCATTGTTTTGAGTTATTAGATTTTGGGAATTAAAATTTTATGTTTAGGGCTTAGGTTAGTGTTTGGGTTTATTTTTAGTGGATTGGGTTTATTTCGGAGTGGATTATTGCCTGGGTTTGGGTGAGTAGTGGTGGCCTAATGGGTTAATATAATATTAATTATTAAGTTCAATTAACCGATTTCGAATCAAATTAACCGTTAATCGAACTTCCAAAAAATTATTAATCGAGCGATTAACTGAATTAATTTGATTTAGTTGATTAAATCGATTTTAACCGAATTTTGCACCCCCTAATAATAATTTAACTGAATTTAGTTAAAAATGTTAATATATAGATTATTAATTAATACATTATATTATATTAACATATATAGATTATTAATTAATACATTATATTATATCAATATATATTATACTTAAATACTATAATATATGATATATTAATAGTTATATATATATTTAACTATTTAAGATTTTACGAATATCTTTTAGTTTAATTGTTAAACAAATTTTAAAATTTTATGTTATCGATAATTTTTATTAAGATAAATACGGTTGAAAATTCATTTAATGATTATATTATTAGTTTTGTATAATAAAATTTTTAAACTTTTGTGAAAATTACAAAATTAAATATTGTATTAAAATATTTTATATTCATAATTATTTTTAAATTTATAATTTAACGTAAAGATTTATTATTAATTACTATCATTGTTAATAAGCTTTTGATGTAATTGTATAATATTTATAAGTATATTTTCATAAATTAAATAAATATAATTCATTCATTTATAATTTATTTTTATTTTAAATATTATCATAAAAATATCACTTATTAATGTTTGTATAGTTATAAACTTGAGTTTTTATGAATTCTAGATTGAATCTATCATGGGCTTGAATAATTTCAACCTTAATCTTTTTCGGCTCATTTATTTAAACTTGAATTTTCTCAACATCATATCATTGTCAACTCTAAATGTAGTTATGCTTTCACCTCGTGTAATTGATCACATTGAATTTATTTAGCTTGATGGCATCTTGATTTTAGAAATCAACTTTGACACTTGAATTTGGCACCATCTCATGATTGTAGGAATTACTTATAAATAAAAGTCTCAAGATATTCTAAGAAAACATATTAAATTTTTAAAACACGAAAATACTTTCTTAAAAGTTTTTTTTAACATTAATTCTTATAATATCTGTTCTTTTTAATACAATGTCTAAAACTTAATCAAGTCAAATTCATAGTCCCTCTCCAACCCTTAAATAAGAAGATAATGTACTTCAGCGCAGTTGAACCCATATCCTCCTGCACTGGCAACAATATCAATGTCAATTGGGTTAAAACTCAATCAACACCTTAAAAGATACATAGCATATATAAAAGTGTGTAAAATTACAATTAAAGGAACAAATTTTTTGCCATTATATATGTTATTTAATTACACTTTTCAGCAAAGTTATGTCTCTACTCAATAGAAATTTGCAAAGACCAAAAATATATATTATAATTATTTTTTAAAATAATAATAATAAGGGAGAATTATACAATCAAAGTTAAACCCAAGTAACAAGTAACCCACTTTTCTAATGAAATTGACATTTAATTGTAAAAAGTGATATTATTTTTATTTTAAAAAAATGTAAAATTACTAATAAAAACTATAATTTTATGAGCAATGAAAGGTTCCACGCAAAGCACGTTGACTGTAAATAACTATTAGGAGGTAGGTAGGTGTTGAGATTAGGAAGGGGACTGGGAAGTAGGTAGCTATAATAATTAATAAATGCATGCAGCGGGGGACCATTAGCATAAGGTCAGAATGCATTTGAGACCTCAAACTCTTAGTAGCCAGCAACTATACCAAGATTCCCAACCAAAGTCGTACCCATCTTCTTGTTAGATATTCGTGTAACTCTCGACTCCGGTCCCCTTTGAGCAGTGATGGACCTTTGCCTTTATCTTGTAGCGGCCATGTCCCTACCCAAAGACAGTAACAATATTACCATATTCATGCACAATCAGCGCAAAGTCTAAACAATTTTTTTAGAGAATCGGATAAAATTTTAATTTTTTATAATCTATATTTTTATAATTTGTGAAAGATTAAATCAAATTTTTATAATTTTAGGGGGGCCAAAGTGTAATTTTACTTTTACTAATTTAAAATTTTTAAAAAATATTTGAGGGCCTAAATAGCAATTTTACATTTTAAGGGGCCTCGGTAGAGGCCCTGCCAAATTTCAACTTAGCCCTCTGACACCCAAGAGTGAAGCCAGAACAATTTTTTAGGAGGGACCGAACAAAATTTTAATTTTTTATAGTTTATATCTTTATAATTTATAAAACATTAAATCAAATTTTTATAATTTTAAGGGGGCCAAAGTGCAATTTTACCTTTATTAATTTAAAATTTTTAAAAAAATTTAAGAGTTAAAATAGCAATGTTACATTTTAAGGGAGGTCGAGGCCCTTGCCATCCCCCAATTTCACCCCTTTGCACAATGAATTTGCCTTTCATGTTGTAGCCAAAACTCCACTTTAAGAATCCTCCCTGCATCATTGTTAGCTAGAATTTCACGTCTAACCATGGTCTTATCCCCTTTGCTCTCACGCCATACCAAACCTACCCTAACTCATTCACCAACACGACTCCAATATGTAACCAATTATTAGACCACGCAAAGTTTGAGGTTTTTTCATGCTTTACACTAGATCTCATTATAGATCAATCTATCCTTTTTAAGTTCGAAGGTTGATCCGAAAAGTGAGAAGGTTTAGAAAAAATATAAGTCTAAAAAATAGATTTAAATAAAAAAAATATGACTACTTTTCTAAATGGGTTGAGCCTAGAGTAGGATTTTTTGGCTTCGACTCGGCCCAAATCAGTTGCTTTGCTACCATTTCGTTATTATATTGTTACTATTTTGTAGTTATTGTTTGGATATTGTATAACTCTTGTTTTATTATTAATTTTCCTACCATTTTAAATATATTTGACTTTTTTAATGTATTTTTAAGTTGTTTGGAAACATATATTTTAATGTTTTGTGTGTATTTGATGTATTATATTTTTAATTTTTTTTATATAAAAACAATCTAAAAAAGTTTAATACAAGCGGGGTGGATCAGGCTTGGATTTAACATTTTTAATCTAAACTAGGCTTGGACAAAATTTTAGACTCATTTTTCGAGTCAGAGGAAACTAGATCTGAACCTAAAATTTTGCATTAGTCCAACTCGACCCATAATCAAGTCTACTTCACACCAGTGACTCTTCTTTAAACAATTAAATTTTTTTTTGAACAATTTTGTTATAAGTTCTAATCATATCTGTTTTTTTTGACCCAATGTCTATAATTACCTATAATCCTCTCTAACTTATAAATAAAAAGATAATATATTTCAGTATACTCAAACTTATATACTTCTATATTGATAATAATACACATACTAATTAGGTTAAAACTTAATCCATAATTTTTTCTGAGTTAAACAAGCTGTTGTTAATTAAAATATAATTTTTTTATTTTTAAATCACTTGTCATGATTACCTACAATAAATACTTTATTTAAATTTAACTATCAAAATATATAAAATATTTAGTATTTTTAAATAATAAAAGAAACTGTTCAAACAAATCTAGATTAACTTGGGAAAGAAAGTTGAAAAAATTTACTGGCCAGAAGTATCTCATCTCAGCGAGGGATGACGACTCTGCAGATCTCGGAAAATGGAGTAGATATTATTAGTATTAAATTTTGGTTTTCTTTTTCGCAATTGATGAATGTATATATAGGTGAATATGTTTGGCAAATTCTTTTATTATAGGAATCACATTAAATTAGTCTTATTATTATTATTAAATGATTTAATTTAATTCATATAACATTAAAATAATTAAATAAGACCAAATTTTAACATAATTAACATTATCGATTTAAAAAATGTTATTTATTGTGTAATAGAGTTTTTTTAAAGTTTTTATGGTTCTAATAATGAAATATTTTGTTAGTAGTTGAATTGCAAATGAAAAATAAAAATTTATTATTATTTAAACAAAAATGTTAACTTTGTTATAATTTAATCATACCTACTACTAATACAGGGATTAAAATGATCTATTTAAAAGTAGAAGGACTAATTTGACACAATCCCTATAATAGAGGACTTCACAAATATATCTATCACAAAAGATTGCTATTTTCTTTTGAGATAAATACCAAATTTATTCATGATGTTTGGTTCAATGTGTAATTCGATATATAAATTTGATTTAGTGTAATTATATACATAAAATTTAAATTGTACTTTATATATATGCATTAAACTTTTATTTGATTTAATTATATATATTTAAATAAATAAATATTTATATTTATTTTCATATTAAATTAATATAATTATTTATGTATATAACATATCAATATAAAATAATATTAATTGATAATATTATCAGTAATTTATAAAAATCTAATGCAGTTTTATATTTCAAGAAAAAATGTAAAGGAAGAAGAAAAATTATGAAGTTAATGGACCGTTCAAAACTCTGGGAGATCTGTCAGGCATGTGAGACTCACGTGATGACATAAATGGCCTTCTTATATTGTTCATGTAACAGCTACTAGACCAATTTAATTTAAAGCGACTCATTAAATTTTATAAAAAGCTAAATAAACCAAATTATTATTATTTTGTATAATTACATGTTTACTGTCTGAAATTAATTCTGTTCGAATAGGGAAAAAAGTTCTCTATAACCTTTTTCAACCCACAAACCTCGATTTTCAATTTGTTTGTAGGCCATATGTATCACAATACTATAAAGATTAGAGGTGAGTAAAACTTAGAAAAATCAAAAAAATTTAAATTTTGAATTAATAATTGAATTATTTAATTTTTTTAAGTTAACTTGAATAAATAATTTAAATTTAGAGTTTTAAATTCAAGTCGAGTTGAATTTTACAATTCAAATAACTTGAATAATTCGAATAATAGATTCTTTGTAAGTATCCTTTGGGCTATGCTAATTTTAAAATGATCAAATTTGTCTTTCTCAACAAAATTACAAAAATAAAAATAATTTTAAGAAAGTTTAAAATAATTTTAAAATTCAAAACATTTATAAAATTTCAAATTTTATATTTTAAAAAAATCTACAAACTCTAAAAAATTCTAAAGAATATATAAAAGAAGTTAAGATAATTAAAATAATTCTAAAATAATATTTTTGGACATAAAAATGTAAATTAACTATTTAAGTTCATCATACTAAAATATTTTATTTTTCATCTTATTTTGCTTTGAAAAAATTTCAAATATATATAGTTTCAAATTTTATGCTCAAACATTAAAGTAGCTATATTATAAAAAAATTAATTTTTCATGTTTACTTTTTTTTTAAATTTAACTTGAACAATCTCACTCTAATCGACTTGACTTAAATTTCATTTCACTCGACTCAATTTAAAAAAAAATTTAAATCAAGTTAAAATGATAAAATAAAACTTATCAACTCGATTAACTCAAAACATTTTCACTCGATTTAACTTGATTAAATCTAATACTCACCCTTAAAAGATACCACCAAATCACTATAGCTTCATTTTTCTTAGACTTTGTCATGTGCTTTGCTCGAGTCCAGATGGAGGGCAAAAAAATAATTTTCTTTTTCCCATTCCTTTTGGCATTTGAGAGTATGTAGTAATCCATAGGCTACTAACTTATTATTATTATTATAAAAAAAAAAGCACTTTAAAATTCATCAATACAATTATTAGGGATATGCTTGTTTTTGTTCATAAAAAATTTTGAAATATTTTTATACACAACATTACAAAGAATAATAACAAAAAATTAAGAAATTGTGTTAGGAATTTCAACCTTTAGAATAAGAGCAAATTGGTATGATTTTAGGCTTAGAAATGTCAAAGTCCACCCATCCTTCATTCATCATAAGTTATTGGTGAAACAATAATTGTCTTCTTCCAAAATCTAGTAATAATGATTCTAATTTCAACCTCCTTCTCACATCAAAGCCCATCCATCATTGTAATTATTCACCTCTTAATACGCTTTTTAAAATAAATTTAATTAGTTACATTTTGATCATTTAATTTTAAAAAATTATAAATTTTCATTGGCTCATTAATTTGGTAAGGGATGTTAAATGTACTTATTAATTCACTATTCATCATAAAGTAAACTACACCCAAAGTCACTCAACTATTAATAAGTTTACACTTTGACAACTCAATTTAAAAAAAAAAAAGGTTAAAGTTGATCACTAAACTATAAAAATTTTAGGGTTTTACAGACCTATCTTATAGTTGTATTCTAATAATCTCACTATCACTCGACCTCTTCATTTGGCAAAGAACCACACCGTACCAGAGCTTTTTCCCACCTTTTTTCATTTTCCTTCAAACCGCCTAAAACTCTATTGATTTAAACACAAAGCCCTAGTAAAAAGCTTTCCAATCTTTGCCTTCTATTGTTGAATGGTCGTCTAACTCCAATGTGTTCCTTTTCTCAACAAGGCTTTCTCCTTAACCTTTTGGATTGAGCCTCTATTGTAACAATTCTTACCTGATCCGATAATAGATCTGGATAAGAAATGTCACATTAAAAATTTCAAATTTTAATATGTAAATCTTGCTTAATGCCACTATCAGAGAACTCATACATAAACTTTAAGTTAATCGATGTACATCTCATTTTTCTAAATCCAAAATCATATACTGAAATAGCCTTGAAGCTTTGAGAGTCAATATGATTCTCGTGAAGAAGTTTTCATCATATATTTTATCTATTTTCTTTCACCTACGTGTTTAAAATAAATGTGTTAAACTACGTGAATAACTTAGTAAATACCTAATTCAATCAGTAGCTTACCATCTATTCATTTAAACATAATTAAATAATTAAAGCTAAATAAATTAATAAGTTACTTATACTATCTAATAGCATTATCTTACTTAGTTCATGCATTCACTATTCAATTCATAAATCATTTAATTAGATTCATTATTCATTTATCATTTGATCTTATAGCTTCATATGTGTTCACATGTGTCACATGTATCATTAACAGAGCATAATAAGAATTTCGGTGACAGAACTCCCAGAGTCCTAGGCCAAAACAAAACTCTTAGTCTTTAATGAAACTTTGGTAACACAACTCTAGACTCCAACCAACACACCATGCTCTAAATAACATAAGCATAAACAGAACATAAATAGGACTCCAGAACTCCTTCAACCCGTCAATACCTCTGTTTCACCAACCTTTTTCTTAACAAAATCCCTAACCCCTCGTTACACCAAAAAGCATATTACATATCATTTACTATACTTGTCATCATTCAAATTATTATATTTAACTTGGATTAAATCTTAAAGCTTATACTAACTTTTATTTATTTTCTTTGTGATATATATGCACATGTAAAAGTCTTTCCTTTCCCATTTTACTAACATGCTTATATATGTATATATTAACTATTAAATTAAATATTCATACACAATAATCATAATCATATCCTATTTCATAAATATATTCAATTATCATACTTACTTGTAAATTTGACATTCATGTCTTAATTCTATTTAAACATAATTGTAACGCCCCCCACCTGACTCGATTCACTGGGTCTAGATTTCGGGTGTTACCATACAAAATTTAACCATTTAACAAAAACAGTTTACAATTTCTTACTTCTTTAAAATATGTTCTATTGGAATTTCAATTGAACAATTTATTATATGAAAGCAAGGGAAATATCTTACAATAGTTTGTTACATAAATATTGATACAAATCCTTAAAAATAGAAGTTTATCAAAAATAGACTCGAAAAGGGCGTATTCTTAGACTACACTGCAATTCCACTGTATGCATAATAGCCCACTTCACCACCAACTTGGCACACTTTTGGCGTTGTCCCTCTAGGCGAAGTCTCTTCTTGATTACCTGAAAAGAAATAACAGATCTTGTAAGTACAAGAGTACTTAGTGAGCTCATTAATCGTACCTTAATGGATGTTTTGCAATCTTGTAAGAATTGCTATGAGTCAAATATTACTTTGCATCATGTACTTTGGCTGATACTATACAGTCTTATCACTCTCGTATACGTTAGTTATCATACCCTTGTTGTACTTAATCTTTCATATCTAGTTAACTGAAGAATCCTTCCAATTGTTTGATAAATATTTTATCCCATAATACTTTCTTGATAGAACATACCCTTAGAAAACACTTCCAACAATACATGCCTTAACCTATATTCTTATTTCAATAGTTGTTCACTGACATTTATCACAAGCGGATACTCATATATGTTTGGCGAATACTTACGCATAATTTAATACCACCAATTCACACTCAGACTACCCTTGATTCGGTACCACATATATTCATATTGATAAATCATTGCATAGACCATTGAAATGCACTCCATATCATGCTATATCAAAATCTCATAATTCAAGCTAACATTAACTTAGATTTAAAATAATTTTAAAAGAAGATGCAATACCACTCATTTTTCATACTTGCATATCATAATTACGAAACCCTTATTAACATACAGATACACATCTCTTTTCACGGAAACCCTTGAAACTTATTCGCTCTTAATCCAGAACATATTGATACCATATATTAGTTTTAATTATTACTAAACTAAAAAAATTTACTTATATCTTACAATAGAGATAGACATTCATATTCATATCTTACCAAGCATCCTTGAAAATTTACGCCACATAAGCCTAACAGAACACACCACACAGGCAATTATATAGAGTACGCCACCAAGGCATTTCATTTAGAATTTGCCACAAAGGCATTCTTTTCAAAGTATTCTACAAAGGCATTTCTTAGTTGTCGTGTTTACAATATGGATTTGCCTAAACTCACATTACATGAGGTTTACCCATCATCGTCCTAAAACATGCAGAGAACCCCACTGGGAAATCACCATTCATTAGTTCATTTTCAAAAGATGCCATGGCGATGGACTTTTCCTTCTGATTTTATACCAGCGTTCGTATTTTTTGTCCCGACGAGCTCTATTAGACACCACTGCAGTGACCAAACACAGACTTACTTTACAGACTCTTCATGCACTGACATAATCTAAGCCCAACACTTTAATTTTCTAGCATACACCCAACAGAACATACATCTCATAGCATATATTTCCATACATACATACACAATCATACTTCAATGTTTTAATACTCATACACCAATAATCACATACTTGGATTTATCAGATTCTCTATCAAATATACATACTATACTTTTCATAGTTTCAAATTCATAGTTCAATCAATTTCCTATAGGTAATTCTTGATATGAATAGTATACATGCAAAAGTCACCATAGAACTCACCTAGCATCCATGAACATCAGCTTGAACTCCAGACTCAATCATCCATTAAGAACTTGCAGCAACCATTGCTTATAACATAGAAACATCGTCAAAGACTCATTCAAACACTGAAAACCACCATGAAAAGCCTCATACTTTCAATCTACTACTCATATATTCTTTATAGACTACGCTTTCTAAGTTCAACATACAAAGTCATATTACTTACCCAGACATGTAGTAAATATTGATGAGATTCAGAATTACGGCTTTCAGCTTAAAGGAGAAGAAAATGCTTTTGGTTTTAGAAAGAATCAGATAATAATATTTTAGAAGAAGGAAGAAGAATCACCCACTTTCTCAAGACCTTATACAAATATATATAAGACCTATGTCCTCAAAGTATCACTTGACATGTGTCACATTCATTCAGAATTGTCTATAATAATGGCCTACAACATCTGAGAAAACAATATTGAAAATTCAATATTTTAAATACATAATTATATAATCCGGTTGACTCTTAACTAAATTACCTTGTATCATAACTTGAGCAGTGCTTCAGACATACAGGCGCACTATACCTCTGGCGCAAACTCATACCATAACTACATTTTTACTTTGTCATTATCATATTCTAATTAACATAGTAATTTGACATAGAACCATCATTAACTTAAACATCACTTGAAAAACGCTCATCCTATACGCCAAAAGAAGTATTTGGGTGATACTAATTAGCCACACAAACTATTTTGAAACTATGTGCCATAAAATTGAATCCGCCAGAATTGGGATGTTACAATAATTCTTACAATAATTTAACTTAATCACGTAACTTCTAAACTTCATTCTTCATAGTATACTTTCAAATTAATATCTTACTTAGCTATTTCATATTCAATTTAAATATTCAAACATCTAAATTAAGGTAAGCAAACATAAATTCAATTAAGTACTTACTATTTCCTTATCTTGAATTCAATTCTTTCAATCCAAAGCATCCTTTTTCCCTTTTTCAACTTCTTCTCTTGATATATAAATACATGAAACATAATCAATATCATGTTTTCAATATAATCTCTACATGATTTCACTCATAATATCATGAAAATCTTGAGAAAATCATATATTTCTCGTCACTTTCTTATTCAATTAATTGGTTTCTATGATAGAAAATAATCTCATGACCCCCTAGATAATAAAATGTAACTATGGTTTTAAGGTAGAATTTAAGAAAATTCATGGAAAACTTTTCTTTCTCTTTCTTTATTTTCCTTCTATTGTTGTCCTTGTTTCCACCTTCCCAAATTTTAGATAATTCTACACTTTTCTTTTTCTTTTAAATTCATCCTTATCTTATTAACCAATCACATTTCAACACATTTCATGCTTAATTACCATTAATTTTCTCTCTCATTTACATCTCATTGCATGGAAATTTTAATCCCATAATTAAGTCTCCAAAAATGTAATAATAATGGTAAAATTGCATCTTGACCTATCTTATATAAAAATATGAAATTTGCACTTTAGTCCATGTGCTTTTCCATTTTATTCAATTTAGCCCATATCAAAATTTGCCAATTTCACATATCAATACATATCTATATTACATTTATATATAAAAAACAAAACATTTCTTAAATTTTCGCCCCTTTTCTTAAAATGGTAAATTTACACTTTTAATCTTCCAACTTTAAAAAATTCTCCATTTAATCCTTATCGAATTTCATTATTCATACTTCCTCTCCAAATATCTTCACATTCAATATACTTATTTTTTTCAAAAACTAAAATTTGGGGGTATTACATCCATTGCCTGGAACTCTTCGAATAACTCCTAACTGAATCTAGTATGTCTAAGTCTCTCTCTCACTCTCTCACTCACTCATTCTCTCTCTCTCTTAATATAGTCCATTTGCTTCTATAGGTCCTTTTGGGGCTCACTTAAAAAAGAAGTCAGAATACTTCTTTTTTTTCCTATTTATTTTTATTTGTATTTTTATTTGCTTTTATTGTGGTTGTAGTGATATTTACTTGTTGGTTTGGGGTACTGGTGCATGAATAACTTGATTGTGGATTTTTTGGGGTTATGATTTTAGCTAAAGGGGAAATGGTGAGTGGGTTAAGAATGATTTGCCGAGTTGATTGGTTAGAGGTGAGGTATGGGGTTGATAATAGCTTTTCAAAGTTATCGCTTAGATTATTGGTTTAGAGAGTATTGGTGTAAAGATTGAGCAACCAAAGTGCAAACTTGTAAGTTTACTAACAGTTCAATGACCAACTAGTAACTTTCTTGAAATTGAGTGACCAATTGTAAATTTATGCATCCTACATCTAACGTCCATTACCTAGTTAATAGGCCAATGACCAACTTGTAACTTTCTAAAATTTAATGACCAAAGTGTAAACTTATTGGGTGCTATTGAATATAGTTTACTCGAAAAATTTTCATCTCCCAATAAAACATTATTTAGTTATATAAATTATTATAGCTTTTTAATATTTTTTGCTATTACACAATTACACTAAACATTATCCAATTATATGAAACATTATTCTATTACACAAATAGTAATATTTTATGTAATTACATAACATAAATTATTAAATAAGAGTACCATAGAGACCTTTGTATTAGAAGTCGATTGTATTTTCTCCTTCTACTCAAAAAATGAGCAAAATAGTATCAGATATTAGATCAAAAGGAAATTAGTTATTCTGTTAAAAATTAATTATTGTACATTGACATGAGATACACATGGCAAATAACAGTACAAATGGATAAAATTTTTAACGAAATGACTAATTATTTTTAATCTAACGTGAGACTAATTTACTCCTTTTTAAATAGAAAAGACAAAATACAATCTAACTATTAATATAAAAACCTCAATAATACTTTTACCTAAATTATTACAAATCTCCTAATATTTTCTATAACATAAATTACACAAATGATTGGAAATTTGTTCTGGGTTTATCTAAAATAAAGGCATAATATTTTAATGAGATGTTTTGCAAATTCCCGATTTGAGTATAAAATGATATTTATATAATCACTAGATGGAAGTGGAATAAGTTATTAATTCTTAAATCAATTAATCCAATCTTTTTTACGCAATCATCCTGTTTACGCCAGATTACTAAAGTCAACCTCAATACATTTTGTTTTTGGTGTCTTAATTAATTTCAACCTCTTAAGAAAAATGATAATTATATTATTATGCTAATAATTGAGGGGGCTAATATTGGTATTAAGTTAAATCACAATTAAATATTAGAAAATGAAAATGTGAGATAGAATAAGTAGAGTGAGTATTGATTCAATTTGAAAAAATCGAAAAAGAATTTGAATTTTGAGTTATTCGAGTTAAGTTAAATTTTATAATTGAATAACAGATTAATGTAAATACATTTTAGTCCTTGTCAATTTTGAAAATAAACAAATTAATCTCTCTCAATAAAAATTACAAAAATTCAAAATAAATTTTAAAAATTCTAAATTTATATTTTTAAAAATTATAAAAATATTCTAAAGAACATATAAAGAAAGTTCCAAATCTAAAAATTTTCTAAAATAATAATTTTAGAACTTAAATAAATTAATTAATGATTAAAGTTTATTATACAAAAGTATTTTTTTTTACTTTGCTTTGAAAAAGTTTTTAAATATATATGATTTTAGATTTATGTGCTCTAACATAGAATTAATTATAGTGTAACAAGATTTTAACTTGACATATTTAATTTTTTAATTTAACTCGAACAATTTCACTCAATTAGATTCAATTTGACTCAACTTGATTTTTATTTCACTCAACTCAATTCAGAAAAAAATTTAAATCAAATTAAGATAATAAAGTATAATTCATCAATTCAATTAACTTAAAATGTTTTAATTCAGTTGGACTCAATTCTAACGAAAAACTCACCTTAAAAACATGAATGGAGCTAACCACGCCAACTATCAGCTTCTAGCAAAATTCATACTTTTTTTTAATGCTTTTCATCATTGTTTCAAATACTATCCTAAATATACATTCGTAAGCAAGGAGTATTTCCCCGCACCTTTAAATTAAAGGGGAGGGAACCATGGTAGAAGGTATAATTAAAATTTTCAAAACACTCGAAGAATCTAATTAAAATTTATAATTTTTTTGAAAGGATTAATAAAAACTTTCTAAAATTTGGTAACTTTGGATTCTATTACGTTACGTTTTAATATTGGGATATTTTAGTAAAAGTCCTGATCATGGATAGAGGTGTCATAGGTCGAGTCGAGTCAAACCAAATTTTTAGGTTCGGATTTGATTTAATCCAAAAAATGTGCTTAGAATTTTTTTCAAATTTATCTCAGATAAAAAGCTAAAACCCAAGCCTAGTCTGACTGTATTAATTTTTTTATATTTTTTTTTAAAAATATAGTAGATACAAAATACTAAAAACATTAAAATAATGTTTCCCAACAAATTAAAAATAAATTTAAAAATATATATATTTAAATAACACTAAGATATATACAACTTAACATGCAAATGCTTCTAAAATAGTAATAAAATTAGCAATAAAAAAGAGTTATACAATATACAAATAATAATAACAAAATAATAGGAAAATAATAGTGAAATGGTGAGAAAACAACAAGAAAATAATAGCAAAATAGTAAAAAACAACAAGAAAATAACAAACAAAAACAATTTTTTTTTTAATTTTTGTAAATTTGGGCCGGGCAGAGCTCAGGCAAAAAGAGCCTTACTCGAGACTCGACTCGTTTTTAAATGAATATTATTTTTTTATCCAAACCTATTTTTTAGGCTTATATTTTTACTCAAACCCTTTTATTTTTTTCAGGCAGACCTTAAGACCATATCTATCGTAAATTAACTTTTTTAAAAAATAATATTAGGATTTAGCGTGAAAATTAAGTTTTAGAATCTAGCGTTTAGAGTTTAGAATTTAATTATAAGTTTAAAGTTTAGAATTTTATTTTTGTTTAACGTTAAAATTTAAGATTTTATATTAGTAATTAATATTCGTAAGATTTTAAAATTTAAGTTTTAAATGAAAATGGTTGAATAGTTTAATGATACTTTATAATTATTTTTAAGTTGAGGAACAAAATATAAATTTATTAATAATTTAATGATGTTAAATGTAGTTTATTTTTTTTTTCTCATAATTTCTTCCTTCTTCACTGGCCACTAGTGTCCACTCATCTGAAGCTTTAAAGTTGTGTATGAAGTAATCACATCAAAATTTGTTAGCAAATTCAGATTAAATGGCAAGATCTTCAACATATCAAAGAATTTGAGTCTATTGGTTTATAAATTGGTTTGAAGAAATAAAATTCGGGTCGGGTGGGTTGAGGGGCGAAGTTAGAGGAATCAAAATTAAATTATAATTTTTATGATAGTAAAAATATAATTTTATCATTTTTAATAACTCATATTTTTATAATTTTTAAAAATTAAATCAAAATTTTATCATTTTAGGGGGGCTAAAGTGCAATTTTACCTTTACTAATTTAAAATTTTAAAAATTTTAAAAAACCTAAATGGAAAATTTTTCATTTTAGGGGGGTCAGGCCCTTGCCAGCCCCTCGAACTACGTCCCTAGGTAAATTTAACTTTTTAATCTAGGTTTGAGATTTGATGGTAGAATTTCAAGTTTAGTTGAAGCGGTAAAAAATTCACTCCACGTCATTGCCATCATTGAGCATTAATGATACGTGGATTCTACTTTATAGTTACTTGGACTTTTGTTTATAATTTATATTATCCATGTTTATACTCTATTTATAATGGTAATAATGGTAAAAATTTCAAAATTTAAATTAGATTATAATTAAAAATTATGTAATAAATATATTTATTTATGTAAGAAACAAAAGAAGCTTTGAATGAAACAACAAAATTGAATATCCAAAAATTGTAATGTCTTGAGTTCAAATCTTATTATGTGTGAGTTTTATTGATTTTATATAAAATAGAAAAAACAAAACTACCCTTTTAATAATATAATTTACTTAGTAAAAAATAATTTTGATTTATTTCCCAACTAAGTTCGTGCTCTGTTAACTAGCAACATAAACTCAATCAGATTTTAAATAAAATGTAATATATATATATATATATATTTATATATATTACATTTTATTAGTAGACATTATATACAATTTACTAAGGATGTGTTTGGACACTACAAAATAATTTTAATCTCTTATAAATATAGTTAGTTGATAAATTATAATTACATTATAATTTCCTATGCCATAGTAGTATATACTGTAATTACACAACTAAGTAATTTTATATTCATGAATATTAATTATTATAATAATTATCAGAGAAAAAAATTCTCAACGAAATTTAAAATCAAACATCATATATAATAAATTAAGAAAGTATTGATAATACGATTATTAATAAAATTAGCAAGAAAAATAAATATTTTATGTAATTTTATCTAATTACTCCATCTATTTCATGTTTGTTGGGTTATCCTCTCTAACATTCCCTCTCTAACATTCTCTCTCTAACATTTAAGCATATATTCATTGTCATTATAAATTGGTCCTTAACTAAATATAAGTAATTAATAATAAACACTATGTAATTTAATAAAAATTAATAAAAATAATTTATAAAATATTATATAATTTAATTAATTATTTAGTAGATTAAACTATATGGAAAATTATCACTTGCCAATAAAAATTTCAGATTATTTAAATAAAATTAATAAAATAGCATATAATTATATAAATATATGTCTTAAAATAAAAATGCTATAATAATTTTATAAAAATTAAACTTAAATAGTATAGGAACATGTTTGAAAACCATAAAGTAAAGTAATTAGATTTAAGTTAGTGGTGTATCTAGGGGTTAGTAAGGGTCTGACCTCTCTAAAATGGAAAATTATCCATTTAGACTATTTAAAATTTTAAAATTTAAAATAATAAAGTTAAAATTGTACTTTGACCTCCCTAAAATGATAAAAATTTAATTTAATCCTTTAAAATTATAAATATATAAGCTATTAAAAATTAAAATTTAATTTCAATCCTCCTAAAAAGAATTTAAAGCTTGACCACGATTTAAGAATAATTGTTTATAATTAATCATATAATTACTCTAATTTTCGTCCAATCTAATAACAAGAGTCTAAATTTATTGGGACTCACTAATTATAATATTAACCAAATTTTACATTCAAATCCAATTATTCTTAACAAGTATTAACTGTAGTGATAAAACAGATTACAAAAATATATATATATATATATATATATGTTGCGATATTATTAAAAAGACAACAAAAAACCCTAAGCTAAATTATTTGTTGTTTTTCCAAATAATAATACTAAAATAACCAGATTTTTCATCATCTATTTAAGGTAAAAGAGGAGTAGTTTCTTCATGTAGTCTATAATTTTGTATTCTGTAGGCAGCCGGTGGTTAGTTGAGCGTTAAAAAGTTTTAAAAATAAGAAAATGAAATTGAGAGAAATTTTGTATTCTGTACGTACAGGAATAAATGGGAGCTCATCAAATATTCCAAATAAAACAAGTAAGATACAAGAAGGGTTGGTCGAACAACACCACCAAATTCCCAACGAATAGTCAAAGCAGGACGGGCCACTTCCAATCTGTGAGTAATGCAAAATATAGGTGACAGATCCTTCAACCATCTCTGCATTCTTTTGTCTTATAGCCAAGTGAGAGTCTAAAAAAGTGGGGGGCAGCCATTCCAAAAGCCAAAGAATTGTAGCAGTGGAAAGGTAAACCAGTAAGGTGGTAGATGGCAACTACAACAGTCTATCTAAAATGACCATAATTACATAAAAAAAAAAAAGGGAGGAGATTGAGAGAGAGAAAGAGAAGGTTTGGGGGGTTGTGGCAGGGGCAGGTACCACGTGCTGGGTGTCATTAAAAGGGCCGTTAAAGGCTCTTTAAAGAACTCACCTCCCTTCCGCTACCCCCAAATCTAACTCTCTTCTAACACTTAACTGCTCTTGTTTACAATTCTTCTTCTTTTTTTCTTTTTATCATTGCTTTGCATGTTGTGAATTCAAAACACACATTTTGTTTCGTCTTTTTGATCCTCTTTGTCTCTTTCCTTTCTTTTCGCCAAAGATAAATTTAAAAAGTATAAATACTTCAAGCCCATATACCAATTTTAAACACTTTGTTTTGCTCCCCAACCTTCCTGGATTGAAGTTCCTTCTATTCTCTCAGGTAAGGTTTCTCATTTTTTTTTTCTTGGGTTGTTTACTGAATTGGGTTTTTTTTTTTCTGAAGCCATGAAGTGACATTCTAGTTGGGAAAAGTTTTTCCTTTTTTTGAGGGTGGGTTCGTAATTTTGTTGATTGAGGTTTCAGTTTGGTGTGGATTTGAAAACAATAATTTTCAACTTTTTGAGGGTTTTTAATGAGTACTTTTTTTTCTTTCTTTTCTTTTTTTTTTTGTAAATTTGTGCTCTTGTTGAAATGAAATGTTAATGTGATCCTGCATCTGGGAAACTTTAATTCTAGGCTGTGTTTGGTTATAGGAACTTGAATTCATTAAGTAATGGATAAACTATTATTTTTAGTCCTAAAGTATGATTCTTTTGATACCTTGTTCACTAAAATAAGCTACGAGTGAAAGGAAATAATTAAAGGTCTTAATTACGTCAAATTCTGTTATTTGCGCCAAACAGAGCTTTAATACATTCATGGGGTGTTTCTGCTGCTAGTCCTATCAGATTTCTCTTTGGTTGGGGCTCGGTTCCATCATCCATGGTGTTGCTTGATGAAACTATTGAGTCATTTACACGTTTAACGAAACACTTCAATTCTCAAAGTCTCAATTCAGAATCAGACTACTCTTTTTCAAAGATTCCCTCTTGAATTTGTTTAAACAAACTGAGAGAGTAACATTTAATTTTATTATTGGTTGATATTTGAGTCCTCATCCTTGTTGGTTGTTTGATTTCTGAATATGCAGCATGTTAGAGGCCCAAAGGTCAGCTATGGCTGGTGTTGGGCGTGGAAACAATGGATACATAAATGGGGTGTTGCCGATCAGGAGCCCTGCTACAATAAGTGAAGTAGATGAATTCTGCTATGCACTTGGAGGGAAGAAGCCAATTCATAGTATATTAATTGCAAACAATGGAATGGCAGCTGTCAAATTTATACGTAGTATTAGGACTTGGGCTTATGAGACATTTGGCACGGAAAAGGCGATCTTGTTGGTGGCCATGGCCACTCCCGAGGACATGAGAATCAATGCAGAGCATATTAGAATTGCTGATCAATTTGTTGAAGTTCCTGGTGGGACAAATAATAATAACTATGCCAATGTGCAGCTTATCGTAGAGGTGTGTTTAGTAGACTCTTTTTTCTGGCTTCAAACTTTCTCTTTTGTAGATGAATTGCCCTTTCAAGAAGCATTTCTGTTAAGTACAAAGGAATCTCACTACAGTTGGTATATCCTTGTTCTAAATAATAATTTTGCCCCAGATGGTTCTGACACATAGATTTTCAGGAGGCTTGTAGCTTTAAGCATTACTGTAGAATCCTAGGGCATGAAACGAAAATTGATAAATAGAATGAGATTGTGTTCTTGTGCTTGCTAGTTATGGCCAACTTAAGCTAGTTCCCCACATAGTATGTTTAATCATACAAAACATGCTGCAATTCTATATTTTTGACAAATTATATTATGTGCTGACTCAGATGGCTGAGATAACACATGTTGATGCTGTTTGGCCTGGCTGGGGTCATGCATCAGAAAACCCTGAGCTCCCAGACGCACTGAATGCAAAGGGAATAGTTTTTCTTGGGCCACCATCCATATCTATGGCAGCATTGGGTGATAAGATTGGTTCATCATTGATTGCTCAAGCAGCAGATGTGCCCACCCTTCCGTGGAGTGGCTCTCATGTAATTCTCTGTTGCCTGAAGGTTACAAATTGCCCTTTTCCACGGCAGTTTCTCATACACAATGCTACATTTCTGTTTGCCAGGTGAAAATTCCAGCAGACAGTTGCCTAGTTTCAATTCCAGATGAAATATATAGTAAAGCATGTGTTTATACAACAGAGGAAGCAATTGCAAGTTGTCAAGTTGTTGGTTATCCTGCAATGATCAAGGCCTCTTGGGGTGGTGGTGGTAAAGGCATAAGAAAGGTTTGCTTCATTCATGAAATATTTTGATGTTCTGTCCATAGCAAATTTAATTCATTAAATGCTTTAAGTTAACCCCCTTTAAAGTTACTGTACATATTTTGCTAGAAGTGAGATTGATTTAAATACATTTCATATAACTTGAATTGGTTTGCTTTCTAGGTTCATAATGATGATGAAGTTAGAGCACTATTCAAACAAGTGCAAGGTGAAGTTCCAGGTTCACCTATATTTATAATGAAAGTTGCTTCTCAGGTGAGATTATCTGCTACAATCGATTTCAATGAATTAGCAGGAGTTTAGATCTTTTCTGACAAACCATTTGGTGTATTTTTTCTCTTATTAGAGTCGCCATTTAGAAGTCCAGTTACTCTGTGATCAGTATGGGAATGTCGCAGCTTTGCATAGTCGGGACTGTAGTGTTCAGAGGCGTCACCAGAAGGTATTTTTGTTTCTATTTTAGAGGCTATTTTTTGAATGTTAATTTTCTGGAACAAATGGGGCCTGCAGCCAAAAAAGGTGTATGCATCTGTTGCATATATATATTCCCTTCAAGATCTGACATCATGGTCCTTCATCTGAAATAGATTATTGAGGAGGGTCCAATTACTGTAGCTCCGTTGGAGACTGTGAAAAAGCTAGAGCAAGCAGCTAGAAGATTAGCTAAATCTGTTAGTTATGTTGGAGCAGCTACTGTTGAATACCTGTACAGTATGGAAACTGGCGAGTACTACTTTCTAGAGCTCAACCCTCGGTTACAGGTGTGATATAATGATTCTCTCCTCACTTCTGGAACATGGCATATGGATTAAGCTGTCACATTCATGCAATTGCAATCATATTTGTACCATTTCAGTTTGCTTTATTCATTTAGTGCAGTTGTGCCATATATTAATTTTATATGCGTTTAAAACGGATGTAAATTACAATGCTAACTGGTAGTTAGCACTTAGCAGTCTTGGCTAATTGGACCATTTGGAAAAGCATTCAGCTTTATAACCAAAAAGTATGTGGTGATATGACATTTCTATGACTTGTTTGGTGGGTTTTCTCCTTGTTTTGGTGTGAACTTATCAGAAGGAATGAAAAAATTGTGATTTTACAAGGCGAACAGTTCGTTGTTCATCATATTATTTAAAATTTTAATGTTTAAAAATTAACTCCAACAGGTGGAGCACCCCGTCACTGAGTGGATTGCTGAAGTTAATCTGCCAGCTGCCCAAGTTGCAGTTGGGATGGGTATCCCTCTCTGGAAAATTCCTGGTATGATGTCAACATCCATTATTTATCCAAACAGTTTTTAGCAGTTCATCTAAATCTGTAAATGATGTGTGTGTTTGTATGCTTGATTTGATTAGAAATACGGCGATTCTATGGAATGGAACATGGTGCGGGTTATGATGCATGGAGGAAAACATCTGTTGTCGCCACTAGTTTTGATTTTGACAAGGCAGAGTCAACTAGGCCTAAAGGTCATTGTGTAGCTGTGCGTGTTACAAGTGAGGATCCAGATGATGGGTTTAAACCTACGAGTGGAAAAGTGCAGGTTAGACTTACTAGGTTTGAGAAAAATTGTACTTCAAATATTTCTTCTTCTTTTTTTTCTTTCACTGCCTTTTCTTAAGCTTGTATTAAGGTCCATGAATTTGTGCAGGAGTTGAGTTTTAAAAGCAAGCCAAATGTGTGGGCTTACTTCTCTGTGAAGGTAAATCTTTTAGTTTTTGGCCAAATTAATGGTTGATTGACCCTTGAACTTACAACAACAATGCTGACAATAATAATTGATTTGCAGTCAGGAGGAGGCATTCATGAATTTTCAGATTCTCAGTTTGGTAAGTATTACACTGATAAATTTCTGCTTTTTTAATGAATGTTCTTAGACAAGAAATCCCCTGTGCATATACATTATTTGTTATAAAAATCATTATTTCTGATAATAGTCTAATCGTACCTCAGGACATGTCTTTGCCTTCGGGGAATCCAGAGCTCTAGCTATAGCAAATATGGTTCTTGGGTTGAAAGAAATTCAAATCCGTGGAGAAATTCGTACTAATGTTGATTATACAATTGACCTTTTACATGTAGGTTTATCACTTGAATAACCTTTTTTCTGTATAGAAATTTATTGCTTCAGGAACACTAATTTTTACCTGCTTAAATGCTTTACAGGCTTCAGATTACAGAGAAAATAAAATCCACACAGGTTGGTTGGACAGTAGAATTGCTATGCGAGTTAGAGCAGAAAGGCCTCCTTGGTATCTCTCAGTTGTTGGAGGAGCTCTCTATGTAAGTTCTCATGCATTAGAATTGATTTTTCTGTTCATAGAATCCTTGTTTTACACTTTGTACATTGCAGAAAGCATCAGCGAGCAGTGCAGCTATGGTTTCAGATTATATTGGTTATCTAGAAAAGGGTCAAATCCCTCCCAAGGTACAGTGCTAAACCTGAGTTGCTTTTGTTATGTGGGTCTTTGTTAACATACTGATGCTGTTGCTCTTGATTGCAGCACATATCACTTGTGCATTCTCAAGTGTCCTTGAACATTGAAGGAAGCAAATACACGGTATGAATTTATGATAATGTCACTTTACCACCATTTTAAGGGTGTCTTTTCTAATTGGCAAGAACTTATAGAGACTTTAGCTTTCATGTTACTGAACACATCATAGTTAACATTTTGAAAAAAAAAAATGTACCCAGATTGACATGGTTAGGGGGGGACAAGGAAGTTATAGGTTGAAGATGAATCAATCAGAGATTGAAGCAGAGATACATACATTAAGAGATGGTGGTCTATTGATGCAGGCAAGAATTTCTCCCTTGAATGTTCAGAACGATTATTTTGCATGTTTTACTTTTGCCGATGTTTATTTCTCTTTTATTTTTCTAAAACCTCATATTACTGACCTTGGGATTATTATAACAAATTCTCTTCTTTTCTGGCTCTTCTAATGCTTAGTTTAAATTTATTACAGTTGGACGGGAACAGTCATGTTATTTATGCTGAGGAAGAAGCTGCTGGTACTCGCCTTCTAATTGATGGAAGGACTTGCTTGCTGCAGGTGCCACTTATTCCTTTCTTTCTTATGCTGCTTTACTCCAACTCAAGGGAAAAGCTCCCTTTTCCTTTTAACCACAAAATTAAGGTGTGATGGTATTTATGTTAATTTTCATTGCGCAGAATGATCATGACCCTTCAAAATTAGTGGCAGAAACACCATGCAAACTGCTGAGGTTTTTGGTTTCTGATGGTAGTCGTATAGATGCTGACACACCATATGCAGAGGTTGAGGTCATGAAAATGTGTATGCCTCTTCTTTCTCCTGCTTCTGGAATTATTCAAATCAAAATTTCTGAAGGTCAAGCCTTGCAGGTAAACTACATTTCTATATGGGAAATATAAAGGTTATATTTTTGTGGAAGTTAAGTGTCATTGATCTTGCAGGCTGGTGAGCTCATTGCTAGGCTTGATCTGGATGATCCTTCAGCTGTTAGGAAAGCTGAACCATTCCATGGGAGCTTCCCTGTACTAGGGCCTCCCACTGCAATTTCTGGCAAAGTGCATCAGAGATGTGCTGCCAGTATAAATGCAGCCCGCATGATCCTTGCTGGTTATGAGCATAATATTGATGAAGTAAGTGTTTCTCTATCCCATAGTAATATGGTCATAGGGATTAAATTGCACAAGAAATCAGCAAATATCTTCTTCAGTAGTTTTTTTGTCAACTTACCAAGTTCTCTTAATTAAATATCTCTTAAACAATGGGTGCATGGTTTAAGTTGTTAAGCATCCAACCTAAGCTCAATTGTAAATGGGTGTAGGGCCTAACATGAATATAAGACTTCTGGAAACTCAATAGTCAACTGATGTGGGATAACACTACGAACACTCCCCCTCACACGTAGCTCTCAAAGGCCTACATGTAGGCAACCTCCCTGGGGGTCAGCAACTTCACATGGTGTTAGGCAGGAACAACAAAACACACCTTGGCTCTGTTACCAGATTAAGCATTCTATTTAAAACTAATATGTCAGAAGTGGTGGGACCCAACTTGAATATTGGATCACACCCAATACTTAGTAGATGCAGGATAACACCAATTAAAATTAACTTTCCACTCTTTTAAGTTTTTGCTAGTTCTTATATTATAACGAATTACATTTGCTAAGTGGTGTTGTTATCCCTCATTAAGTATTGGATTCTATGTGGCTTTATATTAAATCTACTGCCAATTGGTTTTAGGTTATATTTTGTTCTTCCTACTTGACTCCATGTGAGGTCGGTGACCCCATGTGAGATTGTCCATGTGTAGACATTGTGAGCTACTTGTGTGGTAGTGTTAAGTGATGTTACTCTACGACTAATAAGTATTCCACTTCCTGTGGTATTATTTTAAAGTTGAGCCCCTATTCCTACTATCAGTTGGTTTTAGGTTGGATGCTTAACAACATGAAAATGAAACTATTAAGTCAGAAATGGAAATAAATATATCCCAATAATTGCGATGCTATAATATCTACATATAACTCATGTTTAGAGTTACTTTTTAAACTTTGAAGAACTTTTGCTGAAAATAATGAATCTTGATTTGGAACTTAACTTTTGGATTTTGACTTGTGACATTAATTGGTTTGACATGTGTTACAGGTAGTTCAAAGCCTCCTAAATTGTCTTGACAGTCCTGAGTTGCCTTTCCTCCAATGGCAAGAATGCATGTCTGTTCTAGCAGCCAGGCTTCCCAAAAATCTTAAAAATGAGGTATATATGCTTGATTTTATCTCAGGTTTTTTTCTCTGGGTAGTTACTTTAGACCTGTATCTTTTGATCTGATTTTACTTCTTTAATTCTATCAGCTTGAATCAAAGTATAAAGGGTTTGAAGCTATTTCTAGCTCCATGAATGTTGACTTTCCTGCCAAATTATTGAAAGGAGTCCTAGAAGTGAGTTCCCTTATCCCACACTCTTAAGTTTGAAGTCCACTTTTTTCCATCTATTTTTATTCTTTGGAAAGTTTTAACACATGGGGCACCTACTTTGATTGCAGCTCCATTTATCCATCTGTCCTGAGAAAGAAAGAGGATCCCTAGAAAGGCTTATTGAGCCATTGATGAGCCTCGTGAAGTCTTATGAGGGTGGAAGAGAGAGCCATGCCCGTGTTATTGTGCGGTCCCTTTTTGAAGAGTATCTATCTGTTGAAGAGTTATTCAGCGACAACATCCAGGTAACTTTTGTCTCAAAGGAAATTATGGTCATCATATTGTTAATAACATTACCACAGATGACTCTGTCATTATTGTTTGTATTGACAAGACTATTCTGAAGTATCAAGACATCAATTCAGATTTATATATCTTCAAGATCATATCTGCAAAGTCCAGTTACAGTCTTCAAGCTTTTGAGTGTGTATTATTTTGTTTGCAAGTTTAAACGAGTCTTTTCAATGCAATATCACAGGCTGATGTGATCGAACGTCTTCGACTTCAGTATAAGAAAGATCTTTTGAAGGTTGTGGACATCGTACTATCTCATCAGGTATTGATTTGTAAGATTGTTTTTTTTAATGTTTATTTTTCCTAATGTACATTATTCCATAACCATGCTATGCAATTTCTTTTGGCCTGCAGGGTGTCAAGAGTAAAAATAAACTGATTTTCAGACTCTTGGAACAACTTGTTTATCCTAACCCTGCTGCATACAGAGATCAACTAATTCGATTCTCTGCATTAAACCATACAAGTTATTCTGAGGTTCGTCAATGAATTAAGTTACTCATTTTAGCATATTCTAAGTTTACAATAACGAGTTTTTAATATTGTGTTCTTTGTATTCGTCATTTTGGTTTTCCAAAATTCTCTTAATTCTTCCTTGTAGAAGATATTTGATTGTTTCATAGGGAGGCTGATTTTTTTAATTTGCATGCAGTTGGCACTGAAGGCAAGTCAATTACTGGAGCAAACCAAATTAAGCGAACTTCGCTCCAGCATTGCTAGAAGCCTTTCTGAATTAGAAATGTTTACTGAGGATGGTGAAACTATGGACACTCCCAAGAGAAAAAGTGCCATTAATGAAAGAATGGAGGCTCTTGTAGGTGCTCCTTTAGCTGTTGAAGATGCTCTTGTAGGCCTGTTTGATCATAGTGATCACACCCTTCAGAGGCGGGTTGTAGAGACTTATGTTCGGAGGCTATACCAGGTGATAGGTCTCAACTCTTACTATTTTTTCTTATGCTAGTTTGGGATTATCGCATCCTCATTTAACTGGTTGTATTTGTCATCAGCCTTATCTTGTAAAGGGAAGTGTCCGGATGCAATGGCATAGATCTGGTCTTATTGCTTCCTGGGAATTCTTGGAAGAGCATATTGAGAGCAAGAATGTGTCTGAAGATCAAATGTCTGATGAACCATTAGTTGAGAAACATAGAGAGAGGAAATGGGGAGCCATGGTTATAATTAAATCTCTCCAATTTTTGCCTGCAATTATCAGTGCAACACTGAGGGAAACAACTCCTAACCTTCATGAAGAAACTTCAAATGGATCCCTAGAACCAACTACCTTTGGAAACATGATGCATATAGCACTGGTGGGCATCAACAATCAGATGAGTCTACTTCAGGATAGGTATGTTTTCTTAACTTTTCCTTGTTTTGAAATCTGTAGCTGAACTAACATTGCTTCTTGTGAAAGCTTTCATTGTCATTTATAGTACCAGAAATTATGCAACTTGATGAACTCTAAAGTCAAAGTCAAATGCATATATGTTTAATTCAAATCTGATAATACCAAGATGAGATAAAGTTTGGTTGTATATAAATTCAAACTATTAAAAGTCCTACATTGGATTGGTCCTCTGTTTTTTCATCATGTTTGCTAAAGACACTATGTTTCTAACTGAATGTAGGGACAGAATCATAAATCATTGATTTTCTTAATCATCATCTATATTTACTACTTGCAGTGGTGATGAGGATCAAGCTCAAGAGAGAATCAATAAGTTAGCAAAAATACTTAAAGATAAAGAGTTAGGGTCAAGTCTACGATCTGCAGGTGTTAGAGTCATTAGCTGTATCATACAGAGAGATGAAGGGCGAACACCTATGAGGCACTCGTTTCATTGGTCAACTGAAAAGCTCTATTACGAGGAAGAACCTCTTTTACGCCATCTAGAACCTCCTCTATCCATATACCTTGAATTGGTTTGCTATTTGAACTTCTGTTCCTTCATTTTCCTTCAAAGAAAATATTAATATGCACCTTTAATCTGATAGTTATTAAATCTTAATCCAGGATAAGCTTAAAGGTTACCAGAATATACAGTATACACCATCACGTGACCGCCAGTGGCATTTATACACTGTTGTTGACAAGCCAGTACCAATTCAGAGGATGTTCCTCAGAACACTTGTCAGGCAGCCTACTTCCGATGATGGGCTTACAGCATATCGGGGACTTGATGTTGACATGATGCGTAGTCAGTCAGCTATGTCTTTTACGTCAAGGAGCATCTTGAGGTCCTTAATGGGTGCAATGGAGGAGTTGGAGATTAACATGCACAATGCAACTCTAAAATCTGACCATGCACATATGTATCTTTGCATCTTACGAGAACAACAGATAAATGATCTTGTGCCTTACCCCAAGTAATTAAGCCAATATTAAATTTCTAGTTCCTTTTTTTCCCTCCTCTTCCTTCCGCATGGTCGGTGAGCATTTTATAAATTTTCTTACATTTGAGATATTTCACCAGGAGAGTTGACCTAGATGCTGGACAAGAAGAAGCTGGAGTAGAGTCAATCTTAGAAGAACTGGCTCAGGAACTTCATGCATTTGTTGGTGTAAGAATGCATAAGTTGGGTGTTTGTGAGTGGGAAGTAAAGCTCTGGATGGCATCATCTGGACAAGCAAATGGTGCTTGGAGAATTGTAGTGACGAATGTGACAGGCCAGACATGCACTTTACATGTAAGTTTTTATCTGGTTAATAGTAGTGCTTCAAGAATTCTCCTACGGGATCTAGCTATAGTGCTTATATATGGAAGAGAGAGAGGGAAAAGTTTTCTCCCACTAGCAACTTTTTTGGTTTGCAGAGACATCATACACCATAGCTTACAAATCTTAATGACAGCCAAAAAATGGTTAAATTGTGAGGAACCATAGACCACAAATGTTGCATCTCTTTTGATTTTTCTTTTCTTTTCCCTCCCTTTTTTCCTTTATGTAGTGCTCTTTCTGATTTATTTACATATTGAGATACGTGGTTTCAATTAAAAAGAAAATCCATATATTACCTTTTTCCTTAGATCATTTAGCAGAAATGCATTCATGTTGCTGAAAGATATCCAGCTGTATGGTATGAGAACCATACATCACTATCCAACTAGAACCAGTCTAAATCTCAAGCTCAATGAAAATGGAGTTCTCATGAATGAATTTAGGCCATATAAAAAATAATATTGCTGTGTTGTACTTTCAGATATACCGAGAACTAGAAGATACTAGCAAACACAGAGTCGTATACCATTCTCTTTCTGTAAGGGGTCCTCTGCATGGTGTACCAGTTAATGCTCAATATCAGGCTTTGGGTGTTCTTGACCGTAAACGTCTATTGGCAAGGAAAAATAATACCACTTATTGCTATGACTTTCCATTGGTAAGCACAGTGTTATGGGCATACAGTGATATTGGCTGCTTGTTCTTTTCCCTTTTTATGCTCTGAATCCATAGCAGATGAAAGCTATATTACTGACTGCGGTATTACTTGTAGGCATTCGAGACTGCCTTGCAGCAGTCATGGTCATCCCAGTTCCCAGGTATTAAAAGACCCAAAGTTAAACTTCTTCCTAAGGTTATGGAGCTTGTATTTGCTGACCAAAAGGGTAACTGGGGCACTCCCCTTGTTCCGATTGAGCGCCAGCCTGGACTCAATGATGTTGGCATGGTAGCCTGGTGCATGGAAATGTTCACTCCTGAGTTCCCTTCTGGAAGAACAATATTAGTAGTTGCGAATGATGTGACCTTCAAAGCTGGTTCTTTTGGCCCAAGAGAGGATGCATTCTTCCTTGCTGTAACTGATCTTGCCTGCAGTAAGAAACTGCCTTTAATTTATTTGGCTGCTAACTCTGGTGCCCGTATTGGGGTAGCTGAAGAAGTCAAAGCCTGTTTTAAAGTTGGTTGGTCTAATGAATCCAGCCCTGAGCGTGGTTTTCAGTATGTCTACTTAACTTCTGAGGATTATACTAAGATTGGATCATCAGTCATTGCACATGAGATGAAGCTGGCCAGTGGAGAGAGCAGATGGGTGATAGATACCATTGTTGGGAAAGAGGATGGTTTGGGAGTTGAGAACTTAACTGGTAGTGGGGCCATTGCTGGTGCATACTCTCGGGCATACAAGGAAACCTTTACCCTAACATATGTGACTGGTAGAACTGTGGGAATTGGTGCTTATCTTGCTCGTCTTGGCATGCGGTGCATACAGAGACTCGATCAACCCATTATTTTGACTGGTTTCTCAGCATTGAACAAACTTCTAGGTCGTGAGGTGTACAGCTCCCACATGCAACTTGGTGGACCTAAAATCATGGCAACAAATGGGGTTGTCCATCTCACAGTTTCAGATGATCTTGAAGGGGTGTCAGCCATATTGAACTGGCTAAGTTGCATTCCTCCTCGTATAGGTGGTCCACTTCCCATTTTAAATCCATCAGATCCTCCAGAAAGGCTTGTGGAGTACTTACCTGAAAATTCGTGTGATCCTCGGGCCGCTATTTCTGGTGCTTTAGATAGTAGTGGCAACTGGAAGGGAGGTATTTTTGACAGGGATAGCTTTGTGGAGACGCTTGAAGGTTGGGCTAGAACAGTTGTGACAGGAAGGGCAAAGCTTGGAGGAATCCCTGTAGGAATAGTTGCAGTTGAGACACAGACGGTGATGCAGGTTATCCCTGCTGATCCAGGACAACTTGATTCCCATGAGAGAGTTGTCCCTCAAGCTGGACAGGTATGGTTTCCAGATTCTGCTACAAAGACAGCTCAGGCAATAATGGATTTCAATAGGGAAGAGCTTCCGCTTTTCATTCTTGCCAATTGGAGAGGCTTTTCTGGTGGGCAAAGGGATCTTTTTGAGGGCATCCTTCAAGCTGGATCAACCATTGTTGAGAATCTTAGAACATACAAACAACCTGTCTTTGTGTACATTCCCATGATGGGTGAGCTCCGTGGTGGGGCATGGGTAGTTGTGGACAGCCGGATCAATTCAGATCATATTGAAATGTATGCTGAACGCACTGCTAAGGGTAATGTACTTGAGCCAGAAGGAATGATTGAAATCAAGTTTAGGACAAAGGAGCTACTGGAGTGCATGGGCAGGCTTGACCAACAGCTTATAAACATGAAGGCAAAACTTCAGGAAGCAAAGAGCAATGGAGCCCATGCACAGATGGATTCTCTGCAGCAGCAAATAAGATCACGTGAGAAACAGCTTTTACCAGTATACACCCAGATAGCCACTAAATTTGCCGAGCTTCATGATACTTCTCTGAGGATGGCAGCGAAAGGGGTAATAAAAGAAGTAGTTGACTGGGATCGCTCACGATCTTTCTTCTATAGAAGATTGCGCCGGAGAATTGCTGAGAGTTCTCTGGTCAAAATTGTAAAAGATGCTGCTGGTGATCAACTGTCGCATAAATCTGCAATGGACTTGATCAAGAAATGGTTTTTGGATTCCAGTGTTGCAAAGGGAAGAGAAGATGCTTGGGTTAATGATGAAGCTTTCTTTTCATGGAAGGATGATCTGGGTAATTATAGTGAGAAGCTACAAGAACTGCGGGTCCAAAAGGTATTACTTCAGCTTACGAATATTGGCAATTCATCTTCAGATATACAAGCTCTACCTCAAGGTCTTGCTGCCCTTCTAAGCAAGGTAAACCATCCAACTATCTTTTCTTACTTTTACAGCATTCTTGTTTATGTCTCTCAGAACCTATTGATAAATGTGTTAATCTAATGCAGATGGAGCCATCAAGCAGAAAACAAATGGTTGATGAACTTCGTAAGGTGCTCGGTTGATTAAATTACCTATAAGATCCTGGGTTTTCTCATTCTTCTGCTACTTGCATTAATATTTTGGTAACTTGCTGCCACACCTGGCGTGGATCTTCTGTAACAATTCACGTAGCTTCATGAGAAGTGGAGGTGGCAGAGTCCTTGGTGCAGCCGGTAGCTTTTGTAAGTGTAAACTTAGCAGGTTGTAGTTGATACGAGTATTAGATTTTGTGCCGCTAGGAAATCATTGGACAGTCTCAGTTTGATCTGTTTGCTGCAGATGTGATGAAACTTTGCTCATATATTATTAATTTTTGTAATAATGTGTAGGGAAGTATCAATTATTCCTACTTGTGAATGCAAATTCTTTTAGGGTTGAGGATATTGTGCCACTTTGCTTCTTCTGCATTGTTGGTGACTTGGCTTTGATATTTTTTATCATAGACAATAAATTTGGCTAGTAAATGCTCCCACTTTCATCCTTCAGCACATGAAATGTTACATTTTCATAGGAAATTTATAAAATATACAACGGAAGTGGTTGTCTGAGTTTGAACCTGACGATTACATATGATTACATTTGAAATATCTTCCTCTCTGGTGATAATTATTTCTTGTTGCTTTTCTTCTTTTCTCGTTCTTTCTTCTTAAAGTCTTGGATCCTTTTCTTCTCTTTTTCTTTCTTCTTCTTCTCCAACTCTTGAATTCGATTCTTCATATCTTTCTCTTCCCTCCTTTTCCTCTTTTCCTTTTCTTCTCTATTCATTCTCTCCTCCTTGGCCCTCCTCTTCTGCTCTTCTTTTCTCTCTTTTTCCTTTGCTTTCTTTCTCTTTTCTATCTCTTTCAGCTTTTCTCTTGTGAGTTGTCTTTTCACACTGAAACACATTGGGCTGTATTCTTTGCAAGTACTCTTTTTCTCTTTCAATGTTGAATTATTTATAAATGGTTGTTTAGCAAACTTTTCGGGTTTTATCAATGAGTTGGTTTTCTCCCTTTGTTCTTATCATATTAATATTAATTACCCATTGCCGTCCAAAGGCCAGCCATTGTCTCACTTTTTGACTCCATACAATCTATTTGTATTCTTATTGTATATTGAAAATAAGGTTTAAAGCTAATTTTGGGCTTTTGAGCTATATTTGGTTTCTCATACTTAAACTATAATTTTGTTAACGGTTCATTCTAGTTTTTATAATAGCATTAAAAAAACTGGTTAACATGTGTTGTCGATAAAATGTGCAACATGATACCTTTAGCCATTTAGAACATGACTCATTGTACTCAAGTATATTGAAATTAATATATGCAAAAAAAAAAAAAAAAAATTCAGCTTGCATATTAAGTCCAAATTAGCTCTAGACTCAATTATCACTAAAAATGAAGAAAAGATGCAAATTATCGACAGAACATACTAAATGACACTAACATAATAATTTAGTTCGAAATCAAGCTCAAGTGTGAAAGTAAACTAAACTTTAGCTTCAGAGAGTGGCCGAAATCTTAGACAAGATTTTTGTTTGTTTGTTTGTGGAGAACATGTAATAATGCAGTAGCTAAAAGATGAATATACTGCAATTTTTTGTTCTAATAATAGATAATAAACCCTATCACTTTTAGGATGCCATAGTTAGGCTTAGGATTAAGTAAATTCATGGTACATGGTAGAGGCAGACACTTTTTACTTTAATTGATTTAGTAAACAATTTCAGAGGTTGTTTACATGTCCATGCAAAGCGCGGAACAGTTATCTAATCTTTTTTAATTTTGGAATTTCTTTACATTTTATTCGTTGTTGGAAGACATTACAATCTATTTATATATGCTCTATTAACCTAGTAACTAATCATACTGGTTCCAGTGCTTGAAATGAAATCTAATACAACGATGAGTAGAAAGTCAGTTTCCCTAGTGGGACTTGTGATACTGTGCTGCCATGCTTCACTGACTGAGCAGCGACTGCAGGGCATATTCAAAGATCCAAAGGAACCAATTGACGAAAGGGTTAAAGACCTTTTGGGGAAGATGAACCTAGAAGAAAAGGTCGGGCAAATGACGCAAATCGAACGTAAAAACGCGTCGGCAGAAGTCCTCAAGAGTTACTTCATTGGTAGTGTCTTGAGTGGTGGAGGAAGTACACCCAAGGTAAACGCTACTGTGAAAGAGTGGGTGGACATGGTGAATGGCATGCAACAGGCTTCTCTTTCCACTCGTCTTGGTATTCCAATGATCTATGGAATTGATGCTGTTCATGGCCATAACAATGTTATGAATGCCACCATTTTCCCACATAATGTTGGCCTTGGTGTAACCAGGGATCCCCAACTTCTTAAAGAGATTGGAGCTGCAACTGCACTCGAAGTTCGAGCCACTGGCATTCCTTATGCTTTTGCCCCCTGCATTGCTGTAAGCAACATAATTAATCATTGGGTAAATTACACCATTAATCATTAAAATATAAATATGTTTTTTTGTTTTGGTTAGCGATCTATTCAAAATTTTTCATTTAAATAGCTCGGCTATTAAAATCAATGTTATATGATTTTCTTTCCCCTTCTTTTTTACATTTTAGTTTTTTTTTTTATCAAACAGCTTTAGATGTCAGGTATCTGCAAATCAAAATTTAAACAGTTTTTTTCTCCGATCTCCGACACTTACCATCAGATTAACTTAGATTTAAGGTATGTTTTATTAATCGCTAATTATCTAATCATTGCTTGAAACTCACAGGAAGAAATTTTTCTTAAAAAATATTTATCAACCCAGTGACTTTTAATAAAAACTTGACTTAAATGAAGATTTTTGAATAGTTTAATTTTAAAGTATAACTATTTTTAATTAAGTGATTAAATAATAAAAATTACTTATAATTTAATGATTAATGGTGCAGTTTTCGTTAGTCATTTTCAAAAACAAAAATCATATTGACATTTACAGGTGTATATATATATATGTAGGTTTGCAGAGATCCTAGATGGGGCCGATGTTATGAGAGCTATAGTGAAGACCACAGAATTGTCCAACAGCTGACTGAGATCATCGATGGGTTACAAGGAGAAGCCAAAACTGACATGAAGGGCATGCCATATGTTAATGGGAAGTATGTAAACAACTGATATTTATATATATTATATCATATTAATCAATGATTTGATCATTGTGGTATATGATGTTAGAACAAAAGTAGCAGGTAGTTCCAAACACTACGTTGGTGATGGCGGCACCGTCAAAGGCATTAACGAGAACAACACCATCGTGGACGACTCAGCCTTGTATGGCATGCATATGGCTGCTTACGTTAATTCAGTAGCCAAGGGTATTGCCACCATCATGGCTTCTTATTCAAGTATTAACGGAGTTAAGATGCATGCTCATAAACAGCTGCTTACAGACTACCTTAAAGGCAAACTTGGTTTCAAGGTTAAAACTAATTTTAGCACATTCATGAGCCCAGATTATGATGTTTCTTACTTAAATTTTATGAATATGGCAGGGTTTCATCATCTCGGATTGGGAAGGAATCGACAGGATCACCTCTCCCGCACATTCCAACTACAGTTATTCAATTCAAGCTTCAATAAATGCTGGTATTGACATGGTCAGTTGCAGACTTGTAGGTGTTATATGTTATTACTTAAAAAACTATATTGTTTGAGGGTCGCTGATATTGCTTCCAGGTTATGGTTCCTTACAACTACACAGAATTTTATGATGGCTTGATTGATTTGGTTAAGAAGAATGCAATTCCAATGAGCCGAATTGACGACGCCGTGTCGAGAATATTGCGTGTTAAGTTCGCCATGGGACTCTTTGAAAATCCCTTAGGTGATTACAGTTTAATTAACGAGGTTGGGTCACAGGTGAGTTGTTGCATTGCACAAACTATACAACAGGTTTTAATGAAACCTTGTTGTATATTTAAAGATGAACAAAATTAGATTCGAATTGAAAAACTGAATTTAGGTTTAATCGAATTGAATTATTTGAATTATTTGGTTTTTTCCATTCGACCCAATATTCAGCTGTTTCTTTCAAAAACCAACTAAAACACTCACTGCAGAAGCATAGAGAATTGGCAAGGCAAGCAGTGAGGAAATCACTTGTACTATTGAAAAATGGAAAGCCAGGAAATCCACCTATTTTGCCTCTCCCAAAGAATGCTGGCAAGATAGTTGTTGCAGGATCCCATGCTAACAATTTGGGCTATCAGTGCGGTGGTTGGACTATAGAATGGCAAGGAGTCAGTGGGAACAACTGGACTGCAGGTATAGTTATCATAAATAATTTTAAAACAAAAACATAACATACACCATATACTCTACAATTCAATTGTATTGAACAGGAACCACCATCCTGGACGGCATCAAAGCCACTGTTGACAAACGCACCAAAGTGGTTTACAAGAAGAAACCTAGCGATACCTACTCTAGCAAGGGAAAGATGGACTATGGGATAGTGGTGGTTGGTGAGGTACCTTACGCAGAGACAAATGGTGATAGCCAAAACTTGACCATCCCTGCTCCAGGTCCGGCAGTGATCGAGAACGTTTGCAAGGAAACCAAATGCGTGGTTATCATCGTGTCAGGGCGTCCGGTTGTGATAGAGCCATATGTTGACAAGATAGACGCCCTGGTAGCGGCTTGGCTACCTGGAAGTGAAGGACAAGGGGTGGCTGATGTCCTATTTGGTGACTATGGATTCACAGGCAAGCTAGCTCGTACTTGGTTTAAGAGAGTAGATCAGCTTCCTATGAATTATGGGGATCCCAAATATGATCCACTTTTTCCTTTCGGTTTTGGACTTGAGACTAAGCCCATCCCTCCCACTAAAAAACCTGAGTTATAAATAAAGAATAAATGATAGATAAACCAACTTTAGTTTTTTTTGATAATTTTTCCTTTTGGGTAAATCAAGTGTCACTGAAGGAAAAGAAAAAACACCATTGCCTCTTCTCACAACAATAGAGGATGATGTTTGTGTTTAGCTGATCTTATTTTACTAAACTTTTTTTATTAATATAATTATATTTTCCAGAGGAAAAAAACAGAAGGACAACTATAGAGACGATGCTAATACACATCAAATCAATAATTGTCCCAAAGCTACTCATACAGTTCCCCTCATTTGCTCACAACGTAGCACAAAATCTCCAAGAAAAATTTGTGTTGCAAGTAAAACTTTACAATCCTCTTATTACCACTTGTTATTATTATTAGTGTTTTACATGATGGAGCAAGCATTAGGGTTATCATCACTGAACAAGTTGGTGTAGCGGTTGTCAATGGTGGTCTCAGAAACGGTGGCACTGGCCGGAACCTTCCTGACATGATTGGGAGGAGCTTTCTTGTCGTAAGCTTGAGCCACATAAGGATTAGCCACCAGAGTGTAAGGCACATAAGGCCACAACTCCACCTTCTTCTTGGTTGACTGCGCCGCCGCCAGTACTTTCTTTGCCTCTACGTAACCCGTCACGGTGGCCTTTTGTTGTTTTAAGTCCACGTCCACAGACTTTGCCCCTACCAAAATCCAGCATTAATTTATAGTGATTGATTCATAATTTATTTGGTATATGGTAAATGAAGATTACCCTTTACGCCGGAGAGGACCTTCTTGACCTTACGAGCACAACCTTCACAATCCATCCTGATTTTGAGAGCTACAGTTTGAATTTGCTTCTTCTTCTTCTTCTTCTTCACGCTGCTAAGCAAATCAGAGATGTATTCCAAGGTGCCTTCTACTCCCATCTTTTGTAATATGATTTGAAGGATTAGTATACTGGATTTTGATCCAAACAAATAAAGAACTATATATATAAGATGGGTCAAGTCTTGGGTTGAAGACAAGGACTATTCCACACTACCTTTCGTCTCAAATGGATATATATAAAAATAAATGCAAAAGAAAGAAGCGTAAAGACTAGAAAGTAGGGAAGTGGGATACTCTTGGTCGCCATGGAAACCTTTGCATGCATGGATTTATAGAGAGAGAATGTAATATTTAACCGAACAAATAAAACATCTTAATTAAGGTGATATATATTGAGTTTAATTTTAGGAGTATAAGATATTAAAAAGTGGGGTTTCTCCTGGAAACTCCACGAAACTTCCTTGGGACATACAGGATTTTCGCCCTTTTCACTCTTTTTTCTCATGGAGGAACCAACACTAAAGTTTTTTGCTTTATAAAAATCTTCCCTTTAAACCTTCACTTTTTCCTTGATTTTTTATATATAACCTTATGTTGATGGAGAATATTAGAGAAAAAAAAGTGTTTAATTAGATGTTTATTAAGAATTACGTATTCAGTAAAAGGAAATTGAAAATTCAATCCAATTCACTCAATAACAGAGTTTAATGCTTTAGAAATACTAATTAATGTGAAAGCCAAGCAGGTGAAAGTGCCCCATGGAAGGAGACAAAAATATACATAAGTTTAAAAAACAAATATTACCTTCTAAAACCCCATCTAAAAGTAGATCAAATTAAAAACCCTTCCATAAATCTCTTTACTTTTTCGAAAAATCAAACCAAATTTTCTTAAAAAAAAGGCATACTTAATAAATGTTCCAACATTAAAAATTCATCGATTAAATCTTTTGACTATTGATTTTTGTTGTTTACTATAACTATAGCTGCTCAACTAGGTGTCGTAATATTGAAATGGCCACAAAATTCAAACTTTTCAAAAAGTAAATATTATTTTAAAAATTAAAAATTTATTTAAAATTGGGTTCAGAATAAACCTAAATAAATATGTATTTAAGTTTATTTTAATCTAGATAATTGTTTATCTATATTCATTCAAGATATAATTTTAAAAAATTTCAAAATATATTAAAAATTATACGCATCATAATTCATTTAAGATCATATTTAAATGAACCCGACGTTCATGCTCAAGTTCATTTTGGACTTCAATTTTTGAATTTTGCACGTTAATAACAATAATTATTAACATCGATTATCACATAAATATTATGACAATTAAATTGATAATTGTTAATTGAGATGTCAACACAATAATAGTCAATGATAGTTATTATTTAAAAATTCAATTGATAGATTTTAATATCAAATTTAATTGACTTTTTGAAAAAATAATAATGCTTATTAACCCTTTAACCAATCAATAAATATATATTTTAAAAATAAATTAAGTGTGGAATAACGCCAAATTAGAAGTAAAGAACAAATAGTAGGAAAGATTTGTTTTCAACGAAATTATGTAAATGTTCAATATACATGGAATGGATTGCGATGGCACCAGCAGTTGCCACGTTCATGCCAGGAGATATGAAAATGACACGTGGATATAGAAGATTCTTAAAAGGAATTGATTGCCACGTGGCAGAGAAAATTACTGATTGGATAGGGTTAGCTTTGGACTTGTTTGAAAGGAGTGTGCTATTAGTGTCCCACTAAACAAATTTGATTGGTTGAGTGCATTGGGCGGTGGGATAAATATAAAATTATACTTGTATTAAGTCTTAACTTAATTACTATACGTTGAATATTTTAAAATGTATTATTTTTTTATTTATGAGTTGAAGAAAGATTATGAAAGAAAGATTATGAATAATTATAAATATTGTGTTAAAAATATATATAATTTAAATTTATTAATATATATATATATATATATATAAACAAAAGTTGCACATAAATTACTACCTTTCTTCAATACATGAGATTGCTTGACAACTTAACTAAATTCAATCATCACCAAGAATTTGGTTTTGTAACTTTTAGGTAAAAACCAGTGCAGTGTATCTCAATTTTGGAAGCTTAATTCACCTTTTTGAAAAATTAGAAATAATTTAATTTTGTCAATTTTAAAAATAAGTAATTAAATGTGGTTAATATTTTTCATCAATTTTACATAATTTTAATTGATATAATAAATTTAATTGTGAATGTTTATACATTTTATCAATTCGGTCATGGTTGGTCAATTTTACTTGCAGTGTGTAAATTTATAAATATTGAGGCTAAATTTGTTAATTTTTTTATAATCAAGATCAAGTTAATAAAATTTGTAAACATTGAGAGTTAAATTTATTATTATACCAATCAAAATAATGTAAAATTGACGAAATACATTAATTTTATGATTAATTATCCAAAATTTCTCACTTTCAAAATTTAGAGGATAGAAAAATTATTTTTGCCTAAAATTTGTCGAGCCTTATAAAAGAAACCATTTACTATTTCTTCTTTAAGTTGAAGCACGGAATCTTTCAAGTTTTTAATTTATGAATGATACTAAAATTTTATTTTTTTTATAGAGAGATAGATATTGTTGATGTATGAGTTTAATAAGGAGGAGATACAAAAGAAAATATGTGATAGTGTTGATGGAAGCTTGTTCACCCTCTCTAGCGAAGGGTTGGAGAGTAAAGAGAGTGGACATGATGGAAGTGGAGGATAAAGTGGCAGAGTGCAAGATAAAGTGTTTGGAGAGTCGATCTCTGCTCCATCATTTTGGGGACTATTTATAGGTGTGGTCCCATGTTAAGTAACATTAGCGTGGCGGATTCGCTATCAGACCATCATTGTAGGACCCATGGGGTGGATGTCCATGATGGGACGAGTATCCTTGTGATAGAATGTATTTTGTCATTCCTTTTAATTCATTGTACAAAATGGTTGAACGCACGTTAAGTTTGTGACCTAAAGGATCACGTTCTTAACAAAAGACTGAGTGCCTGAAGGAACGAGTGGTGGTCTCCTTTCGTAAAGAACAAGTGACTTTTTTCCTCGAGCAACTGCCTCCTACCAAGCCGGATAGCTAAGTCGGAAGGTAGAGCTTCTGATGGTCTCTTGGTTCTTCTTGGGTGGGGACACTCCTCAAATGACCTATCGCACTGTAACGTATCCTAAGTTAAAAGAGGTATAACAAATTCCCATGCTCATGAGACAAATCTATGATTGTATCAACAAATTCAACAGAATTAACGTGAATTATTACGCATATATAATAAATAATCATTAAGAAAGAAAACTGTTCTACATTTAGACATTGGGTATTGATTAATATCCCTACCAGAGTCTGTGAACCACAGCCATAAGAATGAAGTTCATAAATTATACCAACCTAATTTGGGACTCATAACAAGTAGCATATCTCCATTTTGCAGCAGGGAAATCAATTTTATTGCCATCCTTAATTAATGAACATTTGTGGTGAGACCCCCCGGGTAGAGACCCTAGTGGCCCAGTCAAATACTTGTTTTGTAAGCAAGCAGCTGTATCATAATACTTGGCAATCCCTGATACCATACCAGTGTTATCAACAAACTTGCCGTCGCCATCACTGTTACCACCTTGGTCTGCTAGGAAGGAATATCATCAATTATTTTCCCCACCACCTTATAAATTTAGGTGAACTGCCAAATACTCTGATAATTATTAGTCATTTATATATGTGGAATCAATGGCTTTCTAGGATATACATATTTTTATGAAAAAAATAAATTAATATAGATTTAATATAATATTTGGTATTTGAGTTTGACATTATTTTTAACGTGATATTTGTGTTAATTTTTGGTCCAATCCAAAGATATGTATTTGTCAAAAGTTATATATTTTATATCCAAAGTTAAGGGTGTTAACTTTTATTTAATTCAAGTTTTAGGGTAATTTGATGAAAGTTAATTGCTAATATTATTAAGTTTAAATTTTTCATATTTTCGTTAATATAATAAAATGATGGTTAATTGTGAATTTATTTAATTTTATGTTTAATTTCAAGTTTCAAGATTGGTTTGGTGAAAGTTAATTGCTAATATTATTAGCTAATTATGAATTTTCATCAAATAAACTCTAAAACTCAATTAAATATTAAAAATTAACACGCCACTTTTAAGTATCAAAATGTACAACGTTTGTCAAATATAGATATCACATTAGAGAAAATAACGCAAGTATCACATTAAAAAAAAATGTAAAATTTAAATACGCGATTCATATAATATAAGTTCATGAACTTAGTATGGTGATAGATGAAGCTAAAGCAGAGTCCTCATCCACTAAATAATTTGAGAAATGATTGGCTTTCATTTTGGTATGTGGAAGAAGGTATTATTAGAAGACCCCACAGAGCAAAACGATACACACCCATCATAAAATTTTACAACAACTCAATAATTGCCCAAAAATTGAAACTCATCTTGGTAGGGTTTCATAGTCTTTACTCATTTTTGTTAAAAGGGAAAGGTTAGAGGGAACCAATTTGTTATTACATCTTTTTATTTCATGGCAGTCCTTCTTCCTTGATTCATTGCCATTGAAAAAGTTCAAAATTTGTGGATGAGAAACAGTATACTAGACTCAAACTACTTCACAACAAACTACAATTTAATATTCAAAGTTCCAATACTGTATGTGTCATGGACACTAATCCAATGTCATATTTGTGTTATGAATTTAACATATTCATATTATATTTATATTTACAAAACTAATAAAAACTTATGTTATTATATCTCTACCTCATTTACTCAAAAACATTTTTCTAAAGTATGATTTTATTATATGTAGATCTCATTATATATATCTAGTTTGATTAAGGGTGAGTTTGGACGGACAATACGTTTACTTGCGATTAGTATAAAAATAGTTGTGACAGTAAGATTAGATACTATAATAATACTATAGCGTAAAAGAAAAAGTATGCTAAACGCACCGCACCCGATCGCCCATCCAAACCCATCCTAAGCATGTAATACCACAAGCAAAAGAGAAGCTAGCCAGAAGCCAAAAGTGGGCTAATTAAAAAAGCATATTAAAAGGTGTACCCATGGATCTTTCTCATGGATCAAATTCAAAAAGTGTGTTCTACCAAAAAAAAAAAAAACTCCACTAAGATCACATGGAAAACTTCTAGATCCCAAAAATTATTAATACCTTTTCTCACCTTATATGGCATGAACCACACACAATCTGCACCTCTCATATTTTATGCATCAAGGTATCATATGGCAACTCTTGACACCACTCTATTGTAAGTGTTATAGGCCAATTTTGGGCCATTTACAATGCCCTCAGCCCAGTTTCATTTACATTAAACTAATACCCATCTAAGTTAACCCAAATTGAACCTAAAACTACCCAAACCCATTAACTACCCACAGCCCGTTTACAATATTCAGCCCAACTAACCTAAACCCAAATACTCAACCCAAGCTCAAGAGCCTAACTTTAGACTTAGGGTTTCAGAAACTGAAACCTTAACCTTCCCACTTGCGTCGAACCTACCCACCTACCCCCATCGACAAAGTCACCTCAGCACCGCAACACCCATGCCATGGCCACCAACTCTCCCTACTTACCCTCTGTCACCGGACTGCTCCACCTACACAGACAAGACACACAGCAGCAGCAGAAGATAGATATAGATAGTGTAACCAAAATGGCTACAAAAAGGCCGATTAAAAAGCTTTGTGGTTGTTGGATTTTTATTGAAATAATACAAGAATAACATCAAAAGCAAACAAATAGTGCAAAGTCAGATTCAAACATCACGAATCAGAGAGCCGAAATACAAAATCCAAGGTGATTTTAATTTCAATTTTGTTTCTTTTTCTCACACATATATATTAAAACAAGTACAAAATTATAAAAAAAACACAAAAAACGAAAAAACTAGAAAAAAAGAGAAAAATCTTACCTCTCCGGCGACTTTGTACGGTGGCCAGCGCCGGCGCCAGCGAGGCTCCGGTGGCCGGACCCTTGGCCGGAGTCCCACCAGAAATCGCTCTGTCCTCACACTCTCTTTTTTTTTTTCTTTCCCAACCCCAAATGATTTTTTTTTTCTGATTTAAAGGCTATTTATAGCCCTTGAAAACGGCACCGTTTTGGGTTTAAAATCCAGGGCATAAAACGACGTCGTTTTGCCCTGGGTCGGACCATCCGACTCGACCCGCCTCAGGATCCGCGTGTTTTTGTCTGAATGGGATATTTATGCGCGCAGTCCTTCAGCTTTTCTGGCATTTATAATCAAGTTTTGCGTTAGTTTTAATTTGGCCCTGAATTTTTACATGGTTTTCAATTTGGTCCCGTTCAATACGGTACATTTTGGAGGCTCGGATTTATTGCGCTTTTGACCCCTCCAAGTTATGCACGTGTTATAATTAAGTCCCTTTTCTCTGTTTTTATTTTAAATTGGCCCCACAACTCTATTTTTATTTGATTTTAGTCCTTTTTCGTTTATTTTTATTTCCTTATTAAATACTCTTATTATTATTATTATTATTATTATTATTATTATTATTATTATTATGCATTAGTTTACGTTTTATTATATATTCATATATTTATAATACGTACATACTTAATATTTGTATATACTTATGTAATATTATTACTAAGATTTCTATTCTAATATGTATACATCACCTAAATATTTTATTATTATACGTATATATATATTATTCATATATTATATACATGTGTTTTTAACACTATACTTATATATATATCATATATATTTTTAATGTTGTATTATTATTATGTTCTAATACTATATTATGTGTATATTTTTCACACGTATATTATGTACATATATTTTCTAATATTTTACATATATATTATCATGTATATACTTTTTTTTATATCATTAGTTATATTCTTTTTATACATTATTTCGTGTATGTACTTTAGTACCGTAGTTATATATTTTATAATATTTCATGTATATATTTTCATGCATATATTTTCTTTTATATATCGTGTACATACACTTATACTCTGTTAATTAGTTTTATATACTATTTCATGTGTATATTTCTCATGCTATTTCATATATGTAAAATCCTTATTATTGTTATTAATACTGTATATATTTCATCATATATGTGTATATGTATATATAGTTTTTCCATTATTTCATTTCAACACTTTATTATTTGTCTCTTTTCTTTTATAATGTGATTATACAAATTGGTGTATATATTTCTTATGTACATACATCCTTCAATATATATTATTATGTATATATTTTAACATTAATTGTTATATATATATTTATCATTTCATGAATATTTCAAATATTATATATAATATATTTCTAACATTATTACTAATTATATATATATATGTGTTTTGACGTACATGTTCTTAATATCATTTTATGTATATATATTCATTGTTTCCTCGTATTTGATACTATCATTACATTTAATCTTGCATGCACTGTTATTACGTTTTAATATTATTGTCACATTGATTATCTGCTTCAATATGTACCTAGCTCTTTCATTTTATTTATTTTTATTCCATATCAATTTTGTTTTACATTACTTCGAAAATCACATTTTTGTTTCTAATTAATTTCAATAATCAAAGGCAACATATCGGTTTAACACTAAGTCATCGTTTTCATCGCTATGTTGGGTGAACATCAATCGACTCGTGTTAAAACGGTATATCCTTCTTAAAAAAATCAAAAAGATTGAAAATTCTTGTCTTTTCAAATGAATCACGACTAAATGTTATATTGAACTCGTATTTTTTTTTGAAAATCAAGATAACACGTGTTTATAAGATACCAATTTTGGGCGTCGCGAGGGTGCTAATACCTTCCTCGCGCGTAACCGACTCCCGAACCCTAATTTTTCTCTGGATTTTATCGTAGACCTAAACTGAGCCTTTATTTGTTTTAATAAGAGATCTAATAGGTGTCCGATCACACCTAGGAAAAAGGATCGGTGGCGACTCCCTGTTTATTTCAAAAATCAAACGTCAAATTTCAAACTTTTTTTTCAATAAATCGCCACAATTAGTGACCGAGCTAAGCAAATTTTTTACGTCGCTACAGCTGGCGACTCTGCTAGGGACGTTGCATTTTGAGAGTCGAGTCAGATTAAACGCTTGTTGTCAAAATTTTAAAATTCCTTGTTCAAATTAATGTTTAGTCGTGATCCTAAAATTGTGTTTTTGAAAAATCATGCATTTGCATCGTGTTGTATATATTCTTTTAACTTGTTTTGTCTGGTTGTTTTAAAGCTTTAAATTTTTATGGTTTTAGTTTTGATTTAATTTTTTTAATAAAACGTAAAGGTTTGTGAGTTTCTCCCCACACACCGTGCACGTGCATTCTTGCATAACATGAGCTCTATACCCAGGCTCCGTCCGTTTAAGTGAAAGTAAACGCTACGCCTTCGTGAGTTAACTCGTCCTTCCGCACAGGCTAGTGAATACTTTCGGGATACATATGACTTATGCTTTCGTGAGTTAACTTGTCCCTTCGCATAGGCATAAGTAAATGTAATCCCTCGAATTGAACTCGTGAGCTTGTGATGGGCTACGACCGAGGCTTCGTACTGATCTTAGTAGATGACAGTACGGACAATTCGAGTACCTATCTAGAACCAAAACTGCATATAGTGAACCGTACGAGCCACCTAACTAGAGCCATGTCGAACCTCCGTCCGTTAATGGTCACTAAAATAAATACATGGGAGAAACGCCTCTTCCCTTTTATTTCTTTGACATTTACACTTTCTATTTTGATTTTTCGTAATTCATATTTGTTGTACTAACTAAGATATTTGTCTGTGTTCTTATTTTGCATCATGCATTATAGGCATCATATTAGGAATGTGTTGACTAGAGATTGGTTGCCAAAAAAACGGGTTTCTAATGGAAGAGTCAATTATGCAAACAACCGAGAAGAATGCCGTGGTTCGGAACTGGTCTCTAAAAACTCAGAAAGAAAAAGGGGATAGTCTAGTGGAGGGATGTATTACTAATCTGCCCGAGCACGTAACTGTGAATGTTTGCCAGAATAACCTTGAAGATTTGGTTCGGGTTTAGAATCAGTAGGATTCCGACACTAGGGGTATCTTCACCTAGAGATATGGAGACATAGCCAATTTGATCGCTGTCAACGTAGACGAGCGATTGATCCAAGTCATGGTCAGATTTTGGGATCCGGCTTACCAATGTTTTACCTTCAATCTAGAAGATATGACTCCGACTATAGAGGAGTACGTTGCTTTGATTCGTGTTGAAAATGCACAATTCTATAAAGTATATGTGAAGGAGCCTAAGCCGATGACCTTCAAGAAGAAGTTAGTGAGATTGACAGATATGACTGACGCATGGGTCGAAAAACAGATAAAGACGAAAAATGAAACAATTTGCATTCCATGGTCTTCCCTACGAGAATTGGTTCTGAACCATCCTGACATGTTGAAAAGGGTAAATCTGTTTGTTTTGGCCATTTACGGTTTGATCATCTTCCCGAAAGTCCTTGGACACATAGAAGTTGCGATGGTGGATTTTTTCAAAAAATTAAAACAAGGAATCAACCCCGTCTCGACTATCCTAGCCGAGACCTTCAGATCCTTAAACAGTTGTAGGAAAATGGGGAAAGGACGCTTTATCGGATGCGTGCAGTTACTAAATGTCTGGATTTTGAGTCACTTTTGGAAAGTAGAGCGCATACCGTTCCATATGTTTTCAAAAATATTTGCCCCGTTGGAAGCTTATCTCAAGAAAGAATGGCCAAAGGAAGTCACTGAACAAAGATTGGGTCTCGATTTTTGAAACCTTCACACGAGGATATAACATGGAGAGCACTGTGATCCGCCTTCTGGTTCTATTATACAAGGTTGGAAATCAAGATTAGGTACCACTACTCAGGTTATAGGGAGGAGTTGGATATGCCCCTGATAATACTCTAAAATAACGTGTTTTTATACATTAATCATGTGTTTATTTTGAGCTTGAGCCTACTAATTTGAGCTATTTATGTCTTTTTATCTTTTAGGGACTAAATTGGAGGCGAAAAGTAAATTCAAGGGAAAAAGCGTCAATTTGGAGATTAAATGGGCCAATATGCAATGTGGGACAAATATGGTGCCAAAAGTGCGAACATGGAAGGCACAAGGACTTAAAAGCAAATAGAAGAGATTTTATTTTGGAAGACTCTATTTTATTTTATTCTATTAGGATAATTAATATTAAGATAATTATTAGGATTATTCAAATTTAGGATTTTATTTTGATTATCTTTGTTTATCTTTAATTAAATGTATTTATCTTTTTAGAATTTAAGTTCAATTAGACTATCTCCCTAGCACTATAAATAGGGGGTGAAGTGACTCTATTTGAGGGCATCTTTTTCTGTAAACACTCTCCCCCAAAAGTCTTTTGTTCTTTCATAATTCTTTTCAATAAAATTTCTTTTTCCATATTTTTATTTATTTGTTTTCCCTCCATTATCATGAGCCACTAAAAAACCCTTCTAGCCAAAAGTTGTCAATATTTCCCAAAAAAGGGTTCTTGAGGCCTAGAATCCGTACTTAGCCTTCTCGCCAAGTATTCATCGTTTCTCAAGACTACGGGTGACGCTTCCGTCCATGGCCCTTAAGTAAGCTTTTCAGCATATGCAAAGGCGGCCGCTTTGTATGTTTTGGAAGGACTGCATAGTCGGTTCGTTAAATTATCGTCGAGGTTGGCGAGCCAAAGAGACAAAATGGCGTGGATTCGCCATTGAGAAGCGTTGATCTAGCATAGATTCTTGGCTAGAGTCGTTCCCTAAAAATCGTAAATCTAATCTTTGGAGCTGGTGGTCGTAGGCGTCCTCTTCCACTATAACTGGCTTACTTGAGTCAAGAAGAATCATCCGAAAGCCAAGGATTGAGCCCAAGGTGGAATGAGACAACCGGAGGCTGGAACTTTCCCATAAGAATTTATTTTCTCTTAAAACTCTCTTTATTATTTTTATTATTTTCGTAATCATAATTTCAGTAAACTTTAAATTCTGTTTTTATTTTATTTTCGCTTCCAAAATCAATTCTTAAATTCTGTTTTTTATTTTTTCCAAGAACGCAGGTTTTCTTAGGCACGATTCTGCCCAGGATTTCGAGAGACAAGCATTCGTATAATTCGGTCCCTGAGGATTCGACCCTATTTCCCCTTTACTATTTTTTTTTTGTTATTTTACAGGGAATAGGATATTTTTGGTGCTCTCAACGACCGCATCAGCCCCGCTATTAGTCCAAAGGCAATTTTCTTCGCGACAATTCATACCCGCCACTGGAGGATTAGCACAGTCTGAGTTCGCTTTTGCAAGAGAAGGGTATATGAAAAGGGTCCGAGATACTGCAAAGTCTTGAAAGAAAATTCATCTGATGGAATTGGCTCTGTATGCTGATACCCTCACTCAAGATTACGACATATGGAGAAAGCAACGGATGAATAGTCAGCAAATCCCGTCAACGAACTACACCGTCCAGAATCCTTTCTCAGAGGAAATACCGTCTGAGTTAGAAATGGCAAGACAAGAATTTGAACGAGAAAAGGCCAAGATGTCTCGAGAAGAATCGCTTGAACAAAGAGACCAAATGTCCAAGATGATGGAGATGATGTCAGCTTTATTTAAAGGAAAGGGACCCATGCAGAGCCCTGACATCGAGGAACCTCGATCAAGAGTTAATCACAGTTAAGATCTGCTCTATCCCCCAGGATTCACTCCGCCGCATGCCCACGCAACACAAAGAGGGTACACCCAAGGGGAACCCACAGACCTGGAGCAACGGGCGGTGCCACCTGCTCACATAGGGTAAGGAATGTTTGTATCAAACCCGGGGGCTAGTCCTGCTGATCCACTCGTTCCAGATTTGGACGATCCAGCAGAGATAGCTAGGTTGAAAATGAATGATCATGATGTTCAGCACAAGTATAGGAGTTTGGAAGAAAGGCTCAAGGCGATAGAAGGTACTGAAGCCTCTTCTGCATTGAGCGCCAAAGAACTCAGCTTGGTGCCCGATCTGGTTCTGCCTCCGAAGTTCAAGGTACTCGATTTTAAAAAATACGATGGCACAAGATGTCCAAAGGTGCATCTTGTCATGTTTTGTTGGAAAATTACGGGTTATGTGAACGAAGATAAGCTACTCATACATTGTTTTCAGGATAGTCTAGTAGGATCGGCTCTTCGGTGGTACAACCAGCTTAGTAGGGAAAAGATCCGATCTTAGAAGTACTTGGCGTCAGCCTTCTGTGAGCAGTACAAGCATGTATCAGATATGGTGCCTGATCAAATGACCCTACAAATGATGGAAAAGAAACCAGTAGAAACTTTTAGACAGTATGCGCAAAGGTGGAGAGATATCTCAGCCCAAGTGGAGCCTCTACTAACAAAAACGGAGATAACCGTTTTCTTCATCAACACTTTGAAAGCGCCGTTTTATGACAAACTAGTGGGAAGTGCCACGAAGGATTTTGCGGATATTGTAATATCCGGTGAGCTCATAGAGAATGCCGTCAAGAGCGGTAGAATGGAAGGTTTAAAAGGTTCAAAAAGGGCAGCGCCCATGAAGAAGAAAGAACTAGAAGCCCACATAGTGGGAATGGGAAGCCGTTATACCCCTAATCCATATCCAAACCAACCCCGACCTCAAAATTATCATCTTTTGAATTTCTATTATCCTCCTCAGACCTCTTATTACCAAGCACCACCTCCTTCCTACCCTGTATACGCCATGAACAACCAAAGGCCCATCACTACATTCCCACAAAACACTCTACCCGCTCAAAGCCAACCCAGAAATGAACCAAGACCAACAAGGCCCAATCCCGAGAAACAGCAATTCACCCTTATTCTTGTGTCGTATGGGGAACTGTACCCATAACTCTTAGAGAAGCAATTAATATCTCCCCATTACATGGCACCCCTAAAACCTCCATACCCGAAATGGTACGATCCTAATGCTAGTTATGCATACCATGCCGGGAACCAGGGGCACTCTACGAAAAACTGCCTGGCCTTCAAAAGGAGAGTTCAAGGACTCATCGATGAGGGTATTCTGCGATTTGATGGCACCGGCGGTACATTCGAGAACCCATTCCCAAACCACGCCGAAGGGAATGTGAGCGCAGTGGGAGAGGAGGACAAACGAAAAAGTAGAAGATGGGTTTCTGAAATAAGAACACCTCTGCGGAAAATCTGGGAGGTACTAGCTAAAAAGGGGTTGCTCTATCATCTTAATAGAATATTCGAAGGAAGAAATGAAAAAGGTCAAAGTTTTTGCGAATTCCATGGTTTTGAAGGACACGACATTCAATCCTGCGAGGAGTTCAGGAGATTACTGCAAAACATGATGGATAATAAAGAGATTGAGATCTTTTATGAAGGAGAAGAGGCCGATAGAGGAGAAATATGCGCCTCTGACCATCAATCGTCAGGTTTCCCGTATAGCGCTGACCGACCGTTAATAATTTATTATGACGTGAAGAAGGAGCCGGAGAAACCAAAAGTGATAATCGAGGTACCATCTCCTTTCCCCTACAAGGACGATAAAGCAGTACCATGAAAATATGATGTCAATATCGTCATACCTGAAGATGAAAAAACCAAAGCCATGACTAGAAGCGTTGGGGAAGTAGGTCATTTCACTCGTAGTGGAAGATATTATTCGAAAGAGGTTGAACCAGTGAAGAAGAACAGTGACTTGAAACAGAAAGGAAAAGCACCAATGCGTGTGACCGAAGATGAACATGAAACTGTGCCTAAGCAAGAAGCTAAAAAGTCTGTGGACGAGGAGGAAGCACAGGAATTCTTAAAATTTATTAAGCACAGTGAGTACAACGTGGTGGAACAATTGAGTAAGCAGTCAGTACGAATTTCGGTATTATCTCTACTGTTAAATTCAGAACCTCACCAGAACGGCTTGTTAAAGGTGTTGAATCAAGCTTACGTGGCAAACAATATATCCGTTGAAAAACTGGATAGGTGGGTGAACAACTTGAATACGAATAATTTCATTTTTTTTAGTGATGATGAAATACCGCCCAATGGTAGAGGCTCAGTGAAAGCATTGCATATCACAACCTGTTGTAAGGGCTATATAATACCGAACATGCTCATCGACAATGGATCGACACTCAATGTCATGCATTTGGCCACACTTTCTAGGATTCCGATGGATTTGTCCTATCTAAGGCCCCTCCATTCTACAGTAAGGGCATTCGATGGAACAAGACAAGAAGTCATAGGAAAAATCAAGATCCTTCTAGAAGTGGGTCCCTATATATATGATGTTGAGTTTCAAGTCATGGACATTACACCATCATACAATTGTCTCTTGGGAAGACCTTGGATCCATTCTGCTAGAGCAGTCCCATCATCCCTCCATCAAAAGGTGAAATTCATCATGGATGGCTGTTTGGTCACTGTTGAGGGAGAAGAAGACATTGTAGCATCTATTTCTGCCGACACACCATACATTGAAGTGAGTAAAGATGCTATGAAATGTTTCTTCTGATTTCTTGAATTTGTCAATGCCATATTCGTCGCTGAGGGAAACAGAATTCCTGAGCCAAAACTGTCGAGAAATATTAGGATGAGTGTCAAACTGACTGTAGGAAGGGGGCTCGAGCAAGGAAAGGTTTGGGAAGGTACCTGCAAGGAATAGTCAGGGCTCTAAAGCTAGTGCACCACAAGGCCCGATACGGTTTGGGGTTCTAGCCGGACATGCGTTAAAGAAGAAAACAGTGGAAGAAGGATAAAGAGAGAATGATTGCGAGAACTTTGGGCCGAGAAGTAGAATAAGAGCCCATAACGTACCCTCCTTTGTCAAAAACATTTACATCTGCAGGGATGATATACCCCGGACAGGATAATATACAAAGCACGCTATTATTAATTGAAAGGGGTCTTCAGAATGTCAGTATAAATGTCATTGACAAAGGAAGTGAGGCTATTAAAGATGTTTCAACGATACGCCCTTGTCCTCCTGGTTTCATGTTGAACAATTGGACTGCCGAGGACCTTCTTATAGTTTATAAGTCTTCAGAGTAATGCTCAAACATTACCCCTCTTTTGTGTCCTTAGACATAATAGAATTCTTTTGTAAGAGCTTGCATTCGCTCTTTATCATTTAAATGAATATCAATGAAGATACATTTTGTCACGATCTTTCGCATTATCACTAATTTCATAACCATCTTCTCACTTCATAGCCTATCTGTACATTTGCCTCATACCATGCCATAACATTTTGTTTGTTGGTTCCAATACTGGGATGCCCCTCTATAGTTTCCTTTTCCATTTAACTTTCAGGTTCTCGGATATCAACAGCATGAACAAACCCGTTACGAGTCCTGAAATCGATTTTGAGAAGGCTATTTGTTTAGGAGAATTCAAAGTTGAAGAAAATGCCGAAGACTATGTCTCGTCCTCTGACTTGCTAAGAATGGTAGAGCAAGAGGATAAACAGATTTTGCCTCATCAAGAATCTGTTGAAACAATAAATTTGGGAACTGAAGAAAAGAAGCAAGAGGTGAAGATTGGGACCTCCATTTTAGGGAGCACCAGGCATAATTTGATTGCTTTGTTCCTCGAGTACAAAGATGTATTCGCATGGTCATATCAAGACATGCCAAGATTGGATGAAGATGTAGTAGTCCATAAGCTCCCATTAAAGCCAGAATGCAAACCCATTCAACAAAAGCTAAGATGAATGAAATCTGAGATGTTATTGAAAATAAAAGAGGGAGTCAAGAAGCAATTTGATGCTGGCTTCCTTCAAGCCTCCAAATATCCAGAGTGGGTGGCTAATATAGTCCCGGTACCAAAGAAAGATGGCAAAGTACGAATGTGCATGGATTATTGTGACTTGAATCGAGCAAGTCCCAAAGATAATTTTCCCTTACCACACATTGATACGTTGGTGGATAACACAGCAAAGCATTCATTGTTTTCTTTCATGGATAGATTTTCGGGGTACAATCAGATCAAGATGGCCCCTGAAGATATGGAGAAAACTACTTTCATAACAATATGGGGAACATTCTGCTACAAGGTGATGCCGTTCGGATTAAAGAATGCTGTGGCAACGTATCAGAAGGCTATGGTAACATTATTCCATGACATGATGCATAAAGAAATAGAAGTCTACGTCGACGATATAATTGCTAAGTCCCGAGGGGAAGAAGAGCATGTAGTGAACCTGAAGAAGTTGTTCGACAGACTGAGAAAGTTTCAGTTAAAGCTCAATCCGGCCAAATGTACGTTTGGGGTTACCTCGAGAAAGTTGCTAGGCTTCATTGTCAGTAAAAGAGGTATCGAGGTTGATCCAGATAAAATAAAAGCCATTCAAGAGTTCCCACCTCCGCGCACGCAAAAAGAAGTCAGAGGATTTTTAAGAAGGTTGAACTACATCGCTCGGTTTATTGTTTAACTCACTAACCAGTGCGACCCAATCTTTCGACTCCTTCGAAAATATAATCCTGGAGAATGGAACGAGGAGTGCCAAGTGGCTTTTGACAAGATAAAACAGTATTTGTCTAGTCCTCTAGTGCTAGTACCACCAATGCCGGGAAGACTATTGATATTGTATTTGACTGTGTTTGAGAATTCAATGGGTTGCGTACTGGGGCAACACGTTGAGTCAGGAAAGAAAGAAAAAGCGATCTACTACCTCAGCAAAAAGTTCAATGAACACGAGGCAAAGTATTCGTCCATTGAAAAATACTGTTGCGCTCTGGTTTGGGTAGCTCGGAGACTTAGGCAATATATGTTGTATCATACGACATGGTTGATTTCAAAGCTAGATCCAATAAAGTACATGATGGAGTCACCTGCACTCTGGAAGAATGGCACGATGGCACGATGACAAATCTTACTATCGGAGTACGACATCATCTATGTGAGTCAAAAGTCGATAAAAGGAAGTGCAATAGCTGATTTCTTAGCAGCTTGAACAACGGAGGAATACGAGCCATTGAGATTTGATTTCCTGGATGAAGACTTGATGTGCATCACGGGAAAAGAATGCGAGTCATTAAAAGAGAAGTCATGGAAGATGAGCTTTGATGGTGCATCGAATGCATTGGGGCATGGGATTGGAGCAGTTTTAGTATCATCAGAAGGGAACCATTATCCGTTCACTGCCAGACTGAATTTCTTCTGTACCAATAACATAGCGGAATATGAGGCCTGTATCATGGGACTTTGTGCAGCTATTGAACGAAACATTGAAATCTTAGAGGTGTATGGAGACTCAGCATTGGTGATATACCAAATCCATGGAGAATGGGAAGTGAGAGATTCAAAATTATTCAAATACTGTGATCTAGTGCCAGGACTGATTAAAGAATTCAAAGAAATAACTTTTAATTACTTCCCACGAGAAGAAAACCAATTGGCTGATGCCCTGGCCACTTTGGCTTTATTGTTCAAAGCAAGTAGAGAAACAGAAATAATGCCCCTCAAAATGAGCATATACGAGGTCCCTGCACACTGTTTCAGCATTGAAAAAGAGCCAGATGGACGGCCATGGTTTCATGATATCTTAGAATACATCAAGAATCAAAGGTATCCTGAGCAAGCAAATGAGAACGGCAAAAGAACAATCAGAAGAATGGCAACGGGGTTTGTTCTTGATGGGGATATCCTGTACAAAAGAGGAAAAGATCAAGTGCTCTTAAGATGCGTGGATGCTGCTGAAGCTAGAAAAATACTTGAAGATATCCATGAGAGAATTTGTGGGACACATGCCAATGGTTTCACTATGACCAGGAAGATCATGAGACTCGGTTATTACTGGCTAACGATGGAAAGTGACTGCATTAGTTTTGCACGAAAATGCCACAAATGCCAAATTTATGGTGATAAAATTCATGTAGCCCCTTCGTCCCTTCATGTCATAACTTCTCCGTGGCCTTTTTCCATGTGGGGCATGGATGCTATAGGACCAATTTCCCCAAAAGCTTCTAATGGACACCGGTTTATCTTTGTGGTCATTGATTACTTCACAAAATGGATAGAAGCCACTTCGTTTTCCAATGTGACAAAGACCGCAGTTTGTAGGTTTTTGAAAAAAGAAATCATTTGTCGATATGGTTTGCCTGAAAGAATCATTTCAGATAACGCCATGAACCTGAACAATAAGATGATGAAAGAAGTATGTGAACAATTTCAAATAAAGCATCATAACTCATCACCCTATCGCCCGAAAATGAACTGAGCTGTTGAGGCAGCCAATAAGAATATTAAGAAGATCATTGGGAAAATGACCGAGACATATAAAGACTGGCACGAAAAGCTACCTTTTGCTTTGTATGCATATCGCACATCTGTACGGACATCTACGGGGGCAACTCCTTTCTCTCTGGTCTATGGAATGAAAGCTGTGCTACCTATCGAAGTTGAGATCCCCTCTTTATGAGTCTTAATGGAATCAAAACTAGAAGAAGCAGAATGGGTCCAAGCTCGATATGACCAGTTAAACCTTATTGAAGAAAAACGTCTGAAGGCAATCTTCCATGGACAGATGTACCAGAAGAGAATGATCACAGCCCATGACAAGAAAGTACGGCCAAGAGAATTCCACGAAGGAGAACTCGTACTGAGAAAGATTCTCCCAATACAAAAAGACTTCCGAGGAAAATGGGCACCAAATTAGGAAGGTCCATACATCGTAAAGAAGGCATTCTCGGGTGGAGCTTTGATTCTCACCGAGATGGATGGGAAGGAGTTACCGAATCCAGTGAACTCAGATGCTGTAAAGAAATATTATGCTTGAAAAAGGAAACCAAGATGAAAACCTGAAAAGGGCATTTTAAAAAAAAAGAGAAAAAAGAAAAAAGAAAAAGAAAAAGGAGGATCAAGGTGAAAACCCGAAAAGGGCGTCTTGATTAAACACAAAAGATTAGGATGAAAACCCGAAAAGCAAACCCAAGCTTAAAGAACAAGGCATTTCGAACGGTGGGTCAAACAGCAAGACTACAGTATTTGAAGCATTTATGAAAACTCGAAATCTTCTACGCAAAAAGCCATGCTCGAAAAAATTCTAGATGAAGGAATGTGGAAGAGTTCATGTGTTGAATATCTAGAGCATTTGTATTCGTTGAATGCGATCCATTTTCTCTTTATGACACTTTTTACTATCATTGATTAACTTTCTTTGTTTGCTACATTTGAAATAAATAAATGTGAGGTAGCCTTTTTGCCCCTACCTAACCATTTTTATGCATCTCATTATGTGTTTATTTACATGATAAATAGTGAAATGACATACTCTAAACAAAAGAAATGTTAAGCATTACCTGAATGAAAATTTGACAAATACAAGAGCCTCAAAGCAAGGACAAAGTTCAACCAAGGACAAAAGAGTGATATCTGAGAAACACAGATTACTCGTGAAACTTGGAGACGGGTACAAAGCTTGAAGAGAAAGTCAAGAGTCAAAACAATGAACACAGATCATCAAAAATCTTGACAAAAAAGGAGCATACGACAAACATGCCTAAGGCGCATTGCATAATCATGTAGGCATAAAGGCATTTAAGACAAACATGTGCATATCATGATAACATCATGCATGATATATACAGGTACTCCAGCAGAGCAAGAAGATATGATAATAGCTACACTGAATCAAAGGAAAAGACGCCTGAGTTCTACCAATGACAAGTTTTGGTATTTTGATGTTTTAATTCATGTTTTCAAAAATCAACTCATATTGCGAGAGGTGAGTTGAGCCTTTTAATTTCTGTTTTTTAAAAAAATTAACTCGTATTGCGAGAGGTGAGTTGGGCCTCGAGTTACACGCTGAGGTATTTTCAAATTCTATTTTTTTCAAAATCAACTCATATTACGAAAGGTGAGTTGAGCCTTAGGACACGCTGAGGTAATTTCAAATTCTGTTTTTCAAATTTCTGTTTTCAAAAATCAACTCATGTTACGAGAGGTGAGTTGAGCCTCAGGACACACTGAGGTAACTTCAATTTCATTTTTTTTAATTTCTGCTTTTCAAAAAAATCAACTCATATTGCGAGAGGTGAGTTGAGCCTTGGCTATGCTGAGGTATTTCCAATTTCTGTTTTAGTTCATGTTTTTAAAAATCAACTCATATTGCGAGAGGTGAGTTGAGCCTTTTAATTTCTGTTTTTCAAAATCTACTTTTCAAATCAAGTTTTAAAAAGACCAACTCATATTGTGAGAGATGAGTTGAGCCTTGGCTCACGTGTTGAGCTATTTTCAATTTCTGTTTTTAATGTCTGTTTTTAAGAGTCAATTCATATTGCGAGAAATGAGTTGAGCTCAAGATCACATGCTGAATAAAGAATAAAGATTGAAGCTGATAGAAGACACTAGACTTGGTCTCCCTAAAGTTGCAATGGAGCAGGTCAAAAGCTGCGAGTCTTGTCTCCCTAAAGTTGCAATGAAGCTGATCAAGGATAATAAATCTTGCCTTTCTGAAACGATAGAAGAGAAGATCACAAACCTCATCTCACTGAAGCGATAGAAGAGTAGATTGAAGCTGTAGATTTTATCTTTCTGAAGTTACAAGTGAAGCAGTTCGAAGCCACAAGTCGCATATAATTAAAGTCACATCGGAGTAAATTGAAGCTACAAGGCATATGTCAAAAGATGCAGTGGATTGAACCAAAGCTACAAGATACAGTGGACTGGAAAGAGACTATCTGAACAAGAAGAGCACTAAAGAAGTCAAAGCTCAGCAAGACTGGGCAAAATTGGCCTTTCTTTGTGTCTTTGCTCTATTCCCGCTACACGATAATGAGCAAAGAGGGGCAGCTGTTATAGGCCAATTTTGGGCCATTTACAATGCCCTCAGCCCAGTTTCATTTACATTAAACTAATACCCATCTAAGTTAACCCAAATTGAACCTAAAACTACCCAAACCCATTAACTACCCACACTGCTTACAATATTCATTGAACTAACTTAAACCCAAATACTCAACCCAAGCCTAGGAGCCCAACTTTAGACTTAGGGTTTCAGAAACTGAAACCCTAACCTTCCCACTCGCGCCGAACCTACCCACCTACCCCCATCGACAAAGTCACCTCAACAAGAACACCCATGCCATGGCCACCAACTCTCCCTACTTACCTCTCATCACGGACTGCTCCACTGCATGCACAAGACACACAACAATGAACAGAAAATAGATATAGATAGTGTAACCAAAATGGCTATAAAAAGGCCGATTAAAAAGCTTTGTGGTTGTTGGATTTTTATTGAAATAATACAAGAATAACATCAAAAGCAAAAAAATAATGCAAAGTCAGATTCAAACATCACGAATCAGAAAGCCGAAATACAAAATCCAAGGTGATTTTAATTTCAATTTTGTTTCTTTTTCTCACACATATATATTAAAACAAGTACAAAATTATAACAAAAACACAAAAAACAAAAAAACTAGGAAAAAAAAAGAGAAAAATCCTACCTCTCCTACCATCAGGTATGCGGTGGCCACAGCCACAACAAGAAGGCTCCGTGATCGGACCGGACGAGTCCCACCGAAAATCGCTCTGTCCTCACTCTCTTTTTTTTTCTTTCCCAGCCCCAAATGATTTTTTTTTTCTGATTTAAAGGCTATTTATAGCCCTTGAAAACGGCACCATTTTGGGTTTAAAACCCAGGGCATAAAACGACATCGTTTTGCCCTGGGTCGGACTATCTGACCTGACCCGCCTCAGGATCCGCGTGTTTTTGTATGAATGGGATATTTATGCGCGCAATCCTTCCGCTTTTCTGGCATTTATAATCAAGTTTTACGTTAGTTTTACTTTGGCCCTAAATTTTTACATGGTTTTCAATTTGGTCCCGTTCAATACGGTACGTTTTGGAGGCTCGGATTTATTGAGCTTTTGATCCCTCCAAGTTATGCGCGTGTTAAGTCCCTTTTCTCTATTTTTATTTTAAATTGGCCCCACAACTCTGTTTTTATTTGATTTTAGTCCTTTTTCGTTTATTTTTATTTCCTTATTAAATACTCTTGTTATTATTATTATTATTATTATTATTATTATTATTATTATTATTATTATTATTATTATTATTATTATTATTATGCATTAGTTTAGGTTTTATTATATATTCATATATTTATAATACGTACATACTTAATATTTGTATATACTTATGTAATATTATTACTAAGATTTCTATTCTAATATGTATACATCACCTAAATATTTTAGTATTACACGTATATATATATTATTCATATATTATATACATGTGTTTTTAACACTATACTTTATATATATCATATATATTTTAATGTTGTATTATTATTATGTTCTAATACTATATTATGTGTATATTTTTCACACGTATATTATGTACATATATTTCTAATATTTTACATATATATTATCATGTATATACTTTTTTTTATTTTTGATATCATTAGTTATATTCTTTTTATACATTATTTCGTGTATGTACTTTAGTACCGTAGTTATATATTTTATAATATTTCATGTATATATTTTCATGCATATATTTTCTTTTATATATCGTGTACATACACTTATACTCTATTAATTAGTTTTATATACTATTTCATGTGTATATTTCTCATGCTATTTCATAAATGTAAAATCCTTATTATTGTTATTAATATCGTATATATTTCATCATATATGTGTATATGTATATATAGTTTTTTCCATTATTTCATTTCAACACTTTATTATTTGTCTCTTTTCTTTTATAATGTGATTATACAAATTGGTGTATATATTTCTTATGTACATACATCCTTCAATATATATTATTATGTATATATTTTAACATTAATTGTTATATATATTTTATCATTTCATGAATATTTCAAATATTATATATAATATATTTCTAACATTTTACTAATTATATATATATATGTGTTTTGACGTGCATGTTCTTAATATCATTTTTATGTATGTATATTCATTGTTTCCTCGTATTTGATACTATCATTGCATTTAATCTTGCATGCACTGTTATTACGTTTTAATATTATTGTCACATTGATTATCTGCTTCAATATGTACCTAGCTCTTTTATTTTATTTATTTTTATTCCATATCAATTTTGTTTTGCATTTCTTCAAAAATCACATTCTTGTTTCTAATTAATTTCAATAATCAAAGGCAACATATCGGTTTAACACTAAGTTGTCGTTTTCATCACTATGTTGGGTGAACATCAATCGACTCGTGTTAAAACGGTATATCCTTCTTAAAAAAATCAAAAAGATTGAAAATTCTTGTCTTTTCAAATGAATCACGACTAAATGTTATATTGAACTCGTATTTTTTTTTGAAAATCAAGACAACACGTGTTTATAAGATACCAATTTTGGGCGTCGCGAGGGTGCTAATACCTTCCTCGCGCGTAACCGACTCCCGAACCCTAATTTTTCTCTGGATTTTAACGTAGACCTAAACTCAGCCTTTATTTGTTTTAATAAGAGATATAATAGGTGTCCGATCACACCTAGGAAAAAGGATCGGTGGCGACTCCCTGTTTATTTCAAAAATCAAACGTCAAATTTCAAACTTTTTTTCAATAAATCGCCACAATTAGCGACCGAGCTAAGCAAATTTTTTATGTCGCTACAGTAAGTATAGTCATAAAAGATAGCTTTTCATAGACTCAGTTTTTTAAGATTCCAATGTCTTGTTGAGCAAAGGCCTTCCGAGGGCCTAGACTGTCATTTTCGGCTAAGCTTTCTAAGGTTACAGTGCCCTATTAGTTGAAGGCCTTCCGAAGACCCTAATGTCATTTCCAGCAAAACATTCTAAGTTTCCAGTGCTCCATTAAGTGTAACCTCTTAAGACCTCAATGGACAATATTAGAACACCACAATTGTGTAAGATACAAACATTCTTAAAGAAGTACAAGCTAATGACAAATGAGGATCTACATTAACCTTCTTAACTATGCCTCACATTCGATAGTCCCAGAGTAAGTCACATTATAACTTCCCCTTCGACTGGGTGACAATTATTATACCCATTCTTACGCACAATCATCAAGTCACCTCATCACATCTTAATGAAACACTCGTGTCTCTACAACTACCCTATATAGAAGGACATTATTCTAGTGGAAATCACATCAAAGCTCTTCCTCTATAAATACCCTTTCCATCACAAAAAGAAGACTACTTTAGGATATAAGCTACAGCTCCATTAAATCTTTCCCAAAAAGCTTTCCAAACACATGAAATCTCCAAAAATCATCATTTCTAATGGCTCTCCACACCATCTATGGTGTGAAACACCCCGTTAGTAGCTCTCTACTAGACTTGTTTATAGGTTAGGCTACCTGTTTAAGTCCGAAGGCCTACTTGAAATTTAAGAGAGTTTGAGTAAAAATATTAGGCTCGAAAAATGTGTTTGAGCAAAAAAATAAGGCCCGTTTAAAATATGGACTGAGTTTTTAAATTATTATTGTTTTATATTAAATTATTTTTATATATTATGTTATTATGTAATTTATAATACATAAAAATTAAATCTATTATAGTATATAGTATTACTATGATGTAAACATTAAAAATGTTAAGGTGAGTATACATAAAATTTTAACAAATAAAAAATCTATAAAATTATTAAATATTTAATTAAAAATTATATAAATATATTTAAAAATTTTAAAAAATAATATGGGTGGGTCTAAAATGGGCTTAGTTAACTATTTAAAAATACGAACGGGCTTAGACAAAATTTAGGCTCATATTTTGAGATGAGTCGAATTAAACAAATATAAAATATGTTAATATCATATCTATATATATATATAGATCCAATCCAATATATAAATACCTGTATTCTCCACACCAATATGATGTGAATCACATTTACCATTCTACCTTCATTATAATTTTATTTTTATAACAAATATTCGATTAAATATATTTAGTTTCAAACAAGCATACTCCTCTATTGTTATTAAATAAATTATTCAAAAGAAAACATCTACAAGATATTGAATAGAAATTTCTTGGGCAAGATTTGTTATGTTAGATTTTGTCTAACCCGAATCCCGTCACTTATTAAAGAAATAAATATAGTGACAAAATAAGAAGATCATACAACACAAATTGAATTTATATAAAACTATTCTTCTTGTATTTAACTTTGATTAAAATAAGGATTTTCAGCCCTTGAATAAATGTAGTCGAAACTCCTCATGTAATATTCATTTTTCAACATTAGTAAATTTCTCCTCCTCTACCTTTGATTTTTTTCTGAAAGGGTTTCTATATAAAATATGTGTTTTTATTTTTTTTTATTACTTTGTGATCGTTCTACCGCTTTTATCGACGTTTATTATAACATTTTGGACCAAATATATGTCAGCAATTTCTTATTTTTATATTATAAAAACTTTAATCCTTCATCCTCCTAACTAAAAATAAAAAAATGTTTGCAATTACGTGTAGACTGTGTATCTGTATGAAATCAACATATGCCGAAAGTAGGCTTACCAGAAAGAAAAGAAAAATGCTCTAAATACCAACCAGGTTCGTTAAAGTAATTCAAAGTGAACAAAGTTTGCAATTTGGTGCAGGTTTGATTATGAATTTTATTCATATACTTCATTAAAATTGAGACTTTAATTTGTTTATTCACATATTTTATGAAAATTGAGTTGTTGAATGGTTAGTAAATAAATGAAAAGGTTAGTTTTTACTAATTACTTACGTATAAATGTAAATTGTTGAATTGCTAATTTTCGAGTCAATAATTTAATAGTAAGGTTTAACCGTATGATTAAATTAGATTTATCAAAATACGAGAATCAACTTTTAACAAATTAAAACAAAAGAATTTAATTTCTCAATTTTCATAAAATAGAGAGATGAAATACAAAATTAGACTTAAAATAAGAAATAAGAATAACACAAAAGCACAAGTGGTAGTATTTTACATTCATCAAAAGACATTTTAGAAGTTATATTGTCTTGTAACAAATATACAAAGAGAGGGTAAACTGGTGTTTAAAAAAAATTAAAATAAGGAGTTCAAGAAAATTGACATAAAAGATTTAGAGTGGTTTGACTCCAACTACCTACTTCTACTATCTTAACTTATTATCATTAAGAATTTCTCAAATTATCTAATTTGAAACTGACAAGGTTTAACCTTTACAACGTTAGACAAGATAGAGTTACTTCCCTTAAGATTTTTTACCAAAAACCTTAAGTAATCTCACACAACTTTGAGAAATACAATTGAGAATGAATAAGCACCTCTAAAAGGTAGATATACAATGATAAAACTCTTACGATTACAAAACAACAAGTTTGTTTACATGTGAAAATGAGAACAAGGTGAAATGATTTTTTTTTTCTTGATCTTAATAAGCTTGTTTCCTATCATCTTTTGAGCATTCTTGGGTTATATTTATATCCTCTCATTAATTTTATGATGTTTGGAATCATTGAAGGGAATTTCTAACCGTCGAGAGCATTGAATTCGCGCATTTAATGCAATATGCAAGTCTATGTCTCGAGACATAAGAGAGTTGTCTCAACACATAGAGGTAAAAATATGATCGTGAGAGCAGAGTGTCCCAAGACAGTAAGACTAATGTCTCGAGACATCATAATATGTCTCAAAACTTGGAGAGTTTTGCCTCAAGACATTTCACCATTGAAGCAACACTTTAGCTTCAGTATTTTATGTCTCGAGACAAATCGAGACTTTTCTGAAATTATCTTGAGACTTTGCTCCCCTAAAGTATTTTATGTTTCAAGACATATTACCCTATGTCTCAAGACTTTTTTGAAACTGTAGTATTTTGACTTAGAAACACTTTTAAAGCATATGCGAATACTAGAAAAAATTTGTATAATGCATAAGTAGTTTAGAAATTTTATTTTGAGTTTGTAACACTTGAAAAAAAAAATAGATATGATAAAAGTAATTTTGCAAATTTAAATTTTATATTTAAAAATAAAAGCTAATAATATTGTAGTGTAATCAAATAGAAACCTAACATATCTAACATTGAGGAAGCTAACGAGAATTGGGAGGATTACAAGAGAAATATGACCAATACAAGAATTTTGAGAAAACAAAGTAAAATAAGCAACCCACTCCTTTGAAAATAAAATATTCAAAAGCATTTGGAATGATAGAAATATCAGCTGAAAAATAATTCTAATATTTGGTATCTCAAATTTTATTTTATTTTTTGAAAATTAACTTTTTTCTTGAGAATTACTTTGTCATAAATATGACAACCTGATTCTCATAATAAAAGATGAGAAAATTACTTTCCCATAAGTTAGGAACTTTAAAAAAATTAATAAGACAAAATTAACCATATTTTATATTAATTTAAAATATTAACCTATTAATAAACTCAAAACAAACAAACTATTGTCTCCTTCTCCTACCTGATTTTATTTAGTTTTTTCCTTAATTTTACTTTTTATATGCATATTATATTTATTTTACATTGTTTTTCTCTTTTCTTTTTGGTATATTAATTTAAAATTCAATTTTATTATAATCTTTATAAATATTTACGAGCAATAGGGAAAAAAAATTAAAGTTTTGGTTTAGCTCATTGATATATTCCAAAACAAGTTATATATGTACTTATTTTATATATGCATTATTATATGGGTAAATATTTGGTGTATGTCGAAACCATTTTTTTTTAAAACGGGGATAGACTTTTTGAAAACAAAACATGGAGTCGCCACCAATATTTTATTTAGGTGTGATTGGGTCACCTAATAAAACACTTTGTTTTATTAAAATCGATTTTGGCCTACGTAAATATAAGAAAATGGGTTCGGGAGCCGATTACGTATGAGGAAGGATTGGCACCCTCACTACGCCCAAAATTGGTACCAAATTAATTAAGTACTGTCCATATGTCTGAGATTTGAAACTATTTTTGAAGAATGATTCTTTTAAAAATTTGAATAGCTCAAGTTGGTCGTCAAAATTTTCTTGTTTCAAAGGAATGCAGCATAATATCCAACACGATAGGACACGACACTTTATTCCCTTGAGCACATGATAAATCTTGGTTTCCAAAAATTTATATCCCGAAAATTACAAAAGGATGTCCAATTATTTAGTCCAACGAAAAACCAAAACCCATCACGGTAGGGCACGATTCTTCGAACTTCTAAACGTTGAACATTGATTTGCTTTAGGATTGAGAAAATGTGAGTGAAATTCAAAAGGGACGTTCGATTACTTTGAACAAACGAAAAATTGCAACCCAGCACGATAGGGCACAATTCTCCGAATTGCCAAGCATCGAGCATTTCCTTTGTTCTAAAGAAAATTTTTAAAGACATGGGTGAAATTCTGAAGGAATATTCAATCGTTTCGAACAAACAGGAAATTGCAACCCAGCACGGTAGGGCACGATTCCCCGAATTGCCAAACATCAAATATTACATTTGTTTTAAGGAATTTTTAAATAAATAATTATAAAACCAGCTTGAAATGCAATAATTTGACTTAAAAATGGAATAATTAATTCTAAAGAGTTAGAAATTATAGAGTACTATTTGTTAATCGGAAAGGAAATAAAAACACAAGATAATGTACATGTACGAGATACTAGGATGGATGAATAGAGATAAGATAATTTGTTTAATCAACTAACAAGATAGCAATCGAATTCCACCAATCTAAAAAAATATTATCAATTTCCTAATCATGGATGAAGAATAATCAATATGATGGCAATACAAAACAAAAATAATATACCACAATAATATATATAACCTAATACAACATATTCAAATGCAAAATGCAAAACAAAATGAAAATTAAAGAAAAATATATATGTATGAGATAAATTTAAAAGGATGAATATATAATATATTATATGAATTGTTAAACTAGACACTTTTACAGTAACAAAATAAAGGAATACATGTGACCATTAAAATATATGTTATAGAATAAATATTTAAATTGAATAATATACTGAAATGTTAAAGGATATTGGTTTAAAATTGACAACTTATATATAATAAAGGAAAATTAAAAAATGTGCAAAGACAATAAAAGCATATATAATAATTTTAAGAACTTATTAGATTTACAAATTATATGTGTATATGTGTAAATAAAATTAAAATGAAAGGAATACGTATACGAAATTAAATTAGTTTTATTATAAATTATACAATGGACTTAGAAACATATTTATATATAAAAATATAGGTATAATCTACATGAGTTTAGTGATGTATACACCAATGTTTACGTATATGTATAATAATAATTAGGATAATGTATAAAACATGTGATTTCTTTTTAATCAACAAGTATAGATATTTAAAATATAAAAAGGGTTATATGTATGAATAACGTAATACTAATAATATATAAAATAAGGTTAATTTCATTTCAAGGTATATATATATACATATATATAATAATGCATAAAACATAGAACAATATATAATAAATGAAATTACAATTAATCGACTACAACAAATAAATAAACAAAATTATGCAAGTAATACAACCAATACTAATAAACACGAATAATAGAGAAAACTATAAAAATGAATTTAAACAAAACCTAATTGAAATCAAATTAAAATAAGGAGGCTAATTCATAAATAAAAAAAGCTACTAGGGTTAAAATAGTAACCCAGACAGATGCGCGAGTAACCAAGGAGGACCAAATGGGAAATAAAACCCTTCCGTCCAAAACGCACCATTCGATCAGGGACCCAGGTGAAACGATAAGGAAATTCCTAGGCGAAATTAAAAAAAGAAATAAAAGAGAATGGGACAACATCAAAAACAGCTTCAAAAGCAGAAGGACTGAGGGCACAAATAGACCCTCAGTCTAGAAACACGCGGATCCTAGGCTGTTTTCGGGTCGGAGTCCGGGTCAGGCGATTAAACGACGCCGTTTTGGGTATTGGATATTTGCCCCAAAACGACGCCGTACCAAGGGGCTATAAAAGTAAAAAAAATTTGTGAAATTTTCATTTCGTCAGTGCAGAGGAAAAAAAAAAGAAGAAAGAGAGATGTGAGGGAATCCGGCCTAGGCGATTTTCGGTCGTCGGATCGGTGCCCGTCGGTCACCGGTGTCCGCCGTATACAGCGGTCGGAGATGTAAAAATCTCCAAATCGATGCCTCTCGTCCCCCTCTCTCCATATCTGAAGTCCAAACAAGCAAAGGAGACCTAGGATAAGTAACCTTAAAAAAATTAACATAAGTCTCTTTTTTTAAAATATATTTTTTTAATATTCTACTATACCTCTATAGGATACTTATCAACCCCTTAACCTTACGTGTGAAATCTAAAACTTCAATGAAAGTATACCAAATATTTTCCTTATTATATTTAAAAATATATGCAAGACAAATTTGAAACAATTTTATTTTCAATTAAAATTATAAATTATAAAATAATTTAAAACTATCAATTAAATCTTATTATTAAATACTTAATCTAAATATTTGTTAAGAATAAAGTTTATTTTAAAAATTAAATACATGAATATTATATTTTATTTAATAAGGACAAATCCATAAATTATTATTACATTTCTAAAAAAATATTTAATGAACCAAACGTAAAAATATAACTTTCTTATACCAAAATTTGTAAAATAACATTTTCAACAATCATATTCTATTAAAATCATAATATAAAAAACACGAAATAGGATGTATGACTCCTGCTCATCACTACCTTCAAATGTAGCTTCATACATAATTAATATATATCAGAGTTGGAGAAAAAATCAAAAACTTCAAGATAATTTAAATTATTAATAATCTTAAATTAAATATTTAATTACCAATAAAAAATTTTATGCTATTTTTGGTTATTAGTATAATAATGAGAAAAATTATTTAATATTTATACATGAAATAAAAATAATTAATACTAAATTAGAAACATCAAGAAAAACCCTTGTGAAAAATAAGAACTTTTTAAAATAGAAAATAAAAATTCATTTTTTTTACCACTAACAAATCAAGTTAGTGGTTAAAAATTACGAATGAAATCTATCAAAGATAGCATTAGTAGTACGGTTGAATTCATCGAAGCAATTTATGTTGAATTTAGTGTTTGCAAGCAATTACAGATAACTGCTGGGTACCCAAAAATAACAGATAATGGAATGTTTGATTTAAGAAACAAAAAGAACCTTTGAAGTAACAGTTTTTAAAACAACAGACTTTACCGCCTAACAACCTTAACGGCCACAACACTCACGTCCCTAACTGACACATGTCATAGACCCTAAACCTCCCGAAGGTAGTCAATGGCACAATGATATTCAGTTACAGGCTCCCCCAATCTTATCAGGGAAAAGAACAAGACAAACTTTCATTCCAGCCCCATGTATTATTTTTGTATAACACATTTCAATAAATATATGTAGATTAACCAAACCATGAATCTAAAAGAGAAGATTAAACAATTACTTTGTTGAACTTACTTTCTAGAAGTACAAAAAATGAAAAAAATAAAACTGAAGCCTGACTGATGTGATATATTCTAAAACAATGAATCTACAAGTTTTAACCCTGGTGAAAATTTTATACGAAAGGGGAACCCGTATGATTAAGTATATGAGATGTATAGAAAAGGGGAAAATTTTTCTAACTGTAACAGTTCAATCCCCAATCATAGGGCTGATATATAATCCTCAATTGAGAATCAGCTATTATCCCCAGGAAAGCTTCTGCGTTAGTTGGCTCTAAGTAATTTGAGGCATGTTTCAATACCTCTATCTCATTCTGCCCAAAATCAACTCTAAACCTGTTTATTAACAGCAAATGACACAAGTTGTTACCCGCAGAAGAAGTAAATTTATAAGGCAGTAAAATTTTCAAGCTTAATACCTATGGAAAATTTATTGCTAGCCAACAAAGTGGTTTGCATTTGAATCATCCAACTTTTACTAACTATTCAAAACAATATCACTTCATAACAGCATGGCATCTTTCCTGTATGCTGTTTCTCTTTAGTGAAATTTATCAGTTCATGCGTGTACAGTGTACTAAAGGCAACTGCAAAATTAATATTTGTTAGTGCAGCAATTTTAAACCAATGACTGCTCTGCTTTATAGCTATTAGCTAGTTGTCTTGAGTTCTGAACCTTAGGTGACCAAGACTTGCATAACTCTACAACTAAGAACTCCTGTAGGCTTATACAAGTCAAAATGAAAGCATCAGTTTTTAGAAGCTCCCTTATGCCAATGAATTAGACTGCATGAACGTGTATGTTAATGTGGCTCTGTGCATATGGGTGTTACCATGAGTGTGCATCTCCGCATGTAGAAACTTTTAAAATCTAAATTTACCTACTGAACAGTAATGGCCTCTGGGAAGAAATACAAATTTGTGCAACAAAAACTCTTGAATTAACTTACCATTTGAGGAGCTTACTAGCATATGCAACCTTGCTACTCAAATCAACAGTAAGTCCACCAGATCTTATGAAAACCCGAGCTGCATCCATCAGCTCTTTATCAATATTTCTGGAAGAGTAGCATTGAAGAGCAGGCCCAGATCGGGTACCACAAACAAGGGCAAAGTGAATTAGAGGCTCAGGATATGGTAGAGCCACCTGATAAAAGCATATAACACCGAATGATCTAAATTCAATTTCCACATGAGACATTCAAGGCTTTAGTTTAGTTATTTTACCAACATGGTCTCACCTGTAACCGTTTATCTCTGACACCAAATGGTTTCAAAAGATTGAATGGTGGCCTTTGATTGCACCTTAAAATGCCGTTATGAATAGATGAAAGCGAGTATGTGAACCCACCAACAACGTACTTGAAGTCTCCTAACAGCTTCCTCCATTCCAATGAACCATTAGGATGACCCCACACTAAAATTGCATGGATGGCCATCATATTGTACAAGTTTATGAAGAAGGCAAGCTTCTCCTCCCTTGGCATGTCCTGGACATCTACTCTTTGGAGCTCTTGAATTATTCTTAAATACCTAAAATTTTTTAGCCATTAACAACAAAAACTTAATAAGTAAAAAGAATCAAACAAAATTTTGAAGACAGTAGAGTGAGCAATATCATACAGTAAGAGTTGTCAAACCTTGCAAACTCTTCACTTCCATGAACACTTCTATAGTCAACATGTCTTCCATCTTCTGATGCATACGCTTCTAAAATGGCACAGAACAGAAACCTCAATCTTGATGCAATTTCAGTGATGGGCTTTGGCTTCAGTTCAATCATACCCCTTGGAGTGTTGTGACACTGAGTTGATACGACAGGATCATGGTCCAAGAACCGATACAAGTGGTTACTATCCTCCAATAGATTCTCACTATTATTAAGTCTCATCAAGAAAAAAAATTTATGAGAAGGATTGTCAACTGCTGAATAAAAGTTTTGATAAACTGGGAGGGTTTGGACTCACTCAAGAACATGTCGAAAGAACAGTTCACTGGCAAGCTTTCTCCCAAATTCAACAGCCTGTTACACGATGAAAAGGAAAAGAAAGGGGGAAATAATGCTGATATAACCACTTCCAAGAATGTATAAAAAGAGCAGGCATACAAAATCTGGAATTTTAAACTCAACTCAAAACTCTTAAGTAGTCTGATATGATCAGTCAAAAACTAAGAGAAACGAAATAAATAAATGGAAAATATTTGATACACTATTAGTGGAGTTTTTGGACTCCACAAGTAGGATTAGAGGGTTAATAAGTGTCCTATAGGAGTATAGTAAAATATTAAGAAAAAAGACATGTGGCAATTTTTTAAGGCAGCTTATGGAATAAAAACAGTACACTGCCAGAGTACCAAATATTAACCCCATAAATAAAATCTCCCAAAACCATTCGTTTACAGCAAATAAACAAGAGAACGAGGAAAACAAGAAGAGCCATTATTGCAATATGTACAACTATATTTCTGAGATTGTTTATCATAAGACATGAAAGTAAAGATAAAATTACCATCTATAATGCACACACTTATTCATTATCTAGTTTTTCATCTGACCACTTGAAAGTTGAAAGGAAGAACGGAAAGAAAAGACATCAACGGAACTTTCAGAAGATAAAATTTTCATACCATCCTTCATTAAAATTTTAATACGCAGCAAAAAAATGTTTCTTTGGCTTTACTCTGCATTCACCATAGGAAACCACTAAAATAGTGCTCTAATTCAGGAAATATTGGGTCCTAACACTCTCTGGAGAAAAACAATAATAGAAATAGATGACAAATCCGTGAAGCAAACAGTTATCACCTGACATTCACTATAATGGTCTGAGAGAACATAATAATCCAAACTAACCTCTTCCCTTTCCAGGTACTGATCTTCTGATAGGAAATCCACCGCTTCAGAACCTAGAAAACAATTAGTGAACCTGCGCATCTTGTAGAACCTATCCTTAACAACAATATATCTTTTCATTTTTTGGACAATTAGAGCTAGCTCATCCACAGGCCCTTTACAAGAAACATCATCTTCACCAGAAAGAGGTGATAAAGGAGCTTCAGTGGACGGTGCTTCAGTAATCAAAAAATTAATCTTCTCTGCAAGCTTGCCAGACATATCTAAGTGTATGAGTTCGCTCAAGCCTCCAATCAGTACTTCATTAAAGAAGACCTTAGGAACAGCACAAGATCCAGATAACTTCTCTAGCTCCAATTTTCTACTGGGATATAAATCAATGTTGATCTCAACATATCTAAGTCTTTTGCTGCGCAGAAACCACCTAACTTCTCTACAATCTTGGCATCCTAACCTTGTATATAACAAAACTTTTCCTTTTGTGACAACAGGAATAAGTGATCCTTCAGTGTCATCCTCCCCCTGTTCAGCTTTCCATCCTGCATCAGCTGTACATGACATCTTAATATAGTTTAGGGGATTCCAGGCAGATCTTTCTGCAGTTTGTTCCCCGATTTTAGAAGAACCTGGGGCACCCTGATAAACACGAACAGTGCCCATTTCAACATCATCTCTTTTAAAAGAAAGGTGATGCAAGACACTGGTCACTGCAACTGCACCCTTCTCCTTCACAAAATTTTTAAGCACCACTGCTTTCTCAGGCCACATATATCCCTCTTCCAGATTAAAACCCGAGGAACAAGTTGATGAATTTAGTTTGGACTCCATCCCTGGAACCTCTGTACCATCAAAGACAGGTTCTGGCTCCTCAAAATGAACTGCTTCTGCAGTCTCATACATTTCTTCTAGTGCTTTAGAATATGATTCCCTATCCTTATCCATCTTGTCACATTTTTTAACATGTTTTTTCTTATCACCTAAATTGTCCTGAACAGCTCTAGATTCGAAGGCTTGATTCTGATCCCTGTCATCACCTGATCTGTCTTGTCCATTAACCTCATCTAACTTAATAACATTGTAATTACTGACATTCAGACTTCGTGTCTCCTCAGGTTTTCCCTGAACTTTCTGAATTCCATCAGTAATTTCCCCTAGTCTTTCATCAATCAGAGAAACTGTTGCATTCTTGCCACCATAGTTGTCCTTTTCCATAATGTGAGCAGCACATAAAGTTTGTCATCCAACTTGCTGAAGCAGGGCCCTTAAACATTTAATTGCTTCTAGTACTTGTTAGACACAAGAATCAAGGATTTCATTGCAGATTCCTGCAGGGATTTTGCACATGACTTAGCCAAATTCAACAGAAGACCAACTCCATCAGTCCATTGGGGACAAAAGTTCAATAATAATATCCCATACACAGTCGGATTTGAAAATAGATAACTATACCAAAACTGCTTGACAAACAATAAGTTCTCCCGATTTCACATTTTAGCAATTCAAAAAGTTGGAAAAAGCAGAAAAATGGTAAAACTGGTATAGTCTATCAAGAACATGCTACAAAAACGAACATCTGAAATTCGCGTCCATAGTTCGTATTGATTGAATTTCCTAGGCACACTAACTTTTTTGTATCATTCTGACACCAAATTTACAAATATAAGCAGACATATTTAATCAAATCTTAATTACAAAATACTCATGATAGAGAAATGATCTCTTGAGCATTAGTCGCGATCTAGCAAGAAAGCCAAGCCACGAAGCTTTAATTATCGACCATAGTCGAACGAGTAGCTCATCTTTAACACGATATGGTGCTAGTAAAGCGAGAATATGCCTATATAATACTACAATACTAAAAAAACATAAAGGCTAAAGGGAAAAGGGAAAAGAACAAAAAAAAAAAAAAAACTAGCAGACAAATGCATGCCATGTGAAAAATAAATTAAATTAAAGGCCAAACTATTTCGTTTCAGTTGAGATAATTGAAAATCATATAACAAGAAGAATAAACCTTAAGCGCTTAACGCTTGATCACGTTTTCATTTCGTTATCAGACTACTTAGCTGTCCAGAAAATGAAAAAGAAAAATCAATAAACCCTAGAAAATTACGAATTGATGAAAAGAAACTACGTTTCGCAAGTTAATCGTATTGGAAACAATGAAAAACGAAAGTGAGAGAGAGAGCTTACACATCCGGAGAGAGTGACAAGAGTTGCATAATTCAAATGGAAATTGATTATGAGTTACGAATTTCCGTTGGGGGATTGCATTGAAATGAAATGAAACGGTAGGAAATTGTTGGAAAGGAGGTGAGGGACAGTTTTTTGTTTTTTAGTCAAGCGGGTAGCGGGAGAAGCGGGAAATCCAATTTTTTTCCTTTTCCTTTTATATTTTTATTATAAGTTTACCACACACGCGCGTAATAAATCGAAGAATATATAAAAAGATTTAGATAAAATTGCCATAGAGGCCAATATCTAAGAGTTAGATTGCATTTTGCCACTCTACTTAAAAAATGAGTAAATTAGTCTTGTACATTAAATAAAAGAGCAAATTGGTCTTCTTTTTTTAAATGTTATCCATTTGTATTAGTAAAAACTAGCGTAGTTGATAAAATAACCAGAAAGTGACACATGATGTGCCACATTTATCTCATGTTGACATATAGAGATCAATTTTTAACCGTAGAAATAGATGTAATTTTTAATAGATGAACCGGTTTGTTCTTTAATCTAACATACATAGACTATTGTACCCGTTTTTTCTAGTTAAAGGTATAAAATACAATACAGTTCCTAGTACAAGTGTCTTCATGATATTCTTGCATAAAAAAGATGAATGAAGTTTTAGTTGAATCTTGATGTCTTAAGTTCAAATTTGGTAATATGTGGATTTATAATTTTTAAATAATTTCTATTTAAATTTTTTAAAAATAAAATACTCTAATAATGATATTTATTACTTTTTAAATATAATGATGTTTTACTCTATTTTTAATTGAGTTAGTATGGTTTGACTCATGACACTAATTTAATTAATCATTTTAAGTATATAATTTTATTATGTATTAATTTATTAATTTATTATTTTAAGGAATTAAAAAACTTTTTAGTATAATTTTATTATTTATAAAATGAAAGCTTTTGTAAGGTTGATAAATTGAGTTGGGTGACGGTTCAATTATTTTTTTAATTTCTTATCTCGAGTGAAAATAAAGTAAGTCTAAGATTAGTTCACTATCTCAAAAATAATAAAATACTGTAATTGTTTTTACTACATTGTTTATATTTTATGATTAAATTTGAAAAATAATGTTATTATTGAAATAGTAATTTAAATTAAATAATTTAAAATAAATTATTAAATAATTTCTTACATTTGGTAGGAACATTTTAATTGTTAATTAATTTTAATTGGTAATTTTAGTTATTCTCATGATTTGTTTTGAGAAAAGAGAATAAATTTTTTGTTTATTTTAAAATGTATTATTTTATTCATTTATCTAATTTTAAAATTAAATTTCTCTCTCTTACTTTTTTTAATACAATACCTAGAAGAAACTATTCATAGCTCCTCTTCGACCCTTAAATAAGAAGATAATATGTTTTAGCGCCACACCCGAAACCACATTCTCTTGTACTAACAACAATGCCGATGTTTCAACTACTAATTACTCTCTATTTTATATTTAAATATTGTAATACATATATTTAATAAAAAAAAAGTAAATTATACCAATAGTCACTCAACTTTGACCTCAATGACAAAAGAGTCACTTAACTTTAAAAATTTAACAAATTAGTTATTAACGTTATCGAAAATTGACAAATCAGTCATCCATTAACGTTTTCCATTACAAGCCTAATGGGACAGGTGACATGGCCAGTTAACTTGTCAAGTTGGACGAGGCAAAGTTGAGTGATTGTCTTTTTAGTCTTGCCTTTTCCGTGTTTTTAAAAATGGCCCAATATTTTTACTTTTTGCGTAAATGATCCAATATGTTTATTCTTCTTCTTCTTCATACCAACAATCTCACCATCGCCACCTCTTCCACAACCATATTTGGCGTCACCATCGTTGACCTCCAAACCACCACCCTATCCTCTTTTCTTTTCTTTTTCAACCCCCTAATAGATGAGCCACCACAGTTGGGATCTAATTGTCTTTTTCTGTTGCCCAAAGCCATCAAATCTGAAAAAAATCATATTGAAATGGGATTGGAGACAATTTAGGGTCAAACTATCAGTGCCCGCAATCAAACCGGTGAAGAGAAAATCCTCCAAGACAATATTCAAGTGATTCAAGGACCAAAATGACTCGAATTTGTCAAGATCTTCATGGATATGATGATATAAACAAAAGGATCATCAATTAAGCTAAACAACACTAACTCAATTACTAAGTTGTATAAAACAAAATTAGAAGCAAAATAAGGAGAACATCCAGACAAACTAAACAATCGATTGAACCCATGATTTTCGGGAACAAAGGAAGCGGTTCCTTCAAAGGGACAGCCAAATGCCGACAAATGAAACTCTGGGTTGGGTCAGTGATTAGCCGGATCCCAAATTTGAAATCAGATGGGGTATTATAACAAAGGATCTTGCTTTGTTCCTGTCGAAATAGTGCATTTGGCCAGATACGACAAAGAAAAGCTCTTGATCATTCTCGTCATCGAAACTGTTATTTGTGAAGCTTGCCCCACCACCGTCGTTGCGATCCACAACCTCATGCTACTGCTGAACCACTCTAGAATTTTTCTCTTCTTCTTCTCCTCCTCCTCTTATTATTTTTCTTATTCTTCTTCTTCTCTGCTTCTTCTTTTTCTTTTACTGCCTAGCCCAGCTAGGGTTTTAAATCGGCGTCATTTACACAATGGGATGACAAGTTAACTTTTCGTTATGTCTGTAACGGAAAATGGTTTGTAGGATTGATTTGTTATTTTTTGAAAGCTGAGTGACTGTTTTATAATTGAGATTAAAGTTGAGTGATTGTTGGTATAATTTACTTATAAAAAACTCCCTCAAATTATTACAATAATAATCAAACCATACTTGAATTCTATATCTATAAAAGCTATTATATAAAAAGGTGCCCAATGATTTTTTTTTAAATAACAATATATACTTTTAATTTTAATCAAGCTAAAATGACAATTTTTCAGCAGATGTTGAGAAGGCCTTTATAAGAAATGTTAAATCCTGAATTAAATTAAGATATAATCTCTGTCGCCATCATTTTTATTTTGGAAAAAAACGGGGATTTTTAAAAAACGAATTATGGAGTCGCCACCGACCTTTTTTGAGGTGTAATCGGATCACCTTGAGGTTGATCATTTTAATAAAACATTTGATTTATTAAAATAATAATTTTAGGTCTACGAAAATTGAGAAAAAGGGTTCGGGAGTCGATTACTCACGAGGAAGGGTTAGCACCCCCGTAACGCCCAAAATTGGTACCAATTGATTATTGAATGTCCTATCGTTGAAAATTTAGAAAAAAATTTAAAATACGATTCCTTTAAAAATGTATGAACAATTCAAATTGGATTTTGAGGTTCACTCGCTTCGAAGAAATAAAATACCACATCCAGCACCTTAGGACACAATACTTTAAGCCTCCAAAAACTAAGATCACCTCATGATTTCCAAAACACACGAAGCAGCTCCAATCGGATTTTGAGATTCACTCATTCCAAAGGAATGAAATACCACATCCAGTACGTTAGGACACGATATTTTAAGCCTCCAAAAACCAAGATCACTTTATAATTTCCAAAACACGCGACGAAAATTTTTGAAAGGGTATTCGGTTATTTGGTCCAACGATAAATTGAAACCCAGCACGTTAGGGCACGATTCCTCGAATTTCCGAACACGAAACATTGCCTTGATTTGTGAAGTTTCAAATACAATTGCAAAAAAAATGAGTCAATATATTTGTTTGATTATTTAGAGATAAAAACAATTGATGTTGAAAAAGAAGTTGAAATTCAAAAACATGATGCAATAAAGAGCATGCAAGCTTAGTATTGAGCAAGAAATAAAAATTCGGGGCAATAATATTACACGGATAAAAGAAATGATGAACACCGAAGAATGAACTAGGGTGCAGGATATAGCAACATATTATATCAAATTACACTAAAGAAATATAAAGTTTCAAAGTAAAATTAAATAAACAATTGGGTAGAAACCAAATTTTAAAAACATTACTATACTAACAACACAAAGATTTTAAAACAAGTCACATATACAACAACTTTAAAAAAAAAAGATATAAATGAATAATATATTATTTAATAACATATGAATATTTTTAAAATAAATAATACACATATTAATTTACATAAAGAGGCTTAATATAAATACTTGGCGCATAGGAATATAAATATATAAAAAAGTATTTGAATTAATAAAAGTGACAAAATAAGGTTTATATAAAAAATTGTAAAAAGGGAAAAATATATCTAGATGAAATAGTATAACATCAGTAATATATATACATATATAAAGCTAAATGATGTGAAAATATAAAAGGTATGGGGATATTTAAATTTAACACGTTAAAATAAAAGAAACACATATTGAAATAATAAGTGAACTCAATTGAAACAAACTAAACTTAAAGAAATAATTTATGATTAAATAGAACATCAAATTAAAACTAAGGACCACAATTCAATGCGCACAAATTCACAAGGACGAAAACACAAATGATCCAGATCTCCAAAACGCAGCACCAGTAGCGGGCCAAATTAAAACAAGATGCAAACTTCGGGAAGATTTTAAAAGACAATAAAATGTGAATTGGGCCAATTTAGAAGTGGGCTCAAAGAGGGGATTAAAAGTGTAAATCTCTCATTTAAAAAGTAAATGCACGTGGACCAAGTCATCTACTGACTTTTTCCTTCCCAATGTTATTTTACTTTATTTCTTTAAATTAAAACCTGCTTTAACAAAAATCAATTTTACTTGAAAGAAAGCATTTTAACTTTGATTTTTTTTTAAAACAAACCCCAAACTTTTTCTTCTTCCCACTTCCTCTTTTTTCCAGTCGCAAATAAGGCTAACACCAAGCTTTCGATCGCCTCAATGACTGATTGCGACGACCGGAGCAAGGCTTCTCCGTGGTGGAGTGCGACGTCTGGTGAGTTTCTCTCGGATCGTCTTTTACACATAAAAGAAAAAGGAAAGAAAAATAGTAAAACCGTAAAAGGAAAAAAAAAAACTTCAAGAATCACCTTTAACAAGTGTTGTTATTATAGATCTCTGCTTGCTTTTGATTTTGTATCTATATTCTCTCTAACCAAAAGTATAAAAAAACCTCCCTTACAAACAAAAAATCAAAGTTTTTATAGCCAAATACAAACAGTTTTCTGGCCATTTTCTTGCTTCAATATCGCAGTCTGTGGAGTTGTGGAGGGTGCATGATTATGGGCGTGAGCCTTGAGAGCGATGGGTCGTGCTTTCGGCGTCTTGCCAAGACGTGGTGGAGGGAGCAGCAATGTTTCCTTTTTGTGAAAAGTTAGTCTAGTATTGAATGTTTGGGCTCTAGGGTTAGGTTTATTTTGGGCTTATAATTGGGTTTGTTGTTTTGTAATTTTGGACTTTTTGGATTTTTATGTGGGTTTTATTAGGTTTATTATTTAGTGTAATTGGGCGACTATTATTTGTAAATGGACTTATTTAATATCTTGTTTTATTTTTTGGTTTTTGTATGTGTATGGGCCGGGCCAAAATTGGGTCTCAAATGCCCTCTTTGCGCGTTGTTGTGTAACAAGAACGAGCAAAGACCTTAAAAGGACCAATTTTGCCGGTCTTGCTGAATCTTTGACTTCTTTGGTGCTCCTCTTCTTCAAGTAGTCTTACAGGAACTTCAAGAAGATAATACTTGTATATTGAGCTTGCTCCACTGCAACTTCAGAGGGATAAGGCTGGTGGCTAAAATCTGCTCCATAGCCGATACATGGAGATAAGACTCACCATCTTCGATCTGCTCCATAGCCGATACATGGAGATAAGATCTGCAATCTTCGGTCTGCTTCCTGCAACTTCAGAAAGACAAGACTTGTATCTTCAACCTGCTCTCTACAACTTCAGAGAGATAAGGCTGGTGGCTAAAATCTGCTCCATAGCCGATACATGGAGATAAGACTCGCCATTTTCGATCTGCTCCATAGCCAATACGTGGAGATAAGATCTGTAATTTTCAGTCTGCTTCCTGCAACTTCAGGAAGATAAGACTTGCATCTTCAACCTGCCCTCTGCAACTTTAGAAAGATAAGAATGGTGGCTAAAATCTGCTCCATAGCCGATACATAGAGATAAGACTCGCCATTCTTGATCTGCTCCATAGCCGATACATGGAGATAAGATCTGTAATTTTCACTGATGTCGCTACATTGTCCTCTAGGGAGCTTGCCCTGCAGACTCTGTTTTATATTTATGTTTATGCCATATGATTAGAATGCTAAGACCGAAATGAATTAGATGCTCCTAACCAAATGTGTTATGAATGATATGAATGTAGAAATGAAAATGATTTCTTTTTCCTTTTTCTTCTTTTTTTTTAAAAACTTTAAGTGTCATCCCTCACTATTCATCAGAGTTTTATCACTATCGTATTATGCTGCCTTCTTACTTGACTAGCATTTCTCAACAAAACCTGTAGAAATAACTCATTTTGCTCAACTGGTTGGCCCCATTGCAACTCCGGGGGCTATTCACTTCTAGAACCTAAGGTTTGCCCCCTCTTTAAAACCCCCTCTTCCATCAATTCGATCTATTACCCCACTCCCTGGGCACCATAACCAGATGTGTACCTCCAACATTACATTAATGAGGAATATCATGATCCCTTCCTATGCCTTGGTTGACACAACATCCTGTTTTTAATCAATATCTTTGACTGAAGAGATAATCCCAATTTTAACACAAATATTCCACCCTTAAGCTGGGTAAGTTCTAAACGACAGTCCTATTTCAGGTTCCTGCACCATTTAGAAACTTCCAGAGTAATATGCAAAACCTCTTTTGCAAAAGTATTATTAATCCATTAACTGCTATTTCAATAAACACATGAACATAAAAATAAAGATGGACAAAACTGAAGTTTATTAGGAAAAAGATTCAAGAAAAATAAATTAATCAAGGGAAGCAAATATTGCCAGAGTACAAAAATAGGTAAAGGGGAACAAAAATGAACATCCCAGATATCGCAACCTAAGCTCCTCCGCATGAACTCCACGAGGACCATTTTAAGCTTGTCATGTACCTAGGAGATCTAACGTATTCTGTCGATGCCACAAGACATGCGTACTTCCTCTTCATTAATTCCAGCACAGCAAGACTACCACATGCCCCATCCTTGGTCAAAATTTGAATTGCCCTTTTCGGGTTTTCAATTCAAAACCCCTCTGGTCTCAAGGCGCCCTTTACGGGTTTTCACCTTGGCTTCTCCTTTTCATTTTTTTAGGCACCCTTTGTGGGTTTTAACCTCTTAAGCGAAGTATTTCTTGGCTGAATCTGAATTTACTAGGTTAGGTAGGCTTCACCATCCATCTCGATTAATATGAGTGCTCCTCCGGAAAAAGCCTTCTTTACCACGTAAGGTCCTTCCCGATTCGGCATCCATTTCCTCTAAATTTTTTTGCATAGGAGAATTTGTTTCAACACTAAGTCCCCTCACGGAATACTTTGGGGCGAACTTTTTTGTTGTAAGCTCGCATCATTCGCCTCTAGTATATTTGACCATGACGGATAGCCTTCAGTCTCTTTTCTTCAATCAAGTTCACTAATCATACCAAATCAATCCATTCTCGCTTCGTCTAGCTTCAACTCGATAAAACCCGGAGAGAAGGAATTTCGACCTCAATGGGCAAAATTGCCTCTATCCCATTAACCAATGAGTAAGGTGTTGCCCCGGTAGAAGTTCTGGCAGATGTTCAATAGGCATAAAAAGCAAATGGTAACTTTTCATGCCAATCCCTGTAAGTCTCAGTCATTTTCCCCACGATCTTTTTGATATTCTTATTGGCTGCCTCAACCGCACCATTCATTTTTGGGTGATAAGGTGACAGTTGTGGTGTTTAATCTTGAACTGCCTGCAAACCTCCACTACCACGCTATTATTCAAATTCAACGCGTTGTCAGATATGATCCTTTCTGGTATGCCATATCGACATATGATTTCTTTTTTTAAGAACTTGCTGACTGCTGACTTTATGACGTTGGCATATGAAGCAGTCTCCACCCATTTGGTGAAGTAATCGATGACCACAAAGATGAATCGATGTCTATTAGAAGCCTTCGGTGAAATCGACCCTATAACGTTTATGCCCCACATTGAAAAAGGCCACGGAGAAATCATGACATGAAGGGGTGAATGAGGCACGTAGATATTGTCACCATAAATTTGGCACTTATGACATTTCTTGGCATAGCTGATGCAATCTCCTTCCATTGTGGACCAGTAGTACCCGAATCTCATAACCTGACTGGCCATTGTGAACCCATTGGCATACGTCCCGCAGACACCCTCATGGACCTCTTCTAGGATTTTCTTACCTTCAACAGCATCAACATATCTTAACAGTACCTGATCTTTCCTCCTTTTATACAGGATTTCTCCATCCAAGACATAGTCACTGGCTAGCCTTCTTAACGTTCTTTTATCATTTTTCGTTGCCTGGTCAGGGTATTCACGATTCTTCACATATCGTAAAATATCATGATACCAATGATAATCATCTCTTTCCTCTTCGTTGTCTATATTGTAACAATGAGCTGGAGCCTCATAAATACTCATCTGGATCGGCTTCATATTCTCTCGTCCATTTACTCTGATCATAGAAGCTAACGTAGCCAAGGCATCTGCCATCTGATTTTCGTCTCGCGAGAGATAAAAGAAAGTGATATCATCAAACACCTTAATTAGATCCCGAACTAGTTCTCGATAGTTGATCAACTTTGGGTCTCTTGTCTTCCACTCACCTTTGAGCTGATAGATCACTAGTGCAGAATCCCTATGCACCTCTAACACCTTAATTTTACGTTCGATGGCTACACGGATTCCCATGATACATGCTTCGTACTCTGCCATATTATTTGTGCAATCAAAATCCAATTTGCAAGTGAACGGATAATGATCTCCAGCTGGGGATATCAAGACTGCCCCAATTCCATTACCAACGGCATTTGATGCTCCATCAAAATTCAGTTTCCACGGATGATCTTCTGAGGTGTCCTCTTCGGTAATTGCCACATACATTAGATCTTCATTTGGGAAATCAAAGTTCAAAGGCTCATAATCTTCCAAAGCTCTGCTGGCTAGAAAATCTGCTATTGCACTCTCTTTCACAGCCTTTTGACTCACATAAACTATGTCGAATTCAAAAAGTAAAATTTGCCATCGGGCCATCCTTCCACTCAAAGCAGCTGACTCTATCATGTACTTTAAAGGGTCCAATTTTGAAATTAACCAAGTCGTATGGGTACAACAGTAATCGCCTCAATCTCAAGTATTCCAAACCAAAGCACAACATAGTTTTTCAATTGGTGAGTATTTCATTTCACACTCGGTGAATTTCTTCGAGGTAATATATCGCCTTTTCCTTCTTTCCCATCTTATCACTTTGTCAAAGGTTTTCTGGCACTCATCATCCCACTCGTCTGGGTTGTATTTCTTGAGAAGGCGAAATATAGGGTCACATTTCTCAGTCAGCTGTGAAATGAACCGGACGATATAATTTAGTCTTCCCAAGAAACCTTGAACTTCCTTCTGAATGTGCAGCGGAGGTAATTTTTGTATAGCCTTGACTTTGTCGGGGTCGACCTTCATTCCCTTTTCCCTGACTATAAAACCAAGTAGCTTCCCAAACCTAACTCCAAAAGTACATTTTGTTGGATTGAGCTTTAGCTGAAACTTCCTCAATCTCACGAACAATTTCCTCTAAACTTGTATGTGCTCTTTTTTCATTTGGGATTTTGCGATCATGTCATTGACGTAAACCTCAATTTCCTTATGCATCAAATCGTGAAATAAGGTTACCATGGCTCTTTGATACGTTGCTCCTGCATTCTTCAACCCGAATGGCATCACCCTATAGCAAAAAGTCCCCCATAAGGTTATGAATGTGGTCTTTTTCATATCTTCAAGATGCATCTTTATCTGATTGTACCCAGAGAAATCATCCATGAAGGAGAACAGTGAGTAACCTGTTGTGTTATCCGCCAGAGTGTCGACATGAGACAAGGGGAAGTTGTCCTTTGAGCTGGCCTTATTTAAGTCCTTGTAATCTACACACATCCTCATCCTTCCATCTTTCTTAGGGTCAGAGACGACGTTAGCTACCCATTCTGAATAATTAACAACTTGTAAGATCCTGGCATCAAATTGCTTTCTGACCTCTTCTCTTATTTTTACTGCAACATCGGGTCTCATCCTTCAAAGCTTCTGTTGAATATAATTGCACTCTTCTTTTATGGGGACGCGATGCACCGCAATATCAGCTCTTAGCCCAGGCATGTCTTGATATGACCACGCGAAGATATCCTTGAACTCTTGCAGTAAATCAATGAGGTCCTATCTTGTTTCCTCAGTTATGCAAGTTCCAATGTTCACCTCTTTCCCCTCTTCCAAGGTCACACTCTCGATTGTCTCTTTATAGGGTAGAATCTGCTTTCTTCTGTTCTACCATCCTTAACAAATCTGAAGGTAAACTATAGTCTTCATCATCTTCAAAATCTTGAGATCCCTCCAGGCATACACGTCTCGCTCAAAAAGGAACTCTGGGTTTGTAACAGCGCCACTCATGCCATTGATATCTAGAGACCTATTGTAGGCACGAAAGAATATCCAACAAACAAATGGACCTAAGTATAACTTTATTTGTATAGTATGATTATAAACGAAAGGAAAGGAAAATGAAAGTGCATTTATATTGAAATAAACATTTTGAACATGAACCTATTTCACAAAAGATTCTTATTGCTTCTACGCTTTTAAAACAACAAGTGTGTTTTGAACATTACTCTGTATTAGCACTAAAAACTACAGGAATTTCCTCCGTAGTCCGGCTTGTTCGAAACACTTTCAGGCTCATAAGGGCGAATGCTTGCTAAGTCATGTTTCATCACTTTCTCTTCAGATATGACATTGATATTCAAATTTTCCATTGCGTCTTCAGCTGTTCCCTCTCTTGTCATCTTCAATTCAGGATAAATAACTCTACCCGACACAAATGTATAAGATATATAGGGAAAAGTCATTGATTCCCACTCGACTTCTGCCCCATTCAGTCGTGCTCTTCGTCTCTTCTGCCTCCTTTCCATCTCCTTTCTTTTCTACTTTGCATCTGGTCTATACCCTAAGCCAAAACGATCTTGTTTGTCAGCCAAAACTGGCATCTCAACTCGTCCATGAAGATACTTTTCAAGTCCTCTTCCAGGCAAAGCTCCCTTTCCCACTGTTAATTGCAAGCTCATCCTCGTAGCCTCAGATATTCTTGGCATTGGGACCCTGCCCCCTAAAAAGATGAAAGTTGCATTTACAAACTCCAATAACCGAAAGGAACATTCAATTGCTTTATCATCATTTTCTATATACAGCGCACTACTAGTAACGGATGCAATAAAGTCCTCCTCAGCATTTATCATTATCAAGCGGCCCTCTATCACCAGCTTTAACTTTTTGTGCAAAGATGACGGTACTTTCCCTGCCGAGTGAATCTAAGGCCTCCCCAACAAGTAATTATAAGAAGGCGTAATATCCATCACAAGGAAATCTACCTCGTACGTGTTTGGTCTGATCTGCAGAGGTACCTTAATTCTTCCCATCACTTTCTTCTTAGTGCCATCAAATGCCCTCACTATGTTCGGCATGTCTTCATCACGAGCTATCTATTGGTAACCTATTTAATGTGGACAAGGGTAAAACATTCAGCGCTGACCCATTATCAATTAATACCCCCGACAATGTATACTCTTTGCAGCGAGTGGTGATGTGCAAAGCCTTGGTGGATCCCATGCCCCCTGGTGGTATTTCATCATTACTGAATGAGATGAAGTTATCAGCACTTATATTACTAACAAGGCGGTCTAGCTTGTTCACTGAAATATCTTCAGCGACATAAGTTTCGTTCAACACCTTCATCAATGCATTTCGGTGAACCTCTGAGTTTTGGAGCAGAACTAGTATCGATGTACGTGCCAGCTGCTTGTGCAATTGTTCCATAACACTATACTCACTATGTTTTAGGAACTTCAGAAATTCTTTAGCTTCATATTCAGTTACTGGTTCATTAGCCAGTGGTTTTGTCCTCTTTTTCCCTTGTTCAATCATCACGGACTTCCCTTTTCCAGCCTCGACCTTTGTACTTGGCGTGCTGACTAGACTCTCCCCCCTGGATATGTCACATTATAGTTATAATTTCAAGGCACCCTTTTGTTATCCCTATACGGAAAAGCCGCGGGTCTCTGGATTACAACTCTCGGTGTAATTTTTTCTTCAACTTCATTAATTTTCGGTCGCGAAATAATCACCACTGGGTGATTGACCTCAGAAACCTTCTCTATCAACCCCTTCGCTGAGGAGCATACATCTTCTTTCTCAGTAAACTCAAAGAACTCCAGTTCTTTGTTGTCCATTAGAGCCTGTACCAGGGCCCTAAATTCATTACATTTTTCTATCTTATGGTCCCCCTCTCCATGAAACTCACAATAGTTCCCTGCTTCTTGGGATTTGCTCCAAAAGTCTTACATGACTAGACCATTCTCCACCATCTTCTTCAAAACCTCCCTCATCAGGGTTCTCACTTCTGCCACATCGAACTTAATTCTCCTTCCTATATTCTTAACTATTGCGTTTACCCCTTTATCAGTATGATTGGGTAACGGATTTCCTACAGCAGGTGCATCATCGAATTTCACAATACCCATGCTGATGAACCTTTCGACTACCCTTTTAAAAGAGGTACGCTTCTCATCGAGTGTCCCATGATTCCAAAGATGATATTCACATTGAGCACTTGTATCATACCACTTGGGGTATGGGGTTGCGATGGTTTTAAATAAAAGGAAATACAACGTGTGCATCAAACAAACTTTTATACACTCACGATACTTTCTTTGGAATAGAAGTAAACCGGGGCTTCTCGTGTTCGCTTTGTATTGGGCTCTGTCTTGGCGAAGCTTCTTTGGCCCGTGGCTACCACTTTCGGTTGATTTACCATGATTGGTTTCGATAAACCATATTCGCATTGTTGACTTCATTTTCTTTCTTTTTGGGCCAACCTCCGGTACTTTCCCTACCTCTATCTTTTCCACACCTTATTGCATTCTCAATCATTTCACCAAACATAACTTTATCCGTAAAACTCTTGGTTGCGATTCCCAATATGTGATTAATAAAGGTGCCTTCAAGGTATTAATGAAAAGTATGGTTGTTTCCTTTTCCAACAATGAGGGGTTGGATTTGTGTAGCAATCTCCTCCATTTCGAGTGTATTACCCAAACTTTCATTCGACTTCTTTTCCATGTTTTGTAATGTGATCCTATCAAAAGTGCTATGTCACCACATGGCCATATTGTTTCATGAAGGCTGCGCTATGTCTTTCCATGATTTGACTTGGAGTGCGACTTAATTGATTGTACCACTTAGTCACAAATTTCACCAATAAACCGTCCTAAAACAATGGATCAATAACTAATCATTATTGACATGACCAGTCATTCTCCGACAAAACATCGTGATATGAGCCTCAAGGCAACTAGTTCCGTTGTATTTTTTGAATTCTGGCATTTTGAACTTCGGAGGGAGTACCAGATCTAGGACCAGGCTCAACTCCTTGGTATCCATTCCGCAATGATAATCAGCGCTTTCCAACGCCCTGAATTTTTCCTCCAACCACTTGTATCGGTCTTCTAGCCGCTTTGGAAATTCTGCTCCTGTCTTTCCTACTTCTGTGACCTCATCGAAGTCAGGAACTGTAGGATTTGCACGATTGTCTTCGGGGTTAGAACACGAGCCTGTTGAAAAATTTAGTAGTGCCGAAGTGCTAGTCTGATATTAGGGTTTGATACTGACAGACACCTTTTGCGGAGGCACTGAGGTGTTTGTTGGGGTGAAACCCGGAGGGTAAGTAAGAATCCTACTATCATCTTTAGCATTGACCATGGGACTCTTCCCCTTTTCTGGCTTTCCAACTAGTAGCTGAGTCAGTTCGCTCATCATAGTCCTTTGAGATTCCAGCATTTGATCTTTCATATCTTGCTGGATCTTAGCTAATTGCTCTTGTATTTGCGCTTGCATCTGTTCCTGCATTTCTTTTTGCATTTGCTCCAACTTTTCAAACCTTTGATCCATAGCTTTGGTCTTTTTCCGTGTAGTATTGATGTTCCAGGTAACTATAATATAATTTTAATCAGATTCTTTTGTGAAATTTAATGCACATAATGCGATGAGAGACGTCGATTCGATTCAATTCCATTTAAAAACTTTATTAAAAAGCAAAATCCTTTACATAAAATAGATCACATATCAAATTTTAGCCCTAATGCTCAAAGTTTTAACTTTCTTAAGAAGGCAAGCTAGCTCACGACTCCGGTCCGACTCTAACTCATACTTCACACTTAGGACATCAGCCTGAACTGCTAAGGTCTGTAAATAATCAGCCACTTCTCGAATCTAAGCCATAGCTTCACCTATGATGTGATCTCTATCTCTGACCTGGTCCTGCGATTGACGGAGCTGTTCCTTCCACTGCTCATTGTTCGACTCAAGTAATTCAATTCGAAGCTGACAGTTTTATAGTGCAGTCTCGAGCTCTTCTACCTTCCCATTCAAATCTTCAATCCTACTCAGGCTGGCTCTTAATTTAATATCAGAGTTACGACCAGGGTGCTGATGCAGGGCCTTTTCTAGCTCCGCTACCCGAGCTACCAACATCTCTTTCTCACCTTGGCCTTTAACCAAGCTCTTCTTTAAGGCACTTTCACGTGCTCGAGCATCATGAAACCTCTTCTCCCACTGATCAGCTCTAGCCTTTTTCGCTTGAATTTCCTATTGCCACTGCTCTGACATCTTCTCCAACCCGCAGTTCTCATCGACATACGTAGCTTCTTGTAATCGCCAAACCGTCCGTGTCTTCTCAACCTTCTTTTCCCTTTTCTCAACTTCTCACCTCGAGTTTCGAGCGTCGACATCCAATCTCAAATGCATCTTTTCTTCCTCTAATTGTTCTATCTTTTCCCTAACTCTGCATTTCTCTCTTGAAGTCCCGCTTACGATTTCAAGCTTGGAGAGGATTACTTGCAAATATTCTTCCATCGTACAAACATCCTTTAAACTCGGCTCGGGGATATTATCATTAACTCTTTTACTCAACCACCCCTTGTATTCAAGAGTCCTCATTGATCCAACAGCCAATCTCTTCATCCGGCGCGTCTGTTTCCAAGCATCAGAAATCTCTTAAACCTTCTTCTTATAATTCTTCTCCTTATACGTGAACTCACTCTGGGCTAATCCATGTGTCATCGGTATAAACTGCCTTGACCTGTATTGTCTTAAAACGAGCAAAGGGGCATATCCAGCAGCTCCCCAAATTCCAAGTAGAGATACCCAATCAAAACTCCCACACCGATAGAGAATCTCATTAGGAACAAACCAAGAAGCTCTCCACTCAACATCCTCTTCCTGAAGATTTCGGAGAAGCGTGATCCAATTTTCTTCTGATATGTCATCTCTCCTAGACATGGCTGCTATCTCCTTTAATGGGGAGTAACTCTCAGAAAAAACCAATAAGAAACCTTATCTACCTTCTAGAAATGGCTGTGGAACCAAGCCAACAATAAATGCACACACCTTATAAATCTACCTTCACTTGCCCTCCGACATGCACTCAAAGATCCGAATGTCTTAGCAAGAATTACTGCAAGACCGGTGTGACCCTTTATCAAGTCGATCAAAGAAATCAAGAATCGCTTCATCTATATGCCTTAAAGCCTTGGGAAAATCACCAAACCATAGATACTTAAGGCGAAGACATCAACTTTCCTCTTTGTATCCGGATGTGCTACGATCAGGTCCCTCAAACTTACCCAAGGAATGCACCTACCATCACCCTTTTGCTGAATTCGAGCTGTAACCCATTGTTCACTTATCCCAGTGATACTCATTAACTTTTTTACAAAAGCTGGGACAACGAAGCAAAGCCGTATACTCCTCTACAATAGGCCCCAAGTCCACCTTCTCGAAGGTTAAACAACTATACACCGGGTTCCAAAACTGAGCCATAGCCCGAAACAAGTACTTGTCCACCTTGATATCGAGCAGGTAGGGTAAGTCACCATAACTTTGATAGAATAGATGCTTGGTCTCATCATCCCAACGAGCCAATATATCTCCTAATTCCTGGAACTCGTTTTGGGTCATGTTGATGCGAGTGAAGCCCAACAACCCCGATGTATACCCCTCAGCTAGGTTATCCCCTTTCTCAAGTTGCATCTTCTCTGACCATATACAGACAGCCGCATTATCCTCTACTTTATCAAGGAATTCGCTCTTCATAACAAGCTTTCTAATTTAGCAACCGAACAGAAATCGACACCTCTTTAATATGAAATGACATGCAAAACATAATCACAACAAAACACAACAAGTTAGAATCAAAAAATAAAAATTAAGCAAAATAGAAAATAATTAAACACCTAACTGGGTAATCACTAGAGTTCAACATAGCTCTACCTAAGGCGGGCTCTAAGAGTTTACTATATCTGCTCTGGTTCTAAGAAAATGGTACCGAACTAGCAGATTCCTCAACGCCACCCATTATAGGCTCATGCAGATCGAGTTCGATTTAGGGTAATACATTTCCTATGGCCATGCGAAGGTGAAAACCTCACGAAGGCATAGGTACGGATGTATCCCGTAGCGATCCACTAGCCCATGCGGAGGTGAAAACCTCACGGATCGTAGTTTCTCACTCCCACTTAAAAAGGTGCGACCACAACGGTCATACAAGATGATGTGAAGAGATATAAAAACTCAAAATGTAAAACACGAATAAAATGACCAAAACCATAAAACCCATGAAATGCAATAAAAGGATCGTGCGTTAAAATCTAAATTTTAAATTTTCGACAAAAAGATAGAAAATAATCAATTTTACGACTTGACTCTCTTATTAGTCCCCAGTGGAGTCGCCAAGCTGTCGCCACCATTTTTATTTTGGAAAAAAACGGGGATCGATTTTTAAAAAACGAATTATGAAGTCGCCACCGACCTTTTTTGAGGTGTAATCGGATCACCTTGAGGTTGATCATTTTAATAAAACATTTGATTTATTAAAATAATAATTTTAGGTCTACGAAAATTGAGAAAAAGGGTTCGGGAGTCGATTACTCACGAGGAAGGGTTAGCACCCCCGTAACGCCCAAAATTGGTACCAATTGATTATTGAATGTCCTATCGTTGAAAATTTAGAAAAAAATTTAAAATACGATTCCTTTAAAAATGTATGAACAATTCAAATTGGATTTTGAGGTTCACTCGCTTGAAGAAATAAAATACCACATCCAAAGACCTTAGGACACAATACTTTAAGCCTCCAAAACTAAGATCACCTCATGATTTCCAAAACACACGGCGGCTCAATCGGATTTTGAGATTCACTCATTCCAAAGGAATGAAATACCACATCCAGTACGTTAGGACACGATATTTTAAGCCTCCAAAAACCAAGATCACTTTATAATTTCCAAAACACGCGACGAAAATTTTTGAAAGGGTATTCGGTTATTTGGTCCAACGATAAATTGAAACCCAGCACGTTAGGGCACGATTCCTCGAATTTCCGAACACGAAACATTGCCTTGATTTGTGAAGTTTCAAATACAATTGCAAAAAAAATGAGTCAATATATTTGTTTGATTATTTGGAGATAAAAACAATTGATGTTGAAAAAGAAGTTGAAATTCAAAAACATGATGCAATAAAGAGCATGCAAGCTTAGTATTGAGCAAGAAATAAAAATTCGGGGCAATAATATTACACGGATAAAAGAAATGATGAACAACGAAGAATGAACTAGGGTGCAGGATATAGCAACATATTATATCAAATTACACTAAAGAAATATAAAGTTTCAAAGTAAAATTAAATAAACAATTGGGTAGAAACCAAATTTTAAAAACATTACTATACTAACAACACAAAGATTTTAAAACAAGTCACATATACAACAACTTTAAAAAAAAGATATAAATGAATAATATATTATTTAATAACATATGAATATTTTTAAAATAAATAATACACATATTAATTTACATAAAGAGGCTTAATATAAATACTTGGCGCATAGGAATATAAATATATAAAAAGTATTTGAATTAATAAAAGTGACAAAATAAGGTTTATATAAAAAATTGTAAAAAGGGAAAAATATATCTAGATGAAATAGTATAACATCAGTAATATATATACATATATAAAGCTAAATGATGTGAAAATATAAAAAGGTATGGGGATATTTAAATTTAACACGTTAAAATAAAAGAAACACATATTGAAATAATAAGTGAACTCAATTGAAACAAACTAAACTTAAAGAAATAATTTATGATTAAATAGAACATCAAATTAAAACTAAGGACCACAATTCAATGCGCACAAATTCACAAGGACAGAAAACACAAATGATCCAGATCTCCAAAACGCAGCACCCAGGCGCGGGCCAAATTAAAACAGTATGCAAACTTCAGGGAAGATTTTAAAAGACAATAAAATGTGAATTGGGCCAATTTAGAAGTGGGCTCAAAAGAGGGGGATTAAAAGTGTAAATCTCTCATTTAAAAAGTAAATGCACGTGGACCAAGTCATCTACTGACTTTTTCCCTTCCCAATGTTATTTTACTTTATTTCTTTAAATTAAAACCTGCTTTAACAAAAATCAATTTTTACTTGAAAGAAAGCATTTTAACTTTGATTTCTTTTTTTTAAAACAAACCCCAAACTTTTTCTTCTTCCCCACTTCCTCTTTTTTCCAGTCGCAAATAAGGCTAACACCAAGCTTTCGATCACCTCAATGACTGATTGCGACGACCGGAGCAAGGCTTCTCCGTGGTGGAGTGCGACGTCTGGTGAGTTTCTCTCGGATCGTCTTTTACACATAAAAGAAAAAGGAAAGAAAAATAGTAAAACCGTAAAAGGAAAAAAAAAAACTTCAAGAATCACCTTTAACAAGTGTTGTTATTATAGATCTCTGCTTGCTTTTGATTTTGTATCTATATTCTCTCTAACCAAAAGTATAAAAAAACCTCCCTTACAAACAAAAAATCAAAGTTTTTATAGCCAAATACAAACAGTTTTCTGGCCATTTTCTTGCTTCAATATCGCAGGCTGTGGAGTTGTGGAGGGGTGCATGATTATGGGGCGTGACGCCTTGAGCGATGGGTCGTGCTTTCGGCGTCTTGCCAAGACGTGGTGGAGGGGAGCAGCAACTGTTTCCTTTTTTGCTGAAAAGTTAGTCTAGTATTGGGCTGTTTGGGCTCTAGGGTTAGGTTTATTTTGGGCTTATAATTGGGTTTGTTGTTTTTGTAATTTTTGGACTTTTTTGGATTTTTATGTGGGTTTTATTAGGTTTATTATTTAGTGTAATTGGGCCGACTATTATTTGTAAATGGACTTATTTAATATCTTGTTTTATTTTTTTGGTTTTTTGTATGTGTATGGGCCCGGGCCAAAAATTGGGTCTACAGCTGCCCCTCTTTGCGCGTTGTTGTGTAACAAGAACGGAGCAAAGACCTTAAAAGGACCAATTTTGCCCGGTCTTGCTGAATCTTTGACTTCTTTGGTGCTCCTCTTCTTCAAGTAGTCTTACAGCAACTTCAAGAAGATAATACTTGTATATTGAGCTTGCTCCACTGCAACTTCAGAGGGATAAGGCTGGTGGCTAAAATCTGCTCCATAGCCGATACATGGAGATAAGACTCACCATCTTCGATCTGCTCCATAGTCGATACATGGAGATAAGATCTGCAATCTTCGATCTGCTTCGCAACTTCGAAAGACAAGACTTGTATCTTCAACCCGCTTCTCTACAACTTCGGAGATAAGGTGGTGGCTAAAATCGCTCCATAGCCGATACATGGAGATAAGACTCGCCATTTTCGATCCGCTCCATAGCCAATACGTGGAGATAAGATCTGTAATTTTCGATCGCTTCTCGCAACTTCGGAAGATAAGACTTGCATCTTCAACCCGCCTCTCGCAACTTTAGAAAGATAAGAATGGTGGCTAAAATCTGCTCCATAGCCGATACATAGAGATAAGACTCGCCATTCTTGATCTGCTCCATAGCCGATACATGGAGATAAGATCTGTAATTTTCACTGATGTCGCTACATTGTCCTCTAGGGAGCTTGCCCTGCAGACTCTGTTTTATATTTATGTTTATGCCATATGATTAGAATGCTAAGACCGAAATGAATTAGATGCTCCTAACCAAATGTGTTATGAATGATATGAATGTAGAAATGAAAATGATTTCTTTTTCCTTTTTCTTCTTTTTTTTTTAAAAACTTTAAGTGTCATCCCTCACTATTCATCAGAGTTTTATCACTATCGTATTATGCTGCCTTCTTACTTGACTAGCATTTCTCAACAAAACCTATAGAAATAACTCATTTTGCTCAACTGGTTGGCCCCATTGCAACTCCGGGGGCTATTCACTTCTAGAACCTAAGGTTTGCCCCCTCTTTAAAACCCCCTCTTCCATCAATTCGATCTATTACCCCACTCCCTGGGCACCATAACCAGATGTGTACGTCCAACATTACATTAATGAGGAATATCATGATCCTTCCTATGCCTTGGTTGACACAACATCCTGCTTTTTAATCAATATCTTTGATGAAGAGATAATCCCAATTTTAACACAAATATTCCACCCTTAAGCTGGGTAAGTTCTAAACGACAGTCCTATTTCAGGTTCCTGCACCATTTAGAAACTTCCAGAGTAATATGCAAAACCTCTTTTGCAAAAGTATTATTAATCCATTAACTGTTATTTCAATAAACACATGAACATAAAAATAAAGATGGACAAAACTGAAGTTTATTAGGAAAACGATTCAAGAAAAATAAATTAATCAAGGGAAGCAAATATTGCCAGAGTACAAAAATAGGTAAAGGGGAACAAAAATGAACATCCCAGATATCGCAACCTAAGCTCCTCCGCATGAACTCCACGAGGACCATTTTAAGCTTGTCATGTACCTAGGAGATCTAACGTATTCTGTCGATGCCACAAGACATGCGTACTTCCTCTTCATTAATTCCAGCACAGCAAGACTACCACATGCCCCATCCTTGGTCAAAATTTGAATTGCCCTTTTCGGGTTTTCAATTCAAAACCCCTCTGGTCTCAAGGCGCCCTTTACGGGTTTTCACCTTGGCTTCTCCTTTTCATTTTTTTAGGCACCCTTTGTGGGTTTTAACCTCTTAAGCGAAGTATTTCTTGACTGAATCTGAATTTACTAGGTTAGGTAGGCTTCTACCATCCATCTCAGTTAATATGAGTGCTCCTCCAGAAAAAGCCTTCTTTACCACGTAAGGTCCTTCCCAGTTCGGCATCCATTTCCCACTAAATTTTTTTTGCATAGGGAGAATTTGTTTCAACACTAAGTCCCCCTCACGGAATACTTTGGGGCGAACTTTTTTGTTGTAAGCTCGCATCATTCGCCTCTAGTATATTTGACCATGACGGATAGCCTTCAGTCTCTTTTCTTCAATCAAGTTCAGCTAATCATACCGAAACTGAATCCATTCTGCTTCGTCTAGCTTCAACTCTGATAAAACCCGGAGAGAAGGAATTTCGACCTCAATGGGCAAAATTGCCTCTATCCCATTAACCAATGAGTAAGGTGTTGCCCCGGTAGAAGTTCTGGCAGATGTTCAATAGGCATAAAAAGCAAATGGTAACTTTTCATGCCAATCCTGTAAGTCTCGATCATTTTCCCCACGATCTTTTTGATATTCTTATTGGCTGCCTCAACCGCACCATTCATTTTTGGGTGATAAGGTGACAGTTGTGGTGTTTAATCTTGAACTGCCTGCAAACCTCCACTACCACGCTATTATTCAAATTCAACGCGTTGTCAGATATGATCCTTTCTGGCATGCCATATCGACATATGATTTCTTTTTTTAAGAACTTGCTGACTGCTGACTTTATGACGTTGGCATATGAAGCAGTCTCCACCCATTTGGTGAAGTAATCGATGACCACAAAGATGAATCGATGTCTATTAGAAGCCTTCGGTGAAATCGACCCTATAACGTTTATGCCCCACATTGAAAAAGGCCACGGAGAAATCATGACATGAAGGGGTGAATGAGGCACGTAGATATTGTCACCATAAATTTGGCACTTATGACATTTCTTGGCATAGCTGATGCAATCTCCTTCCATTGTGGACCAGTAGTACCCGAATCTCATAACCTGACTGGCCATTGTGAACCCATTGGCATACGTCCCGCAGACACCCTCATGGACCTCTTCTAGGATTTTCTTACCTTCAACAAAGATCAACATATCTTAACATGACTGATCTTTCCTCCTTTTATACTGATTTCTCCATCCAAGACATAGTCACCGGCTAGCCTTCTTAACGTTCTTTTATCATTTTTCGTTGCACGTCGTGGTATTCACGATTCTTCACATATCGTAAAATATCATGATACCAATGATAATCATCTCTTTCCTCTTCGTTGTCTATATTGTAACAATGAGTGGAGCCTCATAAATACTCATCGGATCGGCTTCATATTCTCTCGCCCATTTACTCGATCATAGAAGCTAACGTAGCCAAGGCATCGCCATCCGATTTTCGCCTCATGAGAGATAAAAGAAAGTGATATCATCAAACACCTTAATTAGATCCCGAACTAGTTCTCGATAGTTGATCAACTTTGGGTCTCTTGTCTTCCACTCACCTTTGAGTGATAGATCACTAGTGCGAATCCTATGCACCTCTAACACCTTAATTTTACGTTCGATGGCTACACGGATTCCCATGATACATGCTTCAGACTCGCCATATTATTTGTGCAATCAAAATCCAATTTGCAAGTGAACGGATAATGATCTCCAGCTGGGGATATCAAGACTGCCCCAATTCCATTACCAACGGCATTTGATGCTCCATCAAAATTCAGTTTCCACGGATGATCTTCTGAGGTGTCCTCTTCGGTAATTGCCACATACATTAGATCTTCATTTGGGAAATCAAAGTTCAAAGGCTCATAATCTTCCAAAGCTCTGCTGGCTAGAAAATCTGCTATTGCACTCTCTTTCACAGCCTTTTGACTCACATAAACTATGTCGAATTCAAAAAGTAAAATTTGCCATCGGGCCATCCTTCCACTCAAAGCAGCTGACTCTATCATGTACTTTAAAGGGTCCAATTTTGAAATTAACCAAGTCGTATGGTACAACAGGTACTGCCTCAATCTCCGAGTATTCCAAACCAAAGCACAACATAGTTTTTCAATTGGTGAGTATTTCATTTCACACTCAGTGAATTTCTTATTGAGGTAATATATCGCCTTTTCCTTCTTTCCCATCTTATCACTTTGTCAAAGGTTTTCTGGCACTCATCATCCCACTCGCCTGGGTTGTATTTCTTGAGAAGGCGAAATATAGGGTCACATTTCTCAGTCAGCTGTGAAATGAACCGGACGATATAATTTAGTCTTTCCAAGAAACCTTGAACTTCCTTCTGAATGTGCAGCGGAGGTAATTTTTGTATAGCCTTGACTTTGTCGGGGTCGACCTTCATTCCCTTTTCCCTGACTATAAAACCAAGTAGCTTCCCAAACCTAACTCCAAAAGTACATTTTGTTGGATTGAGCTTTAGCTGAAACTTCCTCAATCTCACGAACAATTTCCTCTAAACTTGTATGTGCTCTTTTTCATTTGGGATTTTGCGATCATGTCATTGACGTAAACCTCAATTTCCTTATGCATCAAATCGTGAAATAAGGTTACCATGGCTCTTTGATACGTTGCTCCTGCATTCTTCAACCCGAATGGCATCACCCTATAGCAAAAAGTCCCCCATAAGGTTATGAATGTGGTCTTTTTCATATCTTCAAGATGCATCTTTATCTGATTGTACCGAGAGAAATCATCCATGAAGGAGAACGGTGAGTAACTTTGTTGTGTTATCCGCCAGAGTGTCGACATGAGGCAAGGGGAAGTTGTCCTTTGAGCTGGCCTTATTTAAGTCCTTGTAATCTACACACATCCTCATCCTTCCATCTTTCTTAGGGTCAGAGACGACGTTAGCTACCCATTCTGAATAATTAACAACTTGTAAGATCCTGGCATCAAATTGCTTTCTGACCTCTTCTCTTATTTTTACTGCAACATCGGGTCTCATCCTTCAAAGCTTCTGTTGAATATAATTGCACTCTTCTTTTATGGGGACGCGATGCACCGCAATATCAGCTCTTAGCCCAGGCATGTCTTGATATGACCACGCGAAGATATCCTTGAACTCTTGCAGTAAATCAATGAGGTCCTATCTTGTTTCCTCAGTTATGCAAGTTCCAATGTTCACCTCTTTCCCCTCTTCCAAGGTCACACTCTCGATTGTCTCTTTATAGGGTAGAATCTGTTTCTCTTCCTGTTCTACCATCCTTAACAAATCTGAAGGTAAACTATAGTCTTCATCATCTTCAAAATCTTGAGATCCCTCCAGATACACGTCTCGCTCAAAAAGGAACTCTGGGTTTGTAACAGCGCCACTCATGCCATTGATATCTAGAGACCTATTGTAGGCACGAAAGAATATCCAACAAACAAATGGACCTAAGTATAACTTTATTTGTATAGTATGATTATAAACGAAAGGAAAGGAAAATGAAAGTGCATTTATATTGAAATAAACATTTTGAACATGAACCTATTTCACAAAAGATTCTTATTGCTTCTACGCTTTTAAAACAACAAGTGTGTTTTGAACATTACTCTGTATTAGCACTAAAAACTACAGGAATTTCCTCCGTAGTCCAGTTGTTCAGAACACTTTCAGGCTCATAAGGGCGAATGCTTGCTAAGTCATGTTTCATCACTTTCTCTTCAGATATGACATTGATATTCAAATTTTCCATTGCGTCTTCAGCTGTTCCCTCTCTTGTCATCTTCAATTCAGGATAAATAACTCTACCCGACACAAATGTATAAGATATATAGGGAAAAGTCATTGATTCCCACTCGACTTCTGCCCCATTCAGTCGTGCTCTTCGTCTCTTCTGCCTCCTTTCCATCTCCTTTCTTTTCTACTTTGCATCTGGTCTATACCCTAAGCCAAAACGATCTTGTTTGTCAGCCAAAACTGGCATCTCAACTCGTCCATGAAGATACTTTTCAAGTCCTCTTCCAGGCAAAGCTCCCTTTCCCACTGTTAATTGCAAGCTCATCCTCGTAGCCTCAGATATTCTTGGCATTGGGACCCTGCCCCCTAAAAAGATGAAAGTTGCATTTACAAACTCCAATAACCGAAAGGAACATTCAATTGCTTTATCATCATTTTCTATATACAGCGCACTACTAGTAACGGATGCAATAAAGTCCTCCTCAGCATTTATCATTATCAAGCGGCCCTCTATCACCAGCTTTAACTTTTTGTGCAAAGATGACGGTACTTTCCCTGCCGAGTGAATCCAAGGCCTCCCCAACAAGTAATTATAAGAAGGCGTAATATCCATCACAAGGAAATCTACCTCGTACGTGTTTGGTCTGATCTGCAGAGGTACCTTAATTCTTCCCATCACTTTCTTCTTAGTGCCATCAAATGCCCTCACTATGTTCTGGCATGTCTTCATACGAGAGCTATCTATTGGTAACCTATTTAATGTGGACAAGGGTAAAACATTCAGCGCTGACCCATTATCAATTAATACCCCCGACAATGTATACTCTTTGCAGCGAGTGGTGATGTGCAAAGCCTTGGTGGATCCCATGCCCCCTGGTGGTATTTCATCATTACTGAATGAGATGAAGTTATCAGCACTTATATTACTAACAAGGCGGTCTAGCTTGTTCACTGAAATATCTTCAGCGACATAAGTTTCGTTCAACACCTTCATCAATGCATTTCGGTGAACCTCTGAGTTTTGGAGCAGAACTAGTATCGATGTACGTGCCAGCTGCTTGTGCAATTGTTCCATAACACTATACTCACTATGTTTTAGGAACTTCAGAAATTCTTTAGCTTCATATTCAGTTACTGGTTCATTAGCCAGTGGTTTTGTCCTCTTTTTCCCTTGTTCAATCATCACGGACTTCCTTTTCAAATTCGACCTTTGTACTTGGCGTCTTGACTAGACTCTCCCCGGATATGTCACATTATAGTTATAATTTCAAGGCACCCTTTTGTTATCCCTATACGGAAAAGTCATGGGTCTCGGATTACAACTCTCGGTGTAATTTTTCTTCAACTTCATTAATTTTGATCATAAATAATCACCATTGGGTGATTGACCTCGAAACCTTCTCTATCAACCCCTTCACCGAGGAGCATACATCTTCTTTCGAGAAACTCAAAGAACTCCAGTTCTTTGTTGTCCATTAGAGCCTGTACCAGGGCCCTAAATTCATTACATTTTTCTATCTTATGGTCCCCCTCTCCATGAAACTCACAATAGTTCCCTGCTTCTTGGGATTTGCTCCAAAAGTCTTACATGACTAGACCATTCTCCACCATCTTCTTCAAAACCTCCCTCATCAGGGTTCTCACTTCTGCCACATCGAACTTAATTCTCTTTCCTATATTCTTAACTATTGCGTTTACCCCTTTATCAGTATGATTGGGTAACGGATTTCCTACAGCAGGTGCATCATCGAATTTCACAATACCCATGCTGATGAACCTTTCGACTACCCTTTTAAAAGAGGTACAGTTCTCTATCGAGTGTCCCGCGATTCCAGCATGATATTCACATTGAGCACTTGTATCATACCACTTGGGGTATGGGGGTTGCAGTGGTTTTAAATAAAAAGGAAATACAACGTGTGCATCAAACAAACTTTTATACAGCTCACGATACTTTACTGGAATAGAAGTAAACTGGGGCTTCTCCGTGTTCTGCTTTGTATTGGGCTCCTGTCTTGGCGAAGCTTGCTGGCCCGTGGCTACCACTTTCGGTTGATTTACCATGATTGGTTTCGCATAAACCATATTCGCATTGCTGACTTCATTTTCTTTCTTTTTCGGGGCCAACCTCCTGGTACTTTCCCCTACCTCTATCCTTTCCACACCTTATTGCATTCTCAATCATTTCACCAAACATAACTTTATCCGTAAAACTCTTGGTTGCGATTCCCAACATGTGATTAATGAAAGGTGCCTTCAAGGTATTAATGAAAAGTATGGTTGTTTCCTTTTCCAACAGTAGGGGTTGGATTTGTGTAGCAATCTCCCTCCATTTCTGAGTGTATTACCTGAAACTTTCATTCGACTTCTTTTCCATGTTTTGTAATGTGATCCTATCAGGTGCTATGTCAGTCACATGGCCATATTATTTCATGAAGGCCTGCGCTATGTCTTTCCATGATTTGACTTGGGTACGACTTAATTGATTGTACCACTTAGTCACAGCCCCAGCCAAACTGTCCTAAAAACAATGGATCAATAACTAATCATTATTGACATGACCAGTCATTCTCCGACAAAACATCGTGATATGAGCCTCAAGGCAACTAGTTCCGTTGTATTTTTTGAATTCTGGCATTTTGAACTTCGGAGGGAGTACCAGATCTGGGACCAGGCTCAACTCCTTGGTATCCATTCCGCAATGATAATCAGCGCTTTCCAACGCCCTGAATTTTTCCTCCAACCACTTGTATCGGTCTTCTAGCCGCTTTGGAAATTCTGCTCCTGTCTTTCCTACTTCTGTGACCTCATCGAAGTCAGGAACTGTAGGATTTGCACGATTGTCTTCGGGGTTAGAACACGAGCCTGTTGAAAAATTTAGTAGTGCCGAAGTGCTAGTCTGATATTAGGGTTTGATACTGACAGACACCTTTTGCGGAGGCACTGAGGTGTTTGTTGGGGTGAAACCCGGAGGGTAAGTAAGAATCCTACTATCATCTTTAGCATTGACCATGGGACTCTTCCCCTTTTCTGGCTTTCCAACTAGTAGCTGAGTCAGTTCGCTCATCATAGTCCTTTGAGATTCCAGCATTTGATCTTTCATATCTTGCTGGATCTTAGCTAATTGCTCTTGTATTTGCGCTTGCATCTGTTCCTGCATTTCTTTTTGCATTTGCTCCAACTTTTCAAACCTTTGATCCATAGCTTTGGTCTTTTTCCGTGTGTAGTATTGATGTTCCAGGGTAACTATAATATAATTTTTAATCAGGATTCTTTTGTGAAATTTAATGCACATAATGCGATGAGAGACGTCGATTCTGATTCAATTCCATTTAAAAAACTTTATTAAAAAGCAAAATCCTTTACATAAAATAGATCACATATACAGCTTAGCCCTAATGCTCAAAGTTTTAACTTTCTTAAGAAGGCAAGCTAGCTCACGACTCCGGTCCGACTCTAACTCATACTTCACACTTAGGACATCAGCCTGAACTGCTAAGGTCTGTAAATAATCAGCCACTTCTCGAATCTAAGCCATAGCTTCACCCATGATGTGATCTCTATCTCTGACCTGGTCCTGCGATTGACGGAGCTGTTCCTTCCACTGCTCATTGTTCGACTCAAGTAATTCAATTCGAAGCTCACAGTTTTATAGTGCAGTCTCGAGCTCTTCTACCTTCCCATTCAAATCTTCAATCCTACTCAGGCTGGCTCTTAATTTAATATCAGAGTTACGACCAGGGTGCTGATGTAGGGCCTTTTCTAGCTCCGCTACCCGAGCTACCAACATCTCTTTCTCACCTTGGCCTTTAACCAAACTCTTCTTTAAGGCACTTTCACGTGCTCGAGCATCATGAAACCTCTTCTCCCACTGATCAGCTCTAGCCTTTTCCGCTTGAATTTCCTATTGCCACTGCTCTGACATCTTCTCCAACCCGGCAGTTCTCATCGACATACGTAGCTTCTTGTAATCAGTTTTCAAACTGTCCAGGTCTTCCTCAACCTTCTTTTCCCCTTTTCTCAACTTCTCAGCCTCGAGTTTCTGAACGTCGACATCCAATCTCAAATGCATCTTTTCTTCCTCTAATTGTTCTATCTTTTTCCCTAACTCTGCATTTCTCTCTTCGAAGTCCCGTTTTACGATTTCAAGCTTGGAGAGGATTACTTGCAAATATTCTTCCATCGTACAAACATCCTTTAAACTCGGCTCGGGGATATTATCATTAACTCTTTTACTCAACCACCCCTTGTATTCAAGAGTCCTCATTGATCCAACAGCCAATCTCTTCATCCGGCGCGTCTGTTTCCAAGCATCAGAAATCTCTTAAACCTTCTTCTTATAATTCTTCTCCTTATACGTGAACTCACTCTGGGCTAATCCATGTGTCATCGGTATAAACTGCCTTGACCTGTATTGTCTTAAAACGAGCAAAGGGGCATATCCAGCAGCTCCCCAAATTCCAAGTAGAGATACCCAATCAAAACTCCCACACCGATAGAGAATCTCATTAGGAACAAACCAAGGAGCTCTCCACTCAACATCCTCTTCCTGAAGATTTCGGAGAAGCGTGATCCAATTTTCTTCTGATATGTCATCTCTCCTAGACATGGCTGCTATCTCCTTTAATGGGGAGTAACTCTCAGAAAAAACCAATAAGAAACCTTATCTACCTTCTAGAAATGGCTGTGGAACCAAGCCAACAATAAATGCACACACCTTATAAATCTACCTTCACTTGCCCTCCGACATGCACTCAAAGATCTGAATGTCTTAGCAAGAATTACCGGCACCGGTGTGACCCCTTTATCAAGTCGATCAAAGAAATCAGCAACTGCTTCATCTATATGCCTTAAAGCCTTGGGAAAATCACCAAACCATAGATACTTAAGGCGAAGACATCAACTTTCCTCTTTGTATCCGGATGTGCTACGATCAGGTCCCTCAAACTTACCCAAGGAATGCACCTACCATCACCCTTTTGTCAATTCGAGTCAGAACCCATTGTTCACTTATCCCAGTGATACTCATTAACTTTTTTACAAAAGCTGGGACAACGAAGCAAAGCCGTATACTCCTCTACAATAGGCCCCAAGTCCACCTTCTCGAAGGTTAAACAACTATACACCGGGTTCCAAAACTGAGCCATAGCACGAAACAAGTACTTGTCCACCTTGATATCGAACAGGTAGGGTAAGTCACCATAACTTTGATAGAATAGATGCTTGGTCTCATCATCCCAACGAGCCAATATATCTCCTAATTCCTGGAACTCGTTTTGGGTCATGTTGATGCGAGTGAAGCCCAACAACCCCGATGTATACCCCTCAGCTAGGTTATCCCCTTTCTCAAGTTGCATCTTCTCTGACCATATCTGAGACACCGCATTATCCTCTACTTTATCAAGGAATTCGCTCTTCATAACAAGCTTTCTAATTTAGCAACCGAACAGAAATCGACACCTCTTTAATATGAAATGACATGCAAAACATAATCACAACAAAACACAACAAGTTAGAATCAAAAAATAAAAATTAAGCAAAATAGAAAATAATTAAACACCTAACTGGGTAATCACTAGAGTTCAACATAGCTCTACCTAAGGCGGGCTCTAAGAGTTTACTATATGCGGCTCGGTTCTAAGAAAATGGTACCTGAACTAGCAGATTCCTCAACGCTCACCCATTATAGGCTCATGCAGATCGAGTTCAGTTTAGGGTAATACATTTCCCTATGGCCATGCGAAGGTGAAAACCTCACGAAGGCATAGGTACGGATGTATCCCAGAAGCAGTCCACTAGCCCATGCGGAGGTGAAAACCTCACGGATGCGTAGTTTCTCACTCCCACTTAAAAAGGTGCGACCACAACGGTCATACAAGATGATGTGAAGAGATATAAAAAACTCAAAATGTAAAACACGAATAAAATAACCAAAAACCATAAAACCCATGAAATGCAATAAAAGGATCGTACGTTAAAATCTAAATTTTAAATTTTCGACAAAAAGATAGAAAATAATCAATTTTACGGCTTGACTCTCTTATTAGTCCCCAGTGGAGTCGCCAAGCTGTCGCCACCATTTTTATTTTGGAAAAAAACGGGGATCGATTTTTAAAAAACGAATTATGAAGTCGCCACTGACCTTTTTTGAGGTGTAATCGGATCACCTTGAGGTTGATCATTTTAATAAAACATTTGATTTATTAAAATAATAATTTTAGGTCTACGAAAATTGAGAAAAAGGGTTCGGGAGTCAATCACGCACGAGGAAGGGTTAGCACCCCTGTAACGCCTAAAATTGGTACCAATTGATTATTGAATGTCCTATTGTTGAAAATTTAGAAAAAAATTAAAATACGATTCCTTTAAAAATGTATGAACAATTCGAATTGGATTTTAAGGTTCACTCGCTTCGAAGAAATAAAATACCACATCCAGCACATTAGGACAAAATACTTTAAGCCTCCAAAAACTAAGATCACCTCATGATTTCCAAAACACATGAAGCAACTCCAATTTGATTTTGAGATTGATTCATTCCAAAGGAATGAAATACCACATCCAGTACATTAGGACACGATATTTTAAGCCTCCAAAAATCGAGATCACTTTATAATTTCCAAAACACGTGACGAAAATTTTTGAAAAGGTATTCGGTTATTTGGTCCAATGATAAATTGAAACCCAGCACGTTAGGGCACAATTCCTCGAATTTCCAAACACGAAACATTGTCTTGATTTGTGAAGTTTCAAATACAATTGCAAAAAAAATGAGTCAATATATTTGTTTGATTATTTGGAGATAAAAACAATTGATGTTGAAAAAGAAGTTGAAATTCAAAAACATGATGCAATAAAGAGCATGCAAGCTTAGTATTGAGCAAGAAATAAAAATTCGGGGCAATAATATTACACGGATAAAAGAAATGATGAACACCAAAGAATGAACTAGGGTGCAGGATATGGCAACATATTATATCAAATTACACTAAAGAAATATAAAGTTTCAAAGTAAAATTAAATGAACAATTGGGTAGAAACCAAATTTTAAAAACATTACTATACTAACTGTAGAAGCCCAAATTGCCCGGGCCCAATTACAATTAAACCCACTAACCCCCTAAAACCCACTTACAACCATCAGCCCAATTTAACCTAATTTCTAACCCAAACCCCTTAATGTAACGCCCCCTTTACCCGAGACCGTCGCCGGAGTCGAGCACGAGGCATTACTAAACTTATTTGAGCACTTAAACAAATTCAAACAATTTATATCACACTTTCCAGACAAGCTGTCCAACTGCGTTATAGATGCAAAAAAAATCATATCTCGAGTTACAAAACTCGAAATCTAAATCCGTAAATTTTTCCAAAATCTAGGCTCACATATCTACTTACTAATTTTTTTCTAGAATTTTTGGTTGGGCCAATTAGTACAGTTTATTAGTTGAAGTCTCCCCTGTTTCAGGGTTCGGCTGCTCTGACCCCTGTTCACTACGAACCAAATTTCTCCATGTACAGAATTCAAATAACCAAGACGTTTATTTCTACTAAAAATAGACTCAATAAGGAATCCATACATATATAGTATGACTCATAATTAATTTTTTTATAATTTTTAATGATTTTTACAAATCAGAACAGGGGAGTTCAAAATCACTCTGACCTTGTCTCACAAAAATTCAAATATCTCCTGATATGAAAGCCTTTTGCTTACACCGTTTCTTTTATGTGAAACTAGATTCAATAAGATTTAATTTCATATTTTATTCAACCTATAATTATATTTTTATGATTTATGGTGAATTTTCAAACTCAGACTACTGCTACTAACCAAAAACTATTTTAGTACAAAATGTTGTTAACTAGTTTATAACATCTTTACTTCATTTCATTTAAACTCTATACATGCCATATAAATCTTCAAACATAAAACAAAAGCTACCAGAATTGATCTGGATAGTGTGCTTTGTTGTGTTGATCCGATCTACCCACTTCACTTCAAGTCAATCTACATAAAATATTAAACACACACAAGTAAGCTTATTGAAGCTTAGTAAGTTCATGGGTTAAAAGTAATGCTTACCAAACATAATATTTCCAAACAATACCAAAACACTTACTAAAGTTTCCTGCGATTCACAACCATTGTTATAATAATTCACATAGTTGAGCTCAACAAGAATAACTACTCAATCTCTTCCATTTGGATCACTTCTCTTTTATTTCTTATAATCAAATTAGGAAACGGCTTACGAAATTGAGTACGTCGTTGCTCAATGCCACGATTCACAACTCAGTATGGTTTTCCTCATTGAAATACCATACCTACATTTTTCAACTCGGTATGGGAAATGCCATACCTACATTTCTTAACTCAAGATGGATTTGATAATACCATACCTACATTTCACACTCAAGATGGATAATACCATACCTACATTTCACAACTCAAGATGGATGATACCATACCTACATTTCACACTTTGCCATGGAACAACCATGGTCTTATCCGTCAATTCATCACACGTCACGATCTAACGTACTCAATCCTGCGTTTTCCTAATTTGCATTTCCACATTTATTCTTTCATTAACAAAATCTACACAATCCCACAACAAATTAGTATATAATAACACATTATAAACTTCAATCATTCACAAATAAACATCTAAATTCAACCATATGAACTTACCCGCTAATTTGTAGAAGATATTGAAATTTAGGGACTATTCATAACTTTTTCTTTTCCCCGTTCTTCTTTGGATTCTTGATCTATAATATAAAATATTTCTACTCATTAGCATTTATTTGATTTCTATTTCACTTCACAATTTATGCTGTTCAAATTTCGAAATTGCACTTTTACCCCAAAATTTACAATTTTCACAATTTAGTCCCTACTCAATTCACCCATCAATTGAACTAATTTTTCTCAATTAACACTTTATTTTATCATTATAAACTATTTCAAAACCTTTTATATTCTGAATTTCAACAGCAACATTCAATTCACAACTTTTTCACAATTAGGTCCTAAATATCATTTCCTATCAAAATCACTTAATAAAACCACCTTAATATGAAATTAGAACTTAAATTTCATAATAATTCATCATAAAATTCCCTTATCCATCCAGGGTAACTTCCAATTTCACCCATAAAATCAAAAACTAATGAATTCTACAAGTGGACCTAATTGTAAAAGTCATAAAAACATAAAAATTATCAAGAAAAAGCAAGAATTAGACTCACATGATGTAAAAATATGAAAACCAGCTTTCTCCAGACCTTCTATGGCGTTTTGGCTGAGAAAATATGAAGAAATGTCTAGATTTTCAATTACATCATTATTTAACTATTAACTTTTATCTATTTCCAATTTTGCCCTTGTTCACATTGTTTTCTTGCTTATTTCATACCCAAACCGTCCAGCCATTAACCTTTGGGTCTAATTGCTCTTTAAATCCATCTTTTTAAATACTTAAGCTATTTTCAATTTAATCCTTTTTAATTAATTAGCCATCCAAACGTTAAAATTTTCTAACGAAACTTTAATATTAACTCAATGACACTCCATAAATATTTATAAAAATATTTATAGCTCGATTTTCAACTTTGAGGTCTCGATACCTCATTTTTGACCCGTTTGACCTAATAAATTCTTTTAATTCACTAATTTCACCATTTCACAAATTCTTCTAAATTCTTACTTGACTCATAAATATTAAATTGCTATCTTGTTCAATCTTATTTGTCGAATTTAGTGATCTCAAATCACCATTTCCGACACCACTGAAAATTAGGCCGTTACAACCTCCCCCCTTTAAAAATTTCGTCCTCGAAATTTGTTACCTGAAAATAGATTTGGATATCGTGATCTCATTGACTCCTCTGTTTCCCAGTGTTGCCTCCTCCATACCATGTCGATGCCATAATACTTTAACCAATGGTACTCTTTTGTTCCGCAATTCCTTAACTTCACGAGCCAAAATCTTCACCGGTTCTTCGAATAAGTCATATCCGTTGAAGCTCAATTTCAAGATGGGGAATTACGTGTGAAGGATCGACCTATACCGCCTTAGCATAGACACATGAAACACATTATGAATCTTCTCAAGTTCCGGAGGTAAAGCCAAACGATAAGCCATAGGACCAACCCTTTCCACAATTTCATATGGCCCTATGAATCTCGGACTTAATTTTCCCTTTTTACCAAATCGTAACACCCTTTTCCATGGTGAAACTTTTAAAAATACTCGATCACCCATCGCATATTCTATGTCTCTTCGTTTTAAATCCGCATATGACTTCCGACGATCAGGCGACTTTTAGACTATCTCGAATAATCCGAACTTTCTCTTGGTTTCTCGAATCAAATCAACCCCAACTATTTTTGATTCACTCAATTCAGACCAACACAATGGAGTCTTGCATTTTCTACCATAAAGAGCCTCAAATGGTGTCATTTTTATACTAGATCGATAGCTATTGTTGTAAGCAAACTCAGCCAACGGTAAATACCTTTCCCAACTGTCACCAAACTCGAGTATACAACATCTTAACATATCTTCTAAAATTTGAATCACTCGCTCTGACTGTCCATCTGTTTGAGGATGAAATGTCAGACTAAAATTCAATCTGGTGCCTAAGGCTTCTTACAATTTATTCCAAAATCTTGAAGTAAACCTCGATCCGATGCCTCAAATGATAGATATTGGAACTCCATGTAGTCTCACAATCTCGACACATACAATTCGCTAACTTATTAAGTGAAAAATGCATTACGACCGGAATAAAGTGTGCTGACTTTGTCAATCTATCAACAATCACCCATATCGAATCTTTCTTTCTCGGAGTCACAGGCAATCCTGACACAAAATCCATTGAAATATGCTCCCACTTCCATTCAGGAATCATAATGGGTTGTAATAAACCCGTTGGCACTTGATGCTCGCTTTAACTTGTCGGCAAATCAAACATTTTGCAATAAATTCGAAATTTCTCTTTTCATACCAGCCACCAATATGTCTTTTTCAGATCACCATACATTTTTGTACTACCCTAAGAATAGAATACATACTATTATGTGCTTCAGAAAGAATATCATTCTTTAAATCAGAATTATTGGGAACACAAATCCTATTATGATAGCGCAATATACCTTCATCATCAATACTGAACTCTGAATCTAAATTATCCCGAACCATTTGCCGTTTCAAAGACCAATTTTGGATCTTCATTCTGCAGCTTCCGAATTTGTTGAAGAAACATTGGTTTTACCTTCAATTCTACTAATACAACACCTTCTTCATTAAGAGCCAAATGAGCATTCATTGCAGAAGTGCAAACAAGGATGACTTTCGACTCGGGCATCAAGAACTACATTAGCTTTCCACGGATGATAGTCAATAACCAAATCATAGTCTTTCAAAGAACTCTAACCACCGCCTCTGCCTTAAGTTCGGTTCCTTCGAGTCATTAAGTATTTCAAACTTTTGTGATCCGTATACATATAACACTTCTCACCATATAAATAGTGTCTCCAAATTTTTAAGGCAAAAACAATTGCAACTAACTCAATATCATGTGTAGGGTAATTCTTTTCATGTGGTTTTAATTGCCGTGAAGCATAAGCCACCACCTTTCCCGATCGCATTAACACACAACCCAAACCACTTAAAGATGCATCATCAGACACAACATACTGGTATACTGATTACGGTTGAGTTAAGACGGAGCTTCATTAACATTTTCTTTAATCGATCAAAGCTCTGCGACATTCATCGAGACCACATAAACTCAACATTCTTACGTAATAAACGAGTCATTGGTGAAGCAATCATGGAAAAATTCTTTACAAAACGGTGATAGTATTCGCCAATCCCGAAAAACTTCGTACTTGATTACATTCTTCGGTGTTTTCCAATTCACCATCTGAAACTTTACTTGGATCCACACGAATTCCTTGATTGATATAATATGACCCGTAAATCCAACCTCATGAAGCCAAAACTCACATTTACTAAATTTCGCATATAACCGTTTTCTCTCAACGTCGTAGTACAATTCTCAAGTCTTTGTGCATGTTCAGATTCTGTCTTTGAATAGACCAATATGTCATCAATAAATACCACCACAAATCTATCCAAATAAGACTGAAAAATTCGATTCATTAAATCCATAAATGCAGCGGGGCATTCGTTAAACCAAAAGGCATTACCAAAAATTCGTAGTGACCATACCGAGTTCGAAAAGCGCCTTTGGCACATCACACTCTTTAACCTTCAAATGATAATACCCGGATCTAAGGTCTATTTTTGAGAACACTGCAAAGACCTTTCAGGTTGATCAAACAAATCATCGATACGAGGTAATGGATATTTATTTTAATTGTTACCTTATTCAACTACCCGTAATCAATACACAATCGCAACGAACCATCTTTCTTTTCACAAATAAGACAGTGTGCCCCAAGGTGATGTACTCGATCCGATGAACCCTTTATCCAATAACTCTTGCAACTGTGTCTTCAACTCTTTAACTCACCGGTGCCATTCTATACGGTGTTATTGATATTGAGCTGTACCTAATTACATCAATTGTGAATTCAACCTCACGATCCGGGGTAAACCGGTAATTCCTCGAAACACATCAGTAAACTCATTAACAACTGACAATTGTTCCATCTTCAATTCAGAACCCCGAGTATCAAGAATATAAGCTAAAAATGCTTCATTACCTTTCCGAATCAATTTTCGAAACAGAAAGGTGAAATAATTCGACATCATTCTTTTATCCCCAAACTTAGTGAAACTATTTCCTTGTCGACATTTTAAATCAATCCGTTTTCTCTACAATTCACTATGGCATCGTGTTCAATCAACCAATCCATTCCAAGAATAACATCAAATTCTCGGAAGGTAACAACATTAAATCAGCAGAGAATTCACGACCTTGTATTTTCAAAGGACAATTCCGACATATTAAATTAACCAACACACTTTGCCCTAGTGGATTAGTGACTTGCAATTCAAGGTCGATGGACTCAACAATCATTTTCTTTTCGACACTAATGCGGTGCAAATATATGAATGTGTAGATCCGGGATCAATTAAAGCATATCTGAAATCATCAAAAGATAGAAATTACCAGCTATCACATCCGGGCGTGCTTCTTCCCTTGCGGGATAGCATATGTACGTCAGAGCACTCTTGTCTCGATCGAGTGCAGTATCTCGTTCCCGAATGAACAATCCCAAAGAAGACTACTTTGACCCGAACGTTTACCTTTACGAGGAGTATTTGCTTGCTTCTCCCTTGTTCTCTATCTTCTTTTAATAATTGAGGACAATCCGAATAAAATGATCAGTTCTACCACATTTATAGCAAGCTCCGCTCTTCCCCAACACTCACCAATATGAAATCTACCACAATTTTTACATCTAAGTCTCGAATATTTTGCACACTACTAGCACTAGTCTGCTGGTTTCTTAGTTACTCAGACATCTTGTTGAGTCGTTTTACTTTTATTCGATCGTTCGGGATTATAACAGTCGACCGAATCATTTCGAACTTTTTGGCGAAAAAGTCGAAGTTGGTCTAGAAAACTTCTTTTGTATACCTCTTTACCTCTTCTTTCTCTTTGCATCTTTCATTATACACTTCTTCCATCTTTTGAGCTCGATCGATGTAATCACAAATTCGAATCTCTGTACCTCCAATCATCATTCGATTTCATCATTAAGCCCTTCTTCAAATCTAATGCACATTTCTTCCTCTGTCGGTAGAACATCCCGAGCATATCTCTTGAGATACACAAATTCTCTTTCATATTCGCCACTGTTTTATTCCCTTGTCAAGATCAAGAAATTCTCTTCTTCTTATCTAAATATCTCTTTCCCACATACTTCTTCTTAAATTCGTTTTGGAAGAATTCCCAAGTAAGTTTATCTGCAGTACCATTGCCTCAATGGTTTCCCACCAATTATACGCTTCTTCTTTCAATAGCAAACCGCACATCCCAAATAGTCCTCAGGAGAACACTTCATCTGCTTAAAACTCTCTCCAAACTCTTTAACCAATACTCGCTTTAACCGGATCATCGTCGATCTCCTCGAAATTCTTCACTCCAAACTTTCTCGAGTTTTTCAATTGGTGTTCTTTGCTAGATTCATCTATTAAAGAAGGAGCAACCGGGATTGTAACTGGTGGTACAGTAGGGGGAGGAGGAGGTTGTTGTGCCTGACTTCTTCCTTGTATTGTTTCATGATACCACTGATTCATTAATCCGTAAATCATATTTTTAAGTTCTTCCTCTCTCATCAAAGAAATAGGGACATTACCACTTGTTCCCTGCTCAGAAGTCTGTATTCTACTATTAACTTCCTCTTCTTGACTAGCACCATCGGGTCTATCAGACATCTTTACAATCTATAACAAAAATTAGTAATTAGATCGGATCATTCACATCACACTATCACAGATTTATATGGCATGTATTTTTAAACATTTTACACATCAAATTCGTTCCGAGAATCGACTAAACCAAAGCTCTGATACCAATAAATGTAACGCCCCCTTTACCCGAGACCGTCGCCGGAGTCGAGCACGAGGCATTACTAAACTTATTTGAGCACTTAAACAAATTCAAACAATTTATATCACACTTTCCAGACAAGCTGTCCAACTGCGTTACAGATGCAAAAAAAATCATATCTCGAGTTACAAAACTCGAAATCTAAATCCGTAAATTTTCCCCAAATCTAGGCTCATATATCTACTTACTAATTTTTTCTAGAATTTTGGTTGGGTCAATTAGTACAGTTTATTAGTTGAAGTCTCCCTGTTTCGTGGTTTGGCTGCTCGACCCTGTTCACTACGAACCAAATTTCTCCATGTACAGAATTCAAATAACCAAGACGTTTATTTCTATTAAAATAGACTCAATAAGGAATCCATAAATATATAGTATGACTCCTAATTAATTTTTTATAATTTTAATGATTTTTACAAATCAGAACAGGGAGTTCAAAATCACTCTGACCTTGTCTCACAAAAATTCAAATATCTCCTGATATGAAAGCCTTTTGCTTACACCGTTTCTTTTATGTGAAACTAGATTCAATAAGATTTAATTTCATATTTTATTCAACCTATAATTATATTTTTATGATTTATGGTGAATTTTCAAACTCAGACTACTGCTACTAACCAAAAACTATTTTAGTACAAAATGTTGTTAACTAGTTTATAACATCTTTACTTCATTTCATTTAAACTCTATACATGCCATATAAATCTTCAAACATAAAATAAAAGCTACCGGAATTGATCTGGATAGTGTGCTTTGTTGTGTTGATCCGATCTACCCACTTCACTTCAAGTCAATCTACATAAAAATATTAAACACACACAAGTAAGCTTATTGAAGCTTAGTAAGTTCATGGGTTAAAAGTAATGCTTACCAAACATAATATTTCCAAACAATACCAAAACACTTACTAAAGTTTCCTGCGATTCACAACCATTGTTATAATAATTCACATAGTTGAGCTCAACAAGAATAACTACTCAATCTCTTCCATTTGGATCACTTCTCTTTATTTCTTATAATCAAATTAGGAAACGACTTTAAATTGAGTACGTCGTTGCTCAATGCCACGATTCACAACTCAGTATGGTTTTCCTCATTGAAATACCATACCTACATTTTTCAACTCGGTATGGGAAATGCCATACCTACATTTCTTAACTCAAGATGGATTTGATAATACCATACCTACATTTCCTGACTCATTATGGATAATACCATACCTACATTTCACAACTCAAGTATGGATGATACCATACCTACATTTCACACTTTGCCATGGAACAACCATGGTCTTATCCGTCAATTCATCACACGTCACGATCTGAACGTACTCAATCCTGCGTTTTCCTAATTTGCATTTCCACATTTATTCTTTCATTAACAAAATCTACACGATCCCACAACAAATTAGTATATAATAACACATTATAAACTTCAATCATTCACAAATAAACATCTAAATTCAACCATATGAACTTACCCGCTAATTTGTAGAAGATATTGAAATTTAGGGACTATTCGCAACTTTTTCTTTTCCCGTTCTTCTTTGGATTCTTGATCTATAATATAAAATATTTCTACTCATTAGCATTTATTTGATTTCTATTTCACTTCACAATTTATGCTGTTCAAATTTCGAAATTGCACTTTTACCCCAAAATTTACAATTTTCACAATTTAGTCCCTACTCAATTCACCCATCAATTGAACTAATTTTCTCAATTAACACTTTATTTTATCATTATAAACTATTTCAAAACCTTTTATATTCTGAATTTCAACAGCAACATTCAATTCACAACTTTTTCACAATTAGGTCCTAAATATCATTTCCTATCAAAATCACTTAATAAAACCACCTTAATATGAAATTAGAACTTAAATTTCATAATAATTCATCATAAAATTCCTTATCCATCCAGGGTAACTTCCAATTTCACCCATAAAATCAAAAACTAATGAATTCTACAAGTGGACCTAATTGTAAAAGTCATAAAAACATAAAAATTATCAAGAAAAAGCAAGAATTAGACTCACATGATGTAAAAATATGAAAAACCAGCTTTCTCCAGACCTTCTATGGCGTTTTGGCTGAGAAAATATGAAGAAATGTCTAGATTTTTCAATTACATCATTATTTAACTATTAACTTTTATCTATTTCCAATTTTGCCCCTTGTTCACATTGTTTTCTTGCTTATTTCATACCCAAACCGTCCAGCCATTAACCTTTGGGTCTAATTGCTCTTTAAATCCATCTTTTTAAATACTTACGCTATTTTCAATTTAATCCTTTTTAATTAATTAGCCATCCAAATGTTAAAATTTTCTAACGAAACTTTAATACTAACTCAATGACACTCCATAAATATTTATAAAAATATTTATAGCTCGATTTTCAACTTTGAGGTCTCGATACCTCATTTTTGACCCGTTTGACCTAATAAATTCTTTTAATTCACTAATTTCACCATTTCACAAATTCTTCTAAATTCTTACTTGACTCATAAATATTAAATTACTATCTTGTTCAATCTTATTTATCGAATTTAGTGATCTCAAATCACCATTTCCGACACCACTGAAAATTAGGCCGTTACACTTAACCCATTTCTTAAACCCAAAACCCGAATAGTATCAGCCAACCCCATGACCCATTTACAACATAAACCATTAACCCAAACCCTAAATGTTAATAGCCCAAATAATACCCAAAACCTAGAGGCCCAAATCCTTGACCCAAATGCTGACTTAGGGTTTCAGGTTTACGAAACCCTAACTCGCTTCGATCAAGAACCACCCCCTACTTGCCTCTGCTAAAGCTTGCAAAGACCTGCCACCGCCTCTCTGCCCCCATCACCTCTCAACTGCTCTCGCAAAGAGAAAAAGGGACAAGATGAAACTAATAGAGAATAAATTGTAAGGCTATAAAAGCCAGAATCAAAATGTTGTAAGGGAGGTCGGCCAAATTTCCAATCAATACAAACATAGTATTTCTAAAAACAAATAAAACAGGGACTCCAAAGCAAGAACAAAACAACAAATCGAAGGGCAAAACAAAAAAAACTAGATTCAAACACAAGGTGATTTTACTTAAAAAAGAAACCGAATCTTTCTTTTTTTTTTTCTCATCTACTACAAATCTATATATATATTACATAACAAATATATAAAAAATAAAAGGAAAAAATTTAATTTTTTTTACCTCTCCGGCCACCGTGCACGGTGGCTGGCGCCGGCGACGGAAGGTGGCCGATGATCTGCCGGTGACCCCCCTGGCTAGAATCCCTCTCTCATTTCTCCCCTCCCTCTCTTCTCCCCTCTCTCTTTTTCTTTTTTTTTCTTCTGCTGTTAATAATGAATTTTTTAAAAAAATTTTGGCTTTTATAGGGACCAAAATGCACCGTTTTGGTCCCCCCATTAAACAAAAACGACGTCGTGTTGGCCCCAGGTCGGGTCGACCCGACCCCTCCGAACAGAATCCGCGTGTTTTTAAAGCGGAAGGGCTAATTGCGCTTTTAACCTTTCCGCTTTTTTGGGGTTTTACAATCAAGTTTTTTTTATTTTCAATTTGGCCCCATAATTTTCAGCTTTTCAATTTGATCCCCCGTGTTGCGCTGCGTTTTGACCAAGGGGTTTATTATGCTTTTAGCCCCTTCAGGTTAGGCACGTTTTATAATTTCATCCTCTTCTTTTTATTTTTTTTCAAATCGGCCCCAATAGCTAGTTTTTCAATTCAATTTCGTCCTGTTTTTTACTTTTTCCTGTTATTCTACTTTAATTTTATTATTGTTATAGTTTTATTATTATTGTTATTATCATCATTATTATTTATTAGTGTATAGTTTATGTATATATGTATATATGTAGTAATGTTCTATTACTTTATTTTTATAATTTCATTATTATAGCAACTTTTGTATCTCAATATTACTATCTATATTATTATTATTTTACCACATTATTATATTATGGTTGTTATTAATATACTATTATTATATTTATTAATAATATTATTAGTACTAATGTATATTTTCACTTAATATTTATGTATGTGTCTACGTGTATGTATTTATGTATTGTACTAATAGTTTTCTTTTTATATTATTATCTCTAATATATGTATATATTGTATATGTTTAGATTATATAAATATTATTTCTTTACTATTCCATGTATATATTTTTATACCATATCGTGTATATATCTTCATTACTCCTATCATCATTATTAATATTAGCGTATGTTATCGAATGTATGTATATATGTATCTTTAATGGTGTGTTTCTATTTTTATTATATATGTATTGTAATACGATATGCATGTGTTTTAATTAATTGTATGTATTTACATACTATTTCATGTAGGTATTTTTATATAATCCTTATTATTGATACCAATGTTAGTACATATAATTTATTATACGATATATATTTTTATAGTATCATTTTCATATGTTATTATGTTTATTATTTCTTTTCTAAATTGTCACTCATGATCTTAATATTATTATAAGTTATTTGGCGTACACCTATCTTTTTATTGTTACTATTTTTACTATTATTATTAGTATATGTCTAGTGTATATGTTCATTTTAAATATATTATGTATATATATATATATATATATCTATATTAGGTACCTATATTTAGAATTATTATGTAAACATCTTTCATCTCTATGCACATACACCTTTCAATATATATATCACTATGAATATACTTTAACATTAATAGTTATGTATATTTTTCATCACTTCATGTATATTTGAATATTATAAGTAGTATATTTCCAACATTACTACTAATTATATATATATGTAAATATATATTATGTACATACTCTTAATGTCATTTTTTTTATATAGGTATATTCGTGGTGTTCTCATTATGTTCTCGTATTTGATACTATTGTTACATTTAATATCGTGTGCATTGTCTTTGTTTTTAATATTATTGTCGTATGTATTCTGTGCCTTGATGTATTTACAATTATTATCTTTCGTTTCCCGCCCATTTTTATACATTACCTCGTTGTTCATTATTTCAAAAGGTTTATTCGTGTTTTCATTTATTTCAATAAGCAAGAAAACGTACCGATTTAAACACCATGTCATCGATTTCATCGCTATGTTGGGTGAATATCAAATGACTCGGGTTAAAACGGTATATCCTTCTCAAAAACATAAAAATTAAAATTTCTCGTCTTTTCAATTGGATTACGATTAAACCTTTCATTGAACTCGTATTTTTGAAAATCAAGACAACTCGTGTTTATAAAATACCAATTTTGGGCGTCGCGAGGGTGCTAATACCTTCCTCGCGCGTAACCGACTCCCGAACCCTAATTTTATCTGGCTTTTAATGTAGACCTAAACTCGGCCTTCTTTTTGTTTTAAAAATTAATTTATTAGGTGTCAGATCGTACCTATAAAAAGGATCGGTGTGACTCCCATTTTATTTCAAAATCAAACACCCTAATTAGCGACCAAGCTAAATTTTTATGTCGCTACAGCATGACGACTCCACTGGGGAGTCTTTTGAGAGTCGTGTCTGGAATTAAACTTGCGTTGTCAAAATTTTCAGAGTTCCTTGTTCAAAATGACATTTAGTCGTGATTTTCAAATTTTTGTTTTCAAAATGTCATGCATTCGCACTATGTTGTAAATATTTTTTCTAACTCGTCTTGTCCTTTTGTTTTTCAACTTTAAGTTTTATGGTTTTAGTTTAGTAGTTTTTTTAAAATAAAATGAAAGGTTTGTGAGTTTCTCCCCACACACCGTGCACGTGCATCTTTGCATAACATGAGCTCTATACCCAGGCTCCGTCCGTTTAAGTGAAAGTAAATGCTATGCCTTCGTGAGTTAACTCGTCCCTCCGCACAGGCTAGTGAATACTTTCGGGTTACATATAACTTATGCTTTTGTGAGTTAACTTGTCCCTCCGCATAGGCATAAGTAAATGTAATCCCTCGAATTGAACTCGTGAGCCTGTGATTGGCTATGACTGAGGCTTTGTACTAATCTTAGCAGATGACAGTATGGACAATTTGAGTACCTATCTAGAACCTAAACCGCATATAGTGAACCGTACGAGCCACCTAATTAGAGCCATGCCAAACCTCCGTCCGTTAATGGTCACCAAAATAAGTACATAGGAGACGCGCTTCTTACCTTTTATCTCTTTGACATTTGCACTTTTTATCTGAATTTACCGTAATTTATATTTGTTGTGGTTACTAACCAAGTTTGTTTGTTTTCATTCTTATTTTACATCATGCATTATAGGCATCATATTAGGAATGTGTTGACTAGAGATTTGGTTGCCAAAAAATAGGTTTCTAATGGAAGAGTTAATTATACAAACAACCAAGAAGAATGTCGTGGTTCGAGACTGGTTTTTAAAAACTTAGAAAGAAAAAGGGGATAGTCTAGTGGAGGGATGTATTGCCAATCTGCCCGAGCACGTAACTGTGAATGTTCGCCAGAATAACCTTGAAGATTTGGTTCGGGTTTGGAATCAGTGGGACTCGGACATTAGGGGTATCTTCACCGAGAGATATGGAGACATAGCCAATTTGATTGCCGTCAACATAGACGAACGTTTGATCCAAGCCATGGTCAGATTTTGGGATTCGGCTTACCACAATGTTTTACCTTCAATCAAGAAGATATGACTCCGACTATAGAGGAGTACGTTGCTTTGCTTCGTGTCAAAAATGGGCAATTCCATAAAGTATATGTGAAGGAGCCTAAGCTGATGACCTTCAAGAAGAAGTTAGTAAGATTGACAGACATGACTGACGCATGGGCCGAAAAACAGATAAAGAAGAAGAATGAAACCATTTGCATTCCATGGACTTCCTTACGAGATTTGGTTTTGAACCATCCCGACATGTTGAAAAGAGTAAATCTATTTGCTTTGGCTATTTACGGTTTGATCATCTTCCCGAAAGTCTTTAGACATATAGAAGTTGCGGTGGTGGATTTCTTCGAAAGACTAAAACAAGGAATCAACCCTGTCCCAACTATCTTGGCTGAGACCTTTAGATCCTTAAACAGTTGTAGGAAAATGGGGAAATGGCGCTTTATCAGATGCGCGCAGTTACTAAATGTCTGGATTTTGAGCCATTTTTAGAAAGTAGAGCGTATACCATACCACATGTTTTCAAAATCTTTCGCTCCGTTGGAAGCCTATCTTGAAAGAGAATGGCCAAAGGATGCCATCGAAGAGCATTGGGTTTCAATTTTTCAGAACCTTCGAGCTGAAGATGTAACCTTGAGAGCACCATGGATCCACCCTTCGGTTTTGTTATACAAGGTTGGAAATCAAGATTGGGTACCACTACTCGTGTTATGGGGAGGAGTTGGATATGCTCCGCTATTAGTCCAAAGGCAATTTTCTTCACGACAATTCATACCCGCAACTGGAGGATTAGCACAGTCCGAGTTCGCTTTCGCGGGTGAAGGGTATATGAAGAGGATCCGAGACACTGCAAAGTCTTGGAAAAAAATTCATCTCATGGAATTAGCCTTATATACTGATACCCTTACCCAAGATTACGATGTCTGGAGGAAGCAACGGGTGAATAGTCAGCAAATCTCGTCAACGAACTACACCGTCGAGAATCTTTTCTCGGAAGAAATGCCGTCTGAGCTAGAAATGGCAAGACAAGAATTTGAACGAGAAAAGGCCAAGATGTCCCTGGACCTTAGTGCTCTTCAAGAGGAAAACTATTAATTAAAGATCGACGTTCAGATTGAAAGATCTAGAACCGAGAAAGTGCAAAAAGAAGGTGAAGTCGTGAGAAATGACTTAAGAGACCTCCATCTGGAAAATAAGAAGTTAAGAGGCACAATAAAGAATAGTGGGCTGGGCAAGTCGTCGGCAGAATGGAAGGAAGAAATAAGCAACATTAAAGGCGGGGTGGAATTTTGGAAAGGAAAAGCAAAGAAAGAGGAGGAAAAGACTGTGCGGGCTATGATAGAACTGAGGAAGAAGAACGCCGAATATGAAGCTGTGTCTGCCGAGGTAATGACTAGTCAATCTAAACATCAAGAACTAAAAGAAAGGATACGAGAGTTAAAAGATATGCTGCAAGATCGTCAACAACAACTAGATACTCTCTTGAAGGCTTTGGAAGAAAAATATAGTCAGCATGATAAAGACGTTCATGCTTACGAAGAGGGTCTCCAAGAAAAAGAAATGCAACTTAGCTATTTGATCAATGAAGTTCATGGGGTAGCCATGCACGTGGTACAATTATCGGGAGAAACTGAAATTCTCATTTGCCAATTCCTTCCAAGTCGAAGATCAAACATATCAGAGTTCTTAGCACGAGTAAAGAAATACGGCGATATAGCTAGGAAGTTTGTGTAATGGTTGAATCGAAAATGGAAAAATATTTTCTAATGAACTCTTTTGATGAATGAAATGCCTAAATAGGGGCTATCTTGAATTCAACACCCATTTCCTGCATTTCTTTCATGATTGACATTCATTTATCCATTCATTCATTCATTCATTGCATATCCCATAATCGTTCACTGAGGTTAAAACATAAATTCGCAGTTGTAATACCACGAGACTAGAACCACGTCATTCGTATAGAACGCGTCGACAAGCTAGGGCAATGGAGGCTGAATTCAATGAAAGAATCAAAAGAATGGAAAGAGTCCAAAGAGAATTACAAGAGCAGTTGGCCAAGTCGCAACAAGAGACAAGAGATTTAATGGTGAGATCTCGAGAGGAATCACTCGAACAAAGGGACCAAATGGCCAAGATGATGGAAATGATGTCAGCTTTAGTTAAAGGAAAGGGACCCATGCAGAGCCCTGACGTCGAGGAACCTCGGTCAAGAGTTAATCACAGTCAAGATCCGCTCTATCCCCCAGGATTCACTTTGCCGCATGCCTATGCAACACAAAGAGGGTACACCTAAGGGGAACCCACAGACCTGGAGCAATGGGCAGTCTGCTCACATAGGGCAAGGAATGTTTGTATCAAACCCGGGGGCTAGTCCTGCTAATCCACTCATTCCAGATTTGGACGATCCAGTAAAAATAGCCAAGTTGAAAACCGGTGATCACGAGGTTCAAGAAAAGTATAGGAGCTTAGAGGAAAGACTTAAAGCAATAGAGGGTACTGAAGCCTTCTCTGCACTGAGTGCCAAAGAGCTCAGTTTGGTGCCCGATCTGGTTCTGGCTCCGAAATTTAAAATACTAGATTTCGAAAAATACGATGGCACGAGATATCCAAAGGCGCATCTTGTCATATTTTGCCGGAAAATGACTGGTTACGTAAATGAAGACAAGCTACTCATACATTGTTTTCAGGATAGTCTAGTAGGATCGGCTCTTTGGTGGTACAACCAGCTTAGTAGGGAAAAGATCCGATCTTGGAAGGACTTGGCGTCAGCCTTTTGTGAGCAGTACAAGCATGTATCGGATATGGTGCCTGATCGAATGACCCTACAAGTGATGGAAAAGAAACCAGCAGAAACTTTTAGACAGTATGCGCAAAGGTGGAGAGATACCTCAGCCCAAGTAGAGCATCCACTGACTAAGACTGAGATAACAGTCCTTTTCATCAATACTCTGAGAGCACTATTCTATGACAAGCTGGTAGGAAGTGCTACGAAGGATTTTTCAGATATCGTAATATCCGGAGAACTTATTGAGAATGCCATCAAAAGTAGGAGGATGGAAAGTTTAGAAAGTTCAAAAAGGGCAGCGCCCACGAAGAAGAAAGAACCAGAAGCCCATATGGTGGGAATGGGAAGCCGTTATACCTCTAATCCATATCCAAACCAACCACGGCCTCAAAATTATCCTCTTTCGAATTTCTATTATCCTCCTCAGACCCCTTACTATCAAGCACCACCTCCTTCCTACCCTGTATACGCCATGAACAACCACAGGCCCGTCACTACATTCCCACAAAACACTCTACCCGCTCAAAGCCAACCCAGAAATGAACCAAGACCAACAAGACTCTTGGAGAAGAAATTAATATCTCTCCATTTCACCCAATTCACCCCTATTCCTGTGTCATATGGGGAACTGTACCCAAAACTCCTGGAGAAGCAATTAATATCTCCCCATTACATGGCACCCCTAAAACCTCTATACCCGAAATAGTACGATCCAAATGCTAGTTGTGTATACCATGCCGGGAACCAGGGGCACTCTACGGAAAACTGCCTGGTCTTCAAAAGGAGAGTTCAAGGACTCATCGACGCGGGTATTCTATGATTTTATGGCACTGGCAGTACGTCCGGGAACCCATCCCAAACCACGTCGAAGGGAATGTGAGCGCAGTGGGAGAGGAGGACAAACGACAAAGTAGAAGATGAGTTTCTGAAATAAGAACACCTCTGCAGAAAATTTAGGAGGTGCTAGTTGAAAAGGGGTTGCTCTGTCATCTTAACAAAGTATTCGAGGGAAGGAATACAAAAGATCAAAGTTTTTGCGAATTCCATGGTATTGAGGGGTACGACATTCAATCCTGCGAATAGTTCAGGAGATTACTACAAAATATGATGGACAATAAGGAGATTGGGATTTTTTATAAAGGAATAGAGGAGAAATATGCGCCTCTGACCATCAATCGTCAGGTTTTCCGTATAGCGCCGACCGACCGTTAATAATTTATTATGACGTGAAGAAGGAGCCGGTAAAACCAAAAGTGATAATCGAGGTACCATCTCCTTTCCCCTACAAGGACAGTAAAGCAGTACTATGGAAATATGACGTCAATATCATCACACATGAAGATGAAAAACCCAAAGCCATGACTGGAAGCGTTGGGGAAGTAGGTTATTTCACTCGTAGTGGAAAATGTTATTCGAAAGAGGTCGAACCAGTAAAGAAGAACAGTGACTTGAAACAGAAAGGAAAAGCACCGATGCACGTGACCGAAGATGAGTATGAAACTGTGCCTGAACAAGAAGCTAAAAAGCCTGTGGACGAGGAGGAAGCACAGGAATTCTTAAAATTTATCAAGCACAGTGAGTACAACATGGTAGAACAATTGAGTAAGCAGCCAGCGCGAATCTCGGTATTATCTCTGCTGTTGAATTCAGAACCACACCGGAACGCTCTGATGAAAGTGTTAAATCAAGCTTATGTGGCAAACAATATATCCATTGAAAAACTGGATAGGTGGGTGAACAACTTGAATGCGGATAATTTCATTTCTTTTAGTGATGATGAAATATCGCCCAATGGTAGAGGTTCAGTGAAAGCATTGCATATCACAACCCGTTGTAAGGGTTATATAATACCGAACGTGCTCATCGACAATGGATCGGCACTCAACGTCATGCCTTTGGCTACACTTTCTAGAATTCCGATGGATTTGTCCTATCTAAGGCCTTGCCATTCCACAGTAAGGGCATTTGATGGAACAAGACGTGAAGTCATGAGAAAAATCGAGATCCCTCTAGAAGTGGGTCCCTACATATACGATGTTAAATTTCAAGTCATAGACATTACACCATTATACAATTGTCTCTTGGGAAGACCTTGGATCCATTCTGCTGGAGCAGTCCCATCATCCCTCCATCAAAAGTTGAAATTTATCATGGATGGCTGTTTGGTCACTGTCGAGGGAGAAGAAGACATTGTAGCATCTATTTCTGCCGACGCACCATACATTGAAGTGAGTAAAGATGCTATGGAATGTTTCTTCCGATCTCTTGAATTTGTCAATGCCACATTCGTCGCTGAAGGAAACAGAACTCCCGAGCTAAAATTATCGAAAAATACCAGAATGGGTGTCAAGTTGACTGTAGGGAAGGGAGTCCGAGCAATGAAAGGTTTGGGAAGGTATCTGCAAGGAATAATCAGGGCCTTAAAGCCGGTACATCACAAAGCTCGATACGGTTTAGGGTTCCAACCAGATGTGCGTCAAAGAAGGATCAGGAGAGAAGGATTGCAAGAACTTTGGGCCGAGAAATAGAATGGGAGCCCATAACGTACCCTCCTTTGTCAAAAACATTTACATCTGCAGGGATGATATACCCCGGACAGGATAATATATAAAGCACGCTGTTATTAATTGAAAGGGGTCTTCAGAATGTCAGTATAAATGTCATTGACAAAGGAAGTAGGGCAATTAAAGATATTCCAACGATACTCCTTTGTCCTCCTGGTTTCATGTTGAACAATTGGACTGCCGAGGACCTTCTTGTAGTTTATAAGTCTTCAGAGTAATGCTCAAACATTACCCCTCAATTGTGTCCTTAGATATAATAGAATTCTTTTGTAAGAGCTTGCATTCGCTCTTTATCATTTAAATGAATATCAATGAAGATGCATTTTGTCACAATCTTTCACATTATCACTAATTTCATAATCATCTCCTCATTTCATAGCCTATCTGTACATTTGCCTCATACCATGCCATAACATTTCGTTTGTTGGTTCCAATACTGGGATACCCCTTTATAGTTTCCTTTTCCATTCAACTTTTAGGTACTCAGATATCAATGGCATGAACAAACCCGTTACAAGTCCTGAAATCGATTTTGAGAAGGTTATTTATTTAGGAGAATTCGAAGCCGAAGAAAATGCTGAAGATTATGTTTCGTCTCCTGACTTGCTAAGAATGGTGGAACAAGAGGATAAACAGATTTTGCCTCATCAAGAATCTGTTGAAACAATAAATTTGGGAACTGAAGAAAGGAAGCAAGAGGTGAAGATTGAGACCTCCATTTCAGGGGGTACCAGGCATAATTTGATTGCTTTGCTCCTCGAATACAAAGATTTATTCACATGGTCATATCAGGATATGCCAGGATTGGATGAAGATGTAGTGATCCATAAGCTCCCATTGAAGCCAGAATGCAAACCCATTCAACAAAAGCTAAGACGGATGAGACCTGAGATGTTGTTGAAAATAAAAGAGGAAGTCAAGAAGCAATTTGATGCTGGCTTTCTACAAGCTTCCAAATATCCAGAGTGGGTGGCTAATATAGTCCCGGTACCAAAGAAAGACGGAAAAGTACGAATGTGCGTGGATTATCGTGACCTGAACCGAGCAATTCCTAAAGATAATTTTCCCTTACCACACATTGACACGTTGGTGGATAACACAGCAAAACATTCATTGTTTTCTTTCATGGATGGATTCTCGGGGTATAATCAGATCAAGATAGCCCTTGAGGATATGGAGAAAACTACCTTCGTAACAATGTGGGGAACATGCTGCTACAAGGTGATGCCATTTGGGTTAAAGAATGCTGGGTCAACATATCAGAGGGCTATGGTGACGTTATTTCATGACATGATGCATAAAGAAATAGAGGTTTACGTCGACGATATGATTGCTAAATCCCGAGGGGAAGAAGAGCATATAGCGAGCCTGAAGAAGTTGTTTGACAGACTGAGAAAGTTCCAGCTAAAGCTCAATCCGGCCAAATGTACGTTTGGGGTTACCTCGGGAAAGTTGCTAGGCTTCATTGTTAGTGAAAGATGCATTGAAGTTGATCCAAATAAGATAAAAACCATTCAAGAACTACCACCTCCACACACGCAAAAAGAAGTCAGAAGATTTTTAGGGAGGTTGAACTACATCGCTCGGTTCATCGCTCAACTGACCAACCAATGCGACCCAATCTTTCGACTCCTTCGAAAACATAATCCCAGAGAATGGAACGAGGAGTGCCAAGTGGCTTTTGACAAGATAAAACAGTATTTGTCTAGTCCTCTAGTGCTAGTACTGCCAATGCCGGGAAGACCGTTGATATTGTATTTGACTGTGTTTGAGAGTTCAATGGGTTGCGTACTGGGGCAACATGACGAGTTAGGAAAGAAAGAAAAGGCGATCTACTACCTCAGCAAAAAATTCACTAATTATGAGGCAAAGTATTCGTCCATAGAAAAATACTATTGCGCTCTGGTTTGGGTAGCTCGGAGACTCAGGCAATATATGCTGTATCATACGACATGGCTAATTTCAAAGTTGGACCCAATAAAGTACATGATGGAATCACCTGCATTCTCAGGAAGAATGGCACGAGGATAGATCTTACTATCAGAATATGACATCGTCTATGTGAGCCAAAAGTCAATAAAAGGGAGCGCAATAGCTGACTTCTTAGTAACTCGAACAACGGAAGAATACGAGCCATTGAGATTTGATTTCCCAGATGAAGACTTGATGTGCATTACAGAAAAAGAATGTAAGTCATCAAAAGAAAAGTCATAGAAGATGAGCTTTGATGGTGCATCGAATGCATTGGGGCATGGGATTGGAGCAGTCTTAGTATCACCAGAAGGGAACCATTATCGTTCACTACCAAGCTGAATTTCTTCTGTACCAATAACATAGCGGAATATGAGGCCTGTATCATGGGACTTCGTGCAGCAATTGAATGAAACATCCAAACTTTAGAGGTATACGGAGACTCAGCATTGGTGATTTATCAGATCCGTAGAGATTGGGAAGTGAGGGATTCAAAATTAGTCAAATACAGTGATCTCGTGGCAGGGTTGATTAAAGAATTCAAAGAAATAACTTTTAATTACTTCTCACGAGAAGAAAACCAGTTAGCTGATGCCCTGGCCACTTTGGCTTCAATGTTTAAAGCAAACAGAGAAACAGAAATAATGCCTCTTCAAATGAGCATATATGAAGTCCCTGCACATTGTTTCAGCATTGAAGAAGAGCCAGATGGACGGCCATGGTTTCATGATATCTTAGAATACATCAAGAATCAAAGGTATCCCGAGCAAGCAAAGGAGAACGACAAAAGAACAATTAGAAGAATGGCAATGGGATTTGTTCTTGATAGGGATATCCTGTATAAAAGAGGAAAAGATCAAGTGCTCTTAAAATACGTGGATACGGTTGAAGCTAGGAAAATACTTGAAGATGTCCATGAAGGAATTTGTGGGACACATGCCAATGGTTTCACTATGGCCAGGAAGATTATGAGACTCGGTTATTACTGGCTAACGATGGAAAGTAACTGCATTAGTTTTACACGAAAATGTCACAAATGTCAAATTTATGGTGATAAAATTCATGTAGCCCCGTCGCCCCTTCACGTCATGACTTCTCCGTGGCCCTTTTCTATGTGGGGCATGGATGTTATAGGGCCAATTTCCCCAAAAGCTTCTAATGGACACCGATTCATTTTTGTGGTCATTGATTATTTCACAAAATGGATAGAAGCCGTTTCGTTTGCCAATGTGACGAAGACTGCAGTTTGTAGGTTTTTGAAAAAGGAAATCATTTGTCGATATGATTTGCCTGAAAGAATCATTTCAGATAACGTCATGAATCTGAACAACAAGATGATGAAGGAGGTGTGTGAACAATTCCAAATAATGCATCATAACTCATCACCCTATCGCCCGAAAATGAACGGAGCTGTTGAAGCAGCCAATAAGAATATTAAGAAGATCATTGGGAAAATGACCGAGACATATAAAGATTGGCACGAAAAGCTACCATTTGCTTTGTATGCATATCGCACATCTGTACAGAAATCTACGGGGGCAACTCATTTCTCTCTGGTCTATGGGATGGAAGTTGTGCTACCTATCGAAGTTGAGATCCCCTCTCTACGAGTCCTAATAGAATTGAAACTAGAAGAAGCAGAATGGGTTCGAGCTCGATATGACCAGTTAAACCTTATTGAAGAAAAACGTCTGAAGGCAATCTGCCATGGACAGATGTACCAGAAGAGAATGATCACAGCCCATGATAAGAAAGTACAGCCAAGAGAATTCCACGAAGGAGAACTCGTACTGAGAAAGATTCTCCCAATACAAAAAGACTTCCGAGGAAAATGGGCACCAAATTGAGAAGGTCCATACGTCTTAAAGAAGGCATTCTCGGGCGGAGCTTTGATTCTCACCGAGATGGATGGGAAGGAGTTACCGAATCCAGTGAACTCAGATGCTATAAAGAAATATTATGCTTGAAAAAGGAAACCAAGATGAAAACCCGAAAAGGGCATCTTAAAAAAAAAAGGGGGGATCAAGGTGAATGTAGCGACGTAAAAATTTGCTTTCGGTCGCTAATTGTGGCTGTTTATTGAAAACTTGAAAACTGAAGTTTGATTTCAAAATAAAGAGAGTAGTCGCCACCGATCCTTTTTATAGGTGTGATCGGACACCTAATATGTTTATTTTTAAAACAAAAGGAGGCCGAGTTTAGGTCTACGCTAAAATCAGAGCAAAGTAGGGTCCGGGAGTCGGTTACGCGCGAGGAAGGTATTAGCACCCTCGCGACGCCCAAAATTGGTATCGTATAAATACGGGTTGTCTTGATTTTCAAAAATCAAGTTCAATGTAACATTTAGTCGTGATACGATCGAAAAGACGAGAAGTTTTGATTTTTTTTAGTTTTTGAGAAGGACATACCGTTTTAACACGAGTCGGTTGATGTTCACCCAACATAGCGATGAAATCGACGACTTAATGTTAAACCGGTACGTTGCCTTGATTATTGAAATTGATTAGAAAACAGGAATGTAATTTTCAAAGTAACGTAAAACACAACTGATACGGAATAAAAATAAATAAATGAAAGAGCTAGGTATATATTGAAACAAATAACGAACACGACAAATATATTAAAAATAATAACCGTGCATGCAAGATTAAATATAATAATAGTATCAAGTACAAGATAACAATGAATATACATAAAACGATGTTGAAAGTAAATATATAACATATACTTATACATGTATATACTATAATTATTAATAATGTTGAAAATATGTTATATAATATTTGAAATATACTTGATATAAAAATGCAATACTAAAAGGGTATACATATATGTATAATGATATTAGAAATATACATGAAGTGATAAAATATATATAACTATTAATGTTAAAGTATATACATGATATATACATATGTATAAAATGGATATTGAAAATGATATGTACATAACAAATATGGAAAATATATATATATGATATAGTATGTAAAAATACAATATAATTTTGAAATATATGCATGATACGTGAAAACACAATATAAAAAAAAAATACGCACATGTGATACATAAAAAATACATATATAATATGGCATTAAAACATTTACATAATATATACACATATGATTACAAGGTTAAATACATATTAAAATTAATAATAATACTAATATTACATAAAGGTATACTTATATATACTAAAGTTATGTACATATATAGTAAAATACATGGATGATACAATATTTAACATATACATAACATATAATAAAAATAATAATATACATAATATATATAAAATACATATATAACAAAACATATACTATAATAATAATAATAATAATAATAATAATAATGTAAAAAAAAGAATATTTAATAAAGAAATGAAAATAAACAAAGAAAGGATTAAAATCAAACTAAAAACAAAATTTGGGGCGATTTGAAATAAAACAAAGAAAAGGGACTTAATTATAACACGCATGACTTGGAGAGGTTAAAAGCGCAATATTCCTATTTTCCAAAACGCAGCAGTACACGGGGATTAAATTGAAAAACGAGAAAATTCGGGGCCAAATTAAAATATAAAAACTTGATTGTAAAAGCGTTTAAAAAGTGGAAGGGCCGATTAGCAAATAGCCCTTCTGCATAAAACTCTGCGGATCCTAGCGGGTAGGTCAGTCGACCCGATCCACTAATGAAACAACGTCCTTTTTAGTGCGAGTTTGGGCACCAAGGCAGGTTGCCGTTTTGGTAGGCTATAAATAGCCTAAAATTTTGAAAAAAAAAATCACTTTGAGAGGGGAAAGAGAAAAAAAAAGAGAGAGGGGTAGCATGGGGCGATTTAGGTGGGGAAGCCGCCACTGCTTCGATCACCGTGAGGCTCATCGTTGCTCAAACCACCGTGCAGTGGCGGGAAAAATAAAATTAATTTTTTTGTTTATTATTTCTTTTATGTTACTCTTTTATTTGTTTATATATAAATGTGAAATAAAAAAAGTATGAAAATTACCTTTGGATCCCGATTTGAATCTGTTTTGGGTCGTTCTATTGTCTTTTTGGATTTGAAATGAATTTCTTATTTCTTTGTGCTTTCAAACTGCCGAAATCCTGTTACAATTTTTCATTCGGGTTTTTATAACCCTTTTACAAGTTATTTCCTATTATTATCTGTCTTTTCACTTCACTAGTTGCAGGTGCAAGTGATGCTGAGGTGACCTTGGCGGTGGAGCAGATGGCTAGGTCGGTGGTGGTCAGACCTTGGTGACAGTGGCGGCACAAGTGGGAGGCTAAAAGTTAAAATGCTAGGGCAGCGCTGGTCAGATGAGGGTTAGGGTTTCGGTGGGGCTAGCTTAGGGTTAGGGTATTGGGGTTAGCTTGGTGGGTTGTTTTGGGATTAATGGGCTAATGTTTGAGGTTTTTTGTAATTGGGTTGCATTGTATTTGGGTTTTATGGGTTAAAGTGTAAATGGGTTAAGGGTTAAGGGTTTTGTGGGTTAAAGTGTAAATGGGCCTGGGCAATTTGGGCTTCTACAGTGAAAACTCGAAAAGGGCGTCTTGATTAAACACAAAAGATTAGGATGAAAACTCGAAAGGGCGTTCTAATAAAGGAAGCCCGGGCTTAAAGAATAAGGCGGTCGGATAGTGGGTCAAACAGCAAGACTATAGTATTTGAAGTATTTCTGAAAGCTCGAAATCTTTTACGCAAGAAGCCATGCTCGAAAAGATTTTGGATTAAGGAACGGGGAAGAGTTCATGTGTTGAATATCTAGAGCATTTGTATCCGTTGAATGCAATCCCTTTTCTCTTTATGACACTTTTTACTATCATTGATTAACTTTCTTTGTTTGATACATTTGAAATAAATAAATATGAGGTAGCTTTTTTTTGCCCCTACCTGACCATTTTCATGCATATCATTATGTGTTTATTTACATGATAAATAGTGAAATGACATACTCTAAACAAAAGAAATGTTAAGCATTACCTGGATGAAAATTTGACAAATACAAGAGCTTCAAAGTAAGGACAAAGTTCAACCAGGGGCAAAAGAGCGATATCTGAGAAATACAGATTACTCGTGAAGCTTGAGGACAGGTACAGGGCCTAAAGAGAAAGTCAAGAGCTGAAGTAATGAATGCAGATCATCACAAAAATCGTGATGAAAAATGACATACGACAAACATGCCTGAGGTGCATAGCAAAATCATGTAGGCATAAAGGCATTTAAGACAAACATGTGCATATCATGATAACATCATGCATGACATATACAGGTACTCCAGTAGAGCAAGAGGATGTGATGATAGCTGTACTGAATCAAAGGAAAAGACACCTGAATTCCACCAGATGACAGGATTTAGTATTTTGATATTTTTATTTCTATTTTCAAAATCAACTCATATTACGAGAGGTGAGTTGAGCCTCAAGACACGTTGAGGTATTTTCAGTTTATGTTTCAAAAATCAACTCATATTGCGAGAAGTGAGTTGAGCCTCAGGACACGCTGAAGTAATTTCAATTTCTGTTTTTCAATTTCTACTTTTCAAAAATCAACTCATATTGCGAGAGGTGAGTTGAGCCTCAGAACACGCTGAGGTAATTGCAATTTCTATGTTTCAAAAATCAACTCATATGGCGAAAGGAGAGTTGAGCCTAGGCTCACACGCCGAGGTATTTTTAATTTCTGTTTTTCAAAAATCGATTCATATTGCGAGAGGTGAGTTGAACCTTTTTAATCTCTGTTTTTCAAAAATCGACTCATATTGCGAGAGGTGAGTTAAACCTTTTAATTTATATTATTCAAAAGTCAACTCATATTGCGAGAGGTGAGTTGAGCCTCAGGTCACATGTCAAGGTATTTTCAAAATCTGCTTTTCAAGTTAAGTTTCAAAAAAACTAACTCATATTGCGAGAGGTGAGTTGAGTCTTGGCTCACGTGCTGAGCTATTTTCAATTTCTGTTTTAATGTCTGTTTTCAAAAAGTCAATTCGTATTGCGAGAAATGAGTTGAGCTCAAGATCACATGTTGAGTAAAGAATAAAGATTGGAGCAGATTGAAGACACAAGATTTTGTCTCCCTAAAGTTGCAGTGAAGCTGATCGAGGATATCAGAGCTTGCCTTTCTGAAGTTGCAGAAGAAAAGACCACAAACCTTATCTCACTGAAGCGATAGAAGAGCAGATTGAAGATGTAGATCTCACCTTTCAGAAGTTACAGTAAAGAAGATCGAAGTCGCAAATCTCATATCTTTGAAGTTACATTGGAGTAGATTGAATCTACAAGGCATATATCAGAAGATACAGTGGATTGAACCAAAGCTACGAGATACGTTGGACTAGAAAGAGACTACCTAAACAAGAAGAGTTCCAAAGCAAGTCAAGACCTGGCAAGACCAGGCAAATTTGGTCTTCCTTGAAAGTCTTTGCTCTATTCCCGTTGCACGACAATAAACAAAGAAGGGCAGCTGTAGAAGCCCAAATTGCCCAGGCCCAATTACAATTAAACTCACTAACCCCCTAAAACCCACTTACAACCATCAGCCCAATTTAACCTAATTTCTAACCCAAACCCCTTAACCCATTTTTTAAACCCAAAACCCGAATGGCCCACTAAAGTATCAGCCAACCCCATGACCCATTTACAACATAAACCATTAACCCAAACCCTAAATGTTAATAGCCCAAATAATACCCAAAACTTAGAGGCCCAAATCTTTGACCCAAATGCTGACTTAGGGTTTCAGTTTTTGAAACCCTAACACTTTCAGCCACAACCACCCCCTTTCGCCAACAACCACCCCCTACTTGCCTCTGCCAAAGCCTGCAGCACCAGCGACCTGCCCTCTGTGCCCCCATCACCTCTCAACTGCTCCTGCAAAGAGAAAAAGAGACAAGACAGAAACTAATAGAGAATAAATTGTAAGGCTATAAAAGCCGAATCAAAATGTTGTAAGGGAGGTCGGCCAAATTTCCAGTCAATACAAACATAGTATTTCTAAATACAAATAAAACAGGGACTCCAAAGCAAGAACAAAACAGCAAATCGAAGGGCAAAACAACAAAAACTAGATTCAAACACAAGGTGATTTTACTTAAAAAAAGAAACTGAATCTTTCTTTTTTTTTCTCATCTACTACAAATCTATATATATATATATATTACATAACAAATATATAAAAAATAAAAGGAAAAAATTTAAATTTTTTTTACCTCTCCGACCACCGTGTACGGTGGCCGGCGCTGGCGACGGACGGTGGCCGACGATCGGTCGGTGACCCTCCCTCAGCCGAAATCCCTCTCTCCTTTCTCCCCTCCCTCTCTTCTCCCCTCTCTCTTTTTCTTTTTTTTTCTTCTGCTGTTAATAATGAATTTTTTAAAAAAAAATTGGCTTTTATAGGGACCAAAACGCACCGTTTAGGTCCCCCCATTAAACAAAAACGACGTCGTTTTTGCCCCGGGTCGGGTCAACCCGACCTGCTCCGAACAGGATCCGCGTGTTTTTAAAGCGGAAGGGCTAATTGCGCTTTTAGCCTTTCCGCTTTTCTGGGGTTTTACAATCAAGTTTTTTCATTTTCAATTTGGCCTCATAATTTTTAGCGCTTTTCAATTTGATCCCCCATGTTGCGCTGCGTTTTGACCAAGGGGTTTATTGTGCTTTTAGCCTCTCCAGGTTAGGCATGTTTTATAATTTCGTCCTCTTCTTTTTATTTTTTTTCAAATCGGCCCAAATAGCTAATTTTTCAATTCAATTTTGTCCTTTTTTTTACTTTTTCCGTTATTCTACTTTAATTTTATTATTGTTATAGTTTTATTATTATTGTTATTATCATCATTATTATTTATTAGTGTATAGTTTATGTATATATGTATATATGTAGTAATGTTCTATTACTTTATTTTTATAATTTCATTATTATAGCAACTTTTGTATCTCAATATTACTATCTATATTATTATTATTTTATCACATTATTATATTATGGCTGTTATTAATATACTATTATTATATTTATTAATAATATTATTAGTACTAATGTATATTTTCACTTAATATTTATGTATGTGTCTACGTGTTTGTATTTATGTATTGTACTAATAGTTTTCTTTTTTATATTATTATCTCTAATATATGTATATATTGTATATGTTTAGATTATATATATTATTTCTTTACTATTCCATGTACATATTTTTATACTATATCGTGTATATATCTTCATTACTCCTATCATCATTATTAATATTAGCGTGTGTTATCGAATGTATGTATATATGTATCTTTAATGGTGTGTTTCTATTTTTATTATATATGTATTGTAATACGATATGCATGTGTTTTAATTAATTGTACGTATTTACATACTATTTCATGTAGGTATTTTTATATAATCCTTATTATTGATACCAATGTTAGTTCATATATTTTATTATATGTATTTATATTTTTATAGTATCATTTTCATATGTTATTATGTTTATTATTTCTTTTCTAAATTGTCACTCATGATCTTAATATTATTATAAGTTATTTGGCATACACCTATCTTTTTATTGTTACTATTTTTACTATTATTATTAGTATGTGTCTAGTGTATATGTTCATTTTAAATATATTATGTATATATATATATATATATATCTATATTAGGTACCTATATTTAGAATTATTATGTAAACATCTTTCATCTCTATGCACATACACCTTTCAATATATATATCATTATGAATATACTTTAACATTAATAGTTATGTATATTTTCATCACTTCATGTATATTTGAATATTATAAGTAGTATATTTCCAACATTACTACTAATTATATATATATATATGTAAATATATATTATGTACATACTCTTAATGTCATTTTTTACATAGGTATATTCGTGGTGTTCTCATTGTGTTCTCGTATTTGATACTATTGTTACATTTAATATCGCGTGCATTGTCTTTGTTTTTAATATTATTGTCGTATGTATTCTGTGCCTTGATGTATTTACAATTATTATCTTTCGTTTCCCGCCCATTTTTATACATTACCTCGTTGTTCATTATTTCAAAAGGTTTATTCGTGTTTTCATTTATTTCAATAAGCAAGACAACGTGCCGATTTAAACACCATGTCATCGATTTAAATCGCTATGTTGGGTGAATATCAAATGACTCGAGTTAAACGGTATATCCTTCTCAAAAACATAAAATTAAAATTTCTCGTCTTTTCAATTGGATTACGATTAAACCTTTCATTGAACTCGTATTTTTGAAAATCAAGACAACTCGTGTTTATAAGATACCAATTTTGGGCGTCGCGAGGGTGCCAATACCTTCCTCGCGCGTAACCGACTCCCGAACCCTAATTTTATCTGGCTTTTAACGTAGACCTAAACTCGGCCTTCTTTTTGTTTTAAAAATAAATTTATTAGGTGTCCGATCGTACCTATAAAAATGATCAGTGGCGACTCCCCTTTTATTTCAAAATCAAATCTCGGTCATTAAATTTTCAAAATCAAACACCCTAATTAACGACCAAGCTAAATTTTTATGTCGCTACACTAACAACACAAAGATTTTAAAACAAGTCACGTATACAACAGCTTTTTAAAAAAATAAAGATATAAATGAATAATGTATTATTTAATAACATATGAATATTTTTAAAATAAATAATATAATATAAATAATATACAAAATAATACACATATTAATTTACATAAAGAGGCTTAATATAAATACTTGGCGCATAGGAATATAAATATATAAACGGTATTTGAATTAATAAAAGTGACAAAATAAGGTTTATATAAAAAATTTGTAAAAGGGGAAAAATATATCTATATGAAATAGTATAACATCAGTAATATACATACATATATAAAGCTAAATGATGTGAAAATATAAAAAAGTATGGGGATATTTAAATAAAAGAAACACATATTGAAATAATAAGTGAACTCAATTGAAACAAACCAAACTTAAAGAAATAATTTATGATTAAATAGAACATCAAATTAAAACTAAGGACCACAATTCAATCCGCACAAATTCACGAGGACAGAAAACACAAATGATCTAGATCTCCAAAACGCAGCACCCAGACGTGGGCCAAATTAAAACAGTATGCAAACTTCAGGGAAGATTTTAAAAGACAATAAAATGTGAATTGGGCCAATTTAGAAGTGGGCTCGAAGGAGGGGGATTAAAAGTGAAATTCCCCATTTAAAAAGCAAATGCACGTGGACCAAGTCATCTACTGACTTTTTCCCTTCCCAATGCTATTTTACTTTATTTCATTTAAATTAAAACCTGCTTTAACAAAAATCAATTTTTACTTGAAAGAAAGCATTTTAACTTTGATTTATTTTTTTAAAACAAACCCCAAACTCTTTCTTCTTCCCCACTTCCTCTTTTTTCCAGTCCCAAACAAGGCTAACACCAAGCCTTCGATCGCCTCCGTGACTGATTGCGACGACCGGAGCAAGGCTTCGATCGCCTCCGTGACTGATTGCGACGACCGGAGCAAGGCTTCCCATGGTGCGAGTGCGACGTCTAGTGAATTTCTCTCGGATCGTCTTTTACACATAAAAGAAAAAGGAAAGAAAAATAGTAAAATCGTAAAAGAAAAAAAAAACTTCAAGAATCACCTTTAACAAGTGTTGTTATTATAGATCTCTGCTTGCTTTTGATTTTGTATCTATATTCTCTCTAACCAAAAGTAAAAAAAAACCTCCGTTACAAACAAAAAATCAAAGCTTTTATAGCCAAATACAAACGGTTTTCTGGCCATTTTCTTGCTTCAATATCGCAGGTTGTGGAGTTGTGGAGGAGTGCATGATCATGGGGCGTGGACGCGTGAGCCAGGGGTCGTGCTCGGTGTGCCGACGCACGTGGTGGAGGGGAGCAGCAGCTGTTTCCTTTTTTGCTGAAAAGTTAGTCTAGTATTGGGCTGTTTAGGCTTTAGGGTTAGGTTTATTTTGGGCTTATAATTGGGTGTTGTTTTTGTAATTTTTGGACTTTTTTGGATTTTTATGTGGGTTTTATTAGGTTTGTTATTTAGTGTAATTGGGCCGGCTATTATTTGTAAATGGACTTATTTAATATCTTGTTTTATTTTTTTGGTTTTTTGTATGTGTATGGGCCCAGGCTAAAAATTGGGTCTACAATCTCCATATTTTATTTTTTAGTATAATTTATCTCTATATTTTTATAATATTATTAATTAGCCTAAATAGTTAATATCGTTAATTTTTCAATTAAAATGTTATATAGTTATACATAATTTGGATGATCTAAGGATCTTAAAGACCGATACACAACTTCTCATTTTTTTGTGATTTGCTTTGCTCTTATATATATATTATAAGATAATGGTTGAATTTCAATTTTGTCCCTTATATTGTGTTAAAACTTGAGGTTTAATCTATATATTTTATTTATTGTCATAATTTAGTCCTCTATTTTAGAATATCATTAGTAAATAGTTAATCCATTAACAATATCAAAGCTAACATCATTTTTTAAAAAAACACTATTCTAACAAAAAAAGTTTTATGACAAGTTTGAATATGTATTTTTTAAAAAATCCACATTTATAATTTTAACATTACTAACAAGTAAATATTTTATTTTATTTTAAAATGTGCACTAGTAAATTTAATAGAATAATTTTAATAAAGATTTGAAATTTTAATGCAAAAATAGAGGAACTAAATCCTTAAAAATAAAAATAGGGACTAAATTTTGAATATCGATTTAAATCATATTTTAACCTTCAAAGGTTTACTCTATAATTTAACATAAATAAATAATTAACCCAAAATGAGACTTAGATTATAAACCATACTAATATCACTTATAAAAATGATAATTGTCGTCTTATTTGGCTGTTACCTAAAGTTAATCACTCTTCCGATATAAAAAACTAACACAAAGTTAGTGTTTACATTAAAATAATTCTCATAGTTAAATCGTTTTCTCTATCTTCATCCTCGTGGTATAGATAATCTCTTAAGCTATAATGATGTTATTAGTCATATTCCTCCCAACAACAAAACTGACTTGATTTAAGCTAATGATGGTAGGCATAATTGGTGGTAATCGGTTAGTTGTTGTCTTAGTGATACTACATTAAATGCACAGTTGCATGAATGTCTCCTTTGTGGCAAATCAGCACTTTCAATCACAGGCAAAGGGGGGTATTAGAACAAAAGGCCTAGTCCATTTCTTTATCTTCGGGCCTTAAAGCTTGAATGACATGTATGTTGTTGTGATGGAATGAAACGTTGTGTTCAAAGATTTTGAGTGGGAATTATGAGCTTAACCTTGGGCATTTAGAGAAAAAGCAGCTTCATCATGTTGGGTTTGGAGGGAAGGGGGTTTGACTTGCCCTCTACTCTTTTATAGTTTCAGTATTTTGGCAGAGTTACTCCTAGTATTGTTGGCACTGTTGTTCATCATTTCATCTCTTACATCTCTCATTTGCTCTTGAAACTCCAGAACTTGTTGAGAAGAAGAGTTAAAGGTTTTAATACAAACATGATATGTAATATGAGGAATAACTTACATTAGAATAATCCTAAAAATTAAGGTTTTTAGGTATTAAAGTTTTTTGTCACGTTATCAAATTTGAAAGATATGAAATTATTATTATACAATCATCAATAGATAAATTATTTTACGGACCCTTTCCACTATATTATTTATGGTCCCTTTTAATTATTTAATAATATTTTAATAATTTTTTTCATGTCATTGACAAATAATTTTGAAAATTATTTTTACCTTGAACCCTGACTCTTAAATTTAGAATCTTGAATCCTGACCCAAAAATTTAGAACCCCAAACCCTTGCACCCTAAACTCGAACTCTAAATCTTGAACTCATAATTTGTAACCTTGAACCTAAATTTAAACTTTAAGCGTTAAACCTCGAACTTAAAGCCCAAACCTTGAACCTTAATTATCAAATTGAAACTATAAATCTTAAATCTCAAACTGAAACCCTGAACATCAAAGTTCAAGGTTCAAGATAAAATAATTATCAAAATTATGTGTCAATAGCATGAAAAAATTACACAAAATTTCTGGTTTTTTTAAAAATTAGTTGCATAAAAATAAAAAATATTAACTTATAAAAAAATAATTAAAATTTGTAAAAGAATAAAAGATGTTTGTTTATAATTTAAAAATTAATTATTTTAAGTAATTTAATTCAAGTTAAATTAAGTTGGAGAAGATATTAGATATAGATGAGTGTATAATAATACTTTATTATCTTTAAAATTTAATGACGTGGCACTATTTTATTAGTGCCTAAAATTATGTTTTTAGTATGATCCTAATATAATTTTATTCCCATGAAATATATTAATAGGTAATAAGAGTGTATTTTTTTTATTTTACAAGCAATCTTAAAAATTGTCATTTGTTTCTCTTTTTAAAATATTTTTTTATTATAATTTTATTATACCCATATAAGACACTTGCCAATCCTTCTAACCCTACTAGTAAAGTCTAAAAACTCTATTAATAATGTACCAAATATTATTTTATAAAATAAATAATAAATGAAAATATTCGGTATAAATATATGATTAATATAATGGGATTCCATTCAAATGGGGCTGGTAACGTCTTTTCGGTGTACGTGTTTGGGTCAGGTGTTTTTGAGTTTTAATTTCCTTAATTTTGCCTGCAGGCCTGTTTGTTTTGGGCCTGATACTGCTTTTGTTTTAATCTATTTGTTTTATTCATAAAACCCAGCCCGTTTGTTGATTAAAAATATATATGGAACCTTATGTGATGGCTTGGTATTCACCGCTATAAGTGTGGCCTGAGCTCGATTTGCATGCCTTCATTTATCGTAGATATTCCCATTTATTGTGTGTATATATTTTTATCTAATGGAAACAGTTAGATATTCATTATATTTCTAAATTATTATTATAAATATTTTTATTTTAAATAAAATGTATCTAATTTATAAGTAATTTTTTGAAGTAAATTTATAATAAAATTTACTTTTGATAGTTATTTTTGTTATATCTCATATAACGGATCTAACAACCTATCAATAGTTAGTTCGTGAACCTCAACTTGGCGAATTATGTACCTCCTCATTTATAATTAGCTCGCAAACCTAAACCTGATGAACTATGTAACTCTAAAACTATACGAGGATCATGTGTAAATCTGGTATAACTAACTGTTAAGTCACTGTAATATATCTCATCCTAAAACATCAAATCATTATCACTATCAAATATATCAAATCAGACTTTCACGCCAACTATCTTAAGACATTACCAAAATTGTCCTCTACTATAAAAGAGCTATACAAATAGCACACAAACTCACCTAGACAACCAACCAAATCTCCATCTCTCCCAAGAGAATTAAGACTTCCTCCCAACTTGTGTTCTTTCCTTCTTCATCAAACCATCATCTTCTTCCTTTCGTTTACCTCACTAATTAACAATTTTAATGTAATTTTTCATTGTTAATAATATGATTCTGTATTAATTAATGGTCACATAATATAATATCAATTTAAAAATGTCTATATCATTATATATGTCGGATATTTTATTTATTTATTAATGATTTAATTTGTAAATATTTATATTATATATCATACATATTCAATAATACTAATAAAATCATATTTAAAATAAATATTATTAAAAACATTTTAAAATGCAAAAATTAACTTAAAACTCAAATTTTCCATATACTTTTCTATTTTTTATAATATATATGACTGACTTTTTTTTTTTTGGTAACATATATGATTAGATATGATTGCTTTAATCAATGAAACACTACGATTAAAGGAATTAAAGAGCGAATGACAACCTCCTTGAGCTCCCAAGAGAATTTCATTTGAAGACGTTTTACTAATTGTATTGGTGAAAAGTGAATCTTGTATAAGTACAATTGGTAATCAGAAAAAGGATATTACGAAACATAAAAGCCACGTCATTTGTATTTATTTTTAAATAATTTAATATTATATCAATATTTTTATTTTTAAAAAATTAAAATTTAAAATAAAATTATCAATGTAACATTAAATTATTAGAATATTCCGGTTTCATACCCAAAGATCTCGTTTCCATAACGCAACTCTAGGCATAAATATTATTGTATGGAAAATAAGGATTGGATTGAATTATTGAGGTGATGAGCTTGCTTTTGTTTTTTTTTTAAAGGTTCTAAAATTTGGTTAAAAAGGAAAAGGGCAACAAAAAGAAGACGTTTCAGTGGCAGTGGAAAGCATTATCCTATCTTTTGATCTAATCATTTATATTAATGAACAAAAGTTACATCAATTTGTTTTTATCTTTTGCCCATCCTATGCAACTACAAAAGAAATACTTTTTAAATTGAATATAAGTAAATGATTCGAGTTAACGTGTTGGGTTCGGTTCGGTTCAGTTCAGTTCGATTTAAATTTTATATTATTTAATTTAGTTTTGGATTAATGCTATTATTCAAATCGCATAATTCAATTCAAGTTCAGTTTTTTTTTTTACATGGAACTCGTTTTATTTAAATAAGACTAAATGAAGAAATAATTCTTATAAAATAATATAATGGCGGTAGAACGATCGCAAAGCAATAAGAAAATAAAAAAACACATATTTATGTGAAAACCCTTTCGGAAAAAAAAATCACAGGCAAAGGAGGAGAAAATTCACTAATATTGAAAAACGAATGATGTAATAAAAGTTTCAACTACATCTATTTAAGGGTTGAAAAATCATGTTCTAATTAAAGTCAAATAGAAAAAAGATAGTTCTATATGGATTCAACTTATGTTGTATGGCCTATGGCCCTCGGCCTTTTGCCCCCACAAATCCCCTTATTTTGTCACTGTATTTATTTCCTCAACAAGTGATGGGATTCAGGTCACAATCTCTAACAACATATCAATTCATTTAATCCAACTATTATTATTATTATTAAAACTAGATATAATCATACAAAAAGTTAAAGTTATGAAAATATTTCATAGAAAAAAAGTTATGAAAGTGTAATTTTATATTAGAGTAAGCAAATTATTTCTTAAATATCATAATTATAATTATAAGCTAATTCTAATTTTAGAAAAATTGTGTATGAAAATTTATAATATTTTATTTATAAAATAAATAATTATTCGCAAGTTTTTAATTATATGCATGTGATATTTATGAATTTAATTGATTATATGGCATATTGCAATGACTCGATTATAACTAATAAAAGAAATGATACATCAAAACATTAGGTATAAGAATGATTTATGTATTAGTTTTCCTTTTAACAATAATTTTAGATGATTATGACATTAATTTAATTTTTCAATGCACTTTATAAATATATAAATGAATCCGAGCATGTATCATGATTGTTGTTTGGAAAAATATATCAAGAATTACAATATTAATTTTTTCCAAAACAATGTTATATATGTATATATATTACAAACCCCAAATTTACTAAAACCCTCAAACCAAATCACAATTATTGGTTTTAAATATTTCGATTTTATTCAATACAATTTTGATTTCAATTTTAAAAGTTAAAAATCGAATGGAATGATTTGGTTCATTTTTTGTCTGAGGTGAAACCAAAGTAAAACATTTGGAGGGCCCACATATGAATTGATATCATCGTTTTTTTGCTATTCGATTGATTCTCAACACCAAATATTGGCCTATAGTTAGTTTTGAATTTAGAAAGTTTAAAAAAAAAAAGAAAAAAGAAAAAAAAGAGCAAGCTATTGGAAGGGCTTGAATCTTAAGTTTTTTAATTGATACAATTATAGATATCATTTTATTGTTTGAGATTAATCTTATTCAGGTTGAGAGTGGAATTTTAGTAAAGCCTTTCCAATAACGATTACTCTAAGATTTGAACTAGATTCAAATGCTTGGAGAAGAAATTCATTTTTTTTATTATAAAAACTAAAAATTTTACATCTAAGTTTGGCTCTAATTTGGGATAAACTATGTTCAAATTTATACTATCCACCATAGATGTAGTTTAGTCCTTGCCAAAGTGCCTCAGACAAAAATAATAAAATAAAATAAGTATATTTATATGTATATATTTTTCATAGTTTTTGTTTTGTCTACTCTATTTTCTTTGAAAGTAGAGGTAACTTTATTTTTACTTTTAATTTTTAGTTATGTTCTGATTTATATGTGAAATTTTCCAAAATAAAGGCGTGCACCAAATCTATTAAGAATTGTTCTCGAAGAGCTTTATCATGATATATCATAATGATGATGATAAATTTAAGATGATGAGGAGAATGATAAGCCATCTAAGACCTAGTCTTTTTTGCATCATTAATATAGTAGGTCTCTTGAGGCTTTTGACAATCTTTTCTTGGTTGATTGGTGTTCATCATCAGGTTAATTTGATGATGGCGATGCTAGGATATAAATTTCAACGATTTGATCAAATTGATGTATCTCCGGGTTGTTTATGAATTATTCCAATATTACAGTTACTGTCAATTTATCATTTTCTTTAGATTACTTTGCAGACATAACAATTGTGCATTAATTTATAGTAAATTATTTATTGTTTATATTATGTACTGAATCGTTATATTATTATTATTCATCATTCCTATTAATAATAGTATTTTCTTAAATAAAAAAACTCCTAATATTTGTCCATTTGCATGCCTTAAAAAAGGTTTTTTTTTTTTTTTTTTTCAGGTCGTTAACTAAGGATTCAGTCATCAAATTGCTTTACAGGAGCCCAAAACTTTAAAATCATCTTTTATATATGTTTGGCAAGCAAGAATTTATATAAAAGAATGCCACTTGGATTCCATCCCATGAGTAATGGGATTATGGGAGGTAGGGAAGGGAGCTAAATTCAAAGAATAAAAATTAAAAGTTAAAAGCAAAGCAAAGAAAGAAATTAAAACTTCCCACCTGAAAGCATTAAAGAAAAAGTGACCTAATTTCTATGGTGGATGTCTTTTCCTCTTTAGACTTTACACACTGATTCTCTCCCTCTCCCTCTCCCTCTCCCTCTCCCTCTCCCTTATCGTAATTAATTAGCTTAACCCAAAGTACATATAATATGAGCAACTCATTTTGGACTCAAAAGGTGCTTTCATTTGTTGCTACCTATAATATCTAATTAACTATAATAATGTTAAGATTCCTATAAAGAAAATTTAGTGCTCCTCTTATATATAGTGGCAATCATCTAGGGGGAAAAAGCATGCATTAACATATATAGCCCATTTCCCCATTGTTTTCCTTTTGTTTTTTTTTTCTAGAAAAATCATTTATCCACCAATAAATAATAAAAATAAAATTGATTGAGTTTTATTTTGATTGGCGTGAGCATTATTGCTAATGTAGGAGGATATGGGTTCGAGCGTGCTAGTATTATCCTATTATTTATGGGTTGAGGAGGGATTACGAGTAGTTTTAGACATTGTGTCAAAAAGAGAACATACTTTTGAAAATTTAAGATTCAAGATATTGAATAATCTCATTATAGATTCTGATCATATCTATTCTTTTTGACATAATGCTTAAAGCTACCTATAGTCCCTCCCAAACCCATAAATAGGAAGATAATGCGTTTCAATGTACTCGAACTTACGTCTTCCTGCATTGATAACAATATTTATGTCAATCAAATTAAAACTCATTTAAAAAAAAATTAAATAACCAACTTAATAAAATATTATTGATTTACATTTTGGGCAGGGAAAATGGTTTGCTACGTAAATGCAACGTAATAATGTGGGTCTATATGTGTTGAAAGTGAGAGCGTAAAGGAGTGATAGAGATAGGCAGATTATACATGCAAATTGGTGGTATTATTTAAGAGATAATGTGGTTCATGGGGTAGCCCCAACCCCCCCTCCCAAGGAAAAGAATGACCTGTTCCTTTTTATTTTTTTTATTTATTACAAAAACATATTAAAATAAATTTGAAAATCTAAATATTTATTTAAAATAAAATCTGAATCTGAAATCTAAATATTTTCAAAACGTTGACGTTTTAATAAGAGTGTTAATTGTTATTCTTCATTTTTCCTCCATAATTATACGAACTCTTCACATATGTGTGAAGCACAAATTTATATATAGAGTGGTTTTTTTAATACTAAAAATCTAGATTACTTAGTGTTATGGTTTTGGAGATGGTGAGAGAATTCGTCAAGTTTAGCCTACTAAAGCATTCACCATACTTAAGGCCCGTAGAGACTTGTTACAATAATAGAGTAATTGTAAACACTTTACCCACAAGTATAACATCATTAATAATTTTATTCTCCACTAAGGGTCAATTATTATACCATTCTCATACATTCTCCTCAAGTTGCCCCCATCACATACTAATCAACCACCCATACCTTTATAACCAACTTATAGAGTATTTTTCTGGTGTGACCCACGTTAAAATTGGAGGAGATTATGGGTTAAGCGAGGATTTAATAAATTTTAAGTCTGTTTTTTTAGATTTTAATTTAATTTTATTCGAAAAATTGGTTTAAATTTTTATTCAAGTACGGTTGGATAAAAATGTTAAAATCTCGATCTTACCGATTAACTCGTATTAATTTTTTATATAAGAATAAATTTAAAAATATAATACATCAAATACGCTAAAAATATTAAAATAAATATTTCTCAACAAATTAAAAATAAATTTAAAAATATTTATACTTAAATAACACCAAGATAAATGCACATTAACAAGCAAATACATCTAAAATAGTAGCAAAATTAACAATAAAACAATAGTTATACAATATCCAAATAATAACAGTAGAATAGTAACAATATAATAGCAAAACGGCATCAAAATGGCATCAAAATGCAACAATATCTTTTTTTTCAAATTTGAGTCGAGGCCAAAAAGAGCTTACTCAAGGTGGGCTTATTTTTTTCCCCAATTTTATTTTTTGAGTCTATATTTTTACTTAAATCTTCTCACTCTTTAGATAGTTAACACAAACTGACTAAAAATAATATGCTGTCTCTAAAATCCCTCGGCTTAGAAATACAACAAAACCCTATCAAATCTCTTAAGTGAAGTTCGTGAGATTCTTTAAAATCATTAACTTTATTTGTGTTAAAAATTTTGTTATATATAAATATTTTGAAGCATATAGTAAAAGTTGTGTCGTGTTACTTGTAATACTAAGAAAAAATATTGTTAAAAAGAAATACCTTTGGTTTCTAGAAATGTATTATTATTGGAAATAAAAAGAATAGGACTATGGAAAAGATGAGTGGCTGTCTGCTATCTTTACAAACTTCCCAACCAATCATATTCCACCGCGTGGGTCCCCAACGGACGACCACCAGCAAATCCTTTAAAGGGCCAAAGGTTCGTTATAATTTGGACCGGGAAATGACGTCAGTTATGGTGACACTAATTGAGGCCCGAGGGAATAAGTGGCGTAGGTTAAGGGAGAGTAAGGTGCGTAGGATAAAAAAAAAAAAAAGTTAATGCGCATATTGTCTTTTTCCTTGTTTATATTTTTTGCTGCTGTAGGAACACTCAGACGTTAACGTTTGACTAGAGATTTTTAGAAATAAATATATTTATAAATTCTTTCTGTTTATGAACTATTTTTAATTTTTGGGTTGTTTTCTTTTATTTGCTTTCATGGAGTGGTTGAAAATGCTGTTTTTACAGCAACAACCGAGTGTTTGAGTGTTCAATTTCTTTCTTTCCTTTTTTAATTGAAGGACTTTGATTATCTGAAGTTTTGTCGATCCATAAGGTTAGTAAAGTTTCTCAGCTCTCAATTTTATTTTATTTTTTTGTAAATTTTGAAAGGCTCAATTTTCTATTTATTAAGATTAGTTAAGTTTCTAAATTTCTACTTCTGTTGTTTTCTATTCTGGGTTGACGAGAAACTTGAAACTTTTGAGAGATTCAATCTTCATTTTTCCTTCTTTGATCACATCAGTTTAGTAAATTTGTGCTTTACTGGGTTGGTGTAATCTATGATGGCCATGCAGGAAGTTTGGTATACTTTGTGGATGCTTGTAATTTGTAACATGTAACTTTGGCGCCAATTAAGAGCATTAGCCGAGTCTAGTTACTTATTAAGAGCAAGAACTGAATGTAAAAGGAGAGCTGGTTGTCTTGTAATTTGGTACATCATTGTGCAGTGAACTAATGTTTAATCATGAGGGTAAAAGTAACACCTATACTAGGAGATAGATTGCATGTTGTCCTCTCTACTCAAAAAATTGAGCAAATTAGTCCCTGCAAGTTAGATAAAAGAGTAAATTGGTCCTTATGTTAAAAATTTCATCTATTTCTATTACATGTGGCATGTCATGTGTCACTGTTTGGTTATTCTATCAATCACACTAGCTTTTAACAGGACAAATGGATGAATTTTTTTACAGAATGATCAGTTTGCTCTTTGATCTAATGTACAGGGAGTTATTTGCTCATTTTTTCAGTAAAGGGGGCAAAATGCAATCTAACTCTTAGTACAGGGGCGTCCCTGGTACTTTTACCCAAATTTTCTCATCTAGATTTTCATGTGAAGGGAAACTGAATTTCATTAGGCTTGAAAATGTTGAATAGTATTTTCTTTGTTTTGAGTTTAAGAAAGATAGAGGGGACATCTTGTTTATAACTTTGCTATGTTTCCCCATGCCTGTTTGCTAGTTATAGATATTCATTTAGAAGTGTTAGTAATTTCTTTTTCTAGTCATTTTTATTGCCTTTGGAGAAAACTAGAAACCTTCATCCAACATCCTTAATAGTAATGCACGCTTGAAAGAGAGGGAAACTCTTAACATAACTCAATTGGTCCAAACAAGAAAAATTATTAGACCCCTCCTACATACAGCTTAGATTTTCTGTAGTTCTTGGCACTTTTGCTAGTATTGAGATGATCTTTGTTGTGTTCTCGTTTCAGCATTTCTATCACTACATTGTTTTCCACCCATGGAGATTGATCCATAGATAGAGGTAAGGAAACAATGAAAGCATTGTTGAAATCTCAGATTCTGTCCTCGGCATAAGATTTGTAAGCTATTTGTTGGTTTTTGGTTCTGTTCCAGTTGCTTGATAGAGTATGAGCTCTCCATCAACTGAACTTACCAGAAGGATGGCGATATATGAGCAATTCCACCATATAAGCAGATGGGCAGACACCTTCAATAGTGACAATAGTCCAAATATTGGATCATCCACAATTGTTCCAGCAGATGTCAGGCTAAAGAACAAGGTGAAGTTGCATCGTAGTTTTATTTCTTGGTTGGTTGAGCATTTTCTTCAGTTTCAGGCTATAACTAATTTATGCTGATTTAAATCCTAGGCTGAATGTATACCTTGTGAGCAAGTTGAACCATCCATTAGTGATCAAGAAACCAACAAGCCCACCGATAAGGTAATGAATTTGCCGCATTTGCTCTTTCTCTGCAAGACACACATCTTCCCTCAATAACATTTAAGAAATAATAGCTTTTCTTTTTCCGTCATATGTGCTAATGCCTACTTGTGTGAGCATTTTTGCTTAAGGCATGCTTCAAAGTCCAGACATAACCCTGAACCCTTTTTAAAGGAAAGTATTATAAAATCCAATCTGTGCGGTTCCTGTTCTGCGGCTGTGTAGCTGTTTTACATTTTAAATATATTAGAACCCCCGCATCTCCTACCTGTTTCAACTGTATTTATCTTTTATTTAAAGAAGCATAATATGTGCAGATACAGAGACGTTTGGCTCAAAATCGTGAAGCTGCTCGTAAAAGCCGAATGCGGAAAAAGGTAGATGAACAGTTATTTCATTGATTGAACATATACAAGTACTTGTAAACTGATTTTATCTTGTAGGCCTATGTTCAACAACTAGAATCAAGTCGTTTGAAACTAGCTCAATTGGAGCAAGAGCTTGAAAGAGCTAGGCAGCAGGTGAAGTGAACTCTCCCCCCGCGTCCCCCAAAAAAATATGTTTTCTCTGTTTATCAACAAGGCATTTCTTTTTATTTTCAAGAAAAAGATGTCTCTTTTAATCATGTTTATAAATGTGGCAAATGTAACAGATTAGCTAATGCCTTAATGCAGGGTATACACATAGCCGGTGCATCCGATGCTGGTTATTTTGGACTGTCTGGAACTGTAAACTCAGGTTTGTGATCTAATCTACTTCAATTATCATTGTTTTTGCTTTATAGATTGACTTGCAGAATATTAACCTTCCCGACATCTTAGTTCACTGCCATATATTTGTTTTATATGAGAAAGTTCTATCATCTTATTAGCACTTTTTTGAAATATTTCCTTAATTAAAGTGGTTATTATAGTTCAATGGCTTTCTTCACTAAAGTCATGAATGAAAGTTATTATGCTCGCATGTTTGTTAGCATAAATTTTGTATAATTTTCATTCTTTTGTAATTTTGACATTCACAATAATGATATTGCATAATTGGAATCGGTAATCTAGTTGTCATTTCAAACAATAGATCACAATGCGAAGCACATAAGTGATGGAAGATTTAATTTATATAGCTTTCAAAGAAAGTACACTTGTTTTACCTTATGCTTCATTAACTAGCAACCAATGAGCAAAGGTTTCCCTCCCTTTGAATTTCACATTTTTCTCGTGTAAATGTAAAGTGCATATGTCTTGCTTTCTTGTTTTGAATCTTTTCATTTGAATTTGGCAGGGATTACTTCATTTGAGATGGAATACAGGCACTGGGTTGAAGAGCAAAATAGACTGATCTGTGAACTTAGAACTGCAGTCCAGGCACATGTTACTGATATAGAGCTCCGTATACTCGTAGAAAGTGGCTTGAACCACTATTACAATCTGTTCCGCATGAAAGCTGATGCTGCTAAGGCAGATGTCTTCTATTTGATCTCGGGTATATGGAGAACTTCAGCCGAGCGTTTTTTCCATTGGATCGGAGGATTCCGCCCATCGGCGCTTTTAAATGTAATGCTCAATCTCATATAGCTCTTATTTTTCTGGAAGGCTGCCAATTCGTTCGATTAATATGAATAAAGTCATCCCAAATTCTCTCATAAGATATCTACCCTACATAGAATCATGGAGATCTTCCATGTAGGAAACATTTTCTTCGGAGAAGCATGTCCAGATCCTCATGAACTTGCAAAAACCAACTACAGAAACTATTGCCTATTATTTCACCACTTGATATCAACTGTTGCATTAGTAAAGAGTAAAAGAGTAAAGTGAAGACAAGTACATTCATCCTCAACGATCTGAAGCTTTATTTGGATATTTTCAAATCTTTAGTTTCTTTTGTCTTTTCCTGGAGATGCCATATGAGCTACCGACTGAGGTCAATAACTTCTCATGATAATCAAATAATGTAGGGCTGATGCACCAATAGTAGCTACTTTTCTACTCATGAATTATGGATTTTGGAATTCTGTTTGTTCAGGTTGTGGTGCCACAAATTGAGCCGTTGACTGATCAACAGCATTTGGAAGTATGTAATCTTCGACAATCTTCTCAGCAAGCTGAAGATGCTCTTTCCCAAGGAGTAGAAAAACTGCAGCAGAGTTTGGCCGAGAGTGTAGCATCTGATTTGTGTTCAGGAAACTACAGAGCTCAGATGGTTGCTGCAATAGATAAATTGGAAGCCTTAGAGAACTTTGTAAGCCAGGTATGACATTCTTTGCTTTTCATCAGTTGTATCTGATCACTTGAACTTAAATATTGAGTTCAGTCTTTTAAATGAAAAATCAAAGCTTGAGAGCCACTGATGTTTTTGTTTAGCATTTAACCTAAAACCAACTGATGCCAAACTTGAAAATTATGATCACAAGCAATCAAAGACTGACGATATGAAATGACACCACTTTAACGGCTTTCACAGCTCGGAGAGGAGGGAGAATGGAGTTTCTTTGTTTCATGACAATTTATGTAGAAATATATAACATATCTAAGTCTAGAATTGTTTGAATAATTCTCGAGTGTATGTTAGTATATTATCCTAAGATGTGCACTTTGTTTACTGGATTTTGCATGTGTTGTTCCCAAAACAGGCTGATCACCTTCGCCAGCAGACGCTGCAGCAGATGGCTAGAATCCTGACAGCCCGTCAAGCAGCTCGAGGTTTACTTGCCATGGGGGAATACTTTCATCGTCTACGTGCTCTCAGCTCACTTTCGGCTGCTCGTCCATGAGAACCATCAATATGTCTAGGCTGTATTCACCAGAAGTTTGTTCCTCAACTGGTAAGCATTTGGATTTTTGGAGGTCTTGTTTTATGAGCCACAATATATATGTATGTATATATATAGTTTTCAGAGACTTCTTGGGCATAAAACTTGTAAATATGAACCCTTATACTGTATCTCAAGAAGAATTTTAGGTCATTAAAGTTAGATTTACTGATGCTGTATAGTACTTTCTATATTCATTGGAAGCTGGAGAATTATATTAGCAAGCTTGTGATTATCTTACTTTCGGCAATTTTTGGTTATTTCAGTTAGTGGGACAAGAAATTTAGCAATATTAGAATTTCACACTATAAAATTCAATGGTTTGCAAATTTATTGCATACACAAGGATTTAGGCATGTTGAATTAACACAATGAATTTTCTAAAAAAAATTAATCATAACTTTAGACAATTAACTAGTAGAAGCCGCCCCAGGTAAGTGTAACATTCTCTATTTTTTCCTTTTAAAAATGCTAAAGAAAAAGGTTGAAAATAACAATTAATTAGCACAATTATGTTGTAACTTGTCATATTTCCTCCGTAAACGAAACGTTTGAATTCTACTGTAAAAAGGATCTTTGCTACTTACTTTTGAGTGAAATTCCAAATCAAGCCTTTTTTTTCTTTTAAATTATAAAAATAAGTCGATTTTTTGAAAAATTACGGGAATGGGCCGATTTTGATGAGACACTTCCAACTCAAAAATATTACCAGTAAAATGTTTCCAGATGAAAGCGTTTTTTGTTATATCAGCACTAAAAGTGGCTATCGAAACCATTTTTTTGAAAACGGGAAATCGACTTTTGAAAACGAAAAGTTGGGAGTCGCCACCAATCGTTTTTAATAGGGTGTGATTGGATCACCTCAAAATACGGTCGTTTTTAATAAATAAATAAATTTTTCAAAACGACGATTTTGGTCTGCGAAAATAGAAAACCGGTTCGGGAGTCAGTTACGTACGAGGAAGGATTAGCACCCTTGACACGCCCAAAATTGGTACTTGATTGATTATTTAGTGTCTTAATGTCGAAAATTAAAGATTTGGACAGAGTTCAAAACGCGATCCTCCTTTTATTGGCTTTTAAAACATTTAGGTAAGTTAAATGTGGATTAAAGACCATCTCACCTCAAGGTAAAACATTACATCCAGTACGTTAGGACATAACATTTTTTACCCTCAATTGTGAGCTTGCCTTTAAAACGTGCGTTTTTACCTTAATAGGATATTCGAATATTCAAAACAAACAAAGAAAGCGAAACCCAGTACGTTCGGGCACGATTCTTCGAATTCTTTAAATACCGAACATTGCCTTTATTTTGAAAATTTTTGAGAGTGAACTGGTAAGAGGATATTCAAATATTCAAGACAAACAAAGAAAGCGAAACCCAGTATGTTAGGGCACGATTCTTCGAATTCTTTAAATACCGAACATTGCCTTTATTTTGAAAAATTTTGAGAGAAGATCAATGGATAAATGAATTAAGGACATATATTTTTTAAAAATGATGATAATAGACAACATGAAAATAATAATATGAGAATAATGTTAACCATATATAAATAATAATAAATAATAATAATAGTAATTAATAGAGATAATTAATAAAATAACAGTAATAATAAATACAATAATGTAATAAACATTGTGCTAATAGTATTAATAATAATATTAAAAACATGATGATAATAACAAAAATATGTTGACGATAACATTAAATATGGGGATAATAGTAAAAAAATTTGGAATAACAATGTTAAATTAGTAATAGTGAGAAATAGTAAATAATAATAATTTGATATAAAAATGGTAACCGATAATAAACAATGATATAAAAAATAATATAATAAGTCTATGTATAATAGAAATTTATATTTACATAATAAATATATAATAATATGAAACATAACTCAAATTAATTAAATTAATAGAAAATAATAAAAAACAAATATAAAAATAATGAGAATAAAGCTCAAATTAATTAATTTAACAAAAAATAACAAAAATAAAAAGGGGTTAAATTGAATTAAAATGAAAACTTTGGGGCCAAATCGAAAGGAAATAAAATCGAGGTAAACTTCCTCTCTTTTCCTTCTTTAGTTTGTGTAAAGAAAAATGTGAATGCCAAAGTAAACAAAATTGAATAATATAAAAAGTTACCTTAAAAATCTGATTTGTATTCTCTTTGATTTCGTATGTGTATTCTCTAAAAAAATTCCCCCCCTTACAATAGTTTTTCCATAGCTTTTATAGCCAAATTTTACAACTTATAACAAGTAGGGTGATGGAGTTAGTGGGGGTAATGGAGGTAGTGGATGGTTTAGTAAGGTGATAGAGTTAGTGGTCAGTTTAGTGGGGTGTTTAATTTAGGCTGGTTTGATTGGGTCCGGGCAGAAATTGGGCTCAACAGCTACCCCTCTTTGCTCGTTGTCATGTAATGGGAACGAAGCAAAGATTACAAAGGCCAATTTTGCCCGGTCTTGTCAGATCTTGGCTTCTTGGTGTAACCTTATCGCAACCCACTGCATCCTATTACTTCTAAATGAAGATACGATTTGTTGGAACTTTATCTGATCCGCTCTTGCTCAACGAAGATAAGATCTGTAATTTTAGCCTGTTACCCTACTGCTTAGGAGGTTAAGGGAGTCTTGACTGCTCCCACCTTTTCGGAGAGCCAGGATCTGTAAATTTTAGCCTGTTACCCTACTGCTTAGGGGGTTAAGGCGAGTCTTTGACCTGCTCTACCACTGCTCGGCGAGCCCAAGTCTGTAAACTTTAGCCTGTTACCCTACTGCTTAGGGGGTTAAGGCGAGTCTTTGACCTGCTCCACCACTGCTCGGCGAGCCCAAGTCTGTAAACTTTAGCCTATTACCCTACTGCTTAGAGGGTTAAAGCGAGTCTTCGACCTACTCCGCCACTGCTCGGGGAGCCCAGATCTGTAAATTTTAGCCTGTTACCCTACTGTTTAGGGGGTTAAGGCGTGTATCTTTGATCTGCTTCACTATTGCTTAGGGAGATAAGATCTATAATCTTCAGCTTGTTACCTTATTGCTTAGGGAGTTAAAGCGTGTATCTTTGATCTGCTCCACTATTACTTAGGGAGATAAGATCTGTAATCTTCAGCTTGTTACCCTATTGCTTAGAGAGTTAAAGCCTGCTGTTTTCGATCTGTCCCACTATTGCTTAAGGAGACAAGATCTGTAGTTTTTAGCCTGTTACCCTACTGCTTAGGGGGTTAAGACTGGTGGTTTAAATCTGCTCCATTGTCGATACATGGAGATAAGATCCGCTGAAATTTGATCTGTTCCACTCTTGCCAATAGGATGAAATCTGCTATATTTAGCCTGTTCCACTCCTGCTCAGTGGGATAATACTGGTGGTTTAAATCTGCTCCATTGTCGATACATGTAGATAAGATTTGTCAAAATTTGATCTGCTCTGCTCCTGCTCAGCGAAGATAAGATCTGTCGAAATTTGATTTGTTCCACTCCAGCCAGTGGGATGAGATTTGCTATATTTAGCCTGCTTCACTCCTGCTCAGTGAAGATAAGGCTGATGGTTGAAATCTGCTTCATTGTCGATACATGAAGGAAAGATTTGCCAAAATTTGATCTGCTCTGCTCCTGCTCAGCGAAGATAAGATCTGTCGAAATTTGATCTATTTCACTCCTGCCAGTGGGATGAGATATGCTATATTTAGCCTGTTCCACTCCTGCTCAGTGGGATAAGGCTTGCCAAAATCTGTAATTTTAATCAATCTTGCTACACTGCCTACTGGGGAATCCATCTGTAGAAGTGATTTCCTGTGGTTTATGCTTATGCTAAATGATTAGAATGCTATGATCAACATGAATCAAATGCCCCTAACTAAATGTATTATGAATGACATTTGTACGAATGCAGAATGTCATAAAAATAATCCCATTTTAATGTTTGGGCTACCATTACTCGCTGTCTGTTAAGGCTATCGCTTCACTGACATGAGTCTTTCTTGTTCAGCTGCTACTTTTCGACAGAAAACTCTTAGAAACAATCCATTTTGTTCAACTGGTTTGCCCCACTATAATTTCAAGGTCTAGTCCACTGTACTTCATGGGATATAAGGCTTGCACCATCTTCAAACTTTCCTACTGCAACTCGGGAGAATATAATCTGATTCCTTTTCAATTCATTCCCCTACAATTTTAAGAGTACAGGATTTGACTCTTCTTCCATTAATTTGGTCTGCTACACCATTCTTTGGGTGTCATGACTAGATGTATATGGTTGATATTTGCATGGATGCAAAATACCATCTTTCTCTCAAGAATAATCCCCTTTTAAAGCTTGGGTTGACATTGCTTGCTATTCGTCAAGATTGTACCTTCGATGCAATATTTGTCTCTGATATATTTGACAGAAAATCTTAAAGGGTAGTCCCTCAGACAATTCCAACCCTTAGGCTCGGTAAATTCTAAACAACGATCTGTTTGAGTTCTGTATTATTTAGAAACTTCTACAGTCATAAGCAGAATCTCCTTTGTGGAAATATTTTAATCTATATTTCAATGCGAAATGTTTGAAAGAGATCATGGCAAGGGATAATAATGAAATTAATTAAGAGCATAGCTCGCAACAATTAAAGTAATTGGAGATATCCAAGGTAATAAAATAAAAATGATTGGGGCGTATCTCGAAAAGAATAAGGCAACCAAGGATAGTAAACATGGGTAAGATAGAAAATGCCCCAGATATCGCAGCCTGAGCTTCTCTGTACAAACTTCTTGATGACCATTTGAGCTCAACATGTGTTTAGGTGATCCGAAGTACTTTGTCAATGCCCCAAGATGTAGCATATTTCCTCATTGTTAACTCAAGCATAGTAAGACTACTGTATGCCCCACTTTCGATCCAAATTTGAGCCGCCCTTTTCAGGTTTTCAACTCAAATCCCCTTTAGTCTCAAAGTGCCCTTTGCGGGTTTTCGCCTTGGCCTCTCCTTTGCTTTTCTTTTCTTTCTCTTTTTTGTTTTTCTCTTCTTTTTCCTTTTCCTTTTTTCTCTTTCCTTTTTTTCTTTTTTTTTTTTTGAAAGTGAAGTATTCTTCGATTAAATCCAAGTTCACAGGGTCAGGCAAGTTCTTGCCATTTATCTTAATCAACACCAATGCCCCCACCAGGGATAAGGTCATTCCCAATTTGGCATCCATTTTCACTGAGATCCTTTTGTATGGGAAGGATCCTTCTCAAAAATAAGTTTCCTTGATGAAATTTTCTGGAATGATCTTTCTGTCATCACTTCGTATCATTTGACCGTAACGGATAATTTTCGACCTCCTTTTTTAATCAGGTTCACTTGATCATCGGAATTGGATTTACTCAACTCTGACGAAACTCATGGAGAAGAGACCTTGCCAAAATTGCATTCATTCTATAAATCAACGAAAAATGTTGCCCCGGTGGAGGTTCTGATAGAGGCTCCCATGATCTTTTTTTTTTGCACCGTTCATTTTCGGGCGATATGGTATTTAATATTGAACAACCCGGATGCTTCAGATATCGTACTGCTATTTAAATTTAGTACATCGTCAGACACGGTCCCTTTCGGTACTCCATACTAACATAGAAAATGCTGGCTATTGACCTCGCATCATTGACATATGAGGCAACTTTTGTCCACTTGGCAACATAATCGACGACCACAAAAAGAATCTATACTCGTCAGAGGCTTTTGGCGATATCAGCCTGACGGCACACATGCCCCATATAGAAGAAGACTATGAGTTTCACTGATTCTTTGCAAGATGAGGTTTGCTTCTCATCTTGTTCACCGTCATCAAAAGATCAGGAGATAAGCTACAATCTTAGTCATCTTCAAAGTCTTGAGGTCCCACTAAACACATATCTAGCTCAAAAGGAGATTCTAAGTTAACAATAGTGTCACTCATATTATTGATATCTGGAGACCTGTTATAAGGATAAATGAAAATTTGAAGAACAAGAGAAACCAAGAATATTTACTCGTGTGGTATGATCATGAATGAAATGGTAAAGAACAGATGTTTGAAATAAGAAACGAAAGAATGTATTTCATTGAAATAAAGACGCTAGACATAAGCCTATTTCACAAAAGGATTCTTATTACCTCTAGGCTTAAAGCAACAAGTGTATTTTGAATATGACTCTAGATTAGCCCTAAAAAATACAGGGATCTCTTCCACCGTCCCATCGTTTAAAACACTCCCAAGTATGCAAAGGTGAATGCCTGTCAAATTCTTTTCTCTGCATCATTGATTATTGTGTTTATCCCCTCATCAGCATGGTTGGGTAACAAATTTTCTACGCCAGACCTGTTGTTGAACTTCACAATACCCATTTCAACGAGCCTTTTGACTAACTTTTTAAAAGGGATGCAATTTTTTATCAACTGTCCCGTGATTCCCGCGTGGTATTCGCATTGGGCGTTTTCATTGTACCACTTAGGGTATGGAGGTTGCACGGGTTTTGAGTAGAACGGTGCTACAACATGTGCATCAAATAATCTTTTGTATAGCTCCTTATATGTCACTGGAATAGGGGTAAACTGTATCATCTCCGTATTTCTCTTTGTGCTGGGCTCCTGCCTTGGTGCAACTTGCTGGCCTGTGACTACCATTCTCGATTGATTAACAATGAAAGGCTTTGAATATCCTGAGCTCACATTACTCACTTCATTTTCTCTCTTCTTTGGAGCTGACCCCCTCGTGCTTTCTCCAGCCTCTATTTTCTCGCACCTTATTACATTCTCAATCATTTCACTAGACATCACTATATCTGCGAAGCTCTTAGTTGCGCTCCCCAACATGTGATTGATGAGAGGTACCTTCAAGGTATTGATAAAGAGTATGGTTGTTTTTTTCTAGCAACGGTGGTTGGACTTATTTAGCGACCTCCCTTCACCTCTGAGCGTACTGCCGAAAACTTTCGCTTGACTTCTTCTTCATATTCTGGAGTGTAATCCTGTCGGGCGCTATATCCGTTACATGACCATACTGCTTCATGAAGGCCTGTGCTAAGTCCTTCCATGATTTGACTTGAGCCCGACTCAACCGATTGTATAATTTAGCCGCAGCCCCAATCAAACTATCTTGAAAACAGTAAATCAATAATTGGTCGTTGTTGACATATCCTGTCATTCTTCGACAGAACATTGTAATATGGGCCTCGGGGCAGCTGATCCCATTGTATCTTTCGAACTCTGGCATCTTAAACTTTGGAGGGAGTACCAAATCTGGGACCAAACTCAACTCCTTAGCATCCACTCCACATTGGTAATCAGCACTTTCCAATACTTTGAACTTCTCCTCCAACCATTTACATCGATCTTCGAACTGTTTTGGGAACTCAGCTTTTGCTTTTTCCTCTTCTGCTGCATCGTCGAAGTCGAGGACATCGAGGGTTATAAGATGGTCTCCAAGGTATGAACTCGAACTTATTGGGAAATTTACTGGTGCTGAAGTGCTGGTTTGATACAGGGGTTTAACATCAACAGACAGCCTTGGTGGCTGTGCTTGCATGTTCATTGGGGCAAAGCTTGTAGGACAAGTAGAGTCTTCGTTGTCATTCCCAGTATCAACCATTGGGCCTTTTCCTTTGTCAGACCCTCCCCTAAACAGCTGTGTCAGCTGACTTATCATGTTGTTCTAGGATTCTAGTATGCTTCTCTGGGATTCCAGCATCTGATCCCTTATCTCTTGTTAGATCCTGGCCAACTATTCATGCATCTGTAAATGCAGCTGCTCTTACATTTCCTTTTGCATATGTTCTAATTTTTCCAACCTCTGATCCATGGCTTTTGTCTTTCTTCGAGTGTAATAGCGATGTTCTAGGGTAACTAAAAATAACCTCTAGTTAATAGAGTTCTTTTTTGAATTAATACACATGATGTGATGTAATGCAAATGCATGGGATAAATACAAAAGAAGACGTCGACTCTGATTCAATTCCATTTAGAAAACTTTACTGGAAAACAAAATCTTTTACATAAAGTGTATTACATATATGGCTTGGCGCTAAATTCCCTTACCGAGTTGTGGCTACGATACTGGTGTAGTGCCTTCTCCAACTCTGCCGCTTTTTTCTAATCGTGTGCTCTCTGACCATTTCCGGATAACCACATTATCCTCCACTTTATCAAGGAATTTGCTCTCCATAGAAAAACTTTCTATTAGTAACCGAACCGTGAATCGATACCTCCTTTTTATGATAAAAATGCTATGCAATGTGATGCAAACATAAATAAAATGAAACACGTTAATACAGGAGAAATAAATAACCTAGAACACCTATCTGGGTAACCACTAAGGTTTGGCGTAACCCTAACTAGGGTAGGCTCCTAGGGTTTACTATATGTGGTTCAGTTCTAAAGAAAGGGGTACCTGAACCAGCAGATTCCTCAATCCTCACCCATTATAGGCTCATATGGACCAAGTTTGGTTCAGGGGGATACATTTCCCTATGGCCACGTGGAGGTGAAAACCTCACGAAGACATAGGTACGGATGTATCCCGGAAGCGATCCCCTAGCCCATGCGGAGGTGAAAACCTCACGAAGACATAGGTACGGATGTATCCCGGAAGTGATCCCCTAGCCCATGCGGAGGTGAAAACCTCACGAAGGCATAGTTCCTCACTCACACTTAAAAGGTACGACCACAACGGTCATGTAATATGATGCAAGAATATATCGAAAGACTCGACAAATAAAGTAAAACCCACAAGATAAAAACCGACAAAGACATAGAAAATGCAATGAGAGGATCATAGATTTAAAAACCCAATTTCCAATTTTTGACAAGAAGACAGAAAATAATCAATTTACAACTCGACTCTCTGATGTCTCCAGTGGAGTCACCAAGCTGTCGAAACCATTTTTTTGAAACCGAGAAATCGACTTTTGAAAACGAAAAGTTGGGAGTCGCCACCAATCGTTTTTAATAGGGTGTGATTGGATCACCTCAAAACACAGTCGTTTTTAATAAATAAATAAATTTTTCAAAAGCAGCGATTTTGGTCTCGAAAATAGAAAACCGGTTGAGTCGATTCGTCACGAGGAAGGATTAGCACCCTCGACACGCCCAAAATTGGTACTTGATTGATTATTTAGTGTCTTAATGTCAAAAATTAAAGATTTGGACAAAGTTCAAAACTCGATCCTCCTTTTATTGGCTTTTAAAACATTTAGGTAAGTCAAATGTGTATTAAAGACCATCTCACCTCAAGGTAAAACATTACATCTAGTACGTTAGGACACAACATTTTTTACCCTCAATTGTGAGCTTGCCTTTAAAACGTGCATTTTTGCCTTAAGAGGATATTCGAATATTCAAAACAAACAAAGAAAGTGAAACCCAGTACGTTAGGGCACGATTCTTCGAATTCTTTAAATACCGAACATTGCCTTTATTTTGAAAATTTTTGAGAGTGAACTGGTAAGAGGATATTCGAATATTCAAGATAAACAAAGAAAGCGAAACCCAGTACGTTAGGGCACGATTCTTTGAATTCTTTAAATACCAAACATTGCCTTTATTTTGAAAATTTTTGAAAGAAAATCAATGGATAAATGAATTAAGGACATAGATTTTTTAAAATGATGATAATAGACAACATGAAAATAATAATATGAGAATAATGCTAACCATATATAAATAAAAAAATAATAATAATAGAAATAATTAATAAAACAACAGTAATAATAAATACAATAATGTAACAAACATTGTGCTAATAGTATTAATAGTAATATTAAAAACATGATGATAATAACAAAAAATATGTTGACGATAACATTAAATATGGGGATAATAGTAAAAAAAATTAGAATAACAATGTTAAATTAGTAATAGTGAGAAATAGTAAATAATAATAATTTGATATAAAATGGTAATCGATAATGAACAATGGTATAAAAATATATATAATAAGTCTATGTATAATAGATATTTATATTTAAAATAATTAACTTCGCTTAAAAATATATATATATTTACATAATAAATAATAATAAATAAATAGTATAATAATATGAAACATAACTCAAATTAATTAAATTAATAGAAAATAATAAAAAATAAATATAAAAATAATGAGAATAAAGCTCAAATTAATTAATTTAACAGTAAAATAACAAAAATAAAAAAAGGGGTTAAATTGAATTAAAAATGAAAACTTTGGGGCCAAATCAGAAAGGAAATAAAATCAGAGGTAAACTCCCTCTCTTTTCCCTTCTTTAGTTTGTGTAAAGAAAAAATGTGAATGCCAAAGTAAACAAAATTGAATAATATAAAAAGTTACCTTAAAAATCTGATTTGTATTCTCTTTGATTTCGTATGTGTATTCTCTAAAAAAATTCCCCCCTTACAATAGTTTTTCCATAGCTTTTATAGCAAAATTTTACAACTTATAACAAGTAGGGTGATGGTGGTAGTGGATGGTTTAGTAGGATGTGGGGGTGATGGAGGTAGTGGATGGTTTAGTAGGGTGATGGAGTTAGTGGTCGGTTTAGTGGGGTGTTTAATTTGGGCTGGTTTGATTGGGCCCGGGCAGAAATTGGGCTCAACAGGCAACACCAAATTTTACTACATAAGCACGAAAATTTATAGATGAGATATGTGTATAACAAATGTATATTAGTAATGTAATTATGCATGATAATGTAACAAATTTTACATAATTATGCATTATTCGTGCTCATTTGTACTATAAACATTTGTTACATTTTCAAGAAAAAATTTAAACTCTACAAGTAAAAAAATTATAAAATATAATGCAGCCTTTAATTTTATATTGTTAGTAAAAAAAAGAAAGCAATCCCACATTGTCTATATATACACATCTCATATTTCACATTGCTTAAAAAAATAAGGGAAATGAAACTTTTGGCCTATATAAAGGTTTGCTTTGTAAGTTTTATTTCCACATTAATATGTGGCACAAAAAAAAAATTGGTGTTATTACTTTTAATGCTGATGTGGCAAAAAACACTTTCAACGAGAAACATTTTACTTCCTGAAAACATTTTGTTAAAATTGACCCATTCCCATAATTTTTCAAAATATCGGTCTATTTTGTAATTAAAAAATAATTTTATTTAGTAATTTAGTCCTTACTTTTTATAGAATTTAATTTGTGGGAGAATGATTCGTATATTTTGGAAATTATTTTTCTTTCGAATGTAATTTCTAAAATTTTCATATATAATTAGAAAGTTAAAATTAACTTTTGAGATAAGATTACTCTTTTCTTTTTATTTTAATACAATATTTTTTAGCCACAAAATCATAGAAGTTATTTAATTTTAAACTTATTTTAAATACTTTCGAATTAAATTTAAAATTATATTTCAATTTAAATATATATCAGATATTTTAAACATATTTTAAATATTAATTTTGAGAAATGTATTAATTTATAATAAAAGTAAATCAATATTATTGAATAATCATTAAATGGCATGTTTGATAATAATAACCTCACTTTTGTTAATAATAAAATAGAGATAAACATTAAATCTATATATGAATTTTGTTCAAACATGCAATTTGATATATGAGCGTTGATTTAATGAATTATATCGTGAAACTTGAGTTGTAATTTATATATATGTATATAAACTTTGATTTTGATTTAATAGTACACATTTAGTGAAATGAATATGTGTATTCATTTTCATATTAGATTAATATAATTATTTATGTGTGCTACATATCAATAATGATAATTCGATAATATTGTTAATGATTTATGAATAATAAATTAAAAAAAATTCACGTACAACATTGTATGTGGAATTAAAGTTCAGACCTCATAAAAAAAATCCTTAATTAACTAAAATTTTGTAAAGGAAATTAGAAACCCAGCGGAAGCGGAGGTTAAACCTTGTATTAAAGTAAAACGATTAACTGCTATAGACCGAAGCTGTCCACAAGCTTTCAGGTAAAAGGAATTAAAATAGGTTAAAATGTGCTGTTAGTCCCTATAATTTGACGAAATTTAATATTTAGTCCTTATTTTATAAATTTAAAAATTAAGTCCTCCCATCTTTTTGATTGAAAAATATTAGTCCAGACATTAAAATTGCAAGTATTATCTGTGGAATTTTATCAATTTAGAATTTTTATTAGAATGTTTTCATATAAATTGGCATATGATTGATAGAAAATAAATAGGTTAAATTGACAAATTTTGATAAAAACTACTAACAATATTTTGATTGGATTAGGATTTTTAAATTTAAAAATAAGAGGATTGAATTTTTAACTTTTAAAGTATGTGGACTAAATCTCAAATATTATACAAGTACAGGGACTACCAACCAATTTTAACCATTAAAATATTTATTTTTATGTGAACAAATGAAAATAATTTTAGTGAAAAAAAAAACCCCTGAGAGAGAGAGGGAGAGAAGAAAAATAGAAAATTGAACTTTTTTTATTGAAAAAGAAAAGACAGTGAAGATTCAAATATCGGTTATCAGAACCTATTCACTTCCTTCACGTCATCTTTCTTTTCCTCTTTTCAATTTACCGGCTCTGCCATGCAAAATCCCCAATTCTTATCCAGAAAACCCTAATTTTTTTAATTTTCTAATAAATCTTATTTTCATTTCCTTTAATTTTGATTTTAATAACTCAAGCTCATAACCCATCTGAAAAAGAAGAAAAAGGAAATGAGCAATTTGAGGACTGTTTGTAGGCCACACATGGTCTTCACTTCATTGATGTGTAGTAGCAGGCACCACTACCTCCATCAAGCTCGATCCAGAACTGGAGTTGCCTTTCGAAACCCTGATTTTAGGTCATCTTCCTTCTCTCCGTGGCTCCATTTGTCCAGAGATTTGAGGAGGAAGGAGCCTTGGTTTCGGGTCAATCAAAGAAGAACTGTCGTTAGGGCATCGAATTGGTCCGATCAAAAGTCTCCCTATGAAACTCTTGGTAATTGTTTTAGTCCTTATCCGCTATTAGCTCGATGAGAAAAGCGCCTTTCTTTTTATCGTTTGGTTATATTCCAGAAAACAAAATACTTCTAATAATTTCTTTTTCTGGGTCTGCTAATTGTAATTATATTGGAACTTTGATTTCTAAACAACAGAGTTAGAAAGGGATGCTGATGAAGAACAGATAAAGACTTCATATAGACGTTTGGCCAAATTCTATCATCCTGATGGTATGCGTCCCTTTAAAGTTTCATAAGTGAAATATGTGTTCTTACTGACTTGATTTTGTTTTCTTCCATCTTTTGGGCATTGGTGTTGTGATTGAGAATGAAAATTTTGCGTTGGAATATTTGGGGGTTGGGCAAATTAAATGTAGGTCTTTAAGTAAAGTGATTAGAAGTTTAAAAAATAGAAGTTGTTTATAGTGAACTCTGTTTTATTGATTACTGTTGAGGGTTATAAAATGAGCTGAACAACAAGGAACCACAGGGGTTTAACTTTTAAGTAGTGGGATTAAGGTAATATCGTAAGAGTTTAATTGCCCTTGAAGGTGGCTTTTGCTCAGAAACAAAAATAAAGAGTTCTGATGTTCTAAAAAGTTAGAGAGTTTGGCCTTCAGATGATTTTGTATGGCTTGCAGTTTCAGCTAATGGGCTTTCAGGTGGAATTGAATTATTTGAGATATTAGGAGTTTTTGGTTGGTAAGAAAGGTGACTTGTGATTTTACATGTTTGCTGGGAGAACTGTTTTGCAGACTTTTTGGCAGAGATGAAATCATTGATCTTAATTGTTTCACGCTTGTTTGTGATGATTTCTGTCTTATCTTCCAACAATTCCCGAAAAAGGCTTTTGTATTTAGCTTTGGTGTCATTCTTCTTGAGTTTATTATGCCTTTTGAAGTCACTTTGATGAAAGCTTTAGTTTCATGCATTGTTCAAGGAGTTCTTACAGAGTTGTCTCATGTGTGGGGTGATCCCTTCTAACTGGTTTTTGTGGTTAACTTTTTTTTGTTCATGTTTGGGTAATTCTTTGTTGTTACCATGGATTTCCATGTTATTCGGGCATTGGTATAAGCTAAGGGAGCTGGGGATTTGAGCTGCTAGAATGATGTTTGGAGGTAATGCTGCTTTGGATGCTCAATTCTTGATTGTTACGCAGAATTTTTGTAAGGTTTGAGGTGTTTTTTTGTTTTTTTTTTTACCACTGTAACCACCTTTGAGTTTTTCTTTTTTAAATAAAATTTTACTTTGGCCGAGCAAAAATATATATGTGTGTATGGTTTCAATATTACAGTAAATTCTTTTTATGTATTTTCTCATCATTATGGTTTCACCATTAGCCCTTTGTCTAGTAACAGAAAATTAGATTGCAAGGTTATTATGTGGTAATGGGAGAGTTTATCCTTAGCAATTATTTGGGGTATCCCTCTTGGTAGGACGTTTCCGTGTGAAATTCTTTTAACTGTATTATATAAGAAATCAGCATCTGAAACGGTTGAGAGGAGAGTGTAATGATGTTATGTTGGGTTAAATTTGGATGCTAGGTGTTTTTATCGAGTACTGAAAATTTGTTGGCATTTCAGCGATTTCTTAAAAATGTGGCATCTATTCTTACTAACTGATCATTTTTCAATTTGAAGTCTATAATGGTAAAGGGACTCTTGAAGAAGGTGAGACTGCTGAAGCAAGATTCATTAAGATTCAAGCGGCATATGAACTGCTCATAGATGGGGAGAGGCGGAGGCAGTATGATATGGATAATCGAGTCAATCCAATGAAGGTAAGATATGCAATTTTATGGAATCGAACTTTGTTTGGGAACTGGGTTTATTTAGATGTGGATTTTCCGAGTGATTTGTCATCACCATTTTTCCCCCCTCTCTGAAATTGAAGATTGAAGCTGTGCAATAAGAGACCTAATATCCTCGATCCAAATTTGCTTGGGAACAAATTGGATTGGTCCCCCTCATTTTACTCTTTGTCAGCTACACTCTTAAGAGTCACATTTCCTTTTCTTTTTAATCCTTTCTTCCAGGCATCTCAAGCATGGATGGAGTGGCTTATAAAAAGGCGGAAAGCTTGGGATCAGCGTGGAGATATGGCTGTTTCTGCTTGGGCTGAGCAGCAGCAGCGTGAGCTGAATCTCCGAGTCCGCCGTCTTTCCCGTTCTAAGGTAACTAACTACTTCCGAAACTTCTCTAACAATATAAATGTACGAGGGTGGACTTCCTAAATAAACATTTCCTGGTTTGCCGCCTTATGTGTGGTAAATTTTAGTTTTATAACCAGTGTACAGCAGTAGAATCTAAATTGAAGTACACACATGGTTTAGCATTGAAGAAATTGAATGAACTTGAAACTAATTCCTAGTTGACTCAAAATCTGAAAGACTGTTAATATTACTATTTTTCATTACCCTATACACAATCAACTTCATATCATTAATTTTTATGTTTCAGTCAAACAGATGGTGCTTCATTCCAGCGTAGTTGCTAAATATCTGAAAATATGTATTTGGGTGAAATTGCAGATAGATCCTGATGAAGAGAGAAGAATCTTGGCAAAAGAGAAAAAGGCATCAATGGAACACTTTAACAGTACTCTTAAGCGGCATACGCTTGTGCTAAAGAAAAGGGATTTAATGCGCAAGAAAGCAGAAGAGGAAAAGAAAAAGGTTATAAATCAGCTTTTAGCTGCAGAAGGCCTTGAACTCGATACAGATGATGAATCTCAGTAGAAATATATTATGTTGTACATATTCATTTCTTTATGTACCTCCTTATTAGATCCCTCCCGCATATACATAGATGCATGCTTTTGCGCTTAATCCAAAGGAAATACAGAAACTGTATATAAAATTGCTTCAAGTTTAAGAAAGAAATTGTTATTACAATGCGGGTGTATGTGTTATGGTGAATGCATGCAACTGCATGTGCTGGTGCAAAATCTAGCCCTTTTTTAGCCTTAGAATGCTAATTAAAAGTTGGAAAGAGGGGACATCTAAAATTTGACACCGGAAATAGGAAAATTCCAAATGGCGTTTATTACTCCATTGTTTTCCTTAAGATGGAAATGAAACAGAAGCTTTGGCTAACAGAGATTAGCCATAACCCGTTACAGACTTAGTAACAGTGTTGGAAATGAAAACAATTTGTTACAGACTTTGTAACAGTAAACAAAAACTGTGTTCATGTTAGATTACCTTCAAAGGATAAACGTAACGTGTGTTTATGAAAGATATGTTGAATATATCAAGGGATCCCCTGCTTGCCTAGAGACAAGATCAAGTGCTAGGATCTTTTATGTAAGTTAAGTGTCGGTTCACAAGGAGTTCAATCAGTGGATCCTCCACATCAGACCCAGCCCAAGTCTTATCCCGGTGAACTGAAATATTTCCATTATCTGTGACAACTGTGACCACCTCTTTCCGGGTCAAAAGCTCATTGGCTACAACTGCATGCATTTTGTACTTTTTAAGAGCCATAATGGCCTTCTCTAGGAGAATTTTTGAATCTGTCTCAAGCTGTTGATCGAAACCAGATAAAATGGAGCCAATCAATTCATGATGCATGACACGGAAGAGCATTCATTTGAATAACAACTTTCAATAAGTTCTAGCTTCCAAAGCAAACAATAAAGCAAGTGCACCACTGTGTCTGACCTTGAAGGATATGCAGAAAGCCTTGGGAGTCCATTCCGTCCTTAACACCGAGAGCATCTTTGGCACTTGCATAAGTCGCATGTCCAAAGGGCCAGATGCTGACTGAATCTTGTGCTCTACCTGTGCAATTAATCAGTGTTTTTGCCAAAGAAGAGAGAGATTATAAATGAGTATTCAAATGAAAATAATATTTCAGTCTAGAAAAGGAAGATGATTTCATTATATTGAACCAATACCATGCTCTTCCAAGGAACATAAAAATCAGAGACAGCAGCAGCAAGATAAAACATTGCATGAGGTCCAAGGGTTCTCATTGCTGAGGCAATGATCTTTAACATCTTCACTTGCAAGAAAAACCATTCAGGTCATAAGAGATGGTTGTTGTATATGATGAATTTCAGATGTTTTCAGTGTCATAACAAAGAGCATACTTAAAAGCTATTTATCTAATGACAGTGAGAACTAAATATGGTTACCAAATCTGAAGAAAAACTGAAAAAATAGAGTGCCTAACATTTTCTCCTAAAATTTACTTCAGAATATCTCTCCCAGTGCATTCATCAACATAGAGAGGTCGTGGCCTCAGCCAAAGCTATCATTATGCTTTGCCAAAAGCAAAGATAAGAGACCATTAAGTTAAAGCAATTTTAACCAAAATGGTAGCTCACCCATGAAAAAGCATATAATAATGGCTAAAGCTATCACCATGTTTTGCCAAAAGCAAAGAGGAGAGATCATTAAGTATTAAGTTTTTTTAACCAAAATGATAGCTACCCCAGGAAAAAGGATATAATAAAGACCAAACTTTTAAATATATTTAACTGTACACTTGAAGCTTCACCCACAAAATACGCATTGTGAGTTCCCAAAGGTACAAATATATCAACATTGGCAATGGGTCATTAATATGAACCTCAAGGAGTCATATGAAAGTTTATTGAAGACAACCTGAAGATACTCAAATATGGTTGCAAAGGGTAGCTTCAAAAGGAGACCATCTGCTACTGCCTGCAAGAAAATGCGATGAGGCCAACTGTTAAAACAATGTTGATAAGGCTTGCAACCATTCACTAAAAAAGCCACAAGCTATATCAAAGATAAAACTAGAAGAACGATTAATTAGTAATGTTGACAGCCATACAGCATGATGATCTCTAATGGCCCCCTTCACTGCTTCAGAATGTGATTCCCGCACTGAAATATTAGACATAACCCAGTAACCTCAGAAGGAAATTCCAGCACATTATTAGCACATATTGCAGGTAAAAATTGGCAGATCAGTGTCATAACATATATAGAAAACAACATGAAACAAAGAAGCACATTTCTATTAAATTATGATTACCCCTCCCCTTCTAGAATTCTTTAATGAAGTAATTCAATAACTCATGTGATACAAAATAACCTATCAAAAGCCAATTTAATGCAGTCGAGTCATGACCGTTATCAAATTATAAAATAAAGAGAAAGATTCCACTAAAACTGTATAATTTGGGGTAAAGATAATCCACAAACCTTGAAAATTGAAATCATCAGCGAGCTCAAAGCATTCCAGCAAAGGATCCTCAGGAAGAGACCTGCAATACGGCTGGCAGGTTCCCCTACATACACAAGTTGAAGAATCAATACAAATATCCACTGAACACCAACAAAAAATAACCGACCGTGTAAATAAACAATCAACAAAAATGAAATTCACCTCCGATACAAAAAGATAACCTTATATCCAGCCTTAATAAAATACCTGCAAATAATAGTTCACTCAGTTAAAAAGGAGCCCACCATTCAATCAAAAATCTCAAACTGTTCAAAATTCCTTCACATTACTTACTCTGTAGAAGCCGCTCCTCTATTCCCTGAACTAAAATTATCAATATACCGAACACACCGCTGCTCCAGAGGAACCGTAGTTCCGCCTGATGTCACGCACACAACCCTCCTCCCTTTGACTTCTCCTGAAAAATACGAAAAGGTATACATATACATACAAATATACGGTACGGAAAGACATGCAGAATTGATTCGCTACATGTACCGCACCAGAAGGAGAATCAAATTGGATGAACTGATTCAACTTGTCAGTGATTTTAGCGGAATCTTTGAGAGGAGGAGCTGACTCGAAGAACGAATCGATCTCCTCGTGAAAAGCTGCAGAATCCATTTCAATTCCCCTAGTACAAATCAAAAAAAAAAAATCATGCAAAACGAACCCTAGTTGAATTGAACTTATAACAACATCCAGAATATTAATCAAAATAAAAAAGTTTCAATCATTTGGGATTGAAATTTACCTTAAAAAGAAAGGAAAAAACAGGAGAAATGAGAAGTAAAAGGCGAGTATACAATGAGTAAACACTGGCGATAGATAGATATGTATAAATAGGAGAATCACCCAACTCTTGTAAATCTCTTTTATTTGGAAGTTTTTATAATTTCATCCTCTAACCAAGATTGTTTTTGTGAATTATTTAATTTTAAAATTCAACTGTTTAGTCAAAGAAAAAGACACTTAAACCCTGTAAAAGAAAAATACATTTATCCTACAATGACCGTTTTACCCATTAAGTTTGAATAAAATTTCATAGCCCTAATATCTATTTAGCAAGCACATTTTAAATCAAAACTAATATATGTATCTTTTTATTCTTCAGTTTGTTATAAATAAATAACTTTATTTAATTTAGTTTTGGATATATCTCATTTTTTCCTTAAAATTATAAAATTTCAACATTTATAAAAAAAGAGATATTTTATTAAAAAAAAAGAGTTGTTATCAATTTGTTTTTAGCTAATTGTGATTCAACATTTACAAAATCGAAAAATATATTAAAATTTATAAAAGAAAATTCAAATTTAAAATTAATTACATGCGAGTAAAATTTTAGCACCTCGTTAATTTCAAAATTAACACCTTGTTACTTAATAAATTATTTATAAGTTTAATATTGTTTAATTAAATTTTAAATTTTGAAAATTCACCAAATGTGACAAATTTATAATATTCAAACAATAAAATATATCATTTATCTTTTTCTTCTTTTTCTTTGTGTGCCGCCGCCGGTGCCAAGTCCTTAAAATTTGGCGGCCTTTTTTACATCGCGTCGTTGGTGGTGGAAAATGGTGGGGTCCACGATCCAAGTGAATTTTTAAAAATAAAATTTGAATCTGGATTATTTCTATTTTTTATATAATATTTAGAATTATTAATAGATCTTTTTCAACCTATAAATAGGAAGATAATATCTTCAATCCATTCAAATTCAAGTTCTCTTGCATTGACAATAATATCATGCTAATCAAACTAAAATCCAATGACAATTTATTAAAATTTTAATTAAATTCAATAAATATAAAATCATATGGGCTTTGAAATTCGATCACTAAAATATGATATTTTTAAGGAAATTATTTTGTATATTGTCAACGGAGACTTTGAATTTATAAATAAGATTAGAGAATTGACAAGTGTCTTATAAAGGTTTTGTAAAATATTTAAAAAAGATATATGTCAATTTTGTAAATATGTATGTATTTGTAACTTAAAATAAACTTACATATATAAATTGAAAATATATTATATTTAACATCTGATTATATTAAAAGATAGGCTTAAAACACAAATTGGTTCACACTACTCAGTGGTCTCACAACTAGTGGTTCGAGAAGGCGATGATTGTTAGCATAAGTCGTCTATGGGGAGGTACAAATGCAATGTCGACAACGATGCCTCATTTGTTGACAGCAAGTGTATGGGATGGGCTATTGTTATGCACAATGACATGGGTGATTTTGTGAGGTGCATTTCGAGGTTCATGAAGAGCAAGCTTGATCTTTTTAAGACTGAAATTTTGGCTACTCGTGAGGTTCTTTCTTAGCTTTAGTTTTTGCACGTGGATGGCGTTATAATGAAAACTGATAGTCAAGACAGGGTTTCAATTATGGTCATATGGATGATTTTGACTTAGATTTATTACTAAAGAATTGTGTCCATATTGCATTCGGTTTTCAATCATTCTCCTTCCGTTGTATTCATAAGGATGCTAATAAAGTTGCACACACTTTGGCAAGAGTAGCTTTATTGAGAGCGAACTACATGGACTATACTATCTGTCCTTTCTTTATTGTTGGTATTGTTAATGCCGAGAGATTGGCTAGTATGGATGATAACGAGGGAGCTAGATTTAGGTGTATTGGGTAAGCATGATGGCTTTGATATAGTTGCTTGATTAATGGTCTAGTGTTCCATTTTAATGATTTTGTTTTTCCTCAAAAAAACACACAAATTGGTACCTAAATTTTATCATTTTCTCATATTGGTATCTAAACTTCTTCTTTTTTATCACTAGTGGTACATAAACTATTTTTTTTTTCTAAGTTAGTACTTCAATTAGTCAAATTGTTAAATCTATTTTTAAACAGGCTTAACCCAAAAATTTATACCTAAATTATTTTTTTTCCATTTTAGTTACTAAACATTTTTTATCATAAGTGGTACCTAAATAGTTTTTTTTTTCAAGTTGATACCTTTGCTAGTTCAATCTTTAATTAAATCGTTAAGTCTATTTTTTAAAAAATAGCCTAACATATGGCAAAAAAGAAAAAAAGTATTTTTTTCTCATATATATTTTCTATTTTTAGGACTAGACTGGTGGTCGAACTAGTCAAACCACCAATTTTCAAACTGATCAATTTGTTTAGTTTAATCAAATAAGTTATTAAAAAATTCATAAAAATAAAATATTTGAAAATAAAAAAAAACCTGGTTCAATTGATTTTTTTTTTTAGCTTGGTTCAATCAGTTTATATCGATTCATGGATTTATTATTGGCTAGATTTTTTAACAAATATAGCATTTTGGTGTAAATTGAATAACATAAAAAAAGTTTAGGTACCACTTGTGAAAAAAAAGTTTAGGTATCAACTTGGGAAAAATGGTATAGTTTAAGTACTAATTTGTGGGTTAATTCCTTTTTAAAATAGATTTAACAATTTGAGTAACAAATATACCAACTTCAAAAAAATGAGTAGTTTAGATATCACTTGTGATCAAAAAAAAGTTTCAGTACCAAGTTGTGAACAAGGGTATAGTTTAGATACCAATTTATGATTAAGCCTAAAATATAATTTAATTTAATAATCATTAAAATGTTTTTTATTATAATTAATTATATTTTTATTGTTTTGAAATGAAAATTATTGAATATAATTATGTAACATTTAAAAAAAGCCCAAATTATGCATGCAATTATGTTTACAATTAATTACGCTATTTTTGTATTAAATTTCTAGCATTATATGGTTAATTGGTTCACCTAAAATGATAAATACATAAACTATTTTTCTAAAATAAAAACTAAAGTCATCCTAAATAATTAATGTTGTCAAATCATAAAGTATTTTTATCAATCTAAAAGTGTTTTTCCTAGTTTGTACTTTTATATAAATTATAAAATAAATAGAATTGATAATATATAATAATTTAAAAAGAATAAAAATAGTGCAGAAATTACAAGTGTATTTTTAAAATTATAATATTAAAATTTAATTCAATAAGTAAAATTAAATTATCACACCAAAACAAAAGAAATCCATTAGTTAGTTGTCAACTAGAACGTAGGGGTAGCTTTTATATTAAGTTATTGATTAAAGATATTTAATTAAACTACCACCAATTAATGTTGACAGCTACGATTTTTAAAATGAAAATATATCAGTATTAGCGGCTTTAAATTATGTGTTCATTAAACTCAAGGAAATATTGCGGTAGTCCCTATACTTTTTTAGGGTAAACTATAGAGATAGTTGCCTAATTATTAATATATTTCTATTTTGGATATTTAACTATGAAAATTTTCAATTTTGTTAATAATATTTTATATTAATTCTATTTTGGTTAGTTGATGGGAGTAGTTATGTAGCCTTTTTTTAATTACTATAATAACATATTTAATCCACAATACTTATATATTCTATCAATTCAATCTTAATTCTAAATAATTCGGTAGATTTAGTCCTCCACGTTTGTAAATTCTACCAATTCAATCCTCAAACATATAATTAAATATAATTATATTTATATTTGAACAAATAATGAAATTTTGATAAACTTGCCTTGTAAATTTGTGATTTTTATAAACTTCATTCATGGTTATGCTCATAGCATTCAACAAAGGAATCCAATTTTTCCTCTGAAACCTAACAAATAATTAACAAATAAAGAGAATAATAAAAAACTTTCCATAAACTTTTGCATTCTTGTCAACTTGAAGAATAATGTAATAAATTATGGTAAAATTTATCTTCATTTAATTTATTTGAAATTTATTTAGAAAAATGTGTAAATTTTAGAGGTTTTCGATTTTCTAACTTGAATTTTTTTTATTTTTGTAATATTTTTAATTTTTAGATACATACATTTTTTATAATTTATAGCTTCTTTTATATTCCATAAAGTTTATATAATTTCTTTTAATTTTTAAAACATTTTTTAAAAATTATGACATGATCAATGCCACATGTTACAACTTAAGAGTACATTTTGTCCTACATTTAACACTAATACAAAAAAATATCAAAATCCCTAACAGAATGAAAATTGAAGTATCAACTTAAGACAATAAAGAATTTATAAGTGCCCACTTGAGAGAATGTGTCGAGTATGAGAAGCTAAATATTAATTTGTAAATGCGAAGAGTTAAATTTATTAAATTATTTAGAATTAAAATCAAATTGATAGAATATATAAAAATTAAGTACTAAATATATTATTATACCAATTAAAAAAAGCCAACATCTATCACTTCGCTGAACCATTTAAGGCAAAGTGACCAAAATAGAAATGATGTAAATCGTGTGACCAAAATAAAAATGATTTAAATCCTTAGCTAAATTGAAAATTTTCATACTTAGATAGCAAAAACAAAAACAGGCTAATTGTATAATTTTACCTTTTGTAAAAATCAAGAATGGTTGACTCATTAAAAGCTTCGACTCAAAAAAGGGACTGGAACCATTTTCCTCAATAGACACGACTTTGAATATCTATAATTGAATAAAAATTAAAGTTTTATAAGAACTAAAAAATCTCATTTTATAATTATATAAAATCTGCACTTTAAATTAAAATTTATGTATAAATCTAATATTTATCTTCTTCTTTTTTTTTAAGATTTTCTTTTAAAGTAACCATCAATTCCATACAATTTTCACAAATCATTAATAAAATTATCAACATAGCATAATTAAAATTTCTCAACATCAAGGGAGATTGATCAAACAAAATAAACGCACAAAGAAATATATAAAAAAATAAAATAGCAAACTGAATTCAACTTGCTCATATAAAGCAAACGGAAAAGATGTCTTAAGGATAAGCAGCTGAAAAAACCAGACACTCAAATCACAGAGAGCATGTAGAGCCGTGCTCACTGTACTTTATTTAAAAAACAAGACCAAGAGAGAAACATATTTGTACCTAGAAGTAGCCATGCAACCATAACAAGAGCTAGAGAATCACTCCTCCTCGGTCTCAGACTCAGCATTTTGGAGCCACTCGATGAAGGGCTTGACATTCTTCCATATCTGAGAGCTATTATTACTACCAGCTATACCTTTCTGGTACCACTCCATGATAAACTCTTCTTCCAATATGTCATCATCATACAATACTTTAATAACTAAAGCCACCTCCTTTGCTGCCTCAGGGCTGGCCTTGCCACAAAATAACTCCATAGAATGTAGAAGCATCATCTGGCATCCCTCTTCATTGGCTGCAGCTGCTGCCGCTGCCCCTGCTGCAAGGTAGTTCTTCTTTTTAGTTACTTCCTTAGCAAACCCTTTCCCAACATCCCCAAAGAGTGCTGTGAAAAGAGCATCCATGATTTCTTGGGAAGTTCCAGAGAGTGAACCTAGGAAGGATTTAAGCTGAGTTGGAGAAGACCCTTTCTTGAGATGTTCCTTTATCTCGTTAACAAGTTTCTCATGGGTATTGAAACCTTTCTCATGTACCTTGACATCACACTCCGGAGTCTTCTTCACTGACTTTTTCTTCTCTTCATTGGTAGATAGCATCACCATATCTGCAGTAACAGCACTTAACTGCTCTTGAATCCTTTGTTGAGCAGCCGCCAGTGAAGTATCTGTTTGCCACTGGACATCATCGTCGTCATCACTGGCTACCTGTTCATTCTCATCAACCTGGCTTTGTGAAGGGGAATGATCCTCATCAGAATGCTTGCTTTTCTTCTTGGTTACTGCACCCTTGGAAGCAACAACCTTTGAAGTAGTAGAGGAACCTTTCTTTTTTGCCTCCTTTTTAATCTTCTTCAGCTCTTCATCAGCAGCCTCACCCTCCTTGAGTCTCTCCTTTTCAGCTCTCCTCATCGCTTTCTTGTCTTTCGTTGACTTCTTTGCCTCAGGTGGGTTTTTAAGAATGAATGTTGTAAGCTTATCTCGCATGTCAACATCGGAAACAAATCCACATGCAGCACATTTCAGGGTAATCATCTGCGTCTTGGTAATAATTATCTCCGTTTCAGGGTTCCCACAACCATAGCATTGAACATACTTCTTAATGAAGTTCTCAAGAAGCCCTGCAAGCTTGGCAGTGTCGTGGGCCCCATTTACATGTGAAGTTCCAGTCTTCTCATCAAACTTGGATTGAGCTCCCAGTTCACAACCAAAATACTTTGTAGTGTAAGAAGCAGGTCTAGCCAAAGCCTTTGCAATCTCAACCATATTAACTACATTAGTCTTGATGCCATTTCCTCTCCCTTCAATCTTAGTTATCATCTTGGGCATCTTATACCTATAAAAGGCATCATCACTGTTTGAAGCACCAATATTTTGCAAAGCCATCTTGATCAGAACCGTAGGTGAGCGTTAATCAGAAAGGACAGATCAAATACTTGTGTTTTCAATCGCAATGCAAAAGTTTTTACCAGACAGCCTCCTTGCACAATGGCAACCGAGACAGTGTGTGTTATTAGCCTCAATATGCATGCAGATTATTTCAGAATAGGAAATTATATTCTTTTTTCTAGACTTGGGACAGTACTCTCCGAGTAATCCAAATGACGACAAAAAGAGAGAGGCCCGTTCAGACATAAAAGAAGATTCAATCGTATCTATCTCCACTTTGACAAGCAGAAGACACAGCAGATTAAGCTGCCAACTTCCTGAAATAAAACCAGTCAATCCAAGCAAAGGTTGAAGAGTAGTATATCGATAACCGGCAGAAAACTCATCCACACCAGGAAAATAACACTTGGCAACGAATAGCAAGCATCGACCCAAATAAAAAGTTAACAGTAAAGGAACAATGACACATAAGAATACAATTTAGAATGTTACATATACATGAAGATATATACAAAAATTTCAAATGCCAACAAAACATCACAACTAATAAATATTCATTTCCTAAAGCCTACAGATTCCAGTACTAATCTAGACACGCAATAGCAATCAAAAAGTTAAAAAAAAAAAAAACTATTAAATTTCAGGGTGAATCTAAAGAAACAAAATTACACAGATAAAATTGAAAAAAGTAAAATCTCAGTTCTAAAACCTTTAGTAATGTTATGAGATAGATTAAATAAAGAACTATTAAGTACTGCAAATTCAGCATTAGATAATCTAAACAATCCTTTCAGCGTTAAATAATGAAAAAACTAAACAGAACATATATATATATAATATCTGCATTGGAATCATCTAAATACGGAAAAATCTTCATTAGGATAATGAATAATCGAACTACAATCCATCAGGCCAGAACCAAACTACATCAATCAGATCATCAATCCAAATCCGAACCTATATAAGCTCATAAAATATAAAAATATAAAAATATAAACAGATCTATAACGATTCAACAACAGAAAACATAAACCTAGATATTGGAGAAAGACATCAGAGAATAAAATAAACGATACAAAAATAACAAATTAAATCAAACAAATTCAGAATAGAAATAAAATTGGATACGGAAGAATCATACCTTTTATTAGATGGGAAAAGGAGAGTTTTTAGAAAGATTGGGAGTTTGAGAAGAGAATGTATGGATTTGATGGGAGAGAATGAAGAAAAGCACGCAGCTTTATACGCCGAATTGCAGAGAAAATGTGAAAACTCTAGGGCAAACTCAAAAACTTTGAATTTTGGAAAGGTTAAAATGTGATAAGTCCTTATACTCTCCTTAAATTGTAGTCTTGTACTTTTATTTTTTAGATTTTAAAATTTAAGTCCAAAATAATTTTAACTGTATTAACATTTAGATCTGAATTTTGAAGTCTAAAATTAAATTGACAAAACTCCTAAAAGTAAAAGTATAATAAATAAATTTCAAATTTACAAAAATATAGAGATATGTGACATATTATAATCTTTTTAAAAATAATTACTTTTGAACCGACTTACTTTATTTACATTCTTAACGTTAATTCCATTTATTACTTATGATAAATTTTATTTGTCTCGACTTATTTGGTTGATAAAGTGCAACTATGTCATAATTTTTATGTCATATTTGATGGTATATATTGTAATTACATAACTAAATTATTTTAAATTCTTAACAAAATAATTATTATAAAAATTATCAATAATACTAGAGAAAAAGTATCTAAAATAACAAACTAGAGAAAGTATTCGACAATATGATTAATAATAAAATTAACAAGAAAAATAAGCCTTGTATGTAGTTTTATCTAATTACTCTAACATTTCATATTTATTGGTTTATTCTCTCTCTACCATAAAACATATACTCTTTGTTATCATTGATTGGTCATTGACCAAGTTTAATAAATACTAAGTAATTTAGTATAAATATTTTATAACAAATATCATGTAATTTAGTTTTAAAAGCCACTTAGTAATTAGAGTTAGGTGTAATTGCGTATAACTACACGTCTGTAGCATATTCGGGTAATCATTGTAATTAGTGAGTCCCATTGCATTAAGTATAATTAGAGCACTCCAATTATATTCTCCAATTCTTAAAGAGAGAGTGAGAATTGAAGTAATTATAGAAATATTTACAAATATTTACACTAAAATCCAACTATTCTATGGCTTTCAAAATATGATGGTAGTTATTGCATATACTGCAAACTATAGGGTGCAATGTTAGTGACAAAGATAAGATTTGTCCCTCCTACAGAAAAAGAGCAATATCTTGGGCCCCTAAATGAATTGAATTAAAAATGCATTGTTATGCTCAATTGAGTCGATATAAAATATAAAACTCATTTATATTTATCAGGCTATTCGAGATTCAAGAAATAAAATATTAGACTATACAAATATTACTATTTTGTGACTTGTTCAATTTAGATATCACAGACAAAAGGATGGACTACATAGTAACATTATCATGAAAAATTTATGTCTAATTATGATTTCCTACAACTTAAGTAATAATGATGTATTTCTAAATGTCACTTATTGATTACAATATTAGAGTTGTTTTAATATTAGTGCAAACCTTACAAAATCCTACTAAATCGCACCTTATGGTTGAAATGATTAGAATTCAAAAAAAATTGAAATTATATTTAACCTTTCATATAATTTAAATTGATTGATTATATAAGAATATTCATATAATTAATTTAATTTAAAAACATTAAATTTATACAATATATGGATGTGCTCAATGCAAATACATTTGAAAGGTAAAGAAACTAACCCAACTTAGGTTGGTCATATACACTGGGTCTTTAAAAGTCTTTATCCTTAAAACAAAAAGCATAGAAAAATCTGCATCTGAAACAAATTTCGAGTCATTAAGGCTACCTGAGCCAAAGATTAAGTAATGGGCGTCAAAAACACCAAATAAAAATTCTATATAAAATAGTTTTAAATAGTAATAAAGAGAAGTAGGGTCGAGTCTATAGGGATTGGCTATTGTGATCAACTTTTGTCCTTTTCTTGGGAACATAATTTTTGTCGTGACAGTAGTCATGCTTACGACTCAAAAGAATTTGCTGAAAAATAAATAAAATAAATTAGGAGAGTTGAAAATGTCTGGAAATTAAATAAGTGAGATAGCAAAAGTAAACAAATATATAAATCGAAAATAAAACAAAATTAGAAAATGAATTTGAATTTCGTAAATAGAATTATAAAGCCTTAGTCCTAGACTCAGTGAATTCTGGTTTTTGAATTAATCCTCGAAAATGAGTTTTCTCCTCCAAACAATAAGCTAGTTATAACGGCTAAGAACGTCCTAATCGCTAATTCTTCCTTTCGTAGTTGATTTCGATATGTCTTGCAAACCAACCCTTATTGATTGTCTAATAGCGACACATGCGTTGGCAGTTCAAGACCCCGATAGCCTTGCGACTGAAGAACCTAACTCAGATTAACAGTCTCAACCATGTAGGACATTTAAATTCGATCATCATCTCTCTTTACAAAAATCCCACTAGTATGACCCCAACAGGATACACCAATTTATTCACGGGAATTCGAATATAGCACGACCGACTCATCTTTCCAACTATACGCCAAAACGACTTCAACTCAACGCACGCTTTTAAGTTGAAATCGAGTTAACTTTAAGGGATGAATTTGTCAATCACAATACTCCGAAGATACGGTGAACATCGTTATGAAAGATTTTTAGTGCGGATACGTTTCTCATAATTTTTTACCAGAAAAAATATTAGCCTAAAGCTAAAAAGAGATTTAGTGAAGCATGAAATTAATCGTACTTTTGTTGGTTTATGTGAATAACTTAAATAGAAATGGTGGGAGATGAAATTAGGGAAGGACTTGATAAATAATTAACCCTAAATATTAAAAAGTAAAAGAAAGTTCGTTTATGTGAATAACTTAAATGGAAATGGTGGGAGGTGAAATTAGGGAAGGACTTGAGAAACAATTAACCCTAAATATTAAAAAGTAAAAGAAAATTCATAGAGGCCTGCTACTATTTCACGCAACCAAAGAAAGAAATGAATTGATTTTTTTATTCAATTTTCAGGTATTCAAAGTGTGTTTTCAAATCGACAATACACCTTATTTATATACAAACCATATATTAAAATTAGGTTAATCTCACCTACTCACTAATTACATGAAATAAAATATCTGTTTTTTTTTTTTAAATTTAGTTTTTATAAGTTCAAAAATTTAATTAGCAATTAAATGTCTCCAAATATTTATTTGGCCTTTCTTCTATTGTTCATGCTCCATTGAATCCTTTTATGTTTATTTTACATTAAAACATTCAATTTATTTTTTAACAAAATTTAAACATAAAATTCACTAATTAATAAGAATTAATTCAAGAACAAATTAATTTGAGCACATAAAATATGCAAAGTAAAAATGCTATCATTTAGCAACCTTATTATCAACCCCAAGTGTCCAATTCGTGTTGAAATTGATCACTCAGCAATTGTTGGTGCCAACATCCCAAATTCTGAAACATCCATCGTCTGGCGGGAAAGAGCCTTCACCAGCATTTGGCAATCCGACTCGACAATTACGTTGTCCATCCGGAGAGATTTTAACCACAAAAGGACGTCCCCTATTTGCAAAAGCCTCAGCCAAACAGGGACCATAAGGAGCTCTCTCAAACCCGAATAGCATCTCACCATACGACCCCACTGTCCCTTATAATCGCCCCAAAACCAACAGCCATACCGTGATCCGAACTCGAGGCGTTGCACTTCAAAAACCCCGGGGGAGGTGGCTGCTAGCGAGGGACCGGACAATCCGACTGACGCGAACCATTCCCAGTCACTACTTGTTGTTCGCCTACACCCTGCAAATCATCAGCAACAGGTTGTTGCTGCATCGAAGCTGACTGGAAGCAGCAAAAGCACGATTTGTTGCCTCCCACGACTGCACCTGAGCATAAGCAAACGCCAACAACTGTTGCAAATTCAAATCCTTCTTCTGCCACACGTTTAAATTCTGATCAAACCAGAGACAACACAGAAGCACGAGATCAATGAACTTTCAAATGCATCGACGAAGCACCCAACAACTCAACAAGAAATTGGTACGCACAATCTTGACCATAAGCAATCTCCACAGCGCCTCAAACTACAGAGTAACCGCACCCAAATAAAATATGATCAAGATCCACAATGCCCCCACAATGAGAACACTCCGGCGACAGCACAACACCCTTGCTCAACAAATGGAACTTTGTAGGACCAAAGGAGCGCAAACAACGCCACACAAAATCTATCACCTTAGGCGGAAGTGATAGATTCCAAAGAATTTGCCACGGGCCTTCCACAAACGAATCTAGAGTATCGGATTAATTTCGATATCAAGTATCACTATCGGTCAAAACAACAATAATATATTGAGATTGATTTGCAGTTAATTGATGACAAAATATCATCAAGAGTTTAGATGGCGAGTCACTATTCTCGTAATATTATGTAATAATCAACAATTCTCATAGTGATATCCTTCTACTTAAATGTCACAGTTGCATATGGTAGAATATAAATGATCAAGATAGTGAGTGGTAACGTAAACTCCTTGATAGAATTAAACCAAAAAAAGCATAGCAAATGAATGAACCGATATCAGATGATCAATGGTATTGGTATCTCTTTTAATAATTCATTTGCTATATACTTAAATAAATTAAAAATTACCGAGGAAGAGTTAATTTGATCTGAAATTAGTGGTCGTCATCTCGTACAATCCATGGGAAGATAAACTTCTATAATATCTGAGCAGACAGTACGAAACGAGAGTCGAGATGATGCCTTTGTACGCATCAAAATCACTGGTTGAGCAACATTTCTTTGGCAGGTTAACGTTAAGAAAAAAAATATGTACAACAGCTACACTATACATCAGACTCAGAGCACGCACAGTAGGACCCTTTCTCTTTTTTTTTTCTTTTTCTTTTTAATAAGCAAATCTCCATTCCTTTGTCCCACAATCCCTAACGACCCTTCAAGACTGAATTTTTTCTAGCCTCTAGGCAAACCTTGATGGAATGAAATTCTCACCCACTGTACAGTTACTCTTGTGAGATATACAACAAATGATATGCCAAAACTTCCCCATCCCGAGTCACATCACGCGGCTCATATGGCATTGAGGCCACACTGGCCCTAATCAACATCTCACCACTGCTTCTGCCACTCAACTGCCTTCATCAACATACACCTCCAGTTCCGCACGGAAAACAGTTACATTAGGCACAGATGGGCCGTCACCCTTCCATAAGGCAATCCACAACCGGTGTATTGACAAAGCCTAACCATTGTGCTCCAACTGTCCATCAGAAGTGGTATCTTGTGTGAGGTGCTTCTCCTTGGGAAGACAATCGACAGGAACATAACAATATCCTTTTGGTAACCGTGAATTCTTCATTGATGCTTCATCCGATGTCATTACCAGCTCCTTTTCAAATGTTTCAATTGGCTGAGATTCATCACAAGGCAAGCATCAGCCATATTCCTTTATCTATGCGCATGCATAAGAGAACGTGTAACAAATTTTACCTTCCTGGATTTTGAGTTCCATTCTGCATTATCCAAAGCATTACGAGATGCAAGAGAATATCTGTGTGGGATTTGCTTCCCAGAAAATGGCACCCTCTCATTTGGCTTCCGAACACAGAGGCTTTGGGAAGTGGAGCTGTTATCAGTTCTTTGATAATTGTCCACAGGCACAGGAACCTTTGCTTGGTGCTTCACTGAAAGTGTACTGTCCACAGTTACATCATCAGATCGCATTGCTTCACTGCATGATTTGTTATCATCTGTATGGCCTTTGAGAGAAGTTGTTGCAGATTCGGAGCTAACATCCGGATGGAAAAAGGGACTATGAACAAGCACTGAACGAGTAACATGATCTCTTTTACAGGCAAGTATTTCATGTAAGCAAAGAACCAACTCTCGCTGCAAACATTCACAAATTACATTCCAAGATTTATTCATAAAATAGAAAAACTATCCAACAGCAGCAATTGCACTGGAAAACAAGAGAATAAAAACAACCATTAAAAAAAATCACCTTCAATTTTTCACGTTTGATTATTCTTTCACAAAGAAGGCGTAATCTTTCCAGTTCAACCTGTAGAGGAGAATCCAAGGACAACTCAACAACCGCACAATTCATACACTAGTATACATTATGACACCAAAATTATTACATGGCACATATCTAAGCAAACCCAAAAGATGGCAAGAAAGCCCTTACCCGAATTTGCTTCATGTTTTTCAACTCCTCAATTCCATGTTTATGAGTTTCAACCTACATATGTTATTGAACATATAAACAATACAGGAAAAATAACATGCAACAAAAAATTCCGGTATTTTTAGAAGAAATCAAAATTTTCAAACCTTTGCTCTCTGCTCCACACTGTGTTGTTCACAATAAGCTTTGTGATGCAATTTGCCACCACCAAGCTTCACATTCATACAGAAGCCAGCACTTCTAGCACAGGAGGGATGGAAAGTGATCTGACAGTGACCATAACCACACTGCAAAGAATAAAACTGCAGCTGCTTAGATACAAGGTACATTAATTGCAACAATTTCTAGTTAACAATTTGAGTAAAAAAAGTAATTTTAATATATATCTCACCTTAATGCACGCACCACGCTTGCAACCACATATACAACAAACGTCAACCCCCCTTGAAGACAAATGCTGATATTCCATTCAATATAAATTCAAATAAGATCTATAGAACTTTCTCCAAGTAGTGATTATCTAATGCCTTAACATGCATACATACCATTCCCTCAACAGGATTAACTTGTCCCCTTCTGAATGTTGATTCAAGAACCCACTACAAAATACAAAAAGCCCCGTCATTTCATTTCATTGGCAAGAGATGAAACATTAAAAACCCCTCAAGAAAGAAAAAATCACCTCAGCACAGAAAGCATGTACCCACTGGCCATCTAAAGATTTCCTAAAAGCACCAGTAGTACCACCACATAAGCCACATTCTGCAGCAGGATAAGGCTTCTCCCAAAAATTTAGAGATGGAGCTCCGGAGGATCTAGATGAGAACAGTTCTTCACATAATTCACAGCGCCAAGGACCTGTAGATTCTTTAACGTTGCGATAGCAATCCAAGTGAACTGCAACCTGTGAACAAGACTAAATCAAAATTCCACACAGATAAAAGTAAAATTTCCCATTAAAGTAAAACTAATGGTTTTAGGCTAGAAAACCTTGCAGCCAGAACAGACTAAAATAGGATTCAGTACTGTCTCAGATCTCCTGCAGATATCGCACGACCTAGGATGTCCTTTAGAAAAATCTGTAACTGATTGAACAATATCTGAGTACTTTTCAGATGAAGTCCTTGAGACAGCATTCCTAGAAAGTGCATCTTTTGCTCTTGTCTGAGAGTTAATGCCGGCCCTTCCAACAGAAGCATTCAGCTTCAATACATTCTGCAAGAGAATAGAGTGAAATTTTATCCATATCTAGGAGCAGAGAAAAATAAATGCAAAAGAGGATCCATAAGAATAACCTCTTGATGACTAGAATCTTCCAAGCCATCTTTTCTCGATGAAATCCTGGAGGAAGCAGCTACAGCAGCAGTTGCAGCAGCCAACACTGCCTGTGCCTCCTTATGTCTTCTCTCTTTACGGCCCTGCTTCTTTGCTTCTCTTAGCTCATAAAGATATCGATTAACAAGCATAGTATCCCATATCTTTATCCTTGATGCTTCAACCTCCTGTGGTAGACTTTTAGCAACCCTAGAAACTAAATTATCTGTAAGCAGAAACACACAAAATGCAGGATATAGGTTATGACAAAGACACGTAAACAGAAAGAACCCTAAAGCAGAAAAGATGAATACCGGTAACATAGTTTCTTGAAACTGCATTGCCCAGTAACCTATGCTGATAAAATATAATTTCCCCTTCCACTTCATCCTCTGGAGAAAATTGGAGAGCTCTCAATTTCCTAGCCTTAACTGACAGCTCTAAATCATCAACAAGACAACTCTTTTCATTGCACATTGAATGTTCACTTTCGTGACTGCAGCAAACACTAGCATTTGAAGATGCCACCAGACGAGAGAGATCTCCCTCCTTTGTACCTGTAAAGTGGAACTTATTAGACCTACTCAAAAAGACAAGCAGAAAGAAAGAAGAAACTGCAATCTAAATAGTGAGATGAAACTTGCCATAGAACTCATTTAATGTGTCCTTTCTGCCTTCACACTCACCCACTCTATTCTTGCAAAGCAACCCATTGGGCATCTGCAGCAATTGCTTCTGTGTATACGGGTGAATGTAGAAGTTAGAAAATTCTTCAGTTCTTCTGCAATACAAAATTGTCAAGAATCAGAGATTATCTCATCAAAATAGATAGAAAATCTCCTTCAAATTATAACAAACACTTATAAGGGGAAAAAGAGCTATAGGGTGCTGGTTTAACAAATAGAGAGAAGTCTTTTCACAAATTTACATGAGATTGGCGATAATTGGATTAACAATCGAGCAAATAGAATTTCCTTGATCTGTTTTCTTCTCAGGAGTCATTGCCCTCTCTGATTGACTCTTTCCATGAAGGCTGTCATTTAAGAGATCAGTTGAATTTCCTGTCCAATTGTACAATTATGGATACAATTCACATCAGAATCATAAAGAATAATTAAATTGATTGAGCTAAATCAAAGAAAACATGGAAAAGAAAGACAACAAATCACAGATGCGACATTGTTGATGATAAAGAGACGCCAGCATCTTGATAATTCATACAGTAGAAAAAAGACAGCTTGACTATATGACCTGATTTGAACTGCCCCAAGTTCCTAGAAAACATAGGACTATTTTGGTCACCCTAGGTCAAATCTAACTTCCAAAAAAATTTTAATGCAATGTAAAATATTTTCATGAATACTGTACAATGCAATCTTATCACGTAACTTCGTGATTTAGCCATCCAAACAGATGCAAACAGAAACTTTCAACTGACAGTTAGCACTGCAAAAGAAATTCACAGATTCTACCCATGTTACCTAAATTCTTCATTTTACCAAATCTGATACCTATATCTAACATATATCCATATATGGATATGAGAGAATGATGTCCGAAATATATGCAAAAATTGAAAAAGTTTATAATACCCATCTAGATGCAGAGCCGTGTCCAACACTTGGCCCCATCATAGGATACTACCACTAACACTTGTCATTAAATTAGCTAAAGGATTTGCTCTCAATTTTTTTAAAAAAAAAATAGCTCATGGATTGACCAGCCTTGGCATGTCACTTGATTCTACAAGACACATGAACTGCTTGCAATACTAACAATTACTATTAACATTATTCTTGGCATGAGAAGCCAACCGTGTCGCAATCTGCTTAAACATATCATGAAAAAAGGAATATGGGTGGGAATCAATACCTCTTGAACAAGACAGCATGGCACCCATAATAAAATCCAAGAACCAAATTTAACATATTTAATCCAGTGAACAAAAACAATCGGGACTTGAGACAACTCTCAAAAATGTACAATGAAGAACTAGCTTTTATGAACAAATAAGCATAAATCTAGAAAATAGAACTCATCTGACTAGCATTGGACAAGATAAAACATAAAAAAGGCATAGATGTTTCATAAAGTAAACTAAAAGCTAGTTGCTTCAAGAAAAATTCTGAACGAAAAAAGGAAAAACTTTAGTGCCATAATTTCAACGAAAATATCTCAATTGAAACTCATGCATTTCAGCCAAAAGAAAAGAAGGGGGGTGGGGGCAATGATTTTAAACCTTTTCCCGGCAAATATTTCCAGTATAACAAATTTCTATGACACTGATAAATATTTCTGTCTCTTCTGATACTTCATTCTCTGAGGGAAATTCTTTTGCAACAGAACTTTCACAAACAACAAGGCAAGATTAACAGCAAAAGTGTTCACTAAGCTAAATTAATAAGAAGTGTTCAGCCTCTGTTTCCTGTTTTAACTGGAAATGCAGAAATATAAAAATTGAACCTTCTTCAAGAAATAGAGTTTATTTAAGAATGATGACATTCAGACATGGTTACTTTCATATATACGCATATTAGAACCTTCTATACACAACCAACCAGAATACAGTTTACAATAAACTACCATTTAGTTTTTATATGTAAGGTCTAGGCATGTAGTGAAATGAAAACAGAGAATAAGAAAGCGCAAAGTCAAGCATATATATTATTGGAAAAAATGTTAACAAAAATAACAGTGTCCAGAAACAACCAAGGAATATTTACTTAACAAGAATATAGCTTGACCAACAAACAAGGCATTACATAAAGCAAAAAATTCAACAAAGAGTACCTTCAGATGTGTGAAAATGCCTCTCTGGAGAGTGCTGGGAAACATCAGGGTTGACTGAATTCTACACAGATGAGGAAACATCACTTAAGAAATGGATGAAGAGTTAACGGATAATGTATAGGCATAAAATTAACCGAACCTATAACACAATACATAAAGTACTCTTTCCAAAGCAGTTTCTTCTTTAAATATATAAGAGTCAAGGCATTGAAAGTTATCCACAGATCACTCAAAAATTAAATCAGAGTGAAAACAGGAAAAAAAAAATATGTATTAATTACGAAAATATGTATTAACTAAAAAATTATATAAATATTAATGTTTAAAAAGTATATTTTTGTTTTTAATAGTAAAATAAGAGGAAGGAAAACTAGAACACTATATTATACATTACAAGTTCATGTTTTGCACTTCTTAGTTCATTAAAAGACATTTCCTTCATTGCACATGGTATACTTACACGACCAAACCTTAAAATAAGGCAAAAATGCTGACTACAAAAATCTAAACATCAACTTTGATGAAGACGAAGATGGAGATGAAAATCTCTAGCAAAATATATCCTTTTTAGTTCATTAATCAGTGTTAATATTAGTAAGATTAAAATAATGGTTTTACATACATCACAAAAGAAACACTTTCAAATTGTTACAACTTAAAGGGCGCATGGTAGATCAACATACTGCACAACTTATTCTCAGATGAGCATTGGTGAACAAAAAAATTTATGCACTTGACTCAAATGAGTATTGGTGAAAGCGGCTTAAAAACAACTTTATAGAGACATTATATGAACTACAACTACAATGTTCAATCACATACTAAGGAACACAACTGGAACATATTTGGTAATTGATTCAGGAAAGCAATATCTAAAAACTAAACAAATTCAAAATCAAAGCATTAGAAAAAAGAAGGCTTTTATGACACGAAATCCCAAGACAAGAAACCAGACAGCTGAAACTTAGAACAGAGAATCCCTAATGCATCTAAACCTACTCCAGAACCTCCAATCGCATCAAAAGAAAGGAGATACACAGTTATAATATACAAACGATATTGGCAGCTGATGGCAGTATAAAATATAAAGCAACATGCACAAAAAGAAGTTTTGGTTCAAAAAAAATCAATGTTGATGATTAAAAATTCTAATTAACCAGAAAAGCTCCAGCAACATAGGACATTTATATCAGATTAGCAACGGCTACTAATAAGCAAGGAACAGTATATCAGATTAGGGAAATGGTGAAAATACTAACCACAGAGAAATACGAGGAGTTTATATATCCAACCATTATTAGCAAAGAAGTAAACAGAACATGTATATACAAGCTCGAAGACAAAATTCAATAGAATAATCGATTAACCAAAAGTTAGCTTGCCAAAGAACCTCCGAAATGAACATTACGATTTGGTATATTACCCTTCCAGTGGCATCAAGAATGGATATTTTACTTAAATCATTTGTTTCTTCCTTAGCAAGCAGATCAACCCTAACTTCATCCATCACTACCCCAATATCATCAGTAGTTTCATCAGAGGAGCATAATATTTTGTTATCCCTCAAAATCCTCACATTATTCTTGGTTCTTCTCCAAGGAGGCATAGGCTTGACAGCTACAAGATCTGCTATGTCAGACTTGGAGGCCATTATATCGTCAGAAATACCCGTTCCAGTCTCATCAGTCTCATCCTTCGATGAAATCAAAGACTTAATATTAACTTTTAAATTTTTCAGGGAAGTGCCCATATATGCATGATTACTAAGCCATTTCACTATTTTGCATTGCAGGTCAGGTGCCAAGCTATCATTCTGAAGAAAGGAAGACCAAAAATAACATCAAAGAAAATTAAATGGAGGTGAAAGCTGCAAACTTAAACTGCTTTCAGAAAACAAGGGCAAATAAAGTAACCACAATTGCAGGTATTACATTTAATGAAGCACTCAAAGAATCAGCTGAGATTCCAATCTCCGATGCTATATCTTTTACATTGACTTTCCCTCGGTCAATTAGCTGCATCATGTGTAGATTGTAAGACAGAACAATCTGGAAACTTAAAAACATTGATAGAACTATCAACCCAAGGATGACTGGATCAAATACCTTCTTCAAAATCATTGCAAAATTAAGAGAGCTAAATGGGCTATGTTCATCATCATTTGTCCTCTCCAACAACCCCACATCAACCAGATGCTGTGCCTCACCACATTCTGATGCAACTTGGGCATTTGATCTGGTACCAGACACGTCTATCTCCTGCAACTCACCATCACCAGATTTATCATCTAGACCTATGCCCACTGCAATTTTATCTCCATTACTTTGGCTAATTTTTGAATTGTGAGAATTGTCCATAGATTGCAGCGAAAGTTGGTTGGTGATAGAAGAGTCTGTGCCAGAAGCACAAAGTTCTCCATGTTGTGGGGAACTGCTGTTATCATGGATTTCTGAATGTTTAGAGCAAAATGCCCGTAACTCAATCTGTAGAAAGAATAAAGAGTATTGATGACAAGAAAACCTCAAAATAAGAACAAAATAGTTACAAATAAATAATAACAAAAAAATCCATATTCAGGGAAAAAATGACACTTGCATTATCACACCCAAATCTTCCCCAAACTTCCATTCTATGCCTGGCTTCTCTTGCACATATAGGATGGAATGAGGTTCTGCAAGTTCCTGCAAAAACGACCAACATCCATCACAACCAAAAGCATTATAAACTCATGTCAAGATAACAGATAGCTCAGCATTGAAGCAACATGCGAATCAAGTTAAAAACTTGCTCAAATTTAGCAGCAAGGAAACCTAAGTGTGCAAGGTCAAACTTTTGTGATCATTTATGTTGAGATAGTTTGTCTTTAATAAAAGTTACGCTCTTTGATAAATTATTGAATATGCTATGGACTACAGACGGTATTAACATAAAAAATTAAAGAAAATTATATTTGGACAGAAGAGGCAAATACACCATGTAATTAACTACCAACCCATTACACAAAACATGATAGGTAAAAACCTATTGCAACTTGGAAAGCATTGGTGAAGTTTGACTTCAGAACATTATCCAGCAACAAATAGCAGCGCTGTGACAAGGCAAATAAATCCATGGACTCATTGGAGTCCCTTCAAAACTTTAAATAAAATAATCATTTTCAGGTTCCAACAGCAAAAATTATCATGATTGGACTCCAACCAAAATGAGGGTACTAATCAATACTACTGACCTACTCAAGTCCTTTTCCTCAAATTCCTGACAACAGCTTTGCTAACCAAAAAAAGGTAACCAATTATTGGATCTTCAAGACACCCAAGCAGACATTTTTCTTCCTTAATATCAGCATTGGGGATGGATATGATGATATCATTCTCATTCCAAGTAAAGAGACCAAAAGATTTTCAACAGAAGACAAGAACAAATAATTTTATCTATATTGCCCATTTCTAATCCAAAATGTTGGGAAGATAGATTATGCTAAGAAAACCAGTGCCATAAACTGTGTTGAAACAAGTATGAAACACACACACACACACATCGATAATATTTTCATGAGAACTTCCTTTCACTGATCAGCTGCAACCACCCTTAACTTCATCCAATGTCTACACAAGATCCAAGAAAGTCATTATCCCAAGAGAAGGAGAGTCACCTAGGTTCTCTTAATTGCTTCTGCATAACAGCCTTCCTAAGTGATATCTCACACTTGTATCAAAAGAAAAACCCAAAAAGTTGTCAGCACAGAAAGCATTTAAACTGTCCTCTCCAGTTTCTTCATTAAATATTTTGAAGGCACAAATTCAAGTTTCAAAACACCTTTTCTGAACAAATCAGTAGCCTCTGATAGAAAAATATGCTCTTGATTCTTGACCAAACCTGTTTATCTCCATAGCAATATTATCAGAAGAGAACTTTCTATAAAGGTTTGTTGACCAAGGAGGAATCTCAACTCTCAAACTACCTTGCCTCCTCCTTCATATACTCAGAAAATTCCCAGATCAAATAACTTTTATAAGAGAGCAGAAGTGACACAAAAATGATAATGGAGGTTGATACTCAAGTTGGTGAATGCTGAATAGTTTCCATCAAGCATTCTACTTTTACAAGTTCCCTTACCAGGTAATTTATGGTCACAATACAGATCAATTCACATTTTATGGGAATAAACCCTGCAACGGCACACCAAATAAGTTGCACATATGTTACCTCCCTAGCAAAAAGAGAAGAGAATGGAAAAACTTTCTACAGATAAGAAGGATTCTAGAAACAACTATTCCTAATTGAACTTTGCCAACTTCCGCACCATATGGACCTAAACCAATCATAAACCTAAAGGTGCCAATAAACATAAGCTGAAAGCTGACAGATTATTACCACAATTTTGAACAAATAACACCTACCACAAGAGCCATTTTACTTGTTTGTAGACAGCATATTACATTCTGATATTTAAACATCTGGCCTCACTCCCAGTATTTTCTCAAATACCTTACTTTATTTCCCCCCTACTGCCCATAATGATACCTTAAAAAATGCAAGTAGTTGTTGTAGTGAGTATATCTTCTCTCTACTAGATATTCCTCATGCACATATTAAGATAAAATTAAAAAAGAAAACTATTCTAAGACAGTTTGAATAGATTGCTGCACCAAAATATGAAATGGACTGAAAGCCACCAGTACATAGAGAAGAGATATCCATCCTTCTTATAACACAAGAGGCAGCAAATAATCATTCAAACTTGGCAAAAAAAGGCAAAAATTTTTAGATAGGCTCCTTAATATGAACAATCCAACTTACCATGTTAATAATACTACCATTTCAGCTAAAAAAATACAAAAGAAATGTGGAAACTTTTGTAAAAGGTAGTTCCCAGTCCTGTTATATGTGAACAGAAAACAAAAGGAAAAATAAATTTCTCTACTAACAAGATGCATAAACTGAGTGACACCATGGACAAAATATCAGCTTATTTTATTTGAATTTTTTAAGTTACTACTTATAAACAACAAAATAATTGTAGCCATTACTCTTGATAAGAAACACTTTCAAAGAACACATTTTCCAGTTGCAAATCTCTAGACTAATGGAAATAAAAAGCAGCCAAAGATTTGCATAAAAGAATGCACACCTTGAACGAAAAAAATAGAAGCAGAATGCCACGGAAAAAAAGACAGAGCAACGAACATACCATGACTGCACCGAACACACGCACCATTCTTCACCTTGCATACATTACAGACTAATTTCTTTCTGGTGTCATTTATTCCTCCCGCATTAATAATTGGTTCCATCTTTTTCAAGTCTTCTATATAAACCTCAGGCATCCAGTATGAACAAAACAAGTGAGCAAACTCCACAGATGAACCATTTTCATCATTCTTTTGGACAGGCTTTAATGCACCACCCTGCTTCGGACAAAGTACACAAGATTTCACTGTACCATCGCCATCATTTGTCAGCTCACACCAAGAACAGAGCCAAGAACTATCTACATCTTTTTGCACACCATAGCACTTCTGATGAACAGCGACCTTGCAAGAACTACAAACAATTAACCTGTTTGATCCTTTTCCAGTATCACCAGTGCAACAAAAGTGACATAAAGATGAATCCCCGTCACATGGACGAGCAACTAATATTTTCTCCAGCCCAGCATCTTCTCCAACAAGCTTCCGCTTCTTTGAAGGCCGCTCTGAAGATAACAATATCCTACTCCTAGAACCTAAAAGCCACTCTAAACTACTAGTTGAATCTGGAAAAAAGTGTCCTTCTGTTTCCTTTGGTGAAAACTGAGCTTGCGTTGCAACGCTATCAATTTCCATTAAGTGCCCATCCTCAACCCTGACGACCTCCTTCCCTTCTTTACCAACATTACCATTTGCATTCACACCATTAAAATTCTCTCCACTACTCACACTCGCCTTCTCATCCACTTCAGCATACAAATTTGAATTCCCTGTTAGCTCATTTCCAACATAAGGAATCATAAAACACTTCTTCCTAGCAGCTAAAAACCTGGATGGTATAATCTCAAACAAAGCATCAATATCCGGCAATGCTAGGTCCCGAAAAAACACTTCCGTTTCAGCCCAAATGCTGGCTTCTCGAGCCTTTTCCCCCTGCCTGGAAGACTTCTTATCTGCTCCCGAATGCGACTTCTTATGCTTCTTCCTACTATCAGTCTGCTTCAACAAACTAGCCAGTCCACTGGGCAGTGTTGGCACACTCAACCCCGACACAGAACCACCTTCAGGGACATCAAAAGGGGAACGTTGGCAAAGGGCTTTCCGTGCCTGAGAAAAGAAATCGACACCAACATCATATTGCTTCTCGGAAGTCTCAGATTGGATCACCGGACTCCGACTGGAGACCCCAGAAATCGGGCGGCAAAGCCTCTCCTCGGTGCCGCAACCTCCATCCGCACCCCTACCCATCATCTTCTTCTGCCGGTGGCATAGGGCTCCGGTCATCACCAACGACAACCAAAAGCATCAGTACCACCAACCCCTTGGTATTCCATAAAAAAAATCGAACCCTAGGTCTAACCCTAACCCTAATCCTATCTCCAGCCCTTGGAAAACACAAAACCCTAACCCTAAAAATCAAGTTCCACTATCAGTCATTCCGAAGGAGAAATAAAAGAAGGGGGAATAGCCATAGAAAAGGGAAACAAAGAGGATAAACTCGCGTCTAGGGTTAGGGTCTTGTTTCGGATCCGATTTTAAGTGTTGCGTTGTTTTTGTTTTTTTTCGAACTTTTTTTTTCTTTTTGGGAATTTCGAAGAGAGAGAAAGATAGCGAGTGAGAAGGGGGGGGAGGGAAAAAAATAAGAGAGAGAAAGATTCGCGTTTTTTGCAGGCAGAAAGGACGGTTCGTTTTAGGAGGTTATTTACTTTTTATTTTGTTTTTAAGTGGGGTTTTGATAACATGTAATGACACCTAACATGTATACTCGTGCAGTTGCCTAGTTTCACCACGTGGCATTCTTATATTTGTTTAACCGGATAAGATGTAACTTCTTAGTATATCTTTATCAATAATATGATAAATAACTCTAACCTATTTATGAAATAAATAAAATCGCATTATCTATAAATAAATAAATAACTATAAAACCAGCTCATTAGGAGCTATTAATAAACCTGATTATAAGTCGTGTTACATGTATGGTCTGCTTAAAAAATAAAAAAAATTGGATAAAAATATTACCTTAAAATAAGTTTGGATAAAAAAATTAAACAGATCAAGCCTCGAGCAATTTTTTTAGTTCAGGTCTAGCCCGGCTTGAATCTCATGCCTATACTTTATTTTATATTTTCAATTTATTAGTAAATATTTATTTTAATATTTTTAGTGTATTTAATGCATTATATTTTTTAATTTTATTTTTATATACAAAAATTTATTACAATCGAGCTTGGGTTTAACATTTTTATTATGAGTTAGACTTAAGTAAAATTTTATGTCTATTTTTGGGTCGAGCATAGTCAAGCCTAAAAGGCAGATCTCAAATTCGACACCGACCTAGCTCGACCCATAATTAGGTCTAGCCATTAGGAGTAAATAGGGATGTTGTAGTAATTCGCAATCATTAGAAATTAATGGGGCAAAATGGGTAAATTATCAACACTATTTTGCTACGAACATGGGTATTATGAAAATTTAAATATAATAATATTTTAGTGAAATCACAACAGATTAAGTCTAAATAATAAATATGATTACCGCAACTCAAACTTAAATCATACATGAGACAATAAACATAATAGTATTTTAAATTATTATTAAATGGCTAATCAAAATGCAATTATTTTTATATAATATCAAACTGGACTTTTCATTTTTCTTTAAAAATTAATAATTTTTATATGTTATATAAAACGACCTCGTAATGAACTTTATCAAATAAATAAAGGTAAAATAGGTATGTAAACTTAAATGTAAGGGTCAAAATGGATCTTTCAATTTTATATAATAATTTTTATTAGAATTATAATTGTTTTTATATAATATCAAAATGCTGTTATTTTTATATAGTATCATAGACCTTTCATTTAAAAAAATATTTTCTTATTATATAAAACCACTTCCAAAGAAATTTTATGGAATAAGTAGAGGTGAAATAGATATGTAAATTTAAATATATAATAATTTTTCAATAGAAATATAAAAATAACTAATCAAAATGAAATTATTTTTATATAATATCAGTATATAAATTTTAGAATAATATCATTATATATTAATTATCTCATAACAAACATGTAATTTTCTATTTTAATTTTTGTAAGTACTGACATGAACCTTTTTACATTCCAATAAAATTAATTAATTTCTTAAATAAAATTTTAACATTTATTGTTATAATTTTTTTATCATTGATTCAGTTTTTTAATTTTGACTATTCTACTATTACATTTTAATTAATTAATAAAACTTTCAATATTCTCTTTATTACTTTTCAATAGTTACATTTTTAAATGCTTGATAAATACTTTAATTTATCTTTTAATTTTTTCTATTGTTGTATTTTTTAAAATTTTACGTTACTAATTTTGATAGATGTTGCAATATTTCTTTATACATATATAAGCATCTTTACTTGAATTACGAAGAAGAGCTTGTCTTGAAATGGTAGCATTTGACGCTTTAATTCAAAGTTTTGAGAGAGGAAGGCTGAGTGAGAGAGGGGGGAATCAACATGGTTGAAGGGCAATGGCTCAGTATGCCCAAAGTTGAACCATTAGAACCGTTTAGTTTATATGTTTGGTATTTGTTAACTTCTTTATTTTAATTTTGCCTTTTAGTTTTTGTAATTTTTCATAAATAATGTTAACTATGATTTTCATTATCTTCTACTGTAAGTACGTGCATGAATGAAAGACTGTACATTGATATTTCTTAGATTAGTGATAAATTTTAATAAGAAACTGAGTTAGGATATAGAATCTCATGTTACATCAATATTGTGTTTCTTGGAATTGTATTTTGATCTATTTATGTAAAATGTTGCATACATATATTATCAATAGGATAATTAAAAACAATATTTTTACTGCTTATATCTATAGGGTGGTGTTCGTTAGTTATGTTTTAATTTTTAATGGTTATATGTTACAATTTTAATGAATCAATTTAACTTTAAATATTTTTTCCATAGTCATTTAGATTATTTTTAATTTATAACTAATTAGTTATACTTAAATTTTTAATCGATTACTTTTTTGTCTTTAAATTCTTTATATATATAAATATATATATATATATATATATATATATTAATGTTATCATTGCATAAGCTTTAATTGTTGTGTAAATTCTTAGTGGACAATTCTCAACAAATATTATAATTGGTTGCTCTTGACCTTGAAAATATATATAGAAGATAAAGCGAGACAAATTTAATAGTTTAAGTATCATTTTTAATGAAAAAAATACTTCAAATACTAATTTGAAAATTAGGATATAATTTAAGGGCTATTTTGCATATAAACCAAAATTGTATTACTAAAATCCATCTTGAACTATTTATGTAACACTTTTAACTCGTATCCGTTACCGAAACAGGGTTTCGAGGCATTATTAGGATTTACATATTATTTAATAAAAATTTCAATTAAATATTTACCGATTCAATCAATAGCTTGGCACTTGTCTAAGAATCAAACAACAACATTGTTAGTATCCTTGTACATATTTCATATAATTTCAACATTGATATACCTATTTTCTCGACATATCACACTTGAGTTTAATAATAGTCTCAACTTACATAATTTCCTTGTATCAACATATCAAAGATAATCATATATGTACATGTCACGAAACATATTATTCTCTTACCGTTTCTTCATAAACATATATCATTCATTTCGTTATATCAATATTTCATGCACCATCATTTCCATATATCTTATGCATATTTATTCTGGTAATAGTTCATATCAAACTTAACATAAATTATATTCCATGTACCTATACTTATTTCATTTATCTATTTTCATAATTATTTCATGCAACTATTTTGTACATATATTTCCATATGACCAATTCTTGTAAACATTTCACACAACCATTTTGTACAACCAATTCATATAACCATTCATCATCTGATACATATTATCTGAATATCAATTGTTCAACAGATGTCATAGCGTCTTCCATCCACGGTCTTATTTATCTTTGACATGATGCCATAGTGTCTTTCAACTATGGTCTTACTCATTTCTTGTCATGTTGCCATGGTATCTTGCAACCATGGTCTTGTTCATTTCATGTCACATTGCCATAGTCTCTTTAAACCATGGTCTTATTCATTTCCCGTCATGTTGCCATGGTATTTTTCAACCATGGTCTTGTTCATTTCATGTCACTTTGCCATGGTATCTTTCAACCATGGTCTTACATATTTCATGTCACGTTGCCAAGGTATCTTTCAACCATGGTCTTACACATTTCATATCATGTTGCAATTGGTATCTTTCAACTATAGTCTTACACATTTCATTTCAGAAAGCACATTCCCGTGAACATCATCCTTACAGCGGGATTACCAGTCCAGGTTAAATCCCCTGTAATATAAACTCATAGAGTATTGTCGAGATTACCAGTCCAGGCTAAATCCCCTGCAACGACAATTACTCTAATGAGCTTGGATCTGAATTACCAGTCCAGGCTAAATTCAAACTCTAATTCGGATTACCCGTCCGGGCTAAATCCATTTTACACGTATTCTTCGGGATGGCTATATCAGGATAGGATAACTCGTCCGGGCTAGATCCTTTTTACCGTCAATTGCTTTTCGTTTAACCGGGATTTCTACCCCTTTTTATCAAATATATCAATGTTTCATCAATTTTCATATAAGGGATATTTAAATCATATTCACATCAATAACATATATTTCAAGTATTTAAGAATATAATTCAAGTTACACGAACTTACCTGGCGAAATTGCAGAAATATCAAGATTCAGGGGCATTTTGGTAAATTTTTTATTTTCTCCGGTTTTCACCCAATCTTGATCCAAATTAATAATTTCATTCAATTTATTAATTTAACCAATAAAACAATTCATTTCCTTCATTTTGGTCATTTTTGACATTTTTACAAAATTGTCCTTATAGTTCTTCTTTTATTCAATTTAGTCCCTGAGCCTAAAACATACAAATTATCCATTTTAAATGTAAACCCTTGCTAGCTGAAAAATCATATATTTATTTTCCTCCTCCTCCTCTCCATTCCACATCCTTAATTTATATAACATGCTACAAGTAACATTATCAATAATTTCACTATTTACTTATATGTATATTCAAAACTGTCCATTTGCGTCATAGTCACTAAATTATTTATATCTTGAGTTACAGAACACAAAATTAAGATCCACCAATTTTCCATGAAACTAGACTTAAGTATCTTCTTACCATAAAATTTTCAGAATTTTTTATTTAGCCAATAAGTACAATTTATTCTTTAAATTCACCCATGTTATGTTGTCTGATAGTTCTGACCCTTCTTCACTAAAAATTAATTATCTCATCGTACAGGATTCAAATGATGTTACCATTTATTTCTCTTGAAAATAGACTAATTAAGGATTTTAAACATATAAATTTAAGCCATTAATTATTTTTCTCCAAATTTTGATGATTTTCCAAAGTAAGATCAGGGGAACCCAAAGTCACTCTGACCTTGTCTCACAAAATTTATTATTTCTCATACTTCATAATTCCATTGCTTACATCGTTTCTTCTATAAGAAACTAGACTCAATAAGATTTAATTACATTTTTTTTCATCCTCAAATTATATTTCCACAATTTATGGTGATTTTTCAAAGTTAGCCTACTGCTGCTGTCCAAAACTGTTTTAGTGCAAGATGTTTATTTACCACGTTTACAACACCCTTATTTCTTTCTCTACACTATTTCTCATCACTTTCTCTTATTTTCTCTTCACTAACATATCAAGAACATAGGACTATATGTAAGGAAACTCTATATTAACATCAATCCCATGCTTTTTCAATAATATCAAACTTAAAAATATATTGAAATCTTGATGTTCTTACCTTGTCTCATTGATTTCAATCTTTAACTTGATTTTCTCTCTCCTCCAGCTTCTATTTCTTGAATCTAACTTGATATTCTAGCTCCTCATAGTCTCCTTGTCATCTTTCTCTCTTGGTAGCTATGGAAATTCTTTTGATTTTTGGTTGAAAATGATGAATTTTTGGTAAAAAGACCAAATTGTAAAGAAATGAAAACTTATTTTCTTCTTCTTCTCCTCACATTGGTATTGCATGGGAAAGATGATGAAAATTCTTCATCTTTCCTTCCTAATAAAATAATAATAAAATAATAATAAAATATCTTATTAAAATATTAATAAAATAATATTTATCTAATTAAATAATTATAAAATATCAAAATATCTCTAGCATAATTATTGCCTTCTAGAATTCTCTCTCTTTTCAATTGACCATTTTGCCCTTTATGATCTTTTAAAATTCCATCCTTGAGTCATCATTTAAATTTGATAAAATTGTAATTTAGTCCCTCGTGATTCTTCACCTTTTCAATTTGGTCCTAATTCATCAATTTCCTTTGGTTTCTAGATTATTCCACCCTTAAAATATTTGCATTATTAGTCTTTCAACTTTTTCATATTTACACTTTAATCCTTCAAATTTTAAGTATTTACTATTGAGCCACAAAACTTTTCTCACTTTTATAATTTAGTCCTTTATTGAATCAAGATATCATAATCTACTTCTCAATGTTGTCATAACTCAAAATTTTCCTTTTGTCACTTTATTTCCTTATTTTACTTTATCAAAGATAATATCTTACTATAAAATTTTCCGAGGTATTATAATCTAAATTTTTATTAATAAAATATTAATATAAACATTAAAGAATTATATTTTTTGTACAAATAGACTAAACAAAATTGGTATATACAAAGAAATATAAATATTTTCATATAATATTAAAGATTCATCATTTAAACTTTGATTGTATTGGCAAAACTGATATTAAAATATTGAGTGTTAAGTTTGAGTCTCATATCAAATGAATCATATATCAATTCTCCTCTAAATTTATTTTAATTAATTAATTTGAGTTAAGTTATTAAAATTTACTCTTATAAAATGTTTGAATATATAATCAAACTATATTTAAAGGAAGTTATATTATGATTTTTTTTACATTTATATTGTAATTTTAATACTATTTATGATTGGTTAAAGTGTTTAGAAGGTCACTTTATTATAGGATTAAATCAAATTAATCTCTTTATTATTAAATAGATCAATTTAATCCTTATATTATTAAAGTGAATCAACTAAGTCCAAATTATTATAGAGTTAACATTTATTGTATAAAAATGTATTGCAATTCAATTCCAAACAAATTATTTCATTTACAAAATCATGAAAAACTTTAAAATAGTAAATGTTTAACTCTATTCAAACATGGCTTTGTTTTATTCTTTTAATAGTATATGGACTAAATTGATCTGTAGTAACCTGATACAACGATGTTGAAAATTATAGTTTCAGGGCCTCATTTTAGTGAACTGAGTTCTAAATAATAAATAAAAATATTTGTGGAGTTATGTTAAAAATGAATCGAATTAAGGATAAGTAATTTAGTTAATTGGAATATTTAATCTAATCCAATGACTAAATTGTAAAGTTCATTTGCTTTAGATTTTAATCAAAGAATATTTAAAGGGATTTGAGTTGTAATTAATTCGAAGGCTTAAAATAACAATTAGATTTTGTTGAAATAAAGCTTAGTGAACGATAAGTGGGCTGTGAATTATTATTGGTTAATTTTTGTATATATGTTGAAAAAAAAATTTTAATTGAGAAATTATGTTGAAATCCTAAAAATTTATCGATCTACATTGTTTTTGGAGAGAGAAAGGAAAATACACCCTACATGACGCATTTTCACTGCGTAGTCTCCCACCTGAAAAGAAATCACTTCGACTATAAGTCGATGAGCACCAGACTCTTTTTTTTTTTTTTGTATGTTCCCAACTGTGGCTTTTCACAAGTATTACTTTGGCTGAGTCGATGAGTGTTGGACACATTAACCATCAAACGTTTTGACGAGTGCTAGGCATAATCAGTGCTTCGAATAAATTGATGAGCATCGAGCGCAATTTTTTTGGTTTAAGTGGTACCAATGAGGCACTGGGTGTAGAATTACGGTGTTAGTAAGATTTGTAAATTAGTTTGGGTTTGAGCTATGTATTAATGAATATAAATGTTGAATATGAACGATGGTTTAATTTAAATTGGTAATGCAATGCGATATGACAAAATGAGACAAAATTGAATAATGTTGCATACAATGTTAGCAAAAGTGATAATAAGTTCATTTAAATAGTTTGGTTAGTTGAAATATCACATTTTGTTTATTTGAGATACATGTGTATATTAATGTATTAGAAGGAAACAAATCATCTAAGTCCAGTCATCTAAATTTCATGTTATATTGAGTGAGTTATAGAAATACTATTGGAATTATCACTTACCAAATGATCTTGTTTTCATATGCAGGTTAGGTCTATTTTAAGATCTTGTACTCAGAGTCGTCAGCATCCAACTGACAAATCTTAGACTCCACAAAGTTCATATTTTGTTTTGTTTCAAGTTGGCATGTACTTCGCTTTCTTTAGTATAGTCATTTGGCTATAGTTATGTATATGTGACATGAAAGATTTAATGAAAGATTTAACTTTTGGTTGCAATAATTATAATGTTATTAGTTAATTAAATGGTTTTAGTGTGATTGCTTAATTTTTGTATGTTTTGAAATATCAAAGTGTTGAGAATTGATTTGGGAGATGATTTGAATATGAATATATTGTGAAATCTGAAATTTTTTGTAAGGTTTTTTTTATGTAAAATAAGTTGAGATGTTGTTGAAATTTTTAATGAAATAATTTTACCACTATACTTTTATTTTGATAAAGTGAGATAGAAAAGCAGGTTGCTTCAGCAACGGAATGTGACATTTTATATCCAGATCCACCAACTGAGTCGGGTATAAAGTATCAGGGATCCATTTAATAAAAGAGTGATTAATTTGGTCAAGTCCTTTATAATAGAAAGAATGAGTCAGGATAATGTCAAATCACCATATATCCATACTATGCGTGTCAAGAGATAGTATTGTAAAGTATATAGATAGTATTGTAAAGTATATACAGAGTACCTCAATATCCACGCGAAAATTGAGTACAGGATTAAAAGATTAAATTATGTATTTATTTAATTACAATAAAATTCACATTTTATGGTTGGACTTTTCTTTTTTTTTTTGAAATCAATTGACTGAGTATATTATTAGAAAAGACTAGAAAAAAGACATAAAGACCCAACAAAGACCCTTGAGCCCAGGCTTATTACATCAAACCTAATTCAAATATGGCCCCATTATTTTATGGATTAATAAAGCCCTCCTAAAAAGCTGTAAAAATGAACATAACTTAAAAGAAACAATAAACAATAAATACGTCTGAATAAAAATAGGAAACTAGTTGTCTACTCAGTCATCTCAAACGGCTGGCCTCCACTACCATTAATTGAGTTGTCATTTCCAAGCCCGTATCCGTTTTGACGATAGCAATACCAAGGATAAAGTTTTTATTTACTATCCCTTTTTTTTGAAATCAAAATTCTTCATCCTCTCCTTCAGTCTGGTCTTCGTGCCCATCTTCCCTCCGAGACTAAAGGGTGCCGATTCACCTCCTCTCCCACCAGGTAAAAGATCTCTCTGCTTTGTAGAGTGTGCTTTGAGAATCTGTATGCTTGCCAGTTCCCTGATCTATGGATGTGCTTAAAGATAATTTCTTGAAAGCATGAATTCTTGTTCTGAATGTCTTTTATGATCGCTCCAATCCCTAATTTATCTGTTGAAGAAATCTGAAATTTTTTAATTACGGTTCTGGAATCCCCCATTATTATAACCGATTGTATACCTATTGTTATCCTAGCTTTATACCTTCCAAGCATGCGAATGCTTCTGCTGCGAACGGGCAAGGGATGTTGTTGTGAAGGGTCGATTTTAAAACTAGGAGTTCGCCCATCAATCCCCAAACCACCAAACCTGTCGCTGATTTTAAGTTTCGATTGTCGAACGCTGCATCAAACTGGATCGTTATTCTCGGTATGTCCTCTTGAACTTTGTAATTTTTACTTGTGTTTAAAGGGGTCTGATTTTCTGTCACTCTTTCATTTTCTGCCATATACCCCTATATTCGTTGGACAAGTTGTCTCCTTGTCGTCTCTTTCCTCTCGTGCATTAGCTGATTTCTGGAGAACCAGATTAGCTATAAAGCAATACAGAAAATGCGGCATTGGTCCTCAGTTCCTCTATTGAAAACTGATGTGAGCCACTCCCATAGAGTTTGATTCATATTTCCCGTGACCCAAGATAGATGTAAACATTGCCACGCTTCTATTGTTACAGGACATTGTCTGAAAATATAAGGACTGTCTTCAACCCCAGCATGGCAACGGGGGCATCTGTCACTTGCAATAATCCTTCTATATATGAGATTTGCTAGATGGGGGATGAAATCCCAGGAGATTCGCCAGATAGTTATAGTAATTTTTTAAGGAAGTTGTAAGCCCCATAATTTTTTATTAAAATTTGTAGTTTCGGTTTGTAATAAGTAATTACTAGGATCCAGATTAGCCCCTTGTAATAGTTTGTAGGCACTTCGAACTGAGAATTCCCCGAACGGTTCTTCTTTCCAAACTTGAATATCTTCATGATCCGTCTCTGCAAGTGGGATCTGTAAAATTTTATTCGCAGTTTTTCGTTGAAAAGGTATCATAGATTAGCTCCGTCTTCCACTTTTTATTTTGAATGTCGATGGGATCTGAAACTGATTGTAACTCCTCATTTTTTGTTCTGTTATGTCCTTCCACTTTGTCGATCCCCTGAATCCACCTATCATCCCAGATTGAAATGTTATCCCCTCTACCCACTCTCTACCACAGCCCTCTTTGGAGAAGTCCCTTGGCAGCCTAAATACTCTTTCAGGTAAGTGAAGGTAAATTTTCCAACTCTGCATTTAGAAAATTTGATCGCGAATAATATTTTGCTTTTAGAACTCTGGCCAATAATGAATTCGTATAAGTAATAAGACGCCAACCTTGTTTGGCTAATGATGCAATATTGAATTGACCAAAATTTCGAAAACCTAATCTATCATTTTCTTTCAAAAAATAAAGATTTTTCCAAACGCACCAATGAATGCCCTTTTTTCTATGTCCCTTTTGCCACCAGAACTTCGCAACGATACTTTCAAGTTCATCACATAGCTTTTTAGGTAATAAAAAACAGGTCATCGTATAAGTAGGTATGGCCTGGAGAATGGATTTTATAAAAAAAATTTTTCCGCCTTGAGATAAAAACCTATTACTCCAATTATCAATACGTTTTTTGAGGCGATCCTTCAAATTTTGAAAAGAGTCATTTTTCCTCCAACCCACTATATTCGGTAATCCTAAATATCGTTCTAGTTCGTTCGAGTTTCGGATCCCTATTAAGTTAACAACTAATTTTCTATTTTCCTCCGTAGTATTCCTACTAAAAAATACCGTTGATTTTTCAAAATTCACGCATTGACTCAAACACGATCTATATTCGCGTAAAATGTCCTTAAACAATTTTGCTCCCCTGGTTGTAGCCTCTCCGAATAAAATACAATCATTAACAAATAGAAGGTGGGAAATTGGTGGACCACTTCTACTAACCTTAACACCTTTGAAAAACCCCTCATTTGTAGCAAGTCTTAGTAAGTTGGAAAGACCCTTTCCACATAGAAGAAAAAGGAACGGACTTAGAGAATCACCCTATCGAAGGCCTCTGGTGGGCAGAAACTTTTCTCCAATATTCCCATTAATGGCCACTGAATAAGAAACCGTAGTTACACATTTCATAAAATCATCTACCCATATTTGGTCAAATCCCATTCGTAGCATTATCTCCTTTATGAAATTCTATTCAACCTTATCATATGCTTTACTCATGTCGAGTTTAACTGCCATAAAGCCCTTCTTCCCCAATCTATTGTGTTTTAGCATATGCAATATTTAGTAGGCCAATAAGATATTATCTGAAATTAAGCGTCCTGGCACAAAGGCACTCTGCGCACCATCAATACATTTCTCAATAACCCCTCGAATCTGATTTGCAATTACCTTCACCAGAATTTTTAAAGTACATTACATAGACTAATTGGCTTAAATTGTGTCATATTTGAAAGGTTGAAAACTTTTGGAATAAGCACTATATTAGTAGAATTAAAAGAGCTCACGTCCGTGTCCTCATTAAGGAGTTGTAAACAAAAGGAGGTGACATCCTCTCCAACAATATGCCAGCATTTCTGATAAAAGAGACCTTGGAATCCATCTTCTCCTGGTGCCTTTGTGGGTCCCATGACAAACACTGCTTCTTGAATCTCCTCTTTTGTGTATGTTGTTGTAAGCTTTCAATTGTCCTCCTTATTAATACATCGATCAATCCCAGTCATCAAATGGTCATAGTTCCCCCTATCCCCTGCTGAAAACAAATTTAGAAAATAAGATCGTGCAGCCCCTTCAATTTCCTGCAAGGCCTCCAATTCTCTCCTATTTTCGTTTCGCAGCCTATGAATAAAATTTGTCTTTCGATGCTGTGTGGCTTGACTGTGAAAAAATGCTATATTTTTATCCCTAAATTTTAGCCAATTCAATCGGGCCCTCTGCTTCCAATAGCGCTCATCTTTCTCGATCTCTAAATTTAAGTAGATTTTCGTGTCAATCAAATCAGCTAAATTGTTATCATCTCTATCAGCTTCAGTTAGCTCGGCTAATTTTTCCATGAGGACCTTTTTTTTCCTTTTTCCTACCTACTTGAATTTGCCCAGCCCACTGTTTTAACTCTATTTTTAAAAACTCCAGCTTCTGCAAAAGACCACTTGCAGACTTCTCCTACAGAACCTAAACTTTACGAATGAAAGAATCCTCCAAAACCCACCATGCTTCAAATTTAAACGTACAATTCCTCAATTGATTTTTATTCTTTCTTATATCAATTAGAAGAGGGCAATGGTCTGAAAAAAAGTGTACCATGTGTTGAACTTTCACCTCCGGAAACAAAGTGATCCATACTACATTAGCAACACCTCTATCCAATCGTTCTTGAATATTTGTCTCCGGTAAATTACCTCTCTCCCAAGTGAACCAATGTCCTAAAAATCCCACGCCATTCAGTTGACATTCCTCTAAAGTTCTTCGAAACTGTTCCATCATTATTTCATCTCTAGGCAGCACTTCTTTTTTCTCGAAATCGTACATAATTTCATTAAAGTCTCCACAAACCAACCAAGGGATATCTATATTAGAAGTCAAACTTTTCAGAACAGCCCAGGAATCGTTCCTGTCTTGTGCGTATGGGGATCCGTAAAATCTTGTAAATCTCCAATTGGTTCCTGATTCATTGTCTCCAATTAACACATCAATATGTCTTCTAGAAAAATTTTGGAGTGTAATATTAGCATCAATCTTCCAAGCTAAACACAACCCACCCCTCGTACAATCTGAATCGACTTCAATACCATTAACAAAGCCACAACTTCTACGTACTCGTTCCATCTGTCTTTTGCAAAGTTTTGTCTCTGTAAAGAAGACAATTTTAGGATTATGAGACTTCAAAAAATGTCGAAGTCTCCGAATCATTCGTGGGCTCCCCAACCCACGAACATTCCAACTTATGATTTTCATTGCGCCCGGTCGACTTGCCTTGTGGCAGCCGCCGATGATACAAGGTTAAACTCAACCATTCTTCTATTCTTTGCCGTGTCATTGTCATTTCCCTCCTTTCCTGTCAGACCTTCCATCTCCCATTGATTACGCTTTTTCCCCTCTTCCCCTATTAAAATACCATTTTTCAAGTCATGATCCATGGCAGTTTGCAACTGATCCAGCCAAGGTTTCTCCCTCCTTTGCTCAAGAGCTGACATTCCCCCTTTAATGTTAAAACCCAAAATCGGATCAATAAATGTCCCACTTCTTTCTTTGTTTACCCCATCCCATGATCTACTTCCTAGAATCCGATTATCCTGCCAGCTACCTTCCCTTTTTCCTTTACCTTCTTCTCGTAGCCATATGCTATTCATTGATGTAGCTCTTTGTGATTGTGCCCTTAATGATAAGTCCCAGGCTGTTTCAACGATTTCAACCCCTAACGTCATTTTTGTCTCACAAAAAGAGTCGCTATGCCCCAGACGTTTATAAAAGAAACAGAAAAGTGATAATCGTTCATACTTAAATTTGACATATGAACATCTTCAACAGCACATGACCTTCTTCTTCCTTTTCAAAGGGCGCCTAATGTCAATCTGCACTATTTCTCTCATGTAATTTCGATTTTCTTTCCCCAAATTTGATCCAAAATATTCTAAAAAACCCCTACAAAATTCCTCAATTGTATTGTTACCTTTTCAGAAAACATCCCAATTGGAACATCGTGGATTTGTACTCAGAAAGGAGTGAAAATTAATGGTACTCTTAATGGGTCCTTCCCTATTTTTAATTTGTAAAGCACCAGTAAATATTAAAAGTCCACGGTGAACCCTTCAAAACCCTTTCCATATCCATAATATGAAAAAATTGAAAAAAGGTACCTTTTATCTCCTAGATCTCGAATTTGAACCCCACGAACAGGATGCCACAGGTTTGCCATAGTACTTTTCATGGCTGGGAAGTGAATTATACTGGCTGTTAGGAAACAACCTACTAGTTGAAACTCCCCCACTTCTCTATTCGTATTCAGATCTGTCTCAATCTGTAAGATTTCTTCCTCTTCTTCATTGATTGTCAATTGGGCTAATTCGGCTTCCATAATTGCAGGTTTAAAGGCCAGAAGACAAGACCAAATCTTCTTAAATCGTAGAAGGAAAAGAACTGGAGACGCCGATTGCAAAAAAACTAATAAACAAAAAAGAAATAGATACTAGACAAAGAACAAGAAAACCTAAAAATTCATGCCAGTGGCGGCAGACAATATCATGCTAGGGTAGCAGACAAGCACCGATTATTATTGTCTTTGCCATTTTATGGTTGGACTTCCACCCATAAAAACTCACTATTTCTAAACTCTTCAATTTTCTCAAACTCTCCTACTCTAAAAAAATTGTTAATTTTGTACTTATTTTTCAAGGAAAAAAATGGGTAAACACATTGCAAATTACGTAAAAATTCCAACTTAATTATTTTTTATTTTTAATATTTATGAAAATATTTTTAATAATTTTCAAAATTTAATATTATTGTTCTATGATTTTAAAACAATCGATATATTGAGTTATTCAAATTCTAACATAATTTATATTTCTTAGAATCCGATCATTGTATAAAAAACTATTTGAAAGATGTTAAGCTTATATGTTACACCTACGTTGAAAATCATTCAACATTTAATTGCCGCCTCGGTGAAAAGATAAAAGTCAGAAATGTTTACGTCCCATTTGCCATACAAGGAAGCAACCATTAGCCGTAAAAATGTCACTTTAATAATCAAACTTCCAATCCAGAAGGAGGTGGTAATTGCAGCTAGTGGCATCAATCTAAACAACAAGTACGATCAGTTTTTGCATGCTATGCCCTCAAATTTGATAGGTGCCAGATGAAGTAAAAAACTAAAAAAAATAACTTATCAAATTTGATTTATTTTCTAAAAATATATATCCCAAATAATGAGTCGATATTAATTATTTTTAAATTACCTTCTTTGTTGTACGTTTGGTCTAATGCTATCACTTATTAATTTTAATTTTCTTAATTATAAAATATATAAGAATATATGTCAGAAAAAATTTAGGAATATAGATCAAAATTTAAATATTTAGAAAAATAGACTGATTTTTTGTAAATATGGTAAAAACGCGTTTAAGGAAAGCACTTTTAAAAAATACTTCTTAACAAAAATATTTTCTCTTAAAATGTTAGTTTTTTAGTTAGATGGTTAAGTGTTACTATTTTATTCCTTTAAGTCTCAAGTTCAACTCCTATCTCAAACATATTTATTTTTGTTAATTTATATATTTAATTAATAACTCTTTTATTTATATAAATAAAATAATAAATATGGATTTGTACAATAAAAATATATCTATCTTTCATTATGTTGAAAATATTTTAATTAATAATTATTTTATTGATGTAAACAAAATAATAAATATGGAGTTATATAATGAGAATATATATTATATGTATTATGTTAAAATATTTTATTTTTTGAAAAATATTAACTAATTTTTTATATATTTTTCTTTATATATAACTTTTATAGTGAATATTTATTTTCTCCACCAACATGGTGAATATGATAATTTCTATTATTATAAAATCAAATAGTTATTTTAAATATTATTATTTTTTAAATATAAAATATTTTAAAAATTATATTTTTATATGTAAAAATTAATTGATGTACCCAAAATTATTTTGTATGTAACAAATGCCACATATACAAAATCAATCTATTTCTTTAAATAGTTAAAATTTCGGCTTATATCCCTAATATTTTTCAGAATCAGTATATTCTTCTAATTTTCTCAAAATTATTTATTGTATTATTTATAAAATTTATAAAATAAATAATTTAATATATTTTAATTTTAATCGTTTTCGGTTTATTGACGTGGTGATTTAGCTTATAGAAACAGAGCAGATGGATAAATAATTGAAAAGAAAAAGGTGCAATATTGTTGTGAAAATCTCTAATGTACACTAATGTACGCATTCGGAGGAAGGAGCGAAGGAAGAGGCAGAGAGACAGAGAGAGAGAGAGAGAGAGAGCGGGGAAAATAACAGTTGAGAATAGGCTGCGCTTGAAAAGGGAGGGTTAAGGGAAGAAAAATGGAAATGTTATTTTATTCTCAATAATTGGTTTAATTTCGAAAAAAGAAATCAAATGGATTTAGGCGAGCTGTGGGCGATCTTCGGTCCCGGTGTCGCGGGCGCCGTATTCGGTGCCGGCTGGTGGTTTTGGGTCGACGCCGTCGTTTGTAGCTCCGTTAATATCTCTTTCGTCCACTATTTACCTGGTACACCTAATTACTTTCCTTCTTTTTTTAATATATTTTCTATTTCGTGTTAATTATTTGGCCGAATTTTATTTAAGGAATATTTGCATCTATCGCGGCTTTGATGTTTAATTGTGTTAGAAAAGACGATATTGATTACTCTCCGTATGATGAAGGCGAGTGGAGGTTTGCTGATTCTTATCTTCTTCAATTTCTCACTGTTTTTTCAGTTCATTTTTTTTATGGAATTTGCGTTTCATCCACTATTGGATTTTGATTTTGCTTACTTTAACTGTTTTTTTTGCTAAAATAGTCATCATTTTTCCCATGATTGGAGAGATACCTAATTACTTAGGGTTTACTTGTTCCTCGGTGATGGTGTTGTGAGTTGTGATATTTTCGACGTGAATTTGGGATGTTTCTGTACATTTTAGCTGATTGAAAAATATTTCTTGTCTTGAAGTTCTTACCTTGTCTACAGAATCAAGGCTTATGATGTAGCGGTCACTTTGAAATCCAAACTTGATAAGCACTAGAATTTCGTCACAGTCTTGCATCTCAATTAATTTATTCCTTTTGGTATCAACAAATTTAACATTAATGCAAATGATATTTAATTGTGTATGATGGTGACTATTTGCACAGACATAGGTCCAGAAGTTCCGTTCAAAATTAGTGTTATTGCATGTAAAGTGCCTACGTTTTAGGTTCAAGTTTAGACAGCATGGATGCATAATTTTCAAGTGATCCTTCTAACTTAAGGATCTTAATCTTCTTGTAGAATTAATGAATATGGAACTATTCATTACGATCATTTTCTATAGTGTACTCATGGTGAACTCCCTCTTGCTCACTCATTCAACGGTGGCTGAAGCAGTGCATGATAATACTGCGAACTTGGAAATTCTTTTAGCTGCCTATATGGCATTGAGGAACTTTGTTCTTGAAACCTAAGAAAAATTAGAGGATGTATATAACCTATTTATTACCCACCTTTTCTGCATGTGTGTTATCACTAAAGTCAATCTTGAGGCAATGATTCATTTGCAAATCACGTGTCTTGTAAACTAACATGCAGTTTACAAACAGAAATTCTTCTGCAACTCAAAAATTATCATATGGCAGTGCTGAATTACAAGTTTCTTTCCTTGTAATTAGAAGTGTTGGATTCTTTTTTATTATTATACTGTTAGCAGGATTGAAATATAAGAAAACAGAGAATAAAAATAACATGAATGAAATGTTTTTCTACAATTTAGTATCTTTAAGGCTAAATATAGAGCTAGAATAAAACTTTTTTGCGAGAAAGTCTAGTATACATAAGCTGTAAAATATTTACAGTCATAACTTCCTGATTATTACCTCTGAAATTAATAAAGGAACCTAGAGGTTTTCCATAACCCTGAGTTTTCTAGAGTTCCAACTTCTACCTATTTGCTGCTGTTTTTTCACGCTAAACCACATCAATTTGCTTACAGAGATGATATAGGATTTGAGTAGTGTTGTTGTTTTCCTGAAACATGCCTTGATATATGTCAGAGTTAAGACAAAATTGTTGAACATATTGGTCTTTCATTTTAGTTTTTCTTCCACAGGGGCATAACTGGTGCTAACACATAAGTTGTCATGTCCGTTTATGGTTGCTTGAGTAAAAACTTTGGGCTATGGTGGAAAAGGAATGACTAAGACTTATCCCTGATTGTATAACCTTGGCACTTGATGAAGCCCGAAAAGTAAATGTGCTAGTGTTGTATGACTTACGGCTTAAACTATTAATTTCTGCTGTGTTCCATTGCAGTTTTAGGACTGAGCTTTTTGAATTTTTTTTTCTTTTAATCTATTTTTCTAACTTATCCTTCAACCACTCAAGCTATTCCTTTACCTGAGCTAGTTTACGCCGTACGAGTCACTGTTGAATTTGATTATGAGACACAAGAAATGCTCTTAAGCCATTTGAAGCTTCCTCTTATTTCATGTAGGTTACATGAAAGCTTAACAACCATCTTGCTTAATCACTTCAAAAATTTCATTGTAATTTAAAGAAATTTGCAAATATTGATAATATCATCTGAGCATGGTATGCTTATCAACATGGAGTAAGCATCGTGTGTGTAGCTCACCCTTGTGTAACTAAGCTGATCCGTGCAGTGCTCCAGCTGCATGACAATTTCATAATCAGGCATTGGAGTTTGGAATTTGGGAAAAGGTTTTGACTTTGTATGTATTAAAGCTGTAGGGAATTAGTAATGGTGTCTACTTTTGATTTCCTTTTGTCTTGTTTTCTTGCTTGTGCGTTGTATCTGATACAACTTGGAGATAATTTCGAAAATTGGTGATATTTAAGATTGTTTAAGCGGGAAACTTTAAGTGTTTGGAATTTGAATCAGCTGACCATCCTTGTATCTGTTTGTTGTGTGGTTTATCTCTACCTTTTTTTAGAAGAGTTACAATGCTCCTTTGGTTGCTTGTTCTGGCTAATGGATGCTAATCCTTCATCGAAACAGGTTGAAGCTCTGGCTTTTCCTTGCTTATGTTGTCTCCTTCGTTTCACTGGCTGCTTCAGTGGGCCTATTGATACAGGACTCACTAGTGACATCTGGTCCTTCATTGTGGACTGGTACTGCAGGTGTCTTACAGTGTGTGTTCGTATTAATTAGGTAAACGCTATTCCAGATTTAGAATTATGACCATCATCAATGTTCTGTTAGGTTAGTTTGTATAATTTTTTCAAATTAAAGATGAATATCTATCTTGTGGTTATGTGCCTGTGTGAGAATCATACACCGAATGGCGTATTTAAGATGTTCTTCAATTTCATTATTTGTGTATGAAACATTTTATCACCAACTCTAACAATTTTGTTAATCTGAATCGTCAACTGCAGTGGACTTATATATTGGACTTCTCACTCGGAATAACAGACAGTGTAGCTTGGAATCACAAGCGAGTCTTCAATAGTATGTGCAGGTATCATCTGTCATTTTAATTAATCAATGGTGCAATTAGAAAGGATTTTTCACCTTCTTAAATCTTGTACCCTGTAGTAAGTGTCTTGAGTGTGAAAACTAAGATTCATCCTGCTCTTTTGAAATTTATGATTTTTCAACCACGAAACGAGCGCTTGAAGCCCATTTGTTGTTTTCTTTATTACCAGTTCTATATAGGGTCGAATCATCCATGCCCCCTTTTAACAAAACCTTTTTCTTTTGTTTTGGATTGGCCATACCAATCTCTTTCCTGATTTGATTTGCCACTTTTAGGCTTTATTTGGTTTGGTAGGTGGAAAGATAAAATTTTATTGGTATCCTTGGTATAAAATATGGAAAAGTTGAATAGAAATGTAATTTTGCTTTCACTCGTTGTTAAGACAGAACTATGGAAAAGAAGTAAAAATTATATTATTTTTCTATTATACTCTTAGCATAACAAAGAAAAAGGCTGAATTCGGGTCTACTTCATTTGATGTATTCACACCTTAATTTCTAGGACTTAGGAGACTTAATTTGCTGCCTAATGTTAAATTTGATCCGAAAACTCGTGTCTTAATATTGGATTCGTATAATTTTAGCTATGGTCATCATGTTTAAAACATTACATATTTGTATATATTTTCATATGTTAATAAATTATGTTAGATTTGTATATCGGTTCCATCTTTATATTATCTGTAGTTAATGAATAATGAATTGAGTAGTAGATGTTTATATGTAAATGATGATAATAGATTGGTTAAAAGATAATGGACCAGTGAAAGCAGCATCTGAGTTAGATAGGTATTGCAAGGAATTTTGTAAGATCATTAGTGTACTTTAATGGTGGACGAGATTCTCGGATCAAACCTGTTAAAGAGCAACATTTTGGATTTTACAAAAAAAAAAAAAAAAAATTCAACATTTTGAATTTTGAATTTTGTATCTTTTTAAAGAGAAAACAAAAAAAAAGAGCTCAATCCAAAGAGATACAAATATGTACATTTTACAATTTGGACAAAATATAGATTTTAAATGTTGTAATGAACTTGAATTTGACAAAAGTTTTAATTGCATTAATAATTAAAATTATATTTTTAAATCTGAAGAGTAGAGGATTAAATTTTTGAAAAAAAAATATACAAAGAGTATGAATATATTTTAGGTTAAATTCTGCTTTTAGTCTCTATATTGACAAAAGTTGTGTGTTTGATCTTTGTATTATAATTTGATTTTAGTCTTTGTATTTTTAAATTGGTCAATTTTAATTTATATATTTTTAAAATTTAAAACTTTAATCCCAATTCAAGTAATAAATTCACTTGTCTCGTAATTGTAGATGTAACTCATATTTTATGATTGGAGTTTTACTTTTCAAAACTTAAAATTTTGGCATAAAAGATTGTTACTAATCCTTTAACCGAATTTTTAAAAATATATATGACAAACTGATTCTGACATTACATATAATAATATATTTATCTAATTAAATTTTAAAAATAGTAAAATTTAATCGAATGAAATTAACAAATAACAATTATGAGTAAATTAAAATAAAGAGATCAAATTTGTTATCACATAATTTAACCAATATTTTGATCCTTGAATTAATGTTCCCAAAGCTCTTAAATGATAATCATATCTTTGCGCATAAAATCAGCCGTAGACCCTACTTTTAAAAGAACTCCCCACTAATACTTCCTCCATTTATTCACATGAAACTACTTGCCTTCATATAAAAAATTTGCTAAAAGGAATATGAAAGGATGGATAACCATGAAAAATAAACAAACGTGTAACATGAACTAAAATAAATATTTAACTTTTTTCTTATTTCCTCTGTAAATTGACCAAAGACATCAACAATAATCTATTTCTTGTAAAATTGAACCCCAGGGAAAGGAAAGGAAGCAAAAAGGACAAAATAATATGTATCCCAAAAGATGGAACTTTCCAGCATCTATTCTTCCCCACTGCAGATCCTTTAGAAACCCGAAGAATTCTCTCTCTGTGTTATAAGTGGGCAGGAGTTATTGCACTATTTGCAAACTCCCTTCCATGCCCAACTCCTCAGCTTTCTGTCAAATAGAAGACATCAAAAGGATTTACTATGTGATAGGAGGGAAAATGAACCTAAAGATCTGCCATCAAAATTGGAACTTCTTTGGATTTACTATGTAGGGACAGAGAAAGTCGGGCTTCAGATACGGGGTCAGATGAGCTTGGTTCAGAAGCTCCATCCAAATTAGTTGCGAAAGTGTGAGCCAGCTTTGGCAGCATGTGCTGCACAGTTTCAGAGACGGCCTCAACTTCATGTACTGCAAAACCAAATGAATAGATGAATTTTACAAATACCATACAAAAATTGTCTCATAAAGAGCTCTTAATTTGCATCTGTTGTACAAAATGCATCGCTTTTAAACAATGACAAAGATGATGATTAGCCATGGAATCAGAGGCATTATCAATATATCAAATCTTCACAATTCTCCAATGGTTATTAAGAAAAATCCCATTATGCTTACCAGCCAAGCAAGATCAATTGATCAACTCCACATCATTTTCAGTAAACTTAAAGGTTCATTAGAGAGACACTAAAACTTGGGAACAAGTTGACTTCAAACAAAATTCATTGAATAAATAAAGGGAAAGTACAGCAAAAAGGAAAAAAAGATGTATTTACCTCCTGATAAAATGCATTGATTTCCTCTTCAGTAAGGCCTTCATCCTCACCAGAGTTTTCTTCCCAGCCAAAAGAACGAAGAAATGCAGCCTCTTCTTCATCTGGATAAACCATAGAAGTGGAAGTCATATAATTTTCACCATCATCAGAAAATCTTTTAGCATCAGGACGGGTGCCACCATTGCTAGTTGCTGCAGTATGATTCTCATTAGCACAAGCAGGTGCAGAAGCAGTCACTACTTCCTTTGAAACTTCAGATTTCTCTGTGGTGGAAGATGAATTATGAGGATCTGAATCTGCGAGACCAGAAACACTGTTCATAGAGGTCTTCTTTTTCAGGAGATTAAAAAAATCATTCTGGCTCTGGGTTTGAGCCAAGGAAGGTTTCTTTTCCACAGTAAACCCAGCTACTGGATTCAAGGTAGATGCCTTGCGTTCCCCAGCAGATAGCTTTTGGTTCTTCGAGTTTATAGAGGAAGCAGATGTAACAGAAGCAACAGCATGTTGGCTAGTTGTACCTCTGCTGTTCATATTTGTTGTTGGACTAGCAGCATCTTTATGAGTAGGAGATGAGACCCCATTTTCCCATCCTCGTTTGAGAACCAAAAGCTTCCCAGATGTCTTTGGCATGTCAGACTTGACATGATCACTGTGGGGAGACTGATTACCATGATGAGTCAAAGAATATTTTTGCTGTCCACTCTTTATAGTTATATTCATGTCACTTGTTCTGACAGCAGGTTTGGCTTTTGATTTATCCACTGAATTGTGAACCTGGGACCAAAAATTAGGAAATTATATCTGAAATTTCTAAGTACTAATTAAATGGTTCTTCTATCATGCAGTAAACAGGTCAAAAGAAAAAGTGCAACTTCCAGAACAGTTCATGAGCATACAGCAAACTAGCTAAGAGTTAATCTTGGCATTTCAAAATCCCTTAAAGATGTACAAGAACAGTTATAATTCAACCACAAGTCTATATCATTAAGTCATATCATAAACATGAACTTCAAAATATAGTGCAAACAACACCAGGGAAGAAAAAGAAAAAGAAAGAATGCTAGCTTTGTTGGTGGAATAATAGATGGTCTTGCATAACTGCCTTTTTTTTACTAATCCATCAAGATAAAAGTGAGAAGGCTTCTTGAAAAGTTCCACTGTTCATCAATTGACTGTATTATATTTGATGACACTAAGATCTAATGAGTTTCCTTTCCAAAATCTCATTCTTGTCTTTCGATTATGATTGGAAAATATGACCAACGATTCTGACCTTCACATTATAGTCAATCATAAATGCCAGAGAAGATTACAACCGTGGCATTCAGAAAGTTCAGAGCATTCGGGAACTTACCAAATCAACTAACGATCTGAATAAGATAAAATAAGAAATGTCAGGATATGTTATGGCATAATATTCTAGCTGGTTTTCTTTTTGTTTTAACGTCTGTTTTTACAAGGCATGCTTATAGTACCTTTAGTATGAGTCACCATGATAAGGATTGAGAAAAGAACAAAGAGAGATCGAGCTTTTGAATGTTTGCTTAGGTTTCGATTTTCCCCCTGATGTGTAGTAAATGTTATAGACGTGACAATGGAGAAATCAATGGTGATTTTGGGTATTTTTCTTGGTATTTAATGAAGGTTTAAGGTTTGAATGTTGATGATAATCAAAAGATTATAGTTTAGAAATAAAAAATCAATTGGAAGAGTAATAGGAAACAAGGGACGGCATGCACAAGCTTTGGAGAGAAAACTATCGTGAATATGAAACCATAAATGGAGGTTTTTATGTTGAATTTAAAAATCTGGTCTAATTCCCTCTTAAAAACTTTAAGTTTTGACTCTTTTACAAATCTATCCTATTTTCAAAATTAAAGGTATTTAAAATTCATTTTCAGAAATTGATTTAATTTTCAAAAAACCATGGTAAAAAACATGACCGATAAACAATGTTGTAAAATTCTGAACACTCTAAGGCTAAAATCCCTAAAATACCTTAAAACTCTTAGGTCCTATTTTGGGGTATTACAAATCTCTCCCTCTAAAAAGAATTTTGTCCTCGAAATTTCCCTGCTAACACGTCAATTGTTGAATCACAAAATATGTTATTTCCACATTTAAACTAATATCACACTTTCGCTGCACACTCTGATTCCTATTCTCTCTAACTTTCTATTGCTTTTCTTAATGATCCTATTCACTACCACTAACTTATTCTACAGTAATTTTGCTAACAGTTTCTTCTACTCACTACGACACTTTCATCTAAACAACTCGTAATCATTTTTTTCTAATTCATAATCTCTATCAAGATTCTCTACTTAATAGCTACATCGCTCCATATTTGTGAATGCATAGAACCTAAATCTACCAACGAGAATAAAAGAATTGATCACAAAACAAAAATACCCGCGATCTCAATGATCAAATCTAATCTAACATACACAAACAAAACTGAAGGTGTGAGTGGCGGGGAGATGATCCAAGTCTCGTTCCTGCAAGAAAACTTTAGGATTAAGGCAATGTGTTCACATTCCTACCCTACATGTAATTCAATCACATTATTTCAAACAATTCCTAACAATTCAATCAGAGTTATATCAACAATTTCAAGAAAACAATGAGATTTAGACTCACGAGCTTCGAAACTCCAAACACATGACAATCATCTAGGCTCGAGAGTTAATGAACCTAAAACTCTGAACCACCGAATGTAACACTCTATACCTAGTTTGGTCGCCAAACTCGAATATTAGGATGCCACACCACCATCTCATGTCATACTCATAGTAACTTGTCACATTATTAAGAAATCATCCTCTTTATCAGTGATCTTATAAATTTTGAACATGCCAAACATACTTCAAATAAACTTATAGTAATAATTGAACATGTATTAGGCTCACTTAACAAAATTTCCAAGATAATCACATATGTATCGATACTAGAATATGGGTATCGATATTTTCTTAAAGTGGTATCGATACCATCTGGAAAATTGATACCAAACTTGCATTCTGTTTGTCGTCTAAAATCAAAACATAAGAAAATATTTGTACAATTGAAAAAGTATCGATAAAATTATTCCAAATATCGATACTCGTGTAATCTTATAATAATAGTTAATCATGCATTGGGACCATTAAGTAAAAATTCTAAAGCTGTCATGTATCCTGTTATAGACGTGACAGATAAGACAGAAAAAGAGAGAGAGAAAATGAGAGTATAAAGAGACGATTGAAGAAACAACCAAAATTCTGCATGCCTTCCCTTTGTCATTACAGTGTATAAAAATAGGAACCCTAGTCTGTTACAACAGCTGTCAGCTAATAGTACGAAGGGAGGAGGCACAAAATGCCTCGTATAATTTAAAGCTAACGCACCATTTTGTCTCATGCAAAATAACATAAGATTTGCATAAAAACCAGGGATTTAGATAGTGGTCAGGTAGTGGAATAGTGGTTGCTATATAATGGTAGCAGTGCCGTCCGAAACTGCTACTGCTGAAAATAGTGGTGTGAAGTAGAGTCACACCAATAGTAGTGGATCACAGCCAAAATTTAATGGGTAACAGCCAATTGTGGCAATAACAGGCTACTGAATGAAACAAGAATTAATTTTCTCTCGTCTTGAGTTAAATTAATGTTGAACATGAAAACGTCAAGGTTTATTTCATTGGGAAGTTGATGAGCGATCTCTTACCATCAAAGGATGAGTTGGGTAGCATTATGTTCGAGTGTTCAACTGATGGAAAATGTCATCACAGACTCAGTGACTCACAGTTGCAGAAATTGGAACGAGTTTTAGTTTCCAGGTAAGTATGATCCCAAAGCTACCACCACCATCACCTCGAATCACCTACCATCACTGTCTTAGGTGGATCGGTGCAGCAGGGACTCTTCGGTGACCACTCTTCTGTAAAACTGTTTAGATTTATTAATTTATGGTTTATTTTAATAATTTGGGATATAATTCTGAGAGTTTGTAATTTTTAGGACTCTTTGGATTGTTTTGGTTTTTAACTTGATTTGGTTTGATATGCTCGATATGTTGCACACTTGATAAAATGTTTTACGGAAACGGATTTTACGCCAAAAATAGGTTTCCAAAAAATACGAAACGGATTTCTAGAATGTTCTGGTTTTATTAATTTTTGCTGTAATAAATGTTTTGAAAAATGAACTGTTAAAATAATGTTTTCTGTAACAAACATGACGGAATGTGAGTTTTATTAGTAATTAGTTAATGAAATCAACTTGTTTCAAAACCCATTCTTTATGACATCTCTGGATTTGGGCATAATGTCTAGGCCAGGTTTGAGGTGTTACATTTAGTGGTATTAGAGCTAGGTTGTAAAACTCAGCTGTGGATTTTGGGTTCTAAAATTTTGTTTTAATAGAATTGGTTTTCAAATTTCTTGAATAATTTGAAAGAGTATGTGGTACACCGAGTTTTTGGCGTCGATCTTGTAAGTACTTCTGAAACTTAGTTAGAGCAGTTTTGAAACACTGTAGTTAGTACTTTCTGAAATTGAACTGAATAGATAGAAATTGAAACCTCTGAAAACAATACTGAACTTTTGATAATTTATGCATAAAACATTTGTTAATAAATAACTGGAACTGATGCATAAAACTTTGTAATGTAGATAAAATTTAAATTACACTATGAGCACTCATGAAACTCGCGAACGTAGTACTCGTGGCTGTAGAAGGGGCCGTAAGGGGGCTCGGGCTGAGTATTTCTCCTCCTTGGGTAGTATGCTACATTTGGATTCGAGTAAGACACCAGTTTCACTTGCTACTGAGACCGGGTTTCAGAGCCGCTTAGCTGGGGACGACACTCTGTCCCAGGCTATACTGAAGATATTGGAGAGGGTCGTTGAATGCCATTCTAGATCTGGGGGCCATGGGTCGACAACTGAAAGACCTCGATCAAATGGTGCTGAGCTATTTAGGGGTGTCACTAGAGTCACCCCTAGTGTGGCTGAGTACTTGTTGGAGGCCACAGAGAGGATTATGAATGACTTAGACTGCACTCTCGAGAAGAAATTTAAGGGTGCAGTCTCCCTACTTCTCAACGAGGCGTATCAGTGATGGTTAATGGTTGAGGAGGGTACTCAGCTTGATCGTTTGACTTGAGATTTCTTTAAGACCATATTTCAGAGTAAGTATATGGGAGCGAGCTATGTGGATGCTCGTAGGCGTGAGTTCATAAATCTCACATAATGGGATAGATCAGTGGTTGAGTATGAGGTCGAGCTTCTGAGATTGAGCTGCTATGCTCGAGACATGGTGGCATCTGAGTATGAGAGGTGTGTCCGATTTGAGGATAGATTAAGGAATAATCTGAGGGTACTGATTGCTCTACAGAAGGAGTGAGTGTTCATGGCACTGATTGTGAAAGTGAAGATCGCCGAAGATGTTAAGTGTGTAGAGCGTCAGAATAGGGACTGAGAGTGGGGTAAGAACAAGAGGGATTTAGAGCTATCTAGTTCTGTTCCGAGGCCTAGAAACAAGGCCAGATCTGATGGGCCAGTTAGAGTGACGGCTCATATTGCTCAAACTAGGTTACAACCATGCGGTGATTGTGGTAGGCACCATCCAGACGAGTGTTGGAGGAGGATTGGAGTCTTATTTGAGCTATGGATCTTTAGAGCACCGTATTAGAGACTGTCCACAGTGGACAGATGAGATACAAGCTACGAGTTTTGTGTAGCCTCAGAGGGCAGTTCAGCAGCTACCTAGGGGCCGTTGAGTGGCTAAGGGTGGTAATGGTTTGGGCCGTGGACAGAGAGCACCGGGCAGAAGTGCTAATCAGACAAAGGTGATGTAGCTTATACTTGTCTATGCTACCCGGCACTAAGAGTACAAAGATAATTCAGACGTTATCACTGGTACATTCTTAATTTCTAATGTGCCTTATACTGCTCTTATAGACATAGGTTCTACACATTCTTATGTAGCTAGCAATGTATCTAAAAACTTGAGGGTTACCGTTGAGAGCATTTCTAGTGAAATCATTTTACTAAGCCCATTAGGGCAATCTGTTCGGATTAGTAAGCTCTGTAGGGATGTCCGTTAGAGGTGCAAGAGATTATTTTTCTGGCAGATCTGATGGAGCTTCCATTTGAGGAGTTTGACTTATTTCTGGGCATGGATTGGCTGGTTAAGCATCGAGTTAGTTTGGACTGTGCGATTGAGAGGGTCGTTCTGAGGACTGGGATAAGAAGGTAGTGGTTGTGATCGACGAGCGTCGAGATTATTTGTCTAATGTAATCTCTGCTCTTGTGGATGAGAAATTGGTCCGAAAAGGGTGTGAGGTTTACTTGGCTTACGTCATTGTTTCTGATTCTAGGGGTTCTTCTATTGAGGATATCAGAACTGTAAGGGATTTTTAGGATATTTTCTCTGAGGAGTTACCGGGTTTACCTCTGAATCGAGAGGTTGAGTTTAGGATTGAGCTTCTTCTGGGTATAGCTCTGGTGTCTATCTCTCCCTACCGTATGGCACCGAAAGAGTTTACAGAGCTTAAAGTTCAACTTCAAAAACTTCTGGACCGTGGTTTCATCCGTCCTAGTGTGTCTCCGTATGGGGCACCGATTTTTTTGTTAAGAAAAAGGATTAGAACATAATGATGTATATTGATTATCGACAGCTGAATAAGTTGACCGTGAAAAATAAGTATCCACTTCTGAGGATTAATGACCTGTTTGATCAGTTTCGAGGGGCTTTAGTGTTCTCTAAGACTGATCTTCGATCTGGGTATCATCAGTTAAGGGTTAAGGAAGTTGATGTTTAAAAGACTGCATTTAGGACGTGATATGTACATTACGAGTTCCTAATTATGCCTTTTAGTCTAATAAATGCTCCGACCACATTCATGGACCTGATGAACTAAGTGTTTTAGCCTTATCTGGATCAGTTTGTCGTGGTCTTTATCGACGATATTTTGGTTTACTTTAAGACTGAAGATGAGCATGACAAGCATCTTAGAATGGTGCTTCAGATTCTTCAAGAAAAGCAGCTCTACACTAAGTTGAGCAAGTGTGAGTTCTGGTTACGAGAAGTAACTTTTCTAGGGCATGTGGTATCTACTGAGGGGATTTGAGTGGATCCGAGGAAGATAAAGGCTTTGCTAGATTGGAAACAGTCTAAAAACGTATCTGAGATCTGTAGCTTTTTGGGTTTCGCAGGATATTACCGGCGATTTATTGAGGGGTTTTCTCTGATTGTGGCTCCATTGACTAAGCTTTTGCGTAAGAGTGTTTCGTTTGTTGGACTAATGCGCCACAATCGAGCTTCGAGAAGTTCAAGTCTGTGTTAACTCAAACTCTTATTCTAATACAGCCTGGATTTGGTAAAGTGTTTGTGGTATACAGTGATACGTCGTACATCAGTTTGGGGTGCATTCTGGTGTAGGATGGTAAGGTTATGGCTTATACTTCCCGATAGCTTAAGACAAATGAGGGAAACTATCCAACGCATGATCTCTAGTTACCTGCTGTAGACTTTGTGTTGAAAATCTGGAGGCACTATCTGTATGGTGAGAGGTGTATCATTTACACTGATCACAGGAGCCTCAAGTATTTCCTTACTCAAAAGGAGTTGAACCTTGGACAGTGCCGTTGGATTGAACCACTCAAATATTTTGACTGCATTATAAAGTACCATCCTAGTAAGGCCAATGTGGTGGCTGATACTCTCAGTTGAAGAACGATGTCTGATTTAAGGACGATGTTCGCTCGCCTTAGTCTGTTTGATGATGGGAGTCTGTTAGTAGAGTTGCAGGTTAAGCCGACTTGGGTTGATCAGATTCGAGATAAACAGTTAGTGAATGAGACTCTGAGTGCGCAGTTCCATCAGGTTGAGAGTTGTACTACTTCTGATTTTGGGCTGAATAATGATGGTGTGCGATACTTTTGAGGTCGAATTTGTGTGCTGAATGATTCAGATTTGAGGCAATTGATTCTGAGGTAGGAACATAGTAGCCCTTATGCTATGCATCTCGGTGATAGTAAGATGTATCGGGATCCCTATGAACTGTACTGGTGGCCGAATTTGAAGCGTGAGGTTACTGATTTTGTTGCTTGATGTCTGACATGTCAGCAAGTTAAGGCTGAGCATCAGTTGCCTTCGGGTTTGCTAGAACTCGTTAAAATTTCTTTATGGGAATGGGAACGTGTAATGATGGACTTCGTTAGTGGGTTGCCCTTGACCCCCACTAAAAAGGATTCTGTTTGGGTCATTGTAGATCGATTGACTAAATTTGCTCACTTTATTCCGGTTCGGACAGATTACTCTCTAACGAAGTTAGCGAAGCTATATATCTTCGAGATAGTTAGACTGCATAGTGCTCCTGTTTCGATCATTTCTGATAGAGATCTTCGCTTCACATCTCTATTGTAGAAGAAATTGTACGAATCTCTGGGTTCGAGGTTGGACTTCAGTACTGCGTTCCATCCTCAGACTGATGGTCAATCTGAGAGGGTGATTCAGGTACTGGAGGTTATGCTTCAGAGTTGTGTAATTGATTTTCGAGGTAGTTGAGAGGGTTATCTATCGCTAGCTGAGTTCGCCTACAATAACAACTTTCAGTCTAACATCTAGATGGCACCTTACGAGGCTCTGTATGGTCGTAAGTGTCGTACACTGCTATGTCAGACTGAGTTGGGTGAACGTTAGGTTTTGGGTCCTGAGTTGGTTTCTGAGACTGATTCAAAATCATCTGAAAGCGGCTTCTGATAGACAGAAATCTTATGCGGATTTGAAGAGGAGAGATATTGAATATTCTGTAGGGGACTACGTTTTTCTTAAGGTGTCTCCATGGAAAAAGGTTCTGAGATTTGGTCTTAAGGGAATGTTGAGCCCTAGGTTCATTGGACTGTATCAGATTCTGAAGCGTGTGGGACTGGTTGCTTATCAGTTGGAGCTACCTCCAGAGTTGGATTGTATCCACGATGTCTTCCATGTTTCGATGTTGAGGTGGTATTGATTTGACCCTTTTCATGTTGTTTTTACTGATGAGGTCGAGGTTTGGCCGGATTTGACCTTTGAGGAGGAGCCAGTTCAGACTCTAGATCATGACATCAAGGTTTTGAGGAGGAAGTCCATTCCTTTAGTGAAGGTTCTGTGGCGGAATCATGGTTCTGAGGAGGCCACGTAGGAACTTGAGGATTCGATGCGTTAGTAGTATCCTCATTTGTTCTGATCAGGTAAATTTCGAGGTCGAAATTTCTTTTAGGAAGGTAGAGTTGTAACACCTTAATCTTTTTATTTATGTTTTTGTAATTACTTGACAATTGTGTGTTTGCTTCAGTGGTTAAGTGTTCTAGGTGTGTGTGATAGGTCTTGAGTTCAAGCCCTACCTTTAGAAAATTGTAGTTATTTTTGGAATTAAACTTTATCATTGTTTAGTGGACTTATATGTAACTGTCTGTAAATCTACATCAGAATGAGCTTGTTGGTTCAAGTGGCAAGGGTGTTGGTGTGTTGGAGGTCCTGTGTTTGAATCCCTGCGTTAGCGTGGGTAATTATTTTTGCTCGGTAGACTGGAAGAGTTTCAGGTGAGTTAAAATTTTGATAGTGGATGTTGTGGGATTTAGGTAAAACTAAGTTTTTCCCAAAATTTTCTCCTTTTTGAAATTGACATTCCTGCTTCCTTTTCCTGCGTTTTTCCTTTTTCTCCCATTTCCCCTTTGTCTTCTTGCTTTTTCTTCGTTTGGGCATAATTATCTCCAATTCTCGATGTTTGATTCGAAGAGGGTGTGCGTTGGTGGGTAAGGGTTAATGTATTTTACTGATTAGAGAGTTACTCTTTAAATTTGTGTATTGTGTTTTTGATTTTGTTCGTTGGACTTAAAATTCTACTCTGCTCTGCAGCGTTTCATGAAGAAAGGGACTTACCTCGCGTAGAACCATAGTTGGAGGCATTCAAGAATTTGTGTAAGCGTTGAGTACTCGAGTTTTGCCTTGTCTTTTTGAGGAGGTTTAATTTAATATGTTATTTTAAGCAGTTAATTCGGGGTTTAATTGGTCAATTGTAGGTTCCGGTGATCTTGGGTGTGTTATCGTATCAAAACTGAAATAGGTGTGTACCTGATGTCGAAACCATTTTTAAATTTAGAAAAAACGGGGATCGACTTTTAAAAAATAAAATATGGAGTCGCCACCAATCCTTTTTGTTTAGGTGTGATCGGATCACCTAATAAATCATTTTATTAAAGTATGGATTTTGGCCTACGAAAATCAAGAAATGGGTTCGGGAGTCGGTTACGTACGAGGAATGATTAGCACCCTCGTAACGCCCAAAATCGGTACCTAATTGATTAATTAATTTCCTATTGTCGAAAATTTGAAAAGATTTAAAATGCAATCCCATTTGAAAATGTTTGAATATACTTGAATTGGATGCTAAGATTCTCTTGTCCCGAAGGAATAAAATATCATATACAGCAAGTTAGGGTACAATATTTCAAACCCTCGATACCAAGATCATCTTATAATTTTCAAAATTCATGCATTGAAATTTTTAAAAGGATATTCGGTTATTTGGTCAACGAAAAATCGAAACCCAGCACGTTAGGGCACGATTTCTCGAATTTCCAAACACGAAATATTACCTTATTTTTTAATTTAAGAAAACGTAGATGAAATTTTGAAAGGATATTTAGTTATTCAGTCAAACGGAAAATCGAAACCCAGCACGTGAGGGCACGATTTCTCGAATTTCCTAACACGAAATATTGCCTTGTTTTGAGAAACTTTCAAATAAACGATTGTAAAACTGACTCAAAATGAATTTGTTTGGTTTACTTAAAGATAAAAGACAATCGAGATGGGCAAAAGTGGAAATTGTAATCATAATGCAATAATAAGAAATAAAAGCATAATTACAAGCATGGATAAAAGGTTATACAAAGGAATGACAATAATATGAAAATACAAAGGAATAGATTAGGGTACATACAATGGCAATCATCTTACATCATACACTATTCCAAAACTAATATTAACAATCAAAGACTAATGAAATTTTAAAATATAACAAATATAAAAATAAAGCAAATTAAAATAAATGAAATATGACAAGCTTTCAAATGATAATGAATAAAGTTAAAATGAATAATGTGAAAGAAAGGAAATTTGAAATCAACAATATATAAAACAATAAATTATATGTATAACAATTTTGAAATAAGTAGGACATATAAAAGTTTAAAATAAATTATAAAAAATGAAAATGAAAATGAAAATAAAAATGAAAATAAATAATATATAAAATAGTAGCATATAAATGAATTTTAAAATAAGTATTATGTAAGAAGAAATTTTAAAGTAAGTAATACACAAAACAATATATATATCAATCTAAAATAAATAATATACATAAAATAAGAATAATTTAATATAAATAATGTATATAAGAAATGATAATGTATAAGAACGTTTAAAAGAAACATCATATAAATCTTTAAAAAAAGAGTATACATAAAATAGAATTTTAAAGTAAATAAATTATATAATAAAAAATCAAAAATACAAAAGAAAATATAAAAATAACAACTAAAATAATGTAAAATCAGTAAAGTAGTTCAAAATGATATGTTAAAACAATTTCTAAAAATGAATAATGAATAATTTATAGTTAAAAGATATAGATAAAAATAATAAGGAGATATAATAAAATAAATATATTTTTAAGAAAAGTTAGATAAATAAAAATAAATAGAAATATAATAGTAGTAATAATATATTAAATTAGTTAATTTAATAATATAATAGTAAGAAATAACAAAAAGGACTAAATCAAACCTTAAAAAAAATTTTCGGGCAAATTTGAAATAAAAGAAAATGGGGAACCACATTGAAAGGAGCGGATAACATGAACGGACCAGATGGGGAAATATTCCCGCCCTCCAAAACGCGGTGCATCATACGGGACTAAATTGAACACTGAAATAAATTATAAGGCACAAATTAAAATAGAAGGAAACTTGATTGCGAACTGATTAAAAAATAGAAGGACTATGCGCGCAATTATCTCGATTAGCAGAAACACGCGGATCCTGATGCTCGCGGGTTTGGTCGCGCAGATCTAGAGCCTAAACGATGCCGTTTGGCATCCAGAACTGAGGCACAAAAATCGTGCCGTTTCATAAGTGGTATAAATCTAAATTTTTTTTGCAAAATTCATTTGGTCTCTTGTTGGGTTTAGAATTGGGTTTACTTTTGTTGGGTTTAGAATTGGGTTTACTTTTGTTGATGAGTCATTTGGGTAATTGGGTCATAGTCTGTTTAAAAATTTGGACTTTATTTAATTTGGTTTTAGTATATTTTTTAATTTTGGTTTATAATGGGCTGGGAAAATTGGGCCTGTTACACCTGAAATGTAGAAAACGAAGTTTCTATAAAAGATAAAAAATTGTATTGTTGACGCCACACGGGTGGCGCGCAAGACACGGCCGTGTGATCGACGTAGGCTTGGCTGTGGGCAAGACATGGCTGTGTGGTGGTTCCAGCGTAGCCGTGTGGGCCACACGGGCTAGGCCAAGTTGGGAGTGTGGGCCCACACGGATATGGGCATGACACATGAGCGTTTGTATTTTGGGCTAGGTTGTGTGGGCTACACGAGTAGGACCAATCTGGGCGTGTATGTCACACCGGCAAGCGACATTGGCATGCGGGCCTAAATTTTTAAAATTTCTTCTATTGTTGCACGGGTCGTCGCAATTGACTGTGGGCCTACTGTAGGGTCGGTAAGGGCTAACTATATCCTAGGCTATGTGAACTGATAGTCTAAAACACTGTTTTGAGTATGATTATGCTTGTCTGATTACTATATTAATTGCATATCTGATATTTGTATATAAAAATGCATGTTTCTATCTGTTAATTCTGTCTATGTATTCTGTATCTGTTTTATATATGATTGTGGGGTGGGTTTTGTATTGATGGAGGAAATGTTCTGTATGGCGAGCATCGCTTATTAGCTAGCAGCTTGGCTGCATTATATCTGATACGTGTCGAAACGGTACAACCTAGTGCGTAAGGATGAATTGGTGTTTTTTTACCCCACATAGTATGTTGGGATGGTTTGAGATGGTGTGTAGAAGATGGGGGTAGGATTTTGATTGTTTGATTCTATTTATCAGATCAGATCTGAAATGGGCTTGAGCCCAATCAGATCAGATCTGCTTACGATAGTGTATATGGTTCTGTATGATTGGATGCTTAATTCTACTGGGTTACATACTGAGTTTACATAAACTCTCATATGTTTGTCTGTACTATCAGGTAATCTACAGTCTTAGGCGGATCGGTGCAGCAGAGACTCGGCGGTGACCACTCTTCTGTAAATTTTTTTTGGATTTATTAATTTATGGTTTATTTAATAATTTGGGATATAATTCTGAGAGTTTGTAATTTTTGGGACTCTTTGGATTGTTTTGATTTTTAACTTGATTTGGTTTGATATTCTTAATATGTTGCATGCTTGATAAAATGTTTTACAGAAACAAATTTTAAGCCAAAAATAAGTTTCCAAAAAAATACGAAACGGATTTCTAAAATGTTCCGGTTTTGTTAATTTCCGCTGTAATAAGTGTTTTGACAAATGAACTGTTAAAATAATATTTTCTGTAATAAACATAAAGGAATGTGAGTTTTATTAGTAATTAGTTAATGAAATCAACTTGTTTTCAAAACCCATTCTTTGTGACATCTCCGGATTCAGCCATAACGTCTAGGCCGGGTTTGGGGTGTTACACCAGGAGCCAAACTGAAGACACAACATAATGAATTTTTTGTCCTAATCCTACCTTTGCTCGCTATCGTTATTGCTTTCTTATCTAACTATCAAACACTCCAACTGGTCGCCACAAACTTGAAAATTCAAGTTTTGACTTTAGTAGTTAATTAGCCCTACTATCTTAGAATATTACGACCTTGTGATGTGACATGACCTCAATGTTGGAAAAATGGATTAAAAAAATGTAGCGAAAAATAAATTTAGGGAAAATAGAGTTTTAAAATTTTTTTCGAAACAAGATCTTGGTTGTGATATTTAAACTAATAAATATTTAATCAAAATTATATCTTTTTTATTTGTCTACGGTGAACGTTTTGGCCGAGTAGTCTTTTCCGCTATACTCAAGCTCATATCTACCGAGTGTGGGCTTGCTTCAAATTAAAATTATTTTTTCAATAATTACTAGTTGAGTAATTTCATAGTTTCTCTAAACTTTTAGATCAAGTTGTAAATTAGAAAAATATCTCTAGAAATTTTAACTTACCATCTATTAACATGTTTTAAAATAGGTCTATTTTCTATTTTAGTCCTTTGGTTAATTTCTATTTAAGTCCGTAAGTCTTTCGCCAATTAAAAATCTATAGCGATAATACTTTTACAATTTAGTCCTTATACCTTAATTAAGCAATTAATAAAAAAAAAATGATAGGTCAAACTTTAATAAAACTTTATATCAACCCCATAAATATTCATATTTAATAATTACAAGTTCGATTTATGGAAATGAGGTTCCAAAATTACCTTTTCCGGTGCCGCTAAAATTCGAGTTGTTATAGATATTGTGTAAGGCTCATGATAATTCCTTTGCTATGCATCTTGGTAGTGCGAAAATGTATTGTGACCTACAAGAATTGTATTGGTGGCCCAGAATGAAAAAAGAGATCGTTAAATATGTTGCAAAATGTTTGACTAGTCAACGGGTAAAGGTTGAGCACCAAATTCCTACTTAGTTATTACAACCTATCTCCTTTCCAAAGTGGAAATGGAAATAAATTGTTACAACCTATCTCCTTTCCAATATCACCAAGCAAAAGAAATGTCAGTTGGGTGATAGTTGATTGATTGACGAAGTCAACTCATTTTCTGGCGGTAAGAACTGATTGGTCACTTCTGAAGCTGGCTGAGATGTGTATTTGCGAGATAGTTAGATTACATGGTGTACCTATATTTATTCTCTGACTGAGACCTACGATTTACCTCAATATTCTGGAAGCAATTATATGAATCTTTAGGCTTGAGGTTGAATTTAAATATAGCTTTCCATCCTTATTTTGATATTTAATTCGAATGAGTTATTCAGGTGTTGGAAGATATGCTACAAGTCTAAGTGATTGATCTCGAATCTGGCTGGGAACATTATTTACCACTAGCTAAATTTGTGTATAATATCAGTTTCCAGCCGAGTATCCAAATGGCTCCCTATGAAGCATTATATGGCTGGCAGTGTAGAACCCTCTTATGTTGGTTTGGATTGAGTGAAAAGATAGTGATCAGGCAAGAATTGATTCAGAAAGTAAAGGGTATAGTGAGATTAAATCGAGACTATTTGAAAGCGACATTTGATAGACAAAAATATTACATGGATTTGAAATGAAGAGATACCGAATGTGCAGTGGGTAATAAGGTATTCTTGTAAGTTTTCCTATGGAAAAAGGTCTTGCACTTTGGTCGCAAAGGGAAATTGAGTCCCAAGTATATCAGGCCATATGAGATCATTGAAAGAGTTGGACCAGTTGCAGCTCTCTCGCCAGAATTACAAAGGATCCATGAAGTATTCCATGTATTTATGCTCTGGCGATATTGATCTGATCCGTCTCATATCTTACCAGTTAAGACAATTGAAGTTCAGTTTGATTTGTCGTATGAAGAAAAACTGGTAGAAATTCTAGCTTGAGAAGTGAAGGAGTTGAGAAATAAACGTGTGCCACTAGCAAAAGTCTTGTGGTGCAGTCATACTGTAAAAGAAATGACCTGGGAATTGGAAGAGACAATGAGACCCTAGTATCCCCCACCTCTTTCTAGGTAAATTTCGGGGAAAAAATTTCTTAAGAGGGAGAATTGTAATGTCCCGATTTCCAATGGTATTGGAAATTGTAGTTTCGGGACCTCGTTTCCGTAAACTAAGTTCATAAATATTAAATAAAGATATTTAAAGAGTTATTATATAAGTGAATTGAAATGTGGATAGCCAATTTAGCCGAAATTTTGATTAATTAGGGCCTAGAGACTAAATTGTAAAGTTCAATCGCTATGGATTTTTAATTAAAAAATGGCTTGAGGGTTTAAATTGCAATTAACTAAAGGCCCAAAATAGGAATTCAGCCATACCTAATTGAGACTTAGTGGATGGTATGATGTTAGTAAGCTTAATAAGTGAGATTAAATTTAATTGTAAGTAAAACATAACTAGCTAAAACAATCAAACATTAAGTTACATATAAAATGTGATTTTGGTGGAAAGAAAGAGAAAATAAATCACCTTATTCTCTACCTAAATCGGTCACCATTGTTGAATTTAAGAAACCCTTCTATTTTGAAGCATTCGGCCATAGATTAGTAAGTTAATTTAGGTCTTTCTTTAGTAATTTTTCTAGATTTGAAGTCATATATGCTTGATTTATGTAACCGCCCGGTTTAAACCCTAGTCGGAATAGTGGTTTTGGGACCATAAATCTAAGTCAGAAAAATATTTTAATATTATATTTCGTGTTTATAATATGTGAATTGATATCTGTGAAAATTTTGTGATTTAATTTTATCGTTTGTGTGCTTAATTTTGAAAAAGAACCTAATCGCGTAAAATGTAAAAGTTGTATGTTATTTGTTAAAAGTGCCCATTTGATATGGCTTATTTATTTTTGAGGTCCTTATGTTGTAAATAGACCATTGAATTTATGAGGTTTAGGGTTTAGGGTATTTTTGTAAAAGATGAATTAATGTTTATTAATTAAACAAAACATAATGTTTGCTTCATCTTTTCATCATTTGACCGAAAGTACATAGAAAATAAGAAAAAATAAAGCTTCTATGGTGTTTTAGGGTTTTGACACTTTGACCTGAATTTAGGTATGTGTTTTAATCCGTTTTTGATAATTTCTACGTTTTTGTAATCGTTGCTTTGTATTCTATCAAGCCCATGTCTCAATTTCTGAATTTGATGATGATTTTAAGTTGAGCCATTAATAAAATTGTGAGCTTTGTAATGTTAGTTGATGTAAAATGAACGACATGTGTTAGATTAATATGTTTTATATTTGAAGTTTTGATGAATTTGAGTTATTTGGGCTAAATTATGAAAATGAGATTTTGAGGGACTAAAATGTAAAATAAATGAAATATATGGACTCATTAGGGATACATGAATATTTGGCTATGCTTGGGTATAAAGAAATTATGTGTATTTTGTGATTTTGTGAATTAGGGAGTAAAGTGTTAAAATGTGAAAATGTGAGGGCTAAATTGTAAAATACTCTAAATATGTGTATTTGGATTGATTTGAATGAATTTGAGATTGAATAAGTCAAATTTGAATTTATATAGATCAAGAGCCAAAGAAAATGGAATTGGATCGGGGAAAGTCGAAAGTCGTCGATTAGTCAATTCCGTTCGTTTGAATCCGTACGATGTAAGTCGATATACAAATAAATGTGTTTGAGTTGAATTATTATTGCTTATATGTTATTGAATTGGGAAAAATGACTATTCGAGTTGAATATGAGAAAATCCGAGAAAGTTTCGATATTGTGACGATGTCTGAAAAGCCCTGTACGAACCCTGGGAATAGTTAGGATTCATATGTCATGACATAGGATCCAACATGTGTTTTCCTATAAGACCACGTCTGGGACGTTGGCATCGACTTATGATTTATGTGTAAGACTATGTTTGGGACGTCGAATCGTATTTGATTTCGTGTAAGCTCCTGTATGGGATAATGGCATCAATATTTGATTACATGTAAGACCACGTCTAGGATGTTGGCATTGTATAAGCTTTTCGAGCTGTTCGAGAATGCTTATTGATTTTGAACAGTTCAACGAGCATTCCGAGAAATGAATAACTATGTGGATGTATATCCAAATTAGGGACGTTTGAAATGTTTACCCTCATTTGAGCATAAAAGGTAATTATATGTGCAAGTGATGATAAGTGATATAAGTATAAGAAAATATGCTATATGTGTAAATGAATTGGGAATATGTGAAATGTATATGAACTATGTGGTTTGTGATAGGATTTGACTATGGAGTATATGTATTTTATGATGCTTATATGAGTCATAATATGAGTTTATTTGTATATGGTTTACTAAGCTTTTGAAAGCTTACTTTGTGTGTGTTTTTAGTTGTTTTATAGATGCCGAAGCTACTGCAGGCTCGGAGATTGTCAAAAATCATCACTACAATATTGAACTCTATTTTGTACCTTTTGAAAATGTGAATATAAAAGTATGGCCTGTATAGGATAAAAGTATTGGAATATGTGTTGCATTGTATATATCTAGCCATGTGATATGGCTTGGATTTGGTTGTGTATAAGAATAAATGATGGCTATAAACCATATGATGCATTATGGTCAATATGATATGTTCATGAATGGCCAAGTGAATTGGTCAATTTGGTAAGTTTTGGTATGTGCTAAATTGAGGAATTGGTAAGTTTATGGCATGAGATTAAATGAAATGAATTGAGGTTATGAAACTCATATTTGGTATGACTTTGGCTTAGGATTTGATATGTTTTGATTTGTATATTAAACATGAAAATTGGTTAATGATTATATGACATGAAGAATGTATGTTATATGATTGAAATTGGTTGAATTGTTGATGTAATTGTTACCTTTTTGTTGCTTGTATGGATGACCCAGAATGGGTGGCAATTTGGCTTTTCAAATAGCCTATGTTTGTCCACAGGGGCAGAGACACAAGCGTGTGGCTCAACCGTGTACGACACACGGTCATGTTGCACAGCCGTGTGTCCCCTGGGGTACCTTACGATTTAAAGTCAGTATACCCTACAGTTTTGATACGGCCTAGACACACGGGTGTGTCTAATTGCCGTGTGTGGCACGCAGCCTTGGCACATGGGTGTGTGTGGCCATTTCGAAGGGTACACGGACTAGACATACGGGCGTATGATCGGCCGTGTGACCCAAGTCAAAGAGTTACACGGGCTAGACACATATGCATGTCTTGTGGCCGTGTGGACAAGTCAGTATGTATGCCCTGTTTGCCACAGCTTAGACACATGGGCTTGTTTAATGCCGTGTGAGGCACACGGCCTGTCCACACGGGTGTGTGACCTCTGTAACTTTGAAAAATGTTTAAGTTTTAAAAAAAATTTGTATGAGCTCAGTTTAGTCCCGACTCCCTTTCTAAAGAATATTTAAGGTCTCGTTGACCTACGTAAGGGACTCTTTAATAATGTTGGACTTTGATGCTATGGTGATTATGAAATGAATGCAAATTGTTTCGATTTTCCTGTAATGCCTCTTAACCCTAGTTCGACGATAGATACGGGTTAGGGGTGTTACATTTGGTTGGTATCAGAGCTACGGTTTAGTCGATTCTAGGATTAACGTAGCGTATGTCTACCTATACATGCCATATATATAAACTGCGATAGTGTGACGATTCTTAACTTTAAAAATGTATTTTTATATAGAAAATGGATTCCGAACGAGCCGTAGCAGACGATGTTAACAAAGATGTCGCGCTCGCTCTCATGCCAAGGACAAATCATCGATTCTAGACTTGCTACTAGTAGCCATGAGGGAGAGGCTAAGCAAGCCTTTTACAAATGATGAATGATTGGTTTACACAATATATCCATACAAATCTGGCTGTTCAATAACCTTCGACCCAGACTAATCCTCCACTAGTCCCTGTTATGCCACAAGCTAATCCAATTCAGTTGAATAAGCCTCCGGTTGATAAAATTAAAAAATATGGGGCCGAGGAGTTCCAAGCTACCATTGATGATGATGCTGAGAGTGCTGAATTCTGGTTTGAAAATGGGATACGAGTATTTGATAAATTGTCATGTACTCCTAAGGAATGCCTTAAATTGTCATTGGTGGAAGATGTTGGTATCTGTAGTTTTGAGATAACGAGTTACTTGAAATTTCTTTTAAGCTGAATTTCGAAAGAAATACATCAGTCAAAGATTCATTGATCAGAAACGCAAAGAGTTTCTTGAATTGAAACAATGTCGTATGTCCGTTACAGAATACGAGCAGGAATTTGTGAGTCTGAGCCAGTATGCATGAGAATGTGTCTCGACTGAAGCAATTATGTGCAAGATATTCGAAGATGGTTTAAATGAAGACATTCGTTTGTTAGTCAGAATTCTAAAAATAAAAGAATTTTAGTGCTTGTTGAACTAGCATGTAAAGCTGAAGAACTCGGGAAAAAGAAAAGAAAAGTTAATTCAGAAGCTAGAGATATGTGAAAAAGTTCATCAACCAAGTTATTTCTGTCAGCATCAAAGAAGTTCCGAGATTATTATAGCCGTTCAATAGCTAATGTGAGTCATTCAAGTAGAGATCGTGCGAGATCACATTCAAGTTTTAAAACTTCAGCTACTTCTGTTGCAAGTGTTAGAAATGTCCAATCCGATTGAATTGAGTGCAGACACTGTGGTAAAAGACATCTGGGGAGTTAAAGACTTAATGATCGAGCCTGTTTCAAATGCAGATCCTTAGATCACTTTATACGTGATTGTCCCGAATTTACTGAGTAAGAAATTGTACAAAATTCGAGGCCGATGGGCAATACAACTCGAGGTAGATCGCTCAGAAATACAGGTAATACGAGTGGCCGTCAGAGGGGAACCAAAGATATGACTGTTAGATCTGAGACTCGCGTACCTGCCGGAGCCTATGCCATCCGAGCTCGTGAAGAAGCTTCGTCTCCAGATGTGATTATTGGTACTTTTATTATTTACGATACTTCTGTGATTGAACTGATAGATCCCGGATCAACACATTCATATATACGCCTGAACTTAGTGAGCAATAAGACTTTGCTTGTAGAGTCTACTGAATTTGTAATTAGAGTATCAAACGCCCTAGGTAAAAGTGTTTTAGTTGGCAAGGTGTGCAAGAATTGTTCGTTAATGTTTTGAGACATTTGTTTTTCGGCCGATCTGGTGTTACTACCTTTTGATGAGTTTGATATAATTCTGGGTATGGATTGGCTAAGTTTGCATGATGCTATTGTTAATTGCAAATGAGAAACTATTGATTTGAGATGCAAGAATGATGAAATAGTCGGAATTGAATCTAGTTATTTGAATGGGTTATCGGCTGTGATTTCGTCAATGAAAGCTTTGAGTATTGTAAGAAAAGGTTGTGAATCTTACTTTGCCTATGTGATCGATTCGAAAGTAACAAAAAATAAAGTTGAATCAGTACTTGTTGTTTGTGAATTCCCTGATGTGTTTCCTGAAGAACTTCCGGGATTACCTCCGATTCGAAAAGTTGAATTTGGCATTGAGTTAGTGCTGGGAACTACTCCGATCTAGAATAGCTCCGATCTAGTTAAAAGAATTAAAGTCTCAGTTGCAAGAGTTGACCGATAGAGGATTTGTGGGACCGAGTTTTTCACCTTGAGGTGTTCCTGTTCTGTTTATGAAAAAGAAAAACAGCACGATGAGAATGTGCATTGATTATCGTCAGTTGAACAAGGTGACTATCAAGAATAAATATCCTTTGCCCAGAATTGACAATTTGGTTGATCAGTTGAAAAATGCTACTTTGTTTTCAAAGATAGATCTGTGATCGGGCTATTATCAGTTGCGCGTAAAAAATTCAGACATTCTAGAAACTGCTTTCCGAACGAGGTATGGACATTATGAGTTTTTAGTTATTCCTTTTACATTAACGAATGCTCCTGCTATTTTTATGGACTTAATGAACAGAATTTTCAGACTGTATTTAGATTAATTTGTGGTCGTATTCATTGATAACATTTTTATTTATTCGCTGATGAGATTGAACATGCCGAGCATTTGAGAATAGTGCTACAGACTTTGCGTGATAAGCAATTGTATGCAAAGTTTAGCAAATGTGAAATCTGGTTACAAGAAGTTGGTTTTCTGGAGCATATTGTATCAGCATCTGGTATACGAGATGATTCCGGCAAAATTTCAACTATTTTGGATTAGAAGCCTCCGAGAAATGTTTCTAAAGTTTGCATTTTTTGGGACTTGTCGGTTATTATAGACGATTTGTGAAAGGCTTTTCTATGAGTGCTACTCCGTTGACAAAATTACTTCAGAAAGATGTGAAATTTGTACGGTCTGAAGAGTGTTAGAAAAGTTTTGATCAGTTGAAAGTTTTGTTACCTGAAGCTTCAGTATTAGTGCAACCAGAATCGGGTAAAGAATTTGTGATATACAGTGATACTTCGTTAAATGGTCTGGGACGCATTTTGATGCAGGAAGGCAAGGTTGTAGCCTATGCCTTGAGACAATTGAAATCACATGAAAGGAATTATCTGACTCACGACCTTGAATTAGCTGCAATTGTTTTCGCTTTGAAGATTTGGCGCCATTATCTGTTTGATGAAAAATGTCATGTGTTTTCTGATCATAAAAGCCTAAAATATCTGGTGAATAAAAAAGATTTGAATCTGCAACAGAGAAGATGGCTAGAACTATTGAAAGATGACGAGCTAGTTATTGATTACCATCTGGGAAAAAAAATGTTGTTGCTGATGCTTTGAGCCGAAAATCATATTTTGCTTTACGTGAGATGAATGCTCATTTAGTTCTATCGATGATGGTTCGATTTTAGCCGAATTAAAAGCAAGACCGCTATTTATTCAGCAGATTTGTGATGCCCAAAAAATTGATAAAGAGATAATAGCAAAACAAGTTCAATGTGAATTGAATTCTGATTCAGAATTTAGAGTTGATGATAATGATTATTTGAGATGTCGAGATAGAATTTGTGTTTCAAGAAATCTAGAGTTAATTTAGATGATTTTGAAAGAAGCCCATAGTAGTCGTTTATCTGTACATCCAGGCAGTTCGAAAATGTATAATTATTTGAAACAACATTACTAGTGGCCTGGATTGAAAAGAGATATTTCTAACTTCGTTTTGAAATGTTTGATTTGTCAGCAAGTTAAAGCTGAACATTAGGTGCCATTTGGTTTGTTACAACCGATTATGATTCTGGAATGGAAATGGGATAGAATAACGATAGATTTTGTTTCGAGTTTGCCACTATATCTGCGAAAGAAAGATACGATTTGGGTTGTAGTTTATTGATTGATGAATCAACTCAATTTATTCCGGTACGATCTGACTACTCATTTAATAAATTAGCTGAGTTATATATTTCCGACATTGTGAGATTGCACAAAGTGCCATTGTCTATTGTGTTAGACAGAGATCCGAGATTCACTTCGTAATTTTGGAAGAAACTGCAAGAGGCTTTAGGTACGAAATTTATTTCAGTACTGCTTTTCACCCGTAGATAGATGATCAATCTAAGCGGATTATTCAGATTCTAGAGGATATGATGAGATGTTGCATCATTGAGTTTGAAGGTACATGGGAACGATATCTGCTATTGATTGAATTTGCGTATAATGATAATTTTTAATCGAGCATTAAAATGGCACCTTTTGAAGCATTGTATGGTCGAAAATATCGAACACCTTTGTATTGGACTGAGCTTAGTGAGAATAAGATTCACGGGATTGATTTGATTAAAAGACTGAACAAAAAGTAAAAACAATCTGAGATAGTCTGAAAGCAGTTTCCGATCCTTAGAAATCATATGCAGATTTAAAACGAAAAGATATTAAATTTGAGATCGGCGATAAAGTTTTTCTAAAAGTCTCTCCTTGGAAGAAAGTACTTCAGTTCGGTAGAAAAGGTAAATTGGGTCCGAGGTTCATCGGACCGTATAAAATCATAGAGCATGTGGGGCCAGTTGCATATAGATTGTTGTTGCCACCTGAATTGGAAAAGATTCATAATGTATTTCACATATCAATGCTTCAACGATACAGATCCGACCCATCACATGTGATTTCCCCATCTGAGATAGAAATTCAGTTTGATATGACTTATGAAGAGGAACCGATTCGTATCTTAGCTCGTGAGATTAAAGAATTGCGAAATAAGAAAATTTCGTTAGTAAAAGTAATATGGCATCGACATGGTATTGCAGAGGCTACGTGGGAGCCCGAAGATGATATGAGATAGCAATATCCAAATCTGTTCAACGGTAAGATTTTGGGGACGAAATCCCTAAGGGGGGAGAGTTGAAACAGCTCGGTTTAGACCCTAGTCGGAATAGTAGTTTTGGGACCACAAATTCGAGTAAAAAAATATTTTAATATTATATTCTGTGTTTATAATATGTGAATTGATATCTGTGAAAATTCTGTGATTTAATTTTATCGTTTATGTACTTAATTTTGAAAAAGGACCTAATCGCGTAAAAGGTAAAAGTTGCATGTTATTTGTTAAAAGTGCCTATTTGATATGGCTTATTATTTGTGAGGTCCTTTTGTTATAAATAGATCATTGAATTTATGAATGGACATATATGCCAAGGGTTAGTGGATTTTAAATGTTTATAATAAGGTTATTTTAGTAAAAGATTAATTAATGTTTATTAATTAAACAAAACATAATGTTTGCATCAGCTTTTCATCATTTGGCCGAAAGTACAAAGAAAATAAGAAAAAAACAAAGCTTCCATGGTGTTTTAGGTTTCAACACTTTGAGCTTGAATTTAGGTATGAGTTTTGATCCGTTTTTGATAATTTCTACGTTTTTATAATCGTTGCTTTGTATTCTATCAAGCTCATGTCTCACTTTCTGAATTTGATGATGATTTTGAGTTGAGCCATTGATGAAATTATGAGCTTTGTTGTAATGACCCAAAATTCACAAGCATCGAAAAAGTGCAATATCAGGCATCCGTCTTAGTAAATCGAGTTCAAAAATAATTATTAGAAATATTTATGAGTCTAGTGATGTATTTAATTAGGTTTAAATTAGGTGAATTTAGCTTAATTAAGAATAATTAGGAAAAATGAATAAATAGAATAAGGTGTAAATGTTTAATTATAAAGTAAAAGAAAATAGGAGGGACTAAATAAGTAAATAAGCCAATGGCTTAAGATGAAGTGGTAATATATGGAAAAATCTTAGATTTTTCTTGATTTATATTATAAAAATATTATTTAATTAAAACATTATAAATTATATTAATTAAAATTAAAGATATTATATTAAAGGAAATAAAATATAGACAAATGTATGGTAGTGATTTAATACAAGTGTATTAATATTTATATATATATATATATATATGTGTGTGTGTGTGTGATATTTTATTTAATTAGTAAAAGATATTTATTAGATAAAATAATTAAATTGTGAGATTTTTTTGTGTAATGAACAAATTAGATAGTGACATTTGTAATAATGTGAATATATACATTTGTATTATATTTATTTATTTACTTACTTGAAAATTAAGTAAAAGATAAATACTAATTAAATAATTATATTAGGAGATTTTTAGTAAATAAATTGAAAGTATGACAGTTGTATGGTATTGATATTGTACAAATGTATAAAAATATGTGTACAATTACTTGATATTAAAATAAATTATAATTTATATTAATTATATTATAATATTTTTGTATGATAAATAAATAAAAGAAAGACAAATAGATGGTCATGATAATATACAAATGTAAAAATATTTATAAGTGCACATTTGTAATATATGTATTTGTGTCTTAAATAGATATTTATTATATTTATTATTATTATTTAATTAATTGATATTATATTATTATATTAATGAATAAATTAATAAATTGACAAAAGTAAGGTGATAGTAAAATACAAGTGTAATAAATCATATACATACAATTGTAATATATTTATTTATTTACTTATTATTTAAGAAATAATAATATTTATTAAGTTAATATAATAAAATAATAAACAAAAGTAAAATAAAAAGAAACAAAGCAAAAGAAGCAGAAAAGAAAACAGAAAACATTCGAACCGGGGAAGGAAAGAAAGAAAAAGAAAAAAAGAAGAAGGAAAGATTAGGGTTTTAAGGTTGAAGCTTTAAAAGGTAAGTCAATTAAGTCCTTTTCTCTTAATTTTGATGTTTTAGAAGCTTTAGAACAAAGTTTTGTTGAAATTAAGTTGAAATTTTGAAAGTTCTTAGGTTTTTGAACATAGTTCATGTTGAACAAAATAATGAATTAGGATTTAATTGAATGAATTTTAAGTTAGAATTGATTAAATGATTAAATTGTAAATTAGGCTATAAGTTTTGTGTTGTAGGGAATAAATTGAAAGAGGTTTCAAATTAGAGTTTTTATTATGAACATTAGATAGTTAAGTAGAATATGGAAGGAAATTGAATACAAATAAAGTATGAATTGAGTTACAAAAGTAAATGAGTTAATTAGGATTAAGTTGGAATTAGGGTATAAATTGGATAGAAATTCAGTTATTATTATTAATTAATGTTGTAATTAATAGTGTAAATTATTATTATTTTCGTAGCTAACAAAGAACCCGAGGCATTGGCACAAAAAGGAAAGGAGAAAGTTATTGAGAAGTAATTGCGAAATCCGAGTTTGTATTACTATAATTCAAATTATTTATTTATTCATTAAATGTTAAATTAATTTATGTCTATGGTAAGTAAATTATAAGGTAAGTGTTATTGTTGAATTGAATGAAAATTGAGTTAAATGATGAATATGTATTGAAATTGAATTGTATGTGGATTGAAATGGAAAAGTATATTGAATTGAGTTGTAATTAAATTGAGAATGAAATTGAAATTGAAAAGTAATATGAAATGCCCTATTAACTAGTCGGGCTGAGTCGAATATAATTGGCATGCCATAGGATTGGAAGTGTTCAGGGATGCTTCGACCTCGAGTCAATGAGACACTGGATGTCACTATTTTACTTTGGATAGATTCGATGAGGTTCTGGGTATCACTTTACTTCGGCTAGGCCGATGAGACACTGGGTGTCAACTTTGCTTCGAACTATCCGATGAGGTACTGAGTGCCAAACTGGTGTGTTTGGTTGGATCTGTGTATCCGCGAAAGTCCGAGTCTATTAATTGAGGTAATTAAAAGAAAAGTTAAGTCGAATAAAAGGAATTGGTTGAGCCATTGAAAGAAATGTGAAAATGGAACATAATTGAAAATGTGATTTGAATATGAGTATGAGAATGGAAAGCATGAACCAATGGTTCATGAATTAGATAATGGCTCAACATGAATGTATATGATTTTAATTGACGAATAGCTAAATTAAATTGTATGAATATATTGAGAGTGGCAAATTTATTATGTTTAAATTAGTTTAGTTAATATTAAAGTTATATGAATTAATTTATATGATTATTATGTTTATAATTTAAATTATGGTAATAACACTGAGTATGAAACACTCAGCGTACGATTGTTTCCGTGCGCAAGTTAATAGGTATTCAGAGTCTCGGTTCAACATCCAAGCGATCTCGACTCTAGCACAAACTCGATGATGTATTCTTCTTTTAGTAAAAGTGACATGTACTTAGGTGTTATTTTAATACTTTAAAATGCTATATGATTTTTGTTGTAAAGAATGATATTTGATATTGTGGTGTTTAAACAATGAAATGGTATGAAAATTTATATGATATATTTGGTATAATTAATACTAACATGATCTTTTGATACTTGGTTTAATGAAATAGAAATAGAATTATCATAACATATTTGGTATAGTTGGTAACAAATTGAAATAGAATGAATGAAGTTTATTTAATTAAACATTATATGCGAGTGTTTGCTTAGTAAATTACTAAGTTGATGTTAAGTTATGTGTAGGTGTATCTAAACATGAAATTGTATGGATTGTGATATTGGTTTTGAATTGGTTGCAATTTCAAATTGCAAGGAAGGTTAAATATTTATAAAGGGGTTATATTGAATTTTTCCTTAAAAAAAAATCAAATAGAAAAAGTTTTATATGAACTTATGATTATATTATAATATGTTCGATAATTATTTGAATATTAATCGTAAATTGTCAAGTAATGCCTCGTAACCTTGTTCGGTGACGATTTAGGGTTAGGCGGTGTTACATTTGTAATGTTAGTTGATGAAAAATGAAAGACATGTGTTAGATTAATATATTTTGTATTTGAATTTTTGATGAATTTGAGTTATTTGAGCTAAATTGTGAAAATGAGATTTTGAGGAACTAAAATGTGAAATAAATGAAATATATGGGCTTATTAGGGATACATGAATATTCGGCTATGCTTGGGTATAAAGAAATTATGTGTATTTTGTGATTTTGTGAATTAAGGACTAAAGTGTTAAAATGTGAAAATGTGAGGACTAAATTGTAAAATACCATAAATATGTGTATTTGAATTGATTTGAATGAATGTGAGATTGAATAAGTCAAATTTGAATTTATATAGATCAAGAACCAAAGAAAACAGAATTAGATCGGGGAAAGTCGAAAGTAGTCGAGTAGTCAATTCCGTTCGTTCGAATTCGTGCGAGGTAAGTCGATATACAAATAAATGTGTTTGAGTTGAATTATTATTGCTTATGTGTTATTGAATTGGGATAAATGACTATTCAAGTTGAATATGATAAAATCCAAGAAAGTTTCGATATTATGATGACGTCCAAAAAGCCTCGTACGAACCCTAGGAATAGTTAGGATTCATATGTCATGAAACAGGATCGATATGTGTTTTCATGTAAGACCACGTCTGGGATGTTGGCATCGACTTATGATTTATGTGTAAGACCATGTTTGGGACATCGGCATCGTATTTGATTTCGTGCAAGACCCTCTATGGTACAGTGGCATCGATATTCGATTACATGTAAGACCACGTTTGGGACATTGGTATTGTATGAGCTTTCCGAGCTATCCGAGTATCTTTATTGATTTCAAATGATTCAACGGGCATTTTGAGAAATGAATAACTATGTGGATGTGTATCCGAATCAGGTACGTTTGAAATGTTTATCGTCATTTGAGAATAAAATGTAAGTATATGTGCAAGTGATGATAAGTGATATAAGTATAAGAAAATATGCGATATGTGTAACTGAATTGGGAATATGTGAAATGTATATGAACTATGTGGTTTGTGATAGTATTTAACTATGGAGTATATGCATTTTATGATACTTATATGAGTTATAATATGAGTTTATTTGTATATGATTTACTAAGCTTTTGAAAGCTTACTTTGTGTGTGTTTTTAATTGTTTTATAGATATCGAAGCTACTGAAGGCTCGGGGATTGTCGAAAATCATCACCACACTATTGAACTCTATTTTGTTACCTTTTGAAAATGTGAATATAAAAGTATGGCATGTATTGGCTAAAAGTATTGGTGTGTTGTATTGTATATATCTAGCCATGTGCTATGGCTTGGATTTGGTTGTGTATAAGAATGAATGATGGCTACAAACCATATGATGCATTATGGTCAATATGATATGTTCATGAATGGCCAAGTGAATTGGTCAATTTGGTAAGTTTTGGTATGTGCTGAATTGAGGAATTGGTAAGTTTATGGCATGAGATTAAATGAAATGAATTGAGGTTATGAAACTCATATTTGGTATGACTTTGGCTTAGGATTGGATATGTTTTGATTTGTTTATTAAACATGAAAATTGGTTGGTGATTATATGATATGAAGAATGTATGTTATGTGATTGAAATTAGTTGAATTTGTGATGCAATTGTTACCTATTTGTTGCTTGTTGGGATGACCCAAAATGGGTGGCAATTTGGCTTTTCAAATAGCCTATGTTTGTCCACAGGGGTAGAGACACGAGCGTGTGTCTCAGCCGTGTGCGGCACACGATCATGTTGCACGGCCATGTGTCCCTTGGGGTACCCTACGATTTAAAGTCAGTATACCCTATAGTTTTGACACGGCCTAGACACACGAGCGTGTCTAATGGCCGTGTGTGGCACACAGCCTTGGCACATGGGCATGTGTGGCCATTTCGCAGGGTACACGGGCTAGACACACGGGCGTGTGGTCGGCCGTGTGACCCAAGTCAGAGAGTTACACGGGCTAGACACACGAGCGTGTTTTGTTGCCGTGTGGACAAGTTAGTATGTATGCCCTGTTTTTCCACAGCCTAGACACACGAACGTGTCTAATGCTGTGTGAGGCACACGGCTTGTCCACACGGATGTGTGACCTCTGTAACTTTGAAAAATATTTAAGTTTGAAAAGAAATTCGTATGAGCTCGATTTAGTCCCAACCCCCTTTCTAAAGCATATATAAGGTCTTGTTGACCTACGTAAGCGACTCTTTAATGATGTTTGACTTTAATGCTATGGTGATTATGAAAGGAATGCGAATTGTTCCGATATGTCCGGTAATGCCTTTTAACCCTAGTCCGGTGACGAATTTGTAAAACTGTTAGAGTTTTGAAAAATGTCATTGTTGAGAATTGAATGATTTAGGTGTAAAATTGATGGAAAGTAAGCTTAGTTTAAGAAAAGGATTAAATTGTAAAGCGTAATTGATATTTTTGTACATTAGGGATTGAATTGAATAAAATGTAAAATTAACATGAAATTTCTATAGAAATAAGAAATAGGAGGTCCCTAACGAGTAATTTTAAAATAGGATTTCAATCTGAAGTTTTTGATTAAAAGTTATGTTTGTCCCCGGTTTAAAGACTAAATTGAATAAATTGTAAAATATGCTTGATTTTATGATTGGTTTTGATTTGAATGGAATTTAATAATATTATATGTTTTATGATTTTATTTAGCTAACGTTGACACAAAGCCATCAAGAGAGAAAGGAAAATCGAAAGTTGATGACAAATAGCTTGGAATTTTGATTTGTATTTCTATGATTTGAGACCCATTTAATTGTTTTATATTCATGTTATTTTACATCATCTATCTTCAAGGTGAGTCGTTATTGGATTATTGAATTGAATTACTACGGTTTAGATTGACTATCGAGAGAGGGGCTAAATTGAATAGAATAGAAAGTTGTATGGATTGATTAATATGTGATAATTGGTTTGAAATTGAGTTAACATATGTTGTTTATATGATTTTTTTTTAATTGATGGATTATTTGGATATGATTAAATATGATTTGAATGATGTTTCTAATGAATTGGAAATTTGGTTACCTTATTACATATGCAGACCGAGTCAGATATAGTTATCATGTCATAGGGTCAGGTTATTGTTTGAAAACCATCGTTTTTGGGCAACCCAGGGTTTTAGATTGCACACATAGAGTCATTGTTGCTGGCCAATCCGGGGTGACAGATTGTTTAGAATGTGAAAACCATCCTTTTCGAGCAATCCAAGATGGCATTATGTACTTGTGTACCGTCATCATTGCTGAGCAATCAGGGGTTATGGATCTACTTATTTGTTCCGAGCCCGTGTTTGGTTAATAGGGTTATAACATGAGAATTGATTAAATGATATGTAAATGGATAAATGGAATTGAAATGCAATTTGTGGCAACATGTAAAATGAATTGAGAACGAGCCCTAGGGGCGAATGAATAAGCAAAAGGCATTAAGCTCGAGAGTAGGTGAAATGTTTAAATGAAATCAAATATCTACATATGTAAATGTTGATTTTATGAATTGAATAAGAATGGTACATATAATAGTATTACGAATTAGTTAAGTATTACGTGATAGGAATGGTATGTGGTAAGTTGCCATGTTCAAATGATGCTTTGTATGATTATATTGTACTATAAGATGTTGGTATGAAATTAGATAAGATTGTTTTATGTTTTGCAATTAGGTTGATTATATGCATACGTTTTGAATTTTTTTTATTGTTTTAGTTTAAATCATAGATTTGCCACTGAGCAATTTGCTCAACGTATGATTTGTTTTCTCCGTTGCTGAACGTATGATTTGTTTTCTCCATCATATAGAATATATTCGATGAATCGAGCAGTTATCTCAGTATCCAACAATTGATCCCTGACCCAGCAAAGTTCATATATTTATGTTAAAGTGTGGTATGTACCTAGTTTTGTTAAAGTCTGGTATGTACCTAGTTTAGGTAAACTTTTGAACTAGAAGTTGATGTATGAAATGGATTATATAAATACAATATGTATATGTGTTACGTAATTGGTATAAATTGTGTAAAATGTTGCAAAGGTTTATGACCTTGATGAATTTAGGTAAGAATACATATTTTTGAGTGGTTTGCACTAAATGGTTAACTTATATGTGATGATTCAATCGTAAATTGTTGAATAAGGCATTGAAATGCATGAATTAATGCTAGAGATTGTGATATATTGGCTGAATATGAAATGCTTGTGTTTGGTAGTTAATTTGAAAAGTTACAAGTTGATATTCATTTAGAAATTGCAAAAGCAATATGTGGCATCACCACGTCAAACGAATGCCATTGCAATAAGATCGAGGTTTCATGCCACAATGCGACATCGAACTTGCTCGTCGAGATGAGACTGAAATAATATGTCACATCGCGACGTCAACTGTCAGTTTTGTCAACATTAAAATTTAGTCCAAATTTGACCTCGGCTTCGCATTAGAGTTTTCATAAGCTCATAAAACCCAAAAATAATTATGTCATATCATATGCTCATCTTAATTGTATTTACATGTTAATTGGTATTAATTGAATATATTTTAATTGTAGTTGCTTCGACAAGAAATGTGACACTTTGTAGCTTAAACCCGACGATCGAGTTGGGTATAGGGTGTTACAACATTAATTATGAAAATAAATTATATGGGAAAGAAGTTATTTAGTTAGAATAATGAGCAAGTAATTTGGATGAGTGATAATATCATAAATTAAAAATAAAAATAACATTATAAAAAATATTTGTAACGCCCCAATTTTCGGGAATTCTGTGAATGTTGGCATAGGTTTAATTATGTTAGTGGGCCTCTAGAAAGCCCAAGCATAAGATAGAACCCGGCAACTTTAGTTAATTTTTGTTCCATAAGAAAAAGGGGGTGAAATTATGAAATAGGACCTATGTGAAAATGTTTGAAAATGCTATAGGCTAAATTGAAGTGGCCAAATTAATAGGAGTGCAAAATAGGAGGATTTGCATGACAAACCTCCTATTTTACATGAAGTGGCCAGCCATCATGTTGTTGTAGACAAAATGTGCACTTGATATCCATAATTTATGGTACAAATTTATACAAATTGATAATAGGTTAGGTAAATGTTTCATGATAATAGGTTAGGTAAATGTTCCATGATAATAGGTTAGGTAAATGTTCCATGATAATGGGTTAGGTAAATGTTTCATGATAATGAGTTAGGTAAATGTTTCATGATAAGAATTTCATGTCTTTTGTATTAAAGAATTAAATGGATGAAATATGAAGTTTTATTAAAAGAAAAATGGGTGAAAAGAACAAAGTTTTGTCCATCTTTGTTCATCATAGCTGAAAGTTAGAGAAAAGAAAGGAGAAGAGAAAGCTCTTGAGTATTCGGTCATTAGGAGGAGGAAAATTGAAGGTAAGTTCTTGGTACCTTGCTTCTATTTTGAGGTTCATGAGTTCTTCTTGATTCTACCTTAACTCTTGAAGTATATTTTGATTTTTAGTTGTGTTGTGAGCATTTAGTCATGAATTAAAATGAAGGAAATGGTTGTTGTTTCATGTTCTTTTGATGAAAAATGGAAGATAGGTGAAGTTGAGCCAAACAAATGAGCATGCATGTGCCTTAGATGTTAAAGGGAAAAATCAGCTAACATGTTGTGCTTTAAAATGATGAAATGGAGATTATACTTAAGTAAAATCATAGATATGTGATGATTGATTGGTGATATACATGTTTAAATAACAAGCATGCAAGTTAGGTGTGAAAGAGTGATTTGGTAATAAATCTGCTTGGGACAGCAGCAGTAACGTGACTTTGGAAAATCACCATAAATTGTGGGAGATGAGTTAGAAGCTGCATAAATTATGTAATTAAACCTTAATGAGTCTAGTTTCAAATGGAATAAACTAGAACATATTTTGAATTCTGTAGAATGAGAAATTTGATTCGTAATGAAGAGTGGTCAGATTAGTCAAACAGTGAAACATGGGAAACTTTGAGAAAAATATGGTATTGATTGGCTAAACCAAAAATTCTGAAAATTTTATGGATAGAAGATATATGAGTCTATTTTCAAGGAAAATTAACGGCACATGATTTGGAGTTTCGTAGCTCTAGTTATAAATAATTTAGTGATTGTTTCTCAGGAAGACAGCTTGCAGTGAAATTATGATTATGTGGTAAACATTGACAAAAATTTGTTAATGAGTTGCTTATTGATTTCTTATAAGCTTACTATGATCTGTAGGTGTGGTTGGCCGAATATTGTAAGGGGTTAATACGTAGTTTGTATTTGAATAGTTAGATTAACGTGTTAGTAATCCAATTGTAGGCGGTTCGTGTGTGGATCTCGTCAAGATATCGTCGCAAATGTGTGTAATCGACACCTCTCATAGACTAGATTGGCAAAAGCGAAATGCCAAAAAGTCGAGATTTTGGGAATTTGCGAGTGTGCGAATGCTCGTAAGATAGTTGGGTTTGTATATTTGGTAATCTAAAGTAATAAACTGCGATGACGCGATTTCGTACATTTTGATAATTTGGGCTTAATCGGCCAAAGATCGGGTTCATGGGCCAACGGGCCCAATTCAGTAAGTATGTGCGATAAGTGTTCTGATAGTACGTAAATAGTTAGGATATGCATGCAAACCCTAAAAGTAGCTAAATTACTATAATACCCCTATGTATGAAAAATTACTGTTATACCCCTAGGTGCAAAATTACCGTTATACCCCTAGGGTTAATTTTGACTTAAAAAGCATGACGATCTGATTCTGTATGATGTATGCCATGATTATATATCTGTTGCATGGGGACATGGGTTATATTATGGAGGAAGCGTTCTGGTGGCTATGCCACAAATATCTGATCTGGTGGCTCTGCCACATATATCTGCTCGTGGCTCGCAACGATTATTCAGATCCGTGACTCTGTCACATTATTCGCTCGCAGCCATGCTGCAAATTCGTGGTGTGTAGCGGTTGGGTGGGTCGAGTTGTCTCCCACACGGTGTAAGGTTGGTATGGGGTGTATACGGTTGGATAAGGTTGGGTTTCGCATAAACATGTAATATCTGCTCGTTCGCTATGGGCCTATGGGCTTTATTCAATTACATGCTCGGCTAAGGCCAACTTATTCTATTTCGTGGTTTGAGCTGATATAGGCTATGGTTGGGTTAATTTACATACTGAGTTTCCCAAACTCACCCTTTTATTTTCATCCACGCAAAAATCCCCAACCATAGTGGGCTTGGAGCTATGAGGGAATTGGAGTGGCCACCGCTCGAAAGTTTGATTTTCTTCCGTGAACTGGACATCCTTTTAATTACGTTTGAAGTTTTGGGTTTTAAATGTAATAAGGCCGCTTATTTATTTTTGATGGTTTTTAATATGTATTACTAAGATAGGTAATACTTATTTTAACTGTTGAAATTGGATAGCTTTAGGTGCGTTTTCAAAAACAACAGTTGATTTCAAAATAACACGACAACAAGCAAAGCTTCCATGAAAGTATTTTCCAAAATTAATCACTTTTCCTAAAAATGACTTAATCAAATCGGTTTCCTAGAAATATCCATGACGTTAAGGTGTGGCAATGGCGGTATGCATGTCAGGATTGGATCCAAAGGAGCTTGGTACTTAAGCGGCGATGGACTCACCACCTCTTTTCCAGTTTCCTACTTGGTGCACAGCTTCCTTTCACTTTAACCCTTAATGAATTAATCTTTTGAACATCAAGTACGATTTTCTGGACTTAGAATGAAATTTTTTTTTTTACGTTTTGATGTGGCATGCCGGATCCGGCCATAACTTCTGGGCCGGGTTTGGGGTGCTACAATATTCAATTAAAAACTTGTATATAAAAATATATATATCTTATATAATATTATAAAATAAAAAAAAATCAATCAAAATAAAATATAAGTTAAATAAAAAATTATAAATCCTAAATGATAATATATTATTTCAATAATAATATAAATTAAGATATATATAAAACTTATCTAAAATTGTTATCACTATTTTTTAAAACTTACTTAAATATTAGAAATATTTAATGATTATAATATTTTATTTTCTAAACCTATCATATAAATTAAAATAAAATTAAAAAATGTAAACAACCCCGATAATATATAGGGTTAAGTATAAAATTAATACCCGAACTTGTCCACTTATCCTAAATTGATACTTCTGGTTTTTTTTTGTCCTAAATTGGTACCCGAACACTTTTCCTTCCACTAGTTTGGTATTTGAGCCTAATGGCGTTAAGATTTTGTTGATGTGGCAGTGCTGGCCACTCATGTTCCACCACGTGTAGCACTCCCAAGACCCCTTTGACCCTTGTTGATCCAACCTCTTGGAAAAAATGAATTAAAATAATCATTTATAAAAAAAATAAAAAGAAAATAATTATTTTCCATCAGTTATTGAATCGGTTGGAACAAAAAGCTTTTTGATTGCTTAAGAAACCTTTTAGATTATACTTGAACATCAAAAGCCATATTTGATTTGATTTTATTGACATTGAATCCTTTTACCAGTCCCGTTTCTATCCTTCAACATTTGTGCGAGAAAGCCTTTCGATTCCATCTAAAAAATTCTTCGATTACCCATATGAGAAACCCTTTTGATTACCCAACCATCTGAAAAATTCTTTACCATCTCATTGAAAGAAACCTTGTTTCATCATTAATTAGTCAGCCCTTTTGATTACCCAACCATTTGTGGTATTCGAATCAAGATTACCCTATTTTCATCATCGATTATTGGTATTTTACTCAACTTTTTTGAGTTTTTTTCATCATCGATTACTCAACATAACTTTTTATTGATTGGATAACTTTCTTTACCCATATAGAAAGCACTTTTCATCATCGATGTGTTTTTTATTGTGTATGTTTTAAAAATAGAAAGTTTTTCTTTTTACCACTACTTGGATTTTGAATCATTCTCAGAAAGTGACACTTTTTTATTGGGACCTTCGATTTTCTGGTGTAAAGAATGTTTAATAATTTTTTATTATTGTTTAAATATTTTATTCGTACTATAACTGTTTTCTAATTTTTTTGTTGGCATTCATGTGTATGCAGAGAACTCCATATTGAAAGGAATTCTTTTTTAAGGGTTAAATAGATTGAGGCTGAAAGGTCAACCTGTTTGTATTTCTGTTATGTATTTCTATTATGTATGTCTCATTAGGTATGTATATTATGTATGTTATGTATATTACTGTTTATGCATGTATATTATGTTTGTTATGTAATATATTACTATTTATGTATTTTATGTATGTTATATAGTATATTATTATTTATATATTTTATGTATATTATGTAGTGTTTATGTATTATAAGTGATTTCTATTTTTTTTGTTGGCATTCGCGTGTATGTAGAGAACTCCATATTGAAGGGAATTCTGTTTCGTGGGTTAAGTCGATTGAGGCTGAAAGGTCAGTTTGTTAGTATTTCTGTTATGTATGTCTGTTATGTATGTATATTATGTATGTTATGTATATTACTATTTATGCATGTGTATTATGTATGTTATGTAATATATTACTGTTTATGTATTTTATGTATGTTATGCAGTATATTACTGTTTATGTATTTTATGTATGTTATGTAGTGCTTATGTATTATAACTAATTTCTAATTTTTTTTTGTTGGCATTCATGTGTATGCAGAGAACTCCATATTGAAGGGAAATCTTTTTCAAGGGTTAAATCGATTGAGGCTAAAAGGCCAGTCTGTTAGTATTTCTGTTATGTATGTCTGTTATGTATGTATATTATGTATGTTATGTAATATATTGTTGTTTATGTATTTTATGTATGTTATACAATATATTACTGTTTATGTATTTTATGTATGTTATGTTACTGTTTATGTATGTATGTTATGTTTACTACTGCTTATGTATGTTATGTTTATTATTGTTTCGTATGAATGTATGTATGTATGTATGTATGTTATGTTATGGTACTTATTACTATTTATAATATGTATGTTTATCATGTATGTATGTTACAGTTTATATTATGTATGTGCAGTGTTTTATCATGTCTTGGAATAAATGTGTGGTGCATATGCATTTGAGTGGAACTTTTGTCATAGACCCTTGTGTAGCCTATGTAGAAGAGGAAGTTCTGCAATGGGACTTTGACCTAGATTTTCTGTGTTATTACACTTTGTGTAAGATGGTAGTGGAAGTTAAGTATAGAACTGTGAAGAACTTTGTATACTGTGAGCGTGGGTTAGATTTTAGTAAGGGACTGACTGTTTGCTATGATAATTCATCATTCATAGTAATGATTAACTGATAAACCGTAATTTATACATATTTTTACCCCATGTTCAACGCATTTTATGGATGATTTCCCATTAGAATTGATGAATTTGATGCTCCTAATGCTTTAATTTCATGTTTTATACTTAGGAGAGCATAAGAGAGCGAAAGGAACGAGAAACGGGCCAAAAACGGACTTGACCTCCTCACACGGGCATACCACACGGCTGTGTCAATTTGGCAGGCTCGAGCACGACTTAAAGTAATCGCACATGGGCGTGTCCCTGCCGAGCCCAAGTTGAGTCCAATTCGGAAAAGGCTAATTTTGAGGGCTCTTAGGCAATCCAAAGCCTATAAATACACCCTAGAGGAGGAAGAAAAGGGACACACAGAATAGGGACTAAGGAATTACTCCAAGGAAGCCGAGTGATCCATCTCCGAAGCCGGATTCACCATCAAGACTGAAGATCTCTCCTCAATTTCCCCTCCAGGAGTTTTAGGTTTTCTTTATGTTTTGTATTCTTTATTATTCTGAGATGTTTTCTTATTTAGTTATGAACTAAAACCCCTAAATACCTAAGGGGAATGAAACCTAAGACGAATCTTGTTATTATTTTCTGAATTGTATGATAAATATTTAACTTGTTCTTAATTATGTGTTCTTAATTCTTGTTTTGATATCCCAGGATACTAACTCAAGATAAGCTATTATTCAGAGGAGGAATAGACCCTGTCTAAGAGTACATTTGCCATAATTAAGCGTAGTTGTTTGTGCGCCTAGACATAGGGTGACAAGATTTTTCTGGATTAGGGTGAAACCTAATAAGGGGATTCATAGATCGAGTTAATGCAACCTTAGGGTGTTAACTAGAGAAAGGTCTCAATTATTCAATCTAGGGATTAGATGTTATTAGTCTTAAATAGGGATAATAACATAACTTAGGGATCTCTATGGAACAAGTTAAATGAATAAATCGTCCGATTCGGAGCCAGAATAACAAGTACAGTCTAGGTGGATTTTTCCTTAGTTATTGTCTTAATTCAATCGATTTTCCCAAAAGCAATTCCCCAATTCTATTCTCTATGAATTCTTAGTTTAGATAATTAGTTAGTCAAAACAAAAACCTCTTTATTCTTAGGCTAGATAATAAAAAGACAATCATTACTAGTACTTTTAGTTCTTTTGGGTTCGACAATTCGGTCTTGCTAAAACTATACTATTGTTTGATAGGTACACTTGCCTACATCGCGATAATAGTTAGTTTCAAGAACGATTAATTATAAATATTTAAAACCTATCACGAAATCATGCTATCAAGTTTTTGGCGCCATTGCCGGGGAACTAAGATATTAGGAACACTCAATTTTTATTACTTTAGCCATTTATTTTTCTTGCAAGTTAAGTCTATTTTATTTTTATTATTAATTTATTTTTTATTTTTTTCTTTTCTTTCTCTTGGCAGGTTTTTATAGTTTATGACTAGAAGTAACCCGTTAGGACCACTACTTTTTAACGAAGAAATCGATCGCATAGTTTGCAGAAACCAAAGAGAAATAAGGTGAAGCTTAAGATACATAGAGAATGAGCAAGAGGACGATACTCAACCCCCAACTGAAGAGATGGCCGAAAACCAATACAATCAGCTACCTCCTGTGATTTCTGTTAATCAAAATTCTGCTCCACGCACTATGTATTATTATGCTAAAACTTCTTTAACAGGAACTGAATCGAGCATAGTTAGACTTGCTATAGCTGCTGCAAATACTTTTGAACTGAAATCTAACACTATTCAAATGATACAGCAATTTGTCCAGTTTGACAGTTTGCAGGATGAGGATCCCAATGCTCACTTAGCAAATTTCCTGGAATCCTGCGATACATTTAAGATCAATGGCGCTTTTGATGATGCTATATGTCTTTAGTTGTTTCCCTTTTCATTAAGGAACAAAGCTAAACAGTGGTTGAACTCGTTACCATAAGGGTCAATTACTACTTGGGAACAAATGACCGAAAATTTTTTACTAAAATATTTTCCGCAGGCTAAAACGGCTAAATTACGTAATGATATCTCTTTTTTTGTGAAGATGGATTTAGAAACACTCTACGATGCATGGGAGAGATACAAGGACCTTTTGGGAAGGTGTCTTTCCCATGGGTTATCGCTTTGACTTCAGGTTCAAACATTCCATAATGGCCTGAATCCTTTGACTCGGCAAATGGTTAACGCAGCTGCTGGCGGAACCATCAATAATAAAACACCTGAAGATGCTTATGAGTTTATAGAGGAGATGTCACTGAATAACTATCAGTGGCAAGTCATGAGGACAAAGCCAATGAAAACAGGTGGCGTTTATAACGTCGATTCGGTCACCATGCTCTCTAATTAGGTAGAACCCTTGAATTAGAAAATTGATGGTTTTCTTAGTTCTTCACAGGTTCACTCAGTAATGCAGTGCGAAGCAAGTGGAGGTGGAACAAGCCATTCGGAATACCAACCTTATGGCCACAACATGGATAACAAGCAATTAAATTACATGGGTAATAATCCTCGACCTCAAAACAATCCATATAGTAACAGTTATAATGCAGGTTGGAGGAACTACCCAAATTTCTTATGGGGAGGCCAAGGAAATCAGCGACTACCTCCAGGCTGTCAACAGCCACCCCATCAACAGGAAAAGAAACCAAACCTTGAAGAGATGCTTACAAAGTTTATCTCAGTGTCAGAAACCCATTTTCAGAACACCGAAACGGCACTTAAAAATCAACAAACGTCAATCCAAGGGCTCGAAACTCAGATAGGCCAGCTTTCCAAACTAATCTCTGAATGACCACAAGATAGCTTGCCAAGTAATACTGAACCCAACCCAAGGGCACAGCTCAACGCAATTAATGTTCAAGATGAAGAAGGATTCGTTGAGCCTGAGCCAGAACCGAGGCAAGAAACTGTGGTAAGAAGAGGTCAAGGTGAGGTAGGTTATAATAAAAACAAATTAGTGAATGTCGAATATAAACCTCTTGTGCCATACCCCAACGCGACAAGGAAAGGCCACTCAGATGAACAATTTGGTAAATTCCTTAAACTCTTAAAAAAATTACACGCTAATTTACCATTTATTGAAGCGCTATCGCAGATTCCAAATGCAATGAAATTTTTTAAGGAGCTTTTAGCAAATAAACGGAAGTTGGACGAGGCGTCGCATGTGCAGCTAAATGCAGTGTGCTTAGCTATTCTGCAAAATAAGCTATCGAACAAATTAAAAGATCCAGGGAGTTTTATGATTTCTTACTTAATTGGTAGTTTAGATGTTAATAATGCATTAGCTGATTTAGGGGCTAGTATCAATGTCGTGCCTTACAAAATGTTTAAGCAACTAGGTCTCGGGAAACCCAAATAGACTAGGATGAGCATTCAATTAACAGATAAAACTATAAGATTTCCTAGGGGTATTATTGAAGATGTGCTAGTTAAAATTGATAAATTTATATTTTCCGTTGACTTCATTGTTCTAGACATAGAGGAGGATAGCAGCACTCCTTTAATTCTAGGAAGGCCCTTTTTAGCAACTGCTAAAACAATTATTCATGTTGGCATAGGTGAACTCACACTCAGTGTGGGAGACGAAACAATCATCCTTCAAGCTCGCAATTCCGGTAACACATTGGAAATTGAAGGTGATCGTCTAAACCATTCTACTGAAACTGACAATATGGTGCAACCTTCTTTGCAGGAAATGAGTCTGAAGGAAGTACTGAGCCATTATCAAGCAATAGTAGATGACCTATTCATGAAGATCGAAGTCTACAAATTGAGGAGCTAGATGAATGGCGGACGCATAAACCGAGAACACCCGACAAACTGAATCTACGACAGAACGAGCTCAATACCTTTCCAAATCAACTTAAGGTTAGAGATAGAGTCTTATTAGATGCTGCAGATTCCCACATTGTCGCTACTACACCGAATGAAGAAATCCCTCTTACGGTACTCAGCATTTTCCCATTCGGTACGGTCGAGGTGAGTCATCCCAATTTCAGCACTTTTAAGGTAAACAACACACATTTAAAACCTTATTTTGATGAGATTGATAGCAGGAATGAGGAGTATAAACTCCTCAAACCACCATGATCATTCAACAGAGAGGTAAGTCGAGCTTAGACTATAAATAAACGCTTCTTGGGAGGCAACCCGAGCACTAACTGTATTAACTTCTTTAAAATTTAGTCTTCAACACCTAACTTACTAACAGAGCTCTTGAATACAGGCTTTCCACATAGACATGGCCAAGCACACGGGCGTGCTTAGGGCCGTGTGAAAACAAGGCAAAGATTTCCCCAAACACGGGCTACAATAAAATGCCACAGCTGTGCGACATGGCTGTGGTTGAGCCTGCCAAAACAACACAGACGTACGACACACCCGTGTGGAAGAACCATGGACGAACCTGTTAAAACAGCACGAGTGTGCGACACGCCTGTGTCCAGCACCTGTGGTCGAACCTGTTAGTTTGACACGGGCATAGGAGAAGCAAACAACGCCAGACACGATCGTGTGACACGGCCGTGTGCATCCACATGCCTAAGGAACACGGGCGTGTACTAAATGTCAAACGCGCCCAAATTCAAAATTCGAGAAACACACGGGCTGAAATTGGGGAATACGGGCGTGTTACTTGGCCGTGTGGCCCAAAATCTATAAATACCCTGCACTATTCACTTTCTTCCTTATTCAAAAACCCTAACCCTAGCCGCTGCAAGTCCACACGACCTCCTTGCCATGTCCGTGTGCCGCCTCCAACTCCATTTTTGACGCACAATTTCTCTCTCTTAGCGTTTGTTTACTTTTTTCACCTATATTCTACTTTTAATGTTTATTTTTAAAATAATCTTTATTTTTCTCTTACTATTTCCATTTTGTTCATTATTTCTGCATTATTAGATTATTTATCATACATTTCATATTAAATCGAGTTGTTAGGAAAGCCTCACTCTTTTTGTCATACACATGCTATTACTATGCCCATTCTCATGCCATTACAATGATAATGTCACGAAATTATGCTATCAAAATAATTATGTTGGTTATGTTTGGTCAATATTAGTAGTTATGGCTGTAATCTGTTTTTTATTTGAAATTTGTCTTCATTTTACTTTGATCATTCCTCAAGATGAATTAATGGTTTTGATTGCAGGTACCATGTCGTCTTCACGAGGAAATAAAACCGCCGTACTTGTTTCGAAGAAGAGGAAGGGAGTGTCATCTTCTACGGGTCCAACCACGAAAATTCGTCACCCTCTCCTGCAGTTTCCCCGAGGGCCCCAAGAAGAACTTTTCCAAATACTTCGGGCCTGACCTTTAATTGCGGGCCGTTACATCGACTGGGCTACCGTAGAATAAGTTCAGTTGGCTGATGCGATTCGGGATACTGAATTGTATAATAAATATTTAACTTGTTCTTAATTATGTGTTCTTAATTCTTGTTTTGATATCCCAGGATACTGATTCAAGATAAGCTCTTATTCAGAGGAGGAATAGACCCTGTCTAAGAGTACATTTGCCATAATTAAGCGGAGTTGTTTGCGCACCTAGACATAGGGTGACAAGATTTTGCCGGATTAGGGTGAAACCTAATAAGGGGATCCATAGATCGAGTTAATGCAACCCTAGGGTGTTAACTAGAGAAAGGTATCAATTATTCAATCTAGGGATTAGATGTTATTAGTATTGAATAGGGATAATAACATAACTTAGGGATCTCTACGGAACAAGTTAAATGAATAAATCGTCCGATTCGGAGCCAGAATAACAAGTACAGTCTAGGTGGATTTTTCCTTAGGTATTATCTTAATTCAATCAATTTTCCCAAAAGCAATTCCCCAATTCTATTCTCTGTGAATTCTTAGTTTAGATAATTAGTTAGTTAAAACAAAAACTTCTTTATTCTTAGGCTAGATAATAAAAAGACAGTCATTACTAGTACTTTTAGTTCCTTTGGGTTCGACAATCCGGTCTTTCTAAAACTATACTACTGTTCGATAGGTACACTTGCCTACATCGCGATAATAGTTAGTTTTAAGAACGATTAATTATAAATATTTAAAACTTATCATGAAATCACGTGATCATTAACCATATTAGAAAATTAGGGTCCATACATTTATATGTTGAACACGAGGTAGACACACTTGATGTTATTGATGATACCGTGTTGCTGCCTGCCATTATGGAAAGAGAAATAAATAGTGGGGTTGAGGAATCAAATTGTAACGAAGAAATAAATTGTAATTAGAGACTTAATGGTGGGTGATTTGCCACAAATCGATATGGAAAATTAGGCTTTTTCGATGCATTTAAGAAGTTTTTTCTCGAGAAAAATAAAGTTGTTAGCAAAGTTTTTCATTATTTTCATATTTTCAGGTAATAAGTGAAAATGTCTTGTTTTTGCCTATTTTTTTTACCCAAATTAGCCGGTAGTATCATTTGGAGGCTTAACGTGCGTTTGAGTGCTGTAGAGATGTGTCGAAGGTTGGAAATAAGCGAGAACAACACCTAGGGCAAGGGTATTGCGATATTCAACCTTTGGAATCGCGATACCTCTGACTATGTAGAAGACCAATGATTTCCTAAAGTGGTATCGCAATATTTCCTTTTGGATATTGTGATATCCACCTCCCAAGGAAGACCCCAAGTTTCAATATTGCCTAAGATATCTCGATATCCTCTTCGTGGTATCACAATATCACCTTCGTTAGAGGGACAAACTTAGATAAAAATGGAAATCTTTGTCTACTCGGCCCACCAATCACAAAAAGCCCGTGTAAAGACATTTTTGGCACCAAAAAGTCATTAAAATACACTTCAAAACAACCAAAAATTGTTGAGGAGGAGAGACACACACATTATTTAGCTTTAGGTTTATTTTTCTTTAGGTTTTCTTTAGTTTTTCTATGCACTTTTCTAGGGTTTTTATTTTTCTCTTCTTCTCCCTTAGATTAGAGTTTATTTTTCCGTATTTACTTTTTGTTCTTGTTATTCTTAGTGTTGGTTAAGTTAATTATCACTATAGCTAAGATTTATTTACATTTTCAATCCATGAATCTTGCTTTCAAGGCTCTTTAAGCTTTAGTTTAATGTATTGCAGTTTATTTTACTTTAAATTTGTTAAAGCTTGTTCCTTTTTATGTTTCTTGCCTTAGATTTCTTTGTTAAATACTTTTGGTTTTATGCTATTTAAGTTTTCTTGCATAAAAATTATAACTTTTATATTTTTCTTAAGCTTTACTTTCATGCTTGCCTTATTTTCCATATTTATGTTTATTTTCCTTACTTTGAGCATGTGTAGCTAAACCTTTAAGGAGGTTGATTGATAGAGATGTGGGTAAACTAACATCTCTTGGACAAATGACTAAATCGTAACAAATTGGACTAATTTGAATAGAACTAAAAACTTAGGTAGTGACACCCCTATGGGAACATTAAGGTAAAGTGAGACTGAAAGGTAATCTTTTGCACACCCATTCGTTAGTCTCGAATTAACCGACGAGATCAGAAGATAAACTAAACCTAATTCGTCTAAGTTGGTAAAATTGAGATCGAAAGATAAAATGAAGCCATTTGGTAATTTACGCTATTTATGTCCCTAGTCTGATATTTAGTGAACCATATCGAAGTCAACTAACCACTATTAATTACTTGTTTATAGTCCGTCTAGTTTTACATTTCTTTCAATTTAGTTCTTAAAGTAGAATATTTAATTTTCTTGCAAACTCATCTTTTTATGAATTTTCATACTATAAAATCGTATAAGTAGCCGCTTAAACTCTATTGTGTATGTTAGTTATTGCTCAATCACCTCTTCTTTTAGGTTTGACCCCTTGAAATACTTCGTGTTCCATTGGAACTATAAATATTACAACTGACACAATATGGTTGCATTTAAAACCCACTCTTTAAGTTGTTTCATAAATTTTTTATTTTTAACACGTATGCATCATGCGGGTCAGTGGGGCTAGAGAACCATTTGCCGAGTTGGGTAGGGAATCTAATGTGGGACCAGAGTTGGGTAGGAGTAATGATGCATGTGCTAAGAGTGGGGAAAGTTCTGAAAGTAGTGGAATTAGTGATACAGACAATTTATTGGGCAGTGAAGGGGTTTAGGGGTAGAGTCTTAGTATGAAGAGGAGAGAAATATCAAGGTTTGGTATAGAAATTTTAAGGGTTTTACAAGATAAAAAACTTCATAGAAACCCATGAGTGTTCAATAACTTTTAAGAACAAAATGGCATCTTACAAGTTTGTTGAGGAGCACTTCTTAAGTAAAATCATAGTGATTCCAAAGATGAAGTTAACTAAGATGAAAAAACTAGCCAATGAAGAGTTAAAAGTTGATCTTAATAGGGGTACGTACAATAGGGCTAGGAGATATGCACTAGAGGAGATCAATGGAAGCGTAAGCTATGAATTTAATAGACTATGGGACTATGCAAATGCACTTAGAAAAGTAGATCCGGATGGCAATATAGAGGTGATGGTAGAAAGACCAACCCCTACCGAGGTTCCCAAGTTTAAGAGATTTTAAGTAGCGTTTAGTGTATTGAGAAAAGGGTTTCTAGAGTGTTGTAGACCTTTTATTTGTCTGAATGGATTTTTTTGAATAGAGGATTCAATGGGGAACTTCTGTCTACTATCGGCAGAGATGGAAATTACCAAATCTATCCTATTTCATGGGTATTTGTGGAGAATGAAAGTAAAGAAACATGGTGTTGGTTTCTTAAGAATCTTATTTCAGATTTTTTTGTTTGCATTTAGGGATTGATGGAGTAGATATCTGAGTTGCTGCCAAGGGTTGAGCACAGTCTGTACAAGGCATTTATATGCCAATTGGAAGAAAGAAAATCCTAGAGGAAACTAGCAACAAACATTTTGGGGAGCATGAAAATTATATATAACTGTTAACTTTGAAGATCACATCGAAAATATTGACCGTATCTAACATAGTGCCAAGGTAAGTCTACTTAGGATTGATCCTGAGCAATGGTCAAAAGCATTTTTTTTTCTGGTAGGTCTATATGTGATGCAATTGATAACAATTTTGCTGAGTCCTATAATTTAGCAATTTTCGGAGCTAGGTCAATGCCTGTCATTTCCATGTATGAAGATAGTATGTAATAGGGAGGATTGTAAACAATTTGGCCAAATGTAAAAATTGGAATGAACAATTCTGTCCTAAAATATGTGAGAAGTTATACAAGAGTATCCAAATGAGTTCATATTGTCATGTTAAATGGAATGGAGCAGAAGGGTTTGAAGTGACAAAGTTTGGTGATGTTGTAATTGTTGACTTATTTCAATAGTCATGTAGTTGTCAGAGATGAGATCTCACTGACATCCCATATCCACATGATGTTGCAACCATTTTATGGAAAAAAACTAATATTTTTGATTTTGTATATAAGGGGTTTAAAAAAGATGTGTTTGAAAAATTGTCTGGCTTTATATTTTCTGTTATCCCAAGTGAGAAATTTTGGTTAAAAACCAATATGGGACCAATTGACCTTTCCATTCTGAGGAAAATGGATGGGAAACCAAAAAAGAACAAAGTAAGATAAAGTGCCATAAGTGTTTCATATTTGGACAAAACTCCAAAAGCTTTCAAACTTCATTTGATGTAAGTGTTTTGATGAATAAGAATTATAATGCAATTGTTGGCTAACTTGAGAACTCCTAACATGTTAAATTTGTAGAATATGCTTTTACAAGGTCCAGCAACTCTTGCTCTAACAACTCCTTCTAATTCTGCTCCACCAGCTTATTCTCAAACTGTTGCATTTGAAGTATTTGCATCATCACCATTAGCTCCTTCAACACAATCAATTCTTCCCACCATGCCAACCTTTTCAACACAACAAATACTTACAAGACTTAGTAGTAGGAAAAACAAATTGTGCGAGGGATTAGGTTATACACTGATGAGAGGATAGGGATGCAAAATTTGAATGTAAGTTCTGATTTTTGAACTGTTATGCTTATTTTATTTTGGTGACATATTTTTTAATTATATATTTTATGCATTGTAGTCTAGTATGAGAGGAGAAACCATGGTGACTGCCCTAACCAAGTGCATCAATAAAAGGAAGGGAAACAATAACATGGAAACTGCTGGTGGGACTCGGAAAAGTAGGAACACAAAAAAAAGCTAAGTCCAAATATCCACCCAAACACAATCGTAAGTCATGGAGATAGTTGATGTCAATCTGATTTTGTGGATAAGTTATGGGCTTTATTTTGTTATTTATACCTATCAATTGGGTTTAGTTAGTTAACATACGATGGATAATTTGATGGTTTTATTTTGTTGGATCATTTTGATGGTTGTACTTTGATGGATAGTTTATGTTGATCCTTTATATGATGGTTATATTGGATGATTCTATTTTGTTGATGTAGATTTTGGTATCTATATATACTTTTACAACAACATAAAAAGATTTTCCATTCAATTCAATTTAATACATTAATTTTTAACAAGAACTGCAACAAATACATGGACAACATGTCACCGTCCACAAGCAAGATAACCTAAAAACATCATCCATGATACAATTAACAACTTATCAACAACTATTACTTTGTTGTTCCTTGACATTTTAGTCTTGTATAATGTTATCTTCTCTTCCAAACGAGTAACCTTCAATCGCATTCTTCGTATTTTTTCAATATTAAGGTCATTGTTCGCAAGTCTTAATCTCCTATTCTCTGTCAATAACATCTTATTTTGAAGCATTATTTCATCGATTGTGCATCCATGTTCTTCTGTAATTGAATCCGTCTCGCCACTACTGTAACAGCCCAATTTAGACCCTAATCGGAACGGTGGTTTCGGGACCACGAATCCGAGTCAGAAAAATATTTAAAAATTATTTTTTGTGATTATTTTGTGTGAATTTATATCTGTGAAATTTTCGTGATTTAATTTTGTCGTTTAGGTATCCGATTAAATAAAAGGTCTTAATCGCGTAAATTGAAAACTTGATAGTTTAAAACATAAGGGCCAAATTGTTAGTGGCTTTCTAAGTTAGGGCATTTATGTTGTAAATATCCCATTAATACATTAGTGGGACGATATAAGACATATATTACATGGTTTTATATTATATCATTAAGGGTATATAAGTAATTAAACATTAAGTTAATATATGTTATAATATAATATATATCATAAAAAAATAATGTGCCATGTTCATTCTATTCTTTTGACAAAAACCAAAATAAGAAAGGAAAAAGAAAAGAAAACCTAGTTCGGCTATAAACAAGCTTATTGAGGTATGTGTTTAGCTCAGTTTTTGATAATTTTTACGTTTTTGAGATCGTTGCTTCGAGTACTGCAAAACCCATGCTTGAATTTTTGATTTTGGAGAATATTTTGAGTTATGCCATTGTTGAGAGCTTGTGATTTTTGTTGTTTGATGATGAAATATGAAAGATATGTTTTAGATTAACATGTTTTGTATTGGAGTTTTTGATGATTTTGAGTAATTAGGACTAAATTGCAAAAATAATAAATTGAGGGACTAAAATGTGAAATAAATGAATTATATGGGTTTTTATAGACATGGGCAAAATTCGGCCCAACATGGGTATTTTGAAATTTTGTGTTTTGTGTAATAGGGACTAAATTGTAAAAATTGTAAATGTCAGGGGTAAAATGGTAATTTGCACATTAATGTGTTTTTGGACTAAATTGAATGAAAATATGTTTGAATGGGCTAAATTTGAATATGTTTAGATCAAGAACCAAAGAAATCGGATTTGGATCACGGAAAAACGAAAGTTGTCGACTAGCAGCCCTGTCTCGTTTTATAACGTCCGAGGTAAGTTTATAAGCAAATAGACATGTTTAATTGTAGATAAATGCAAAATATATATGCTGGTATGAAAAATATGAATTTATATATGCTATTGCAGAATGTGAATAAGTTTGGTAACCATGTTCAAGCATTCGTTTTGACCGAGTTACGATGTCCGAAATGTAACACCCTGAAAATTTCTACAGTAAGATATTATCCTTAATATAGTAAAATAAGGAAATAAAGTGACAAGAAGAGGAAAAATTGAGTTATGTCACTGGGAAGTATATTATGATATATTGATTTAAGAAAGGACTAAATTGTAAAAGTGAGAAAAGTTTTGTGGCCCGAGTAAATACTCAAAATTTGAGGGATTAAAATGTAAATATGAAAAGTTGAAGGACTAATAGTGCAAATATTTTAAGGGTGGAATAATATAGAAACCAAGGAAAATTGATGAATTAGGACCAAATTGAATAGGTGAAGAATTATGAGGGACTAAATTGCAATTTTACCAAATTAAGTGATGACTCAAGAATGGAATTTTAAAAGATCACTAAGGGCAAAATGGTCAATTGGAAGAGAGAGAAATCTAGAGACAATGATGATGTTGGAGATATTTTAGATAAATTAAATAAATAAATATTAGTTTATTAATACTTTAAATTGATTTTTAAATGGTATTTTATTATTTTATTTAGTATGTAACAGCCCAAATTCGACCTTAATTGGAAAGGTGGTTTCAGGACCCCGAATCCGAGTAAAAAAAATAAAAAATAAAATAATAAAATAAAAATATATATTTTTTATTTATTTCGTGTTTATCATATGTGAATTTGCATGTGTGAAAATTTCGTATAAAAATTTTATTGTCTGAGTGCCTGATTTAATAAAAAGGGCTTAATTGCATAAGATGGAAATTTGATGGTTAAATGTGTAATGGCTGAATTGTGGTTATTTTTTTTTATATGGAGTAGTTATGTTGGAATTAGTCCACTATTGAGGGATGGCCGAATGTACCTGTAACGCCCCAATTTTCGGGAATCCTGTGAATGTTGGCATAGGTTTAATTATGTTAGTGGGCCTCTAGAAAGCCCAAGCTTAAAATAGAACCCAGCAATTTTAGTTAATTTTTGTTCTATAACAAAAAGGGGGTGAAATTATGAAATAGAACCTATGTGAAAATGTTTGAAAATGCTATAGGCTAAATTGAAGTGGTCAAATAAATAAGAGTGCAAAATAGGAGGATTTGCATGACAAACCTCCCATTTTACATGAAGTGGCCAGCCATCATGTTGTTGTAGACAAAATGTACACTTGATATCCATAATTTATGGTACAAATTGATACAAATTGATAATAGGTTAGGTAAATGTTCCATGATAATAGGTTAGGTAAATGTTCCATGATAATGGGTTAGGTAAATGTTTCATGATAATGAGTTAGGTAAATGTTTCATGATAAGAATTTCATGTCTTTTGTATTAAAGAATTAAATGGATGAAATATGAAGTTTTATTAAAAGAAAAATGGGTGAAAAGAACAAAGTTTTGTCCATCTTTGTTCATCATAGCTGAAAGTTAGAGAAGAGAAAGGAGAAGAGAAAGCTCTTGAGTATTCGGTCATTAGGAGGAGGAAAATTGAAGGTAAGTTCTTGGTACCTTGCTTCTATTTTGAGGTTCATGAGTTCTTCTTGATTCTACCTTAACTCTTGAAGTATATTTTGATTTTTAGTTGTGTTGTGAGCATTTAGTCATGAATTAAAATGAAGGAAATGGTTGTTGTTTCATGTTCTTTTGATGAAAAATGGAAGATAGGTGAAGTTGAGCCAAACAAATGAGCATGCATGTGCCTTAGATGTTAAAGGAAAAATCAGCTAACATGTTGTGCTTTAAAATGATGAAATGGAGATTATACTTAAGTAAAATCATAGATATGTGATGATTGATTGGTGATATACATGTTTAAATAACATGCATGCAAGGTATGTGTGAAAGAGTGATTTGGTAATAAATCTGCTTGGGACAGCAGCAGTAACGTGACTTTGGAAAATCACCATAAATTTTGGGAGATGAATTAGAAGCTGAATAAATTATGTAATTAAAGCTTATTGAGTCTAGTTTCTAATGAAATAAACAAGAACATATTTTGAATTCTGTACAATGAGAAATTTGATTCGTAATGAAGAGTGGTCAGATTAGTCAAACAGTGAAACATGGGAAACTTTAAGAAAAATCTGGTATTGATTGGCCATACCAAAAATACTGAAAATTTTATGGATAAAAGATATATGAGTCTATTTTCAGGGAAAATTAACGGTACTTGATGTGGAGTTTCGTAGCTCCAGTTATAAATAATTTAGTGACTGTTGCTCAGGAAGACAGCTTGCAGTGAAATTATGATTATGTGGTAAACATTGACAAAAATTTGTTAATGAGTTGCTTATTGATTTCTTATAAGCTTACTATGATCTGTAGATGTGGTTGGCCGAATATTGTAAGGGGTTAATACGTAGTTTGTATTTGAATAGTTAGATTAACGTGTTAGTAATCCAATTGTAGGCGGTTCGTGTGTGGATCTCACAAGATATCGTCAATCAAATGTGTGTAATCGACACCTCTCATAGACTAGATTGGCAAAAGTCGAAAAGCCGAAATGTCGAAAAGTCAGTATTTTGGGAATTTACGAGTGTGCGAATGCTCGTAAGATAGTTGGGTTTGTATATTTGGTAATCTAAAGTAATAAACTACAGTACGCGCAATTTCGTACATTTTGATAATTTGGGCTTAATCGGCCAAAGATCGGGTTCATGGGCCAACGGGCCCAGTTCGGTAAGTATGCGCGGTAAGTGTTCTGATAGCACGTAAATAATTAGGATATGCATGAAAACCCTAAAAGTAGCTAAATTACTATAATACCCCTATGTATGGAAAATTATCATTATACCCCTAGGTGCAAAATTACCGTTATACCCCTAGGGTTAATTTTGACCAAAAGCATGACGATCCGATTCGTATGATGTATGCCATGATTATATATCTGTTGCATGGGGACATGGGTTATATTATGGAGGAAGCGTTCGGTGGCTATGCCACAAATATCGATCCGGTGGCTCGCCACAAATATCGATCCGGTGGCTCGCCACATATATCTGATTCGGTGGCTCGCCACGATTATCTCAGATCTGTGACTCTGTCACATTATTCGCTCGCAGCCATGCTGCAAATTCGTGGTGTGTAGCGATTGGGTGGGTCGAGTTGTCTCCCCACACGGTGTAAGGTTGGTACGGGGTGTATACGGTTGGATATGGTTGGGTTTCGCATAAACATGTAATATCCGCTACGCTCATTATGGGCCTATGGGCTTTATTCTAATTCATTCGGCTAAGGCCAACTTATTCTATTTCGTGGTTTGAGCTGATATAGGCTATGGTTGGGTTATTTTACACACCGAGTTTCCCAAATTCACCCCTTTTATTTTCATCCACGCAGGTAATCCCCAACCATAGTGGGCTTGGAGCTATGAGGGAATTCGAAGTGGCCACCCGTTCTGAAAGTTTGATTTTCTTCTGGTGAACTGGACATCCTTTTATTTACGTTTGAAGTTTTGGGTTTTTTAATGTAATAAGGCCGCTTAATTATTTTTGATGGTTTTAATATGTATTATTAAGATAGGTATTACTTATTTTAACTGTCGAAATTGGATAGCTTTAGGGCGCGTTTTCAAAAACAACAATTGATTTCAAAATAACACGATAACAAGCAAAGCTTCCGCAATGAAAGTATTTTCCAAAATTAATCACTTTTCCTAAAAATGACTTAATCAAATCGGTTTCCTAGAAATATCCATGACGTTAAGGTGTGGAAATAGTGGTATGCATGTCAGGATTGGATCCGAAGGAGCTTGGTACTTAGCAATCCGATGGACTCACCACCTCTTTTCGGTTTCCTACCGGTGCACGACTTCCATTCATTTTAACCCTTAATGAATTAATCTTTTGAACATCGAGTATGATTTTCTGGACTTAGAATGGAATTTTTTTTTTCGTTTTTGATGTGGCATACCGGATCCGGCCATAACTTCAGGGCCGGGTTTGGGGTGCTACAGTACCCTTATTGTATAGGGTTATATTATTTTTATTTCAAGGTTAAAGATGTAAAACATGTTAAAGGCTAGTTTATAATATAATAAACATAAGAAATTAATAAAAGAAAAGAAAGCCATACCTCATTGCCTTGTTCTTGCCGAATGTTTGAGAAAGAAAGAAGAAATATGCTTTGAGGATTTCAGCAATGTAGCAAGCTAAAAATTTAAGGTAAATTTCATGTAGTTTTTGTTAATTTTTAATAGATGTGTGATCCTTGTTTAATTAGTGTTAAAGCCCATGTTGAAATTTTGATTTCGGTTGAGGTATGTGCATTCGTTCATAGAGGAAATTGAATCAAATTTGATTGTTTGTCTTAATTAAGGAGAGAATTTATGAATCTATAATTATAAGTGACTAAATGGTAAAATAATGAGTTGGAGGGACTTGTATGTGAGGAGATGGCATTCGATTAAGAGTATCTTTCACAAATTTGGTTCTTGTTATTTTGCATGAACTTAGATTAATTTGTAAGGACTTGAAAATACTAAGGAATATTCGGATGAAGTGAAATAGATAGAATGTTGAGTAATTACATGTTAAGGATGTTAAGGCTTAATTGTTAATGTCCGAATTTTGTAAAGGGGGCTGTTATGCGAATTAATTTTAAATTGTGTTATTTTATATATATATAATATATAATCTATGGGGTAATGTTAAGTGGATCAATTGATCGATTAAATAGTTGCTTTACTTTAATTCAAGCTCAAGACCCAAAGAACCGAGATTTGGATCGGGAAAGGCGAAGTTAGCCGAGTAGTCAACACTATTGTACGAAGTTGTCGAGGTAAGTTCTTAAGTAATTTAAATTCAATTCGGTATGCTTAGAATTTAAATAAACATAGTAAGGTAAAATGCTTGATTATATAGATGTATAAATATAATGTGATGGATATATGTTTGGAGAAATGATTAGAGCCGAATGTGGCTGAATTATTAATCCGAAATAGACATATAGAAATATAATGTGCTGCATGTGTGTTTGAATAAATAAATTGAGCCGAATGTGGCTATACTTTTTGAATTGAAATAAACATTGAGACAAGGTGCCGAAGGTATTTTTAAATGAAAGGATTGATGAAATTGATGTGTATAAAAGTAGTTGTGTTACGACTCATACTATGTGTAATCTTAGCAATGAGCTAAGTAGTGAATGATTGTAACATCGGGCTAAAAGCCTAGCAGGCATATTGCCGGTGATATGATTCAGGTTATAATTCTAGCAGGCTACATGTTGGTATGATTTTTCGTGACTAAGAATTGATGTGTTATTGAACAAGTTAAAAATAAGTGTAAAGCCAAGTATGAGTTAAATTGTTATTAATTCGTAATAAGGTACGCATGTGAATAGTTATGAGAATTTTTGTATGTAATTTATGATTGAATGATGGCTATGATTTAAATGATATTGATTTGGTATATCTAATTGAAGGTAAGTTATATTGAATTGGTGAAACATATAAGCCTATATTGAGTTGATATATTTGTTTATGTGGGGAATTGAATAGAAATTGCATATTCGGTCATATGAAGTGTTTCATTTAATTAAAGGATTGAATTTCATGTAAGGATATATCGTATAAATATATGTATATATATATGGTGAATTGTATATACTTGGCCACATATGTAAGTAATTATGTGATGGTATAATTGACTTTGAGTACTCGGTCAAGTTAACTCAATTGGATTAAAGTACGTCGTTAATATTTAATTCGGCTACTATGAAATGAAAGTAAGATTGAGATATGTTTGTATGGCGAATGGTAAGTATAAATTGAAAGTAATATAGTTAGCATGTATATAGTGAATGGCGGTATGAACCAGTTTGATATTTACTTAATATAAAGATTATTATGTGAACTAGTTAAGTATATTCGGCCTTGTGAATAGTATTGAATGAGTCTTAATTGTATGCATATGTGATAATGTGTATTTGGTTATGTAGCTAATTTATGTATGTGAAAATATATGGTATTACATGAATTTATATACTTGAATGTATGTGAACTAGATTTAATAACTATTTGGCTTTAGAAGTTAAAATATAATATGTTAATTTTGGCCACATGAACATGCGGTCTTAGTTATATATGTGCACATTCAGTTAATGGGATGTTATATTAAAATTAAACTAAAGATGACATTGAACGTTTACTATTTCTTTGTATTCGCCCATAGGTAAACATTTATGTGATGATATAATGAGATGGTATAAATGATTACATAGGTAAACATTTATGTGATGTAAAGTTGGGTATTGAACATTCGATAATAGTATATGATTGAGTAAAAGTATAACGTCATTGATAAAATCATTTATTTTGAAATGTTAATATTATTAATTCAAACTACAGGCCAAGAGGGTCGTGCTGTTATGAATTCAGATTGATACTTAACAGGCTTAAAGCCGTTGAGTTATAAGGAATTGACGTTAAAGAGTTTTGATACTGAAGTGTTTTATGAATATGAACAATAAGCTAAAGGGAATAGGTATGTTTTTAGCAAGTTTATGTTTGTGTTATAATGTAAATTACTTATTGAGATTATAGTGCAAATTTCATGAGATGAAAAGAAAAATTGTAACATTTGCGGAATTAAGTATTAAGTCTTAAATGTTTATGAGCATGTGATTAATTGAATTATGGTTATATTTTATACAAGTAAATTCGGCGATGGTAGGAATATAATTAAATAACTTGTGATGCAAGAGTTTATAACTTTGAAATTGAAAGTTTATTGATAATGTACATGAATATATTCGGCTGAAATGAAAGTGTTTAATATAAAGGCATGATATGTATTTTATATATATATATATATATATATATATATATACATTAATGGAAGTTATTAAATTGTATTTGTATAATATTACGAATGCATGGAATTAAGTTGGATATTTGAGTTGATACATATTCAAAGTTATGTTAATATATAGAGTGTTGTTTTGCTTAAGGCTTACTAAGCTAAGTTAGCTTACTGTGTGTATAATTGTCTTTTTCTTTGTAGATATTGAACCCAACTTGCGAGTTTGAAAGTCGTCAGAGGAGCTTAACACACTATCGACCACCTTTGGTATTTATAAAAGTTACGTTTTGAACCTATGGCATGTATAGGCTAGAGTGTGTCATGAATTGTGGTAATTCGGTTTGTATAATTGGGCCATGCGATAAAATGGCTTACTATTCAGTTGTGTTAGATTTTACGTCTTGATTAAGTGATGTTGTATGATGTATTTGTATGTGGTTTGATGGTTAGGCTATGAATTATAAATAGAAATGAATTATGCTTAATGTGTTTGATGTATAATAAGAAGAATAAAAATGAAAGTAGGTATTTGTTAAGACATATATAAATATAATTAGCATGTTTAAAATTTGGCATTGGAAATTGGAATTGACTACTTGAATAGTGATTCAAGTTATAAGGAATCATAATTGTTATATGCGAATTTCATAAAATATAATTTGTCTTTTGATTTATTAAATTTCTAATAATTATTTCATATGTATATCCACGAATGTCTAAATGTTGTGTTATGTTAGGTGATACCTTATAACCCATTCCTACAATAGGTTCTGGTTTAGGGTGTTACATAGTATATACAAGGAAAGAAAGATGAAGAATCATCACCTTTTCTTTCCCATGCAAACCAACGTGAGAGAGAGGAAGAAGAAAAGAAGTTTTCTTTCTGTACAATTTGGTCCTTCCACAAAAAATTCACCATTTTCACCTAGAAATCAAAAGAATTTCCATAGCTACTAAGAGAGAAAAATGTTAAGGAGACCACGAGGAGTTAGAATATCAAGTTGGATTCAAGAAATAGAAGCTGGAGGAGAGAGAAAATCAAGTTAAAGATTAGTATCAATAGAACAAGGTAAGTACATCAAGATTTCAATATGTTTTTAAGTTTGTTATTATTGACAAAGCATGGAAATAATGTAATAGTAGAGTTTTCTTACATAAGGTCCTATATTCTTGATATGTTAGTGAAGAGAAAATAAGAGAAAGTGATGAGAAATGGTGTAGAAAAAGAAAATAAGGGTGTTATAACATGGTAATTAATATCTTGCACTAAAACAGTTTTGGACAGCAGCAGTAGTCTAATTTTGACAAATCATCAAAAATTGTAGAAATATAATTATAGGATGAATAAAATATGAAATTAAATCTTATTAAGTCTAGTTTCTTATAGAATAAATTATGTAAGCAATGGAATTGTAAATCATGAGATATGATGAATTTTGTGAGACAAGGTCAGAATGATTTCGGGTTCCCCTATTCTGGCTTTGTAAAATCATAAAAAATTGTATAAAAATAATTATGGGCTTAAATTTATATATTTAGAATCCTGAATGAGTCTATTTTCAACAGAAATAAACGAGAACATCATTCAAATCCTGTACGAGGAGATAATTAATTTTTAGTGAAGAAGGGTCGGAACTGTCAGACAGCAGAACAGGGGAGACTTCAATTAATAAACTGCATTAATTGGCCCAACCAAAAATTATGAAATTTTTATGGCAAGAAGAAATATGAGTCTAATTTCTGTGAAAATTTATTGATTTTAATTTTGAGTTATATAGCTCTAGATATAAATAATTTAGTAACTATGAGATAGATGGACAGCTTGAATATTCATAAAAGTAAATAATAAAGATTATAGATAATGTTACTTACAAGTGTGTTATATACATTAAGAATGTGGAAAGGAGATGAGAAGGAAAATATATATGAATATTCATTTAGCATGGCTAATTTGCATGTTTTAGGCTCAAGGACTAAATTGAATAAAAGTAAAAATTTATGCGCAATTTTATAAAAATGTCAGAAATGACCAAATTGCATGAAATGGGTTATTTTATTATTTAGATTACAAAATTTAATGAAATTATTAATTTAGTTCAAGATCGGGGGAAAACATGTTTTAGGGATTAAATTGAAAAGTGTTGAAATTATGGAAAAATTCTGATATTTTATAGAATTCATGGACTGTTATCGATATGCATGATAATAATAGCTGGAAATAAAGATTAAATTGCAAGAATTTTAATTTCCTGACCCTAAGGATGAAATCGTCATTAATTAAAAGTTTAGGGGTAAAATGGTAATTTTGCCTAGAGCATTAATTAAATGCATTAGAATATGAAATGAATGAAAATGATGATCAAATTTATTTAGAAAGATCCGGACGACACAAATACGAGGCTTGATTGTGGAAAAGAAAAGATATCGGATTAATGAAATTATAAACACAAACAATCAATGAGGTAAGTTTGTGTAACTTGAATTGTATTTTTAAACACTTGAAATATGTGGTTATGTGATGAAAATATGATTTGAATGCTCAATTCATGATAATTGATGAAATATCATAATACTCGATATAAATTAAAAATAAATCCCGGTTGAATGGAATGGAATTCATAATTATACTTGTGAATTGTATTTTTGTCATGCATATGAAATTGATACGGATATATTTGATAATGCCGGATAAAATGATAAATCCCGTTGAACAAAGGAAAATCGATGGATGTAAGTTTCCCGAATTGGTTATAGTTCTGCATATGTTGCAGACACACTATAGCTTAAAAGAGCGTCCCGATATTAGCCCTCTCGAGCTTCCCGTTATATGGTTCTTGCGAGCTTCCCGTTATAACTCTTCGGAGCGTCCCAATAGATTGTGATCCGCATGTGTTGTGGACACACCGTAGCTCTTAAGAGCATCCCGATATATGGCTCTTCTTGAGCTTCCCGATAGTGCTCGCTTGAACTTCCTAAAATATGGCTATCCGGAACTTCTCGATAGGCTCTTCGTGAGCTTCTCGATATGGTTCTTTGTGAACTACCTGATTTCGGCTCTATTGAGCTTCCTGTTATAGCCTGGATTAGCTTCCTGATATTGCTCTTTATGAGCTTCCTGTTAAATAGCTCGAGACAATATAAAGGATCTAGCTCGGACGGGTGATCCTATCCTGATATAGCCCTCTCGAAGAATATGTGTAAAATGGATTTAGCCTGGACGGGTAATCCGAATTAGGGTCTGAATTTAGCCTAGACTGGTAATTCAGATCCAAGCTCATTAGAGTAATTGTCGTTGCAGGGGATTTAGCCTGGACTGGTAATCCCGCTGTAAGGTTGAGGTTCGCGGGAGTGTGCTCTCTGATATGAAATGTGTAAGACCATGGTTGAAAGATACCATTGCAACCTGATATGAAATGTGTAAGACCATGGCTGAAAGATATTATGGCAACCTGATATGAAATGAATATGACCATGGTTGAAAGATACCATGGCAACATGACGGGAAATGAATAAGACCATGGTTGAAAGATACCATGGCAGCGTGACAGAAAATGAGTAAGACCATAGTTGAAAGACACTATGGCATCATGTCAAAGATAAATAAGACCGTGGATGGGAGACGCGATGAAACCTATTGAACAATTGATATTCAGGTAATATGTATCAGATGACGAATGGTTATATGAAATGGTTGTGTGAAATGTTTACAAGAACTGGTCATATAGAAATGTATGTACAAAATAGTTGTATGAAATAATTATGAAGATAGATAAACGAAATAAGAATAAGTACATGGAATATAATTTACGTTAAGTTTGATATAAACTTTACCGGAATAAATATACATAAAATAAATGGAAATGATAGAGCATGAAATATTGATGTAATGAAATGATTGATATATACTTATGAAGAAACGGTAAGAGAATGATATGTTTCATTACATGTACATATATAATTATCTTTGATATGTTGATACAAGGAAATTATGTAAGTAAAGACAATTATTAAACTCAAGCGTGACATGTCGAGAAAATAAGTATATCAATGTTCAATTTATATGAAATATGTGCAAGTATACTAACAATGATGTTGTTTGACGCTTAGACAAGTGTTAAGCTATTGATTGAATGGTAACATGTTTAATTATAAGAAGCATTGAAATGGTAAGTACTTAGATGAAAATATTTAAGATTTTTTGAAATTTTTTTATGATCCCGATTTAATTTTGGTTGGTTTTTAATGTATGTTTGGGGCTTCAAGGGCCCAATAGAGAGACGTTATGATTATTTTCAAAATATGAATAATAAATGACTCAGAATTATCTAAAAATGTTCAATAAACTCCGGTAATGCCTCGTACCTATTCCGGCAATGGATACGGGTAGGGGGTGTTACACGAAAGCCCCGTATGAACCTTAGGAATAGTTAGGATACATATGCCATGACATTGGATTCCGATATATGTGTGCAAGTAAGACCATGGCATCGATATGTGATTCCGATATGTGTTTACGAGTAAGACCCTGTTTAGGACTGTGGCATTGATATGTGACTACATGTAAGACCACGTCTGGGACCTTGGCATTGTGCGATATATGTGTGATTGTCTGAGTGTCCTACCCAATTCCGAATGGTTCATCGGGCGAAGGTAAATTGTGTACAGATGTGTAATATGAGTTAAATGGCCAGGTATGAATTACCTTGTTGGCTATTAGTAATAAGGTAAGTATGTACTTGATATTTGTTCTATTCATGTGTAATTGATAATGATGAATTTAAGTGAGATTGGCATGTGTATTCGGCTTTGTGGTTATATAAGTTGAGTATCAATGAAATGATTCATAATTATGTGCAAGTCTGTGTGACCATGTATAATCGGCCTTATAGGTGATATATATATATGTAATGCTATGATATGATTTTCAAGCTTATCTATAAAAGTATATGTAGGCATGATTTTATTATAACTAGTTGTTTTTGGGAAGTTGATTATTAATATGTTTAAATGACCATGAGAGTATTCGACCAAATAAGAAGTGTATGTACTTGTTGTTATATCTTGATTCTTGAACTTGTGTATAAAAGTATATGTGTGTATTTGGTAATGTAAAGACATTTTGGTTGGAAAGTTGAATGATAATAGGTCAATTTGATTATTTGAATATTCGACCAAGATAGTATTTATGTACGAAAGTATACATATATATTATTTACAAATTATAAGTTTGAGACTAAATGGGATATGGTTACTATAAATATTGGTTAGCCTAATTGAGTTGAATATTTTGTTAGGTTAATTATTTGCTTATGACTTACTACGTTATAATAGCTTACTGTATGTATATTTGTTTCTGTTTTATAGATTTTGGATTCAAGTTACAAGCTCGGGGATCATCAGCAAAGTCAATCACACTATCAACCACCTTCGGTATTTTATAAGTTGAGATTCTAGTACTATGGCATGTATAGGCTGGAACACATTTTTGAAATGTTGGTTTTGGTTATGTAATTAAAGCTATGCGAATATGGCTTGCTATTTATGTTTGGATTTGGTCTTATAGGTGCTTAGTTATAAGGTTTAGTAAGTTTGGTTTTGATAATTTGGTTATGCTTGATAGTGGTTTAAATTCGTTTTAGTTAAAGTGATTAGTACTATGAATGGATGATGTTTGTGGTAAGTATTTCATGCATTGGAAATGGCTTTAATCTTAGGTTCGAATTCGGTTTTGGTCGAGTCATGGTCTAAGTCTATTTGATTATTATGCCGTATGCCATGGTTGATCATTTTTGTGTTATTTTGAAAATGTATCTAAGTATATAAAGCTTGTGAAGGTACTTTGTGCTTCGGCTATATGTTTTTATTGGATGTTAATTAAGTTAAGGTTGGCCATGTGCATGTTAAGTAAAAATCAAGACTTATACATGGTATAATTTGATGTTCACTTATAATTTATACTAAGGCATGTGTATATGATATTCAATCGTATTATATTAATTGAAATTTTTTATATGCTTTACTTGTGTATAAAGGTGTTTATATTATGGGTATTATATATATATATATATATATATATGTGTGGCTATTTATATAAACTTGCTAGTTACTTATAAATTAGTAAATAGGTACAAATGATTTATGATAGCCGAATAGACTAGAGAATGAAATAAGTTTATTTATAACCGAAAGCTTGTTTTTTTATTAGTATTAATGTGCAAAATACATGAATATAATAGTTGATGCCGCATATATGAATAAAAGAGTTGGCAAGGAAATTTATTTCAAATGGTGTATATCTTATGTAAGTGCTGGACTTTCATAAAAAAAAAAAGGGGTTTAATATTCAATAACGAAATTAGTGATGTAACATATATTCTGTATATGTATAAATGGTTTTGGTATATAATTTGGATCATGTGAAATTTATACTATGCTGTCGATTACATATATTCTTGATTTTCAATAATTGATTTAGTTATAATCATTAATGTGATTAAAATTTCGAACTATAATATGTGTGAATTGTAATATGATCGGTAATTCATCATAATCCTAATCCGGCGACGGATACGGGTTAGGGGTGTTACAACTACTACCTTCAACCCACCGAAAAAAAATTACAACCCCTGGTCTTCATTTCTCACATACAAAAAAAAAATCAGAATATTAAAAATCTAAGAATACATTTTAAACCCAAATTGCAACAATATGGGAGTACACACAAAACCCTTTGTTTCTAAAAAAACCCAACTATAACAGACCAAAACACAAACCCTAATTTACCTATTTGAAGTTCGCACGCCCAGAGAATTTTATTCCTTTGTTCTTTGGAGTATTTGCGTTGCAAACATGAGCCCTTAACCCACAATGGCAGTACAAAACCCTTTTCTTCACACTTGATTTTCTGTTTGTAGAAGAAGACATGATGGAGACGTGAAGGAGATGAAAAATGAAAGAGAGCACAAAACCCTATTCGCGTTGCAAATGAAAGAGATAGGAAACGAAGAAGTGAAAGGGAAAAAAATAAATGGATGAACAAAAGAGGGAAAAATGAAGAGACAACAAAGAAAACGAAAGAGAAAAATATAACAGGGAAAAATGTTGAAGACGATGGTGAAGAAATAAAAATGAAAGGAATAATATTATGGGTTAATAATAATATTTAAAACAATACGTTAAAAAAAAATAAACACAGGTCAAAAGGATCTCAAGAGTGCGACACGTGACGGCGTACGAGTGGTCAATGTGCCACATCAGTAAAATCTTAACACCGTTAGGTTCATGTACTAAATTAGTGGACGGGAAAAAAGTACGGATACTAATTTAAGACAAAAAAACCATAAGTATCAATATGGGAGAAATAGACAAGTTCATATACTAATTTTATATTTAATGCTAATATTTAGAGAGAGTTTTGGGTTGATTAATTGAAGTTTGTTGGGCAGGGATTTTTTCCTTATTTTTTTGACAAAAATACCCTTATCAATTCCTAAATTCAAGCTGGTTTTTATATATTATATATAGATATATAGATTTGAAACATACAATTGGGCCATCAGTTCAATTGGGCGACCTCTTACATCCTCTGGGCTGAATTAAACAATCATAAGCCCAATTTCTTTCAATCCAATTCTAATTTTTGTTAATTCGAATCAGACTTTGCTTTTTTTGGTGTTAGATTTTGGGTTTCGCATCACTCATTCTGGTTCTCAAGTGGAAAATCAATGCTATGGCAGTCACCACAACTACCCTCTTTCCTACTAAGAAGAGAGAGCTAAGGTAAATACCATTAATCAGTAAACTGAATTGGTCGTCTTGAATGAGGAAAAGATCATCAATGAATTGCAAGTCTATTCAACAATTTATTACATTTTTCCAGTTTACAGATTCAAAGTAACAAAAAGATCGTGAATGGTGGAATAATATCGGCATCAGTTAAGACTTTTAAGCCAACAATCTCCCTCCAAATTGGATCCTCAACTTAATTTTCCATTAACCCTTTTCTTCCGTTGCCAAACAAAAGATAATCCTTTGAACATTCGCTTCAGTTTGCTCTGTGAAACATAATTAAGCAAAGTGACGTGTATATATATATATATAATGATTAAAAAATGTAAATAAACAAACAAATACACAAGATTTTACCCAAAATTTTCTTCTCCGAAATATGTTTTTCTTCCCACTACAGTTACATTTATCCCCCTCCTCTGATGGCATACGTTGATACTTCCATCGTCGTTTTGTGTTACGAAAAATTCCCAGAAAAGAAATCGCTAGTCTTCTTGGTGCAATTGGGCACTTCCATTTCTGTTCATTGTCACCATTGGTATAATTGGAATTGAATAAATAATATAACAAGAAAAAAAAAAAAAAAAGAGGAAACACTTGCCTTTGATTTGGGACTTGAATGATTCCATTGAATTGGGTGGTGATATTTATCAGCCGCTCTGAGTTGTTGAGTGTAAGCTAAGAGGCGAGCCCGACGATCATAACATTGGCCTCTTTTGGGCTTTTTGGAAACAGGGTTTGTGTTGATGAGGGGAACGGATTGTGAAGAAGATTGGGCGGTGGTGGGATGTGATTCAACATACACAGTTATGATAACCCCATTGGTGTTTGCCATCTTCTTTCCTCTGTTTCGCTACTTCTTCATTTAATCTGTATTTCTTATGGATTTGGTAATGTGTCTCCAAGGAGAAAGTTGGCTGGAATATGAATCACTCCTTTTGTTTGCATTCTTGTGGACATTTTCCTTTCTCCCTTTAAAAGGTAAACTAATGTGATGGAGTTTACATTTTGATTATTTAACTTTTAAAAAGTTATAAAAATGGTTATTAAATTATTTGAAAATTTTTATTCAAGTTATTAAATTATACAAAAGTTTCTATTTAAGTCACTAATTTATTAAATTTTTTTTTTAAAATGCTACAAGTGAGCTCCAAGCAATGGTTTGATAATCAATATGGTGGATCAGTAGCAATCGACAAGTAAAAGAACTTACCTTAAATTCAAGTCGATCTGATGACCAGTGTCGTAGATTAGAGAAGGAAGCTAATTGGATTTTAATTTCTAGATTCATAACATTCAAAACTGTTTTATGAAATAAAAAATTAAATTATAAAAGAAAAGGGGAAGAAGAGCTTTTGATTGGTGCATGTGATGCACGTAGAGAAGGCCATACATAAATAATTTTTACAACTTAGTGCTTAAATGAAAACTTTCGAATAGTTAAGCGATAATTTTGTAATTTTCTGAAGTTGAGTGATCAAAACGTAAACATACTAATAATTTAGTGGTCTTTGGTTTAGTTTACCCTTTAAGTAATTAGGACTCAAATTTATATGTTTAGACAAAATTATATATTTTAAAAAATCAATATATTTGAAATAAATTGAATATGAGTTAAAAATATGTTAAAATATGTCATAAATACTTATACTCTTCATAAATTCAAAGTCTTGTATTTTTATTTTTAGGAATTTAGTCTCTTTACTTTTAAATTTTAAAATTTAAATTTATTACAATATTTTTTTTAGTTACATGGTTACTGAGTATTTTTACAGTATTAACAATTGAATTTAAAATTTGAAAATTAAACTCTTAAATATAAAAATATAAAAATATAAAAATTAAATTCTGAAAAAAATATAGCAATGGCAAATACTTTCAAGCAATCCATTTCTAATATAATGTGAAGAGGAGAAGCGAGCGTCTTTGCAAATGATGTTTGGGATTAGGATTAGAAGAATAATTAACTACCTCTTTTGTTCTTAACTTAAAAAGAAGAAAATTTCAACGTATTGAATATGAATATAATTAATGCTTGGTGGATTTGGTGAGCTTAATTGTTTTTATTCCCTTTTAATTAGCTTTCCCATTGCAATGCATCTTTATTTACTGTGTAAATTTCACCAAAAGCCTCTAAACTTTGTTTAAAATTACATTTTGATTGCCTAATTTTTAAAAGTTATGTACTAATCACTAATGTTATCGAATTTTGATATTCTGATTATTGGTTGGTTAATTTTTATTATGGGAAAGATATGACATGTTAATTCAAAGGGTTAATAATTAATTTGGACTTTAAGCATCATTTAGATACTTTTAAGATATTTCTTAACAATACGTCTTAAAAAGAATAAAAAATCTTTAAAATAAACAAAAGTAGTAAAAGAATATTAAAATTATAAAGAGAATATGAATTTTATAATTTTAACTTTTAGAGTTATTGCTAAGAAAAAAATTAAAATATCAAAATAATAATAGTTTAATGGTTAAATTAGTTATTAACCTTTTAAATTAACATGTCACATGATATTATTTGTTAGTGACATTTCATAACTTTTAAAAGTTAAATCACTAAAATATTATTAAAAAAGTTTTAGAAATGGTTGAGGTAATTTACCCTTTTTTTTTTTTTTGTTAGGGAAGAGTTTTTTTTTTTTTAATAATCAAAGAAAGAAAATAGAGTTATTTAAAATTAAACTAAAACTCTCCTACTTATAACATGATGCTATTGGGCCAAAAGGTTGTAGGGAAGTGTTAAATCTTGAGATTTTTTATTGGTTTTGGACCAAACTCCACTAAAGTGGTACTGTGAAAACATTTGATTGAAGGAAATGATTTTGGGCTTTGAATTATTTTGTGATCTAACCTCAATCATGGGCTAAAATTGGAAGGAAACCCAACAAGAATGCCAGGAAAAGAGCAAAAACTGAAAATTTTTATATAGTTCACTTGCATTTAAATTTCACAAATATTATTGTCGATCGAGTCTTAATTCAATTAGTATAAGTATTATTATTAATACAGAAAGATATGAATTTGAGTGTGCTGTAGTGCATTATCCTCCGATTTATAGATTGGAGAGAGGCCATGTCTAATTCTAGACATTATGTCAATAAAAACAAATATAATTAAAACTTATAATAAAATTGTTCAAAAAAATTCACAAAATTAACAGTTTTATCGCATTATTTATTTCTTTTCCTAGAAAAATGAATCATAAAAAGTATGTCATTATCTGGCTTGTGAAATTCAGAAATTAAAAAAAAAAATCCAAAGATACAAATGGAATAGTGTTTGAAGTATCCTAAAATATCTCTAAACTTTTCCATCTATTGATTTTTTTTTGGTTACTTCTCTTGTTGTTTTTCGATTATTATTATAATGAAAAAAAAAGGAAAAAACACAAGAAGAATGGCAATAAAATGATAAATAAAAAAAAGTCAGTTTTTGCTTATTCTGGTTGTTAGGTATAAGTAGGCGTCTATCTTGCTACAAAATTGAGGATTTGACAGCTGCATGAATTTCGAATTTTATATTAAATGGTTTTTTTAATCATTAATTTATAACTTTTTATTTTTCAAAAGATTTAAAGGTAAAGTTATTGTTTTTAGACCAAGTTCATATTACAGGTGTTAACGAGTCAAATTGGGTCTAGGTATGATATTAATATATTTTATATTTGTTCAAGTTCAATCCAACTTAAAATATAGGCTTAAAATTTTATCAAAATATGCTCATACTTGCAAAAGATTAACTCAAGCTCATTTTAGACCCACTCATATTATTTTTTAAAAATATTTATATTATATATTTTAATATTTAATATTTTTTATTTATAAAATTTTTATATAGTAATCTTAACATTATTTTAATATTTACATTAGAGCAGTATTTTATATTTAGTATAAGTTTATTTTTTATTGTCTTATAATTTGCATAATGTAATATAAAATAATAAAAACTTAAAACAGGTCGGGTCAGGTTTGGATCTTAAATGTTCAACTTCGATCCTGATCCATATTTTAAATAGGCTTAAATAATTTTTTTTGTCAAGTCTATTTTTCAAACATAATATTTTATCCAAACCCTCTTAAAATTTGGACGAGCCTTCAAGCCTAGATAAATAACTTAATCCATCTAACAATTGTTGGGGAAAAAAATGAATCCATGAGATTCACATTTTCTTCCCTTTTTATTGGAGTGCTGTACCTAAAATTAAAGCAGCAAATTTTAACTTGGCTTTTGAAAAGTTCAAATACTTTGGTCCCATATTATGGCAAAAGATAAAGCATTGGTTTTGAAATGATAATAAAAAGTCATCTCAAAAATATTCACCCACTTCATCTATGTATATATATATATATATATATATATATATAACAATTAGACAGTAGACTTTCCAAGTTGTATGATGCCTTGGACCCTGGAAAATCTTTGAATCAAGGAATCTTTAATTGCTTCATCAAGTTTCCTGTCTATTTCCATCTGCCTTATGATTTTGATCCTGAAAAAAAGAGAGGAGAAAAGTGAGAATCATGTTATGAATCTTTGAAACATATATCACAAAAGTGTGCTAAGCTCATGCTTGTACTTTTGTTGTTGGTAACTTTATATATATGTACATAAGGCAAATTTCTTCATTACAACAAAAAATGAACAATTTTGACAATTGAGATTATATATTGAAAAGGAAGTGGACATGAGGGCATGGATGGTGAATATGAGGACCAAAAATTATATACCATAACAACAATAGCAATAAGCCAAATGAAAGTGCAAATAGGTTATCATTTTTTATTTCTCCTTTCCCATTTTATCTTTGAGATTCTTATTAATTTAGTTGTTAATTTAATGACCCTTTTTTCCAGGACAATCAACATCATACACATTGTGAGGAGCAGAGTTGTTTTCCAAAAAAAATGAACAGCTAGCAAAGGTTGTAAAAGTTGCCCCTCAATCTAAGGACCTTATTCAAGTTTGACAAAACTAATTTGTCTGGTGGCGGCAGTATGTACTAGCAGAAAACAAAGGTGGCTCAATGCTTCAACAAAGGGCCAACATCTCTCTTCAAAACTTTAACCTCATCGATTCCCAATTAGCCGCGCCCAGTTGGTATTTATTTTGGTGACCCTTTCTATTTTTGTTACATTTTATTTTTAATAACATTTAACCTCTTTCCTCTCTGCTCTGCTGCATGCATCATGTCATGGTTATGTGTGTTTCGTTCATTAATAATTGGCCGTTGCCCTCTCCCATGCGCCGCTTCTCCTTTCCCCCACACCCTTTCCTCATTCCTTACTCCCTTTCTTTAACCTTTACCCTCTTCATTATATGGGTATGAATTTTGACGGTTAAACGGATTCTATTGATTTCCATTATTTTTAATTTATTTATTTAATAAAATTAGATGGATTGAGAATTGATTATTTCACCAATTCGATCATTGATTTATAGGGATGAAGATAGAATTTTTTAGGAGAGGGTCGGAACTAAATTATAAAATATTTGAAAGATTAAATATAATTTTACTATATATGAATTTATAATTTCATTACTTTTGAAGCGACTAAATAATTTTTTCACATAAAGTATAATTTTATCATGATTAATTTGTAATTTTTCAGAATGATCGAATTAAAATTTTCATTTTTAAAGGAGCTTGCTAACTCTCAACACTGTGTTTGCTGATTTGATTTTGAAAATTTTAAAGTCCTTTTGTTTACATATAAAAGGTTTTATGAAAAATTTTGTTCAAAAAAAAAAAAAAGGTTTTATGAAAAATATTTTTTTTGTATTTTATTGTGTTTGTTTCACAAAAAACAGCTTGATCAACGGAAAATGACTTACCTTTTTAAAAAGCGCAAGTCATATTTTTCAGAAAAGAGCTCCTCTATAGATAATTTTATTTTTATATAAAAATTAAATTAAATCAAGCCTAATATTATTATATTAATATTAATATTAATATTTATTTTTTAAAAATATTTAAAATATTAATATATTAATATAAAATATTATATTTTTCAATATTATTAAACATACATATTTAATTATTTATATTTAGTCATATAATAAATTATTAATATAGTTAATATAATTTATTAAAATAATAAATTATTTAATATTTCAATTTTATTTTAATAATAAATTTTAAAATTAATAATTTTAAATAATATTCTTCACATAGTATTGCAAATATTTAATATTAATATTTTAATAATAAATATTGTGTAGTATAAATGTTAAAATATGTCATAAGTTTATGTACTATTCACAACTTTGCAATTTAGTCTCTATACTTTTATTTTCAAGAATTTAGTCCATCTTCTTTTAGATTTGAAAATTAAGTTCAATTGTTGACATTGTTAATAAAAATGACGTTGTAATGAATCTAAATTTAATAAAATATTTTTAATATATGTAAAAACAATGTAAAATATAAATTTATATATATAAAATAAACTCGATTAAATAATTAAAAATAATAAAATCTCAAATGTATGTTTGTTTCATTAAAATAAATTTTATGAAATACTTTTAAAAAATCTGTCAAACAACAGAAAACATTTTACACAAATTCATCAAAACATCAAAAAATGTTAACTTCTTCAGAAAAATAAATTATTTTTAGTAATTATTTTTCAGAAGCCATTTTCAGCGAAACAAACTTACTCTCAATTCAATTCTTTTGAAATCAAGAATTCAAAATCTTATGTAAATGGCTGACAACATAAAATTTCACCACGTGTCATGAATGAATTATGTAAAAACTAGATCAATTATAACATTAAATAATTAGTAAAATGTGAATTAAGTATAAATGATTTTCATATAAATAATAAATAAACTCCAAAAAGAGCTTATATTGATTAGAATATTAATAAAAATTTGGCGAAGATTTTGACACTGTTATGGCTCTAATATCATATACGAAATATTTTTTTAAATTTCTCAAAAATATATTTTTAAAATTTTACAATAAAAAATATTACAAAAATTAATTCAACATAAATTTTATTTAAATTGTTATCAATTCTATTTTTAAAATTTAAGTGTAAATTTTTCAATAATTTTAGAATTTATATATTTAAAAAAGGTTACAGACAGATTATTTTACATATATATAATGTATTAAATATAAAAATTTAAATTTATATCGTTTTGCCTCTAGCTATGTTTCGGATAATTAGATTAAAAATGTAACCTAAATAAATCTAAAATTAAAATAAAATTATTATTATAAAAAGTGAGATGAATTATTGAAAATAATTTGAGAAACAATTTGACATTATAAGAAAAATTGCGCCAATACAACATGAGGAGTTATTTTTACTTAAATCCAACAATTATAATAAACTATTGCAAAATATGAGATAAATTGCCTGACATAAATATGCACATTATTTTTGTGTTGAATAAGAATTATGATAAACTTTGGAAAATACGATACGACACAAAAAAAATATAAACAGAATACACATGCACAAAGTCGTTATAAAATCTACGTAAAATGAATTATTAATTTTCCAACTTTAATAAATTTAAATATTCTAAAAATAAAAAAAATACCACCCTGAACATGATACAAGAATTAAATATATACAAAAGTGACAAAACCTAACCTAAAATAAATTACCAATGTGTAAAACTTATATAATTAAAATTTTATATAAATTTATAATACTTAAAATAAAAATAAGGACTCAACAAAACAAAAGAGAAAAATAAAATTCTAATTTAAATTACTATAATTACCCTTATGCATCATTTCCATTTTAACGTATCTATGTGTTTTAAAATAAGAAGGAATCTATAACCCGAGCTCGGAATTAAGTTATGTATTTTTATGATATGAGAGTTAAAATATAATTTCATCATTGTATTAGTTTATGTTTTTCTATTATAATTTTTAAAAATTAAATTAAATTATTGTAATTTTTGATAGAATTATAGTGTAATTTTATCCTTTACTAACTTATAATTTTATAAAATTTAAAAGATAAAAGGGTTATTTTCCCACTTAAGGGGTCAAGCAGGAAATGGAAAAGATCTTATGTAGATGGTCTAAAATTTTGACACGTGTATGACTTTAAATTTCATGCATAATATCATTATTTAATAATTTTATATATTTTTAAAAATCGATTATATAAAATATATGAAAATTATTTTGTATATTAAAGTATTCATTTACAATAGTTTTGATAATTATGTTTATGTAAATTTAACCAAATTTAAAAATTCTTTTAATATTTTATTATAATTTTCATTTATAATATTTTATTGATACAAACATTTCGTTGCTTATCAATTAAAGGTTTCACTTGCCTATTAAAACCAAATTTATAACATTTTCAATCCGATTTAAACGTTAAGCTTGAATTTGAAAGATTACATTGATAATCGAAATTATTCAATAAAATGATTGGAGGTTATAAAATAGACCCTTTAAAACATTTACTTTAGTAGAAAAATTTAGTGTGTTTTCAAAAGGTATAATATCTTTCAAAAGCCAATTGATTTTAATGTTTAATTTTTTCAAAAAGTGATTTTGAGTTTATATGTTTTCAAATCTCAATTCCATAATAATGCAGAGAAAAGTGATATTCAATATAGTTTTAATTAAGTAAAATTAGAATTTTATGCATATTTAATTCAAAATATATGTTCCAATATCCTAAATTCAAATTAAATATCATGCATGCTAAATAAACCCCAAATTTAATGCTAATGCCACAGTTTAAAAATAAAACAACGCATTACAGTTCCAAAAAAAATAAAAATTATAATATCTAAATACTTAGATTTAGGGCCGAGACCTTCCGGATGCTGAGTCTGCGTCTTAACCTAATGGATTATCTGTAAAGATGGAAACAATGAGGGAGTGAGCTTAAGATGCTCAGTGTAAGTTCAGTCACAAAAAAATCAGTGGAAACAGTAGATAAAACATACTAAATAACAACACATAGAATAATCACAATTGAATAGCAATTCAAAGTTCACAGTTATGCATGCATGTGCTTATGAATGGCAATGCAAATTCAATTTATCAGAAAAGATCCTACCCAACTCCGCTGCACACTACAATAAGAGTTCCCCAGAACTCATCCATCCCTACACACTGCATTTGTGGAAAAACCACCAGTAATTTGTAGATAAACTACTAGTAAAAATTGTGAAAAACCACCAGTAATTTGTAGATAAACTGTTAGTAAAAATTGTGGATAAACCACTAGTATTTTCAGATAAAAAGTTTGCAGACAAGCTACCAGTAAGTCGTGGATGAACCATAAGTATTTGCAGATTATTAAATTGCTAGTACTTCCTCCGTTCATATTGTCCCACCATATGCAATACAGTATGTCATGCTAGTAATAGAACAGTATAGAAACAATAGACATGCTTTAACATGTATTCGGTCAATGGTAACAGTAGACATGCTGAACATGCAGTCAGTAATATATAGTAGCAAAATTAACAGTAACAGTAGACATGTATTATTCACATATCATGCATATAACACTAACAATTCAATCAATCAAATCATGGATTCCAAAATATTCATATTACTAGGGACTCAATTGAGTGAAATAAAACTTTAAAAATAATTTGGGGACTATACAGGGGCTAATATGCACAATTCACAAAATTCTGAGTAAAACTATAAAATAAGGGTCACACTGCCGTATGAGAAAGCTAAAACCGTGTGGGAAGGGTACATGGTTGCATGGTCAAGTCGTGTAACAAGTTGTGGCTGTGTGGTAAACGCTAAAATTACCTTACAAGAGTAACACAGTCGTGGCAGGTTGTGTAGAAGGGTTATGCCTATGTTGTTCATGAACTAGCCTAGGATTTATAGGGCGCATGGTCGTATGGTCCAACCGTGTGGTCCACACTTTTGTGTAGCCTTGAATTCCACATGACTTTCCATCGATTCACTTAGCAAAGAATATACACCTTTCATCGCGGGTTTGATCAACGTTCCTCACGCTCGATTTTGGTCCTATTCACCTAATTCTGATCCTTCAAACGAAAAATTCACATGAATTAATTGTCGATATCAAGATTCAAGCAAGCTTTGTAAAGATTTGGCAAGATTATCAAAGATTGTTTAATTGAACCGAGAACATAACATCGAATGTTGGTATAACGAAAATATGAAATTCAACCCATAAGACGAGGAGTACTTACCGATTCTTGGCTAAGATATTGAATGCTTTTGATGGTAATTCTAAACTCCGATAGAAATTAAATGTACAGGGAAATGATTTGATTCGGGGAAAGCAAAATAATTGATAATACAAAGAAGAAAAATATGGTGCAAGAATGAGAGAAAAATGTGGTGGATGGCAAAAACCTATTAGGATTTTGGAAAGGGGAAAAAATGAAGACCAAATAGGAAATAAATTGATTAAATACCTTGGGTTTGCAAACTCTAGGGGCGACATGGATAATTTACCCAAAATTGATGGAATTAAAAGAAAATAGAAAGGGATGGGCAACTCAAACTCAAGTCACTAGGGGGAAATATTAGCACTTAACCATTGGGCCTTACACCCATTTTTTGCATAATCTTTATTCTTGACCATATATATTTTAGGTGTGACTTTTACTATAAGTTACTGAAGATAAAAGGAAAAGAAATAAGAGGAAAGAAACTCGAACCTAGGACTTCTAAGACAACGGAGCAATCCATTAAGTATACGCCATATGCAGTCATACTCTATAATTTTAACTCAACATTAATAACTTTTAAGAGATTATTTTATGGATCCTTCCCACCACATCATCTATGGTCCATTTTAATTATTTATTAATATTTCAGTAATTTTTTCCTATGTCATTGACACATAATTTTGGTAATTTTTTAACCCTGACACTAAATCCCGAAACTAGAATCTTGAATCCTGAATGAGTTCGAGTTTGGGGTTCAAAGTTTAGGATTCAAGGTTCGTATTTGAAGTTTGAGGTTTATGGTTTGAGATTTGGGATTTTAAGTTCTAGATTTAGGGTTTTAGATAAAAAAATCATCAAAATTATTTATCAATAATATAGAAAAATTACTAAAATATCATTAAATAATTAAAAAAGACCATAAATAATATTGTGAGAAGGGTCCATAAAATAAATTTCTAACTAGGTTTTCCAACATTTACCATATAATGTTCATTAATATTTTATATTTTTTCATAGATTCACTTTTCTTTTTGCATTGAATAATACTGTCGTTCAATTTTTTGGCATTGAATGATAATATCCCAGTAGGTATTCAATTCCTAGATTTTCGACCGACCAGTATCTCACCCCTCTTAGACGCTGATGCGTGAGGGAAGAGCGTTAGCAGATTTTAGTTCTTCAATGCTTTATTCTTGTAAAAAAAAGAAATTATCTTATTTCTACTTTGTGTTTTTCCAAGTAAAAAATATTAGTCCATGGCTATCAATTTTATTATTTAATTTCTTTTGTATTACATGTATTCTATTTTATTATTTGAATTTAAATTTATCTTAATTATAAATTTTATTTTAAAATAATATTATATATTATCAAATTTATAAATAATTAGTTAGTATATACTAATTTGAGCAACACATTATTGATTAAAAAATATTAAAAGTTTACCTCAATTTTCAAGATTTAAACTTAATTAAACTTGTACCTCTCCCAAATTTAAGTGTTCCAAATTATTTTCTTGGTTGCAAAATTTATTTAACTTCAAGTTTATCCTTATAAGAGTAATTTTTTCTTTTTTTTTTAAAGTTAATTCTTTTATCTAATTATTTCTTCGACTCAAATAATATTATTAAAGGTGTATGTATGCACATCAATTCATATTCATGACATTTTATTTACTAAAATATTTATGTGGATAAAAATATGAAATTCTTCTTTTTACCATATATGTATATATAGGTGTTAATTTAGACTACCTAAAATCACATTGGATTTAATATAAATTCATATTGAGTATGAGGATGAAGTAAAAAACATTTTGGGACTAGAATTAGATTATATATTTTTACGATAATACAAATGCAATTTCATCATTTTAATAGCTTATATCTAGGGGTGAAGCCAGGAAATTTTTTTAGGGGGCCTGAAATGAATTTTTAATTTTTAATAGTCTATATCTTTATAAATTTTAAAGGATTAAATTAAATTTAAAAAATTTTAGGAGGCCAAAGTGCAATTTTATCTTTACTAATTTAAAATTTTAAAATTTTTTAAAGGGCCAAAACAATAATTTTCTATTTTAGGGGAGCCAAGGCTCCTACCAGCCCCTGGATTCGCCTTAGCTAATATCTTTATGGTTTTTAAAAGATTAAATCAAAGTTTATCTTTTTTTAGGTGATCAAAGCATAATTTTATAATTACTAATTTAAAATTTTATAAATTAAAAAAAATCTAAAAAAATCATTTTAGAGGCGGAGCTCTGCTAGCTCCCTTAATTTCGCTATTGATTGAGTAGTAAAATCCTGTAAACAAAATTGAATTTATATTCTCATTTTTATGAAAATTATAATTTGCTTATTGATTTTTACCATAGGTTTACCTTTTCCCTTAAACTAGGACTTATTTAATTGTGAAAATTTCAAACCTTTTTATTAGTTTAATATATACTAATCTACTTACACCATTTACGAAAGGTTTAATTAAGGTTTGCCTAAACCTTGTCGCCACATGCATTACTTGTATAATAATATTTCATCAAAAACCCTAACTTACAAAATATCTGCTACTTTGTATTATAAAAATTGTGGTTATATCTTTCAACTTGATATTTTATTTTTTAATCTTAGTTTGATATTTAATTCAACTTGTTAATTAAATACGCAAAAGTGTTGATCCGAAAGCAACTTATTGATAATTAATTCTTTGGTTTTAGTATTAGAAATTCGCCTAACCAACTAGACCATAAGCTTCTTTTTTTTTCTTTTTTTTTTACTTGAATAATGTTTTTGAAAATGTTTGTGGTAATATAAACAGATTTTATGTAAAACTAAGTTGATTCGATTGGTATGAATATTATTGTCAATGCAGAAGGATGTGGGTTCGGGTATGCTGAAGCGCATTATCTTTCTATTTATGGATTAGAGATAAGCTATGGATAGTTCTAAGCATTGTACAAAAAAAAAAACAAATATGATCAAAACTTATAATAAAATTATTTAAAAATTAAATAATAATTAAAAACAATTTACTACAAAATGAGTTGCTCTAAAATATTACAATAATTTTAATTTTTTTTATAACAGTTGAGCCGCAATTTGATTACAATTAAGGACAAATTCAAATATTAGTTAATCATGCAGGGCGATGATTGAATTAAAAAAAAACAACATAATTGAATTGCAAAGAGGATGGATTCATTTAATCTAGTTTAAAATTTTAATTTTTACACATAATTATAAATTTTCATAATATGATTTTGTTAGTAAATCAAAATTTGATGCAACCAACGATACAATCTCGTTAATCATTAAATATATATATATATATATATATATATATACACACATACGAGTTTTAGGTTGTCAATAAGCTTAGTGATAATGGAAAAGATTCACAATACCAACAAATTCAACTATAAATGCATGAAATGAAATTATTTGGATGAATTAGAACATTATAACCAAGACCTTGGAAGTTCGAGGAGGAACATTGTAACCTTTTCTTTATGTAGTTGGTTGCATGCTGATGCGTTGCGAAATCAAATAAAAAATTGACTAAGGTAAGTGTATTTATCAATTAATAGTATAGCTATGATGAGTAAGATATCGTTTTCATGAAAACTAGAAGTACTAGTAATTATTGTCTTTCTATTATTTAACCGATAAATTTGAGTGATTGATTAAAACTAAAATTAACTAAATTAACTAACTACGAACAAGGTAAAGAACAAAACAGGAAAATAACCGATTAACAACCAAGAAGCAAAACAACACCCAGTAAATAATTCATCTAGATTTCATCTGTTACTATCAATCTAAATTACGCAATTTCTTTATTTAGTATCTTGATCAATAGAAATCCCTAAATTATGCTAATATGTCTTTCGAGAGTAAGAGCAATTGACTCTAGGTTGATTAATTAAATTTTCTTTCTAATTAAAACCCATATTATCACATTAACTCAATCTATGGATTTCCCTATTAGATTTGACTCTAATTTAGTAGATTTATGTCGTCTTATTTCTAGGATTGCATGCAATTCCAGTTAGTTATACAAAATCTACTCTTAAACAGGGTGTATTCCTCCTCTGATTTAAGCACATCAAACATGGATCAATAATCTAGAAATATCAAACCAAGAATTAAACACACATAATTGAGAATAAGAAACTAACTATTTATTGCATAAAATAAAAATCAAATGACAGAATCTATCATAGTGTTCATCTCCTTAGGTATTTATAAAATTAGTTCATGCTTGCAAATAAAAACATCCCAAAGACAATATAATTGAAAGAAATAAAGAAACTCATGATAATCTCTTGAGAATCAACTGGAAGTCTTCAATCTTGAAGGAAATTTGCTTCCAAATTGGCTTCAATGGTGTTTTTCGAGTTGTTTTCTTGAGTATTATATGACAACTCACTCCTATCTTCTTATTTTTGTCATATATATGTCTTAGAATGCCCCAAAAACCTAAAATTTGCGTTTTCCCATAGTTCAAAGTGCCAAATCGCAAAATCGACAAGGCCTGCTACATGGCCGTGTGGTAGCCTGTGTGGCTCACACGACTGTGTGGCCAAGCCGTGTGGAAGGGTCAAATCATGTGGCTCTTGTACCTTGCTCATATTTTTCGTTTTTCACTCCTTTTGCTCTCCTAAGTATAAAAACATGAATTAAAAGGATGAGAAGCATAAAATTCACAATTTACATCGAATAACCACCCAAAAACACATTAAGAACGAAGTTAAAATATGCTACTTTTAACACTTATCACATGCTCTAGTAAATAATATTATGCCATTCCAGTGAAAAATCTCAAATTAGATGCTTTTTTCTTTTGTATTATTCTTTTTTGTTTTATGGTTCATGTTTGGGGTTTATGACTATCCATCCCAATAATGTTATCTTCAAGGTTCAAACTTATGTCTCCCCTTGAGAATATAATGTGTCGTACCATTACACTTAACATTTACTGGTTAGATTAGATGCTTTTTAATGCTCCAATAGACTAATCTTTTAACATCGATGGAATCTTTTTTTGCTTTTTGAATTTTTCATTATTTTTTTGTATAGTGAAGCAAAATAAGATATCTACTGCAACATCATTGGCATTTTAATTATCTGTGGAGCATAATAAGATCTTTGTCACAATGATGACAACGATTTAATCTTTTTTTTAAAATTAAATCATTTGATTGGGCTTATGTTTTTTAAGTTAGGCTTGTAAACTTTTTAGGAGAAACTCTAGTCTTTCTTTTAAATAGGCATATAGTGTTTATTTATAGCATTGAATAATTTTGAATTTGAATTGAAATTTGTATGAAATTTCTCATCTTTCTCTTGAGCAAACTCCAATAATTCCAAGTGTGAAATCTTGTGAATTATGATATCTCAATAATATTAGTTCTTATTTTTTATAGCCATCGGGCTAATATTTTATTTCAATTGATATTATTGGTTCTTTTTTCTCTATAAGAAGTGGGTCAATAATTCAAGTTATTAAAAACTTGTACTTGGATGATTCAAGAGTTGTATTTCCATTCATTATTCTTGAGTTTCACAACAAGTACATAAGGTTTGCATCATTTAGTATCAAAGCTTTAGATATTTCCTAATCAAGTTAATCTATCCCTTTTAAGTTTCGTGCTTTTTATTTTCATTTCAATTGCATTTTTATGTTAATTACATTATTGAAATTCTAACTGAGAACATACCACCTAAAAACAATCTTGAGGAGAAACTTAGAAAAATTGATGATGGCCCTTTGTTAGACAACAAAACAAAAGAAATTCTTGATCAAAGCATCAAGATAACCTATGTGATTTATGCATGTGCAAATTTAGGAACAAATCTTCCTAGGGGAAAGGGGGAATGATACAACCCCACTAGTGGATCAAAAGCCTAATAAAATCAATGATGCAATCCCTCCAATGGATAAAAAGTTTGATATAATAAAGCTTTTAAATGCAATAAGGCTTAGTGATAATGATAAAGACTTATATATGCCAACTAGTTCAAATAAGAATGCATGAGCTAGGAAGATATAAGAAGCGATCTCTTGTTTGATCTTTCCAATTCTTGGAGATGAAATCACTTAGACTAATTGGATCATAAAACCAAAATGGTCAACATTTTGTTAGTTTAATAAGGAACATTGTGACTTAAAGCTATGTACTTGGTCACATGCTCCATTGAACCGAATAAAAGAATCTTGAATTAGATGTTCCTCACAACATACTTCAACGACCAATCTTTCCACTCCACCAGAATTGTTTTTGATTTTTGAGTATTTCATTCTTTTGTTTAATAGTGGAGCAAAATAAGATTACTGATCTAGTAGTGTCGAAAATTTAATTATTGCTAGAGTAAAAAAAATCTTTGCTCCAATGACATCTACATTTAACTTTCTTATTTTCTAATTAAAATTTTGATTGAGCTTATATTTTATTAAGTTAAGTTTGTAGATTTTTTTATAAAAAATCTTAGTTTTCTTTTAAATAAACATGTAGTCTCCTTTTGTAACCTTGAAAAATTTTGAATTTGAATTAAAACTTGTGAGAAGTTTTTTAACTTCATATTGGACGAACTCCACAATTCTAAGGTTGAAATCTTGTTTCAATCTCTGGATAATATGGTTCTTGATTCTTCAAACAAGCTGATTCATTTCGTTTCAATTGATATTATCGATTATTCCTCTATAGTAATAAGGCAAAAATTTGTATTATTGAAAACTTGTTATTAGATAATTTGGGGGGAGGTTATTTCCATTCGTTGTTGCTGAGTTGCATCATTGTATATGTAATGCCCTAAACCCAACCCTATTCAATGAGTCTAGATCTTCTGGAGTTACCAAATATGCTATTTAACAAAATTTGCAAACGGTTAACAAATGCCCCTTACATAAAACATTTTTCTTATCATTTTATTTAAAGACACAACATTAAAGACAAAGGAAAGTATTTAAAATTATATTTTATATCATTCTAATTACAATTTATTTCAACAGATAGGTTTACTAAAAAGACTCTTTAGGGCGTAATCTTACACTACGCCACTATCTAAAGGTGTCTACTGTATGCATAATATCTCATATTGTCGCTTCCTTGGTGTACTCTTGGCTTGTCTCTCCTCACGAGCTTAATCATACATTATAACTTGAAACGTAAACATAACACTTATAAGTTACACAAACTTAGTGAGTTTGAAATACATTTGACCTTTAAACCCTTCATGCTGAACTATTCATCCTAATTATTTAGATTTCCAAATCTGTCTTAGGCTATACCTTTATATAGTCGGATAAACCTATATATATACTTGTGCACCATTTACCATACTTATCGAATCATCCTTAACTTGACTCAATGGCTAACATCAGATCATACCAGACAATACTACCTCTTCTTCTTTATTCAATCAATTTACAATGATTATCCCAGAACATTTGTTCACAGACACTATTCACTAGGGAATATTTAACTTTTGGCATATTTCCATACGGAGTTGAATACCATCAGTATACCAATCAATTTACTTTCTATTTCAATACCCAATACGAATTAACAACTCATTCAGAAAACTTCCTCCCAACACTTATTGCAAAACACAATAATACCCAAACTGATAGATAGCACTAATACTAGATAATTCCAAAGTCAAAACATGATATCATTCAGATATGATGGATACCAACAACTCAGATTTCCCATCCCTACATCTCATGGATGAAATCAGACTGATGAACACTTATATATCTCTTATCTCTGAGAATACTCCCACATTCCAAACTAACCGATGATCATGGTGGATAACCTTTTTGAGCACCTAGATTTATTCAATGGTATCACAGAACTATTCGAAATAAAATAACTCCAGACATATTGTATCATTATCATAACTTATCAGAGTACGCCATCAGGGCCAAACAAGATGCACCACAAAGGCAACATACAGTATACGCTACAAGGACAACATACAAAATATGCCAAAAAGGCTAACAAAATGCCACAAAGGCCAAATTAGAATACTATAAAGGTCAAATAAAAAAATATCACAAAGGCTAACAAAATGCCATCTAGGCACCCCATGACTTGTCTTGTTTGCGATATGGATTTGTCTAAACTCAAATCGAGTGAGGTTTGCCTATCATCACCCAGAGACACGTAGAGAACCCTGGCCGATAAATGTGACTCATCTGCCCTTTTTAGAATGTGTCATGGCCATGGACTTTCTTTAGAATTATCATACCAAAATTCGTGTTTACTGTCATAATAGACTTCATCGAATACCATTGCTGTGTCCAAACTCACATCACATAACCTTTTAACACTCAACTATACCCTACTTCCCTAACCTTATAAATCACACGTCATATATCTAACATAAGTACACATTCATATAGATTAAACTCATTTTCTTAACCAAATCATACTTCAGTACACATTTCACACACATTAACATAATTACATAACACACAATATACATATCAGGAACATACACATAGTTGGTTTACAGAATCACATACTGCCATACATACAATTCATTACATACTAGACTCACAAGGATACTATATTAAGATTACATACCTATTTTTAGCAACCATTTAAGTATTCATACACCATTTCTAGAACATCGATCACAAGCAATCTATTTAGAAGGGCTTGTAGGAGTCGGTATTAGGGACTCACCTGAGACTCACTTTGTTGTAGATAGTAATCCTCAATTCTAAACGTCTTTCACAAACCAACAACATCAACTGCTTAAATGAACATGGATCCATATTAATAGACAATTTGCTAACATCTCATCTTCAAATAACCCTCATGCATGACATCTGGTTCATAACTTACTGCCTATATACTTCATAATATCCTTACTCTTAACATGGAAAGTTATCAGACTTACTAGGAGATGGAACATCCTTTGTTTAACCAAAGACTTTAGCTTCCAGTTTAATAGAGATGAAATACAATTAGATTTAAGAAGAAAGAATCAGAAAGAAAATTTGTAGAAAGACAAACCTTTCTCAAAACCTTCTCACACAAATAAATATATAACCCTAACCTACTTAGTGGAACTTAACAAGTGTTGCTTAATTCAGAATTTGTCCTTCTTAATGGCCTATAGATTTCGAGAGATATATAAATGAGAATCTTACATAATGGATTTTAGACCAGTAAATCTAATTGATTCCTAACTAGGTCATTTTACAACTTAACTATCATAATACTTCAGAAAAACAATATGTACTATACATTTGAAATTTACTTATACCATAATCACCTTTTTTTCTTAACAAAATCTTTTTCTTAATATAGCAGAATAACCTGAAATGGAATCTCCACTTTCTTACCAGGTGGTTACTATATGCCCACCCCGATTCACCAGAAGACTATAACATAGCAGATTACACTACACCAAACAAATAACTTTGCGACTTTACACCTAAATCTTGGATCCGCCATGTTTGCTGTGTGACAATTTATGACTAATATTTTAATAATCCCAATTTCATCTTTTATATTTTTTTATGTATATAATGTACCTTGTGTTTTTAGTAAATTGAAAATATCTAATCATTTATTCAAAAAAATTCTACCATTAAATATATATTGGTAAAAAAAAGTATTTTTAATTAATATTGAAAACAAGAGTATGGTGGTTAGGTGTACCAAGAGATGTGGTTAAACCAACTAGTACAACAAGCAGTGCACAAAATTGTCACAAAATTTTGAATTCAAGATTACTTGGGCCATGTCTTGAAGAGTTTTGACTTTCCTCTCCACAACATCATTCTCTTAGGGTGTTTTACGAGTAGAAATCTCATGAGTAATGCTATAATGGTCACAAAATTTGGTAAAGTCTTCAATTTTAAATTATCTGCCATGACCACTTCTAATTCTTATGATTGCTGCAATTTTCTCCTGTTTCTCATTCATGACTTTGATGCAGAGCCTTTTAAATGCACTAAAGATCTTTGGTTTTTCCTTCAAGAAAGATACCTAAGTAAATTGTAATAAGTTATCAACACATACAAAGACATGCTTTTTACTTCCAAGACTTTCGGTTTGCATTGAACCCATCAATACATATGTAGTAGCTCAAAAGGTCGTCAAGTGGTAATATTTGAAAACTCCTTATAGAAAGTCTCCACATGGCTTTACGATGGTTTCTCCTGATTTTGGTAAACCTTGTACAACAACATACCTTACAATCCTTTGTGGTTTTTGTAATTCACATGTTCTAATTTTGGTGCCATAATTCTAGTTCTTTTATTGTTGACTTATTGAATCTAAGTCCATCAATTTAATCTAACATATCACACCATTCTTTGGTAAACCTGGCATGTAAGCTTTGAACACATAGTTGGCTTATACTAATCAGGTGTCTATAGTCCCTAAACAAATAGAACCTTTTTTAGATTAGAAAAACCGTCAAAATCTAGATTACCTTTTCCAATTATCTTTCTTTTGATTTCATTACCAAATATAGCATGTGTTGGAAAAATCAATTTAGAAAAAAAATGTTTTAAGTAATACAGAAGTTTAACAAAATTCTTAAAATCGAGCCATGTGATATTTATAGTAATAAATTCTTAACTGAAATAGTACATGTGCTTTACACGATGCAATCTAAGTCATCTCCATGTTTTCTATCGAGCAGCCTTTTCTGCTAACCTCGAACCCCATATTGCTTTGAATGTGGCCTCAAACAAAATGAACCATGTGCATAGAATGATTTTTTTTTTTACATAATTTATTCTAAAAATAAATTACCACTATTTTCTAACATAATAATGACGCTCTCAAATGGTATATATGAGGTTAGCTTATAATTCCTATTTATAGAAAAACGACACAAGAGTTCTACTAAAATAAAGTGCAGTTAAATAATAATATTTTAATAGAAAAATCGTTATTATACTAGAAATAGAACAATAGGGGCGGTGACACACCTTAGGAAACACTAGGATTTTCCACCCCTCATGTAATTGGGCATATTGGGCTCCTCTTGTATTGGGTACAGTTATATGTGTTGTTCAGACTTTCATCCAACACTTATAGTTTATCCAACCCAATAATTATTTCTATTTCGAAAAATATTAATTAGTTAAATTAATTAATTTTCTCAATTAAATTATTTTCTCAACCCAATTCTAATTCCGTTAAAGTCATGCCAACCTTACTTCTATAAGGAAATGTATTTAATTGTCAAATTTAATAAATTATGATGACCAATTAATTTAATTCTCACTTCTAACTTCAATTATTTAATTTTTAATTAAATAAATTCAAATAAATTAATTTAATTTTCAAACCATCTTTTTGTACTTAGTGAGAAACCGCATTCACTACTGATAGTGATATTTATTACATATTATAGGTTTTACATGTAACTCGTTTCGGGTTACCTTGAGCTAGCAGAGAGACCTGATTGGACATATATAATTAGGGCTCAAATAATTTACATTTCCTATTAATAACAATTATTTATTCATGGGTTCATTCCATTATAATATCGTAATTGAACTCTCCTTTTTTATATACCATTACGAAAGCTATTAGTTAAGTGCTCGTCCAATGACTTTGTCATAAGTGTGTTTTCCTCATAGGATATACTTAACCTTTTTTGGGATAAAATTCGTTATCTTTGGGATAAAATTTGTTATCCCAATGTGATACTATTTTATCTTATGATATCCATTAAATCTTCCAATATGAAAAAGTCAATTACTAAACAATAATTAAATCATTTGCCTTATGAAAAATTACTCGTGGTCATGTTCTCTTTTTTTTCAATCATGTAATTCCAATGAGAAGATATCATTTACCTTTATAGCGTTATGATTCCACTATTTTGGTATGATGCTACATCATGCAAAAGCCGTATATTCAACGTACCAGTATTCAGTTCCTTACCTATTTGAATTCAGGCTTTTAATACATCAAAGTATACAAGTCATACATATATAGTCCATTATCCACTCAAGGTTAAGGTTACCAAACTATGAATGTCACAAGTGAATAGATCTATAAACGGATCTAAGGAAAATTCAACTTGGGTCTTGTCCAATGTATTGTCAGTCTAGATAATCACAACTATGTCTCTATCTTTCAAGAGTCATCCGGTTTGATATCTAAGATAAGGTATCCCCCCAATTAGACTTGGTAGACAGCATAATAGTCTTTTAATCAATTTTCTCAATTTCGATTAGACTTGGATTGTTTAGCTTATCTAGTAATACAAGTTGTCTTATTGCATTATGTGGTCTGATCACATAATGCAACTTAATATTAGTTAAACATTAGATAATCAATGAACCAATATTTGTTTACATTTTGCTTTGGTTGCAAAAATCATTGAGGACAAATACACGTAATATAAATGTGAATGGAATTTTATTTAAACCAATCTATTCGAAAAATTACAAGTACAAAATGACAAATATACTATACTTAGGGCACTAAATCTTAACAACATGCTTTTGGTAGCAACTCTAAAAATCCTTCAAATTTGTCTTGACAATTGTCATATGCCTTGAACAACCACTACCGGAATACCAAAAATTATTATATTATCGATAGCTTTCAAATAGGTGTAAGAAGCTACAAGACAAGTCTAACTTTTCCTTCTGTAAACCCTTTTGTGTACCATCTTATTTGGTGCAGTTCCATGCAATAATGAATTTTAAAATTGTAATAATTTTGTAAATCATTGAGCATCTTGGCCTTGATAAGTGCTAAAAGTAACATATTTTAATCTTACTCTTAATGCATTTTTAGGTGATTATTCGATGTTAATGATGAATTTTATGCTCTTAATCCTTTAAATTCATGTTTTTATACTTAGGAGAGCATTTAGGAGCAAAAGGAGTGAAAAACGAGCGAAAATCGAAAAATTAGAGTAAAGTATAGGAGCCACACGGGCTGGCCCTTCCACACGACCATGTGAGCCACATAGGCTGCCACACAGCCATGTCAATTTCACAAATTGGCACTCTGAATTGTGGGAAAACAAGATTTTTAGGTTTTTCGGGCATTTTAAGACGTATATATGACAAAGATAAGAAGATATGAGTGAGCCATAATAGAATATACAAGAAAACAACTTGAAAAACACCATTGAAACTGATTTTAAAGCATATTTCTGTAGAGATTGAAGACTTCCAGTTGATTTCTTAGGAGATTATCATAAGTTTCTTTATTCTTTTAGTTATAGTTTTTGGATGTTTTTATTTGCAAGCATTAACTAATTTTCTAAATACCTAGGGGAGATGAACCTTATGATGAATTTTTTCGCTTGATTTTTATTTTACGTAATAAATACTTAGATATTATTCTCAATTATGTGTGCTTAATTCTTAGTTTAATATCTCTAGACTATGGATCCATATTTGATGTGTTTAAATTAGAGGAGAAATATACCTAAGAGTAGATCTTGTGTAATTCAGTGGAGTTACATGCAATCCTAGAAATAGGATGGCATAAATCTACTAGATTAGAGTCAAATCTAATAGGTGAATTCATAGATTGAGTTAATGCGATAATAGGGGTTTTAATTAGAAAGAAATTTCAATTAATCAACCTAGAGTTAGTTACTCTTACTCTCGAAGGAGATATTAGCATATTTAGGGATTTATATGGATCAAGATACTAAGTAAAGAATTGCTTAATTTAGATTGATAGTGACAGATGAAATCTAGGTTAATTCTTTCCTGGGTATTATTTCGCTTCTTGGTTGTTAATCGATTATTTTCCAGAATTGTTCTTTTTTGTGTTCGTTAGTTAATTAAATTAGTTAATTTTAGTTTTAATTGATCACTCGAATTTATCGGTAAAATAATAGAAAGATGGTAATTACTAGTACTTTTAGTCTTCGTGGGAATGATATCTTTGCTCACAGTAGCTATACTATTAATTTATAGGTGCACTTGCCTTAGTCAAATTTATAGTTGTTCCGTGGACATCAGGCCTAAAATGGTCAAAGATCTTATAATAGTGACATGTTGGTCATCTTCCCTTTTTTTTTTTTCTGCTTCTTATTCTAAATAGAGATTTTTTTTATAATATTTGTTTATTTAAAGGAAGATTTGTTGTGCCTTAATAAACATTGTTCCAATTCTTGAGGTAGAAGACCTATCAACATATCCCAACCCTTCATAACCAATATCATGTTTCCTTATAACTAGTATTTCATCCATTTTTTTTACTTTTCAATTAAAGCTTCTTTAGAATGGATTAAGTAGGAACAAGTTTAACCTTTTATTTTAACAATAGTTGATTCTTCTCATCAACTATTTTTACCAATTTTTGATTTTCTTCTTTAAGGCTAGAGACTTTCTTTCTCAAATTCTTATTAACTTGCACACAATGTCCCATTTTGATAGCATCTCTTTGTAAATTTTCATCATCTACGTAACTACACCACTTTCGTATTCACTCCCATTGCTGGCTTTAAAAGTAGTGTCAAGGCATTCAATGATTGATTTTAGTTTTGTAGAAAAAGCTACATAGTTGCTCAGAGGTTCGTCTTTACAACCTTCACTGTTAATGTCCTTGTCACTTTAAGTGGCATTGTAGGGCTTCTTCTTCTTCTACTTCTTGAAGGTTTTTGCACATTCAAGCTGAATATGTCCATAACATCTCATACCCAACCCAATTGTCGGCTATAGGATGCCACATAGCCTAATCAACAATGACAAATTATATCCAATATTTGATGATAAACATCCAAATACGAGCTGCCTTTCATGTATAAATATATATATTGGATCATCAATACGTCCTATGGTGTAGCAAAATAAAATATTTCGACAATCGACAGTTATGGATCCAAGTACGAGGAATGAATCGGGTTGAAATGGGGTTGGAAATCTACCTTTACAATCTGATTTCCTTAACGATGTCGATTCCAAGCTGCAACAAAATTGTCTCGGCCTTTACATTGTCCTCCCAATCGAAGAATGAACAATAGAAAATACTCTTGAACTTTCAGATAGTGTTTTCACAAAAACAGCTGCTAAGCCCTCTATGTTATTTTTTTCTTTTACTTTGGTAAACCTAACACACAAAAACAAAATTCATATCCCTTTTATTTTTTATTAATATCACTTATTAGAAAAATGAGATTATTTCTTTATATTCTTTCCAAAAGAATATAAAGTTCCATGTCTTTTTTTTGCTTTGACCAAAATTGTTATTATAACTATTTATATTAATAATTTCGGTAAACTATATTTAGTTAATATTTTATATGAATCAAATTCATATATTAATTTTAACTATGTTCTCTATTTGTGTACAAGAAGTTTGTACATATAATGCATTTCATATTTAACTGTTAAATTAAATTAATTCAATAATAAATTTAATTAATGTGACAACTAAACACAATACCAAATGTATTTAGATTCTGTTTGTTTCAACCTTAGGGTGTGACCCTATAAGCTCTTGTAAGGTTAGCAGTAATGCTAGAATGTTTTTATTATTACAAGCAATGAGTGACATCTAGAAATCATCATTGCAACCCAAGTTACAAGAAGTCATGATTTGACATAACATTTTGTGATAATGTTTTTCATGTACTTGGAAATACTGTAATCACCGACACCTAGTGTTTGGAACACCCTAATAACATGTCATTTATATCCTAATCATTCACTAAGCTCACACGGGCCTTAACTTGTATTTCATAATATTTTCATATTTATGACATTATACCATTATCAACATGATCACATACATTCCATAGAATAACATGATTAAACTCAAACATGTACATTTGCCATACTTTACCATTGAAACCTTTATTTCCACTTTCAAACTTACCTCAATTAACTATGTTCACAATACACACATACATATACACATATATAATTAGAATTCGAACCATGAATAAACATAACAAATCTAAAAGAAGTAGCTAAAAGAAGTAGCTACCAACACCATAACGAGGACTATTGATAACTTTTCCTTTCTCGTGGTTATCGACCGGTTGATCCGTTTCTCGATCTATAAATAATAATTTACCTCAACTAACCAATTCAATACCTTAAAATATCTAAATTCATGTATTTGACCCTTTAATGAAATTTTACATTATTACCCTAAACTTTTACCTCGTATTCAATTTTGTCCCTAAAACCAAAACTTACACATTTGTCACAATTAAACAAAAACCAAGCTAGCCGAATTCTATCCTATATATTTAAAGCCTATAATTATTGAAATTTCACAAGAATTTCATGTTAAATCTGTTATTTTATCATTTTAGTCCCCAAACTTAAAACTAACCAATTTCACTTTACAAAATAGTCCTATTTAACAACCAAGCTTATAAACCTATCATTTAACTTCAAGAATCATCCCAAATCATCAATGGTAAATTTCAAAACCATTAAATCTTTTACAAAATAGTCCTTGGATTAGCTAGATTACGTTACAACAATCTCAAAAATATAAAAATCATGAAAAACAGGTTGAAATATACTTCCATGCAAGATATTTTTAAGTTGGCCGAAAGCTCCTAAGTTGGCTATGGTGGTTTCGGTTGAATGATAACAATGGGGAAAATGATGATTAAGTTTTCTTTTTGTTTCTTCTATTGTTTTAATTATTATAACCTTTAACTTAATATAAAAAAAAATTACATTAAACATATCCACCACCGTCACACCTTAATAAAAATTGAATATTTACCAAATAATCCTTAAACGAACTTAAATCATGCGTTTTAGCTAATAATAATAATCAATAGTGATTAATTTTTATGCCTTTTACGATTTAGTCATTTTTACTTAATTAACTAGCCAAGTATTAAAATTACCAAATCAAACTTTAATACGACACTCTAATAACCTTGTAAATATTAAATAAATAATATTTATTGACTCACTGATCGGAATTGTGGTCTTGAAACCATTTTTTCGACACCACTAAAAATGGGTTGTTACAACGGCGGTTCAGATGTTGACTTCACTTCTTGGAGCTTTGAAACTCACCTAAACTAGTGCACGAAACAAATAAATCATACTTTTAGTGATAAATTTCAGTGGTACTTTCATGATTTCAAGATAATATTACATAAACATTAGCATTATACTTCGATACAATTGCATATACAAATATACTTAATATCTATTCATTCCATTTTCTATAATGCCAACTAATTCTCATCATATGTCAATACATATAACCATATCCATACAATGACAAACCAATTCACTTGCCAATCTTCAATCCTTAAACCACATTCAATTTCAAAATCAATCATGATCAAACATGCAATTATATGCCTTAAACAACTTGCCATCAAGTAACATATTCACTTAGCATTATTTACCTTTGCAATTTACCATTCGATCTCTTTTTAGGAGTCGATTGACCCATTTACATTAATTTCGGCCCCAAGGCTAATTTTCAACTAATTCACATATTCTTTTACACACTTCTTTTGCTTTGATTCACAAATTTATCAAGCATTACCATATCATTATCATGCCATTTCATGTTGATATCATTTACTAAGTTTACCTTTTTACAACCCCTATTAACATAAGTCAGACTCGGACGGATATACAGATTGCCCAAAGAATACACCAAACTGGAATAAGAGTGCATCATCGGATAAACCGAAGTAGGGAAAATTGGCACGTAAAGTGCATATTAGCATATGAAACGCATCCTAGCGCACAAAGTACATACTAGCACATGAAGTGCATATTGCCGTATGAGGTGCATCCTCATACACAAAGTGCATCCTGGCGAATAAACATATAAAACTGTACATAAACGAATCCTATGGCATGCCAATTATGTCTGACTGAGCCCGATTAGCTAATAGGGTATCCATATTCACTTTCATTTAACAATTCAGTACATATATCATTTCTTGTTCACAATTATAACTACAATCGAGTCCATTATCAATATGCATGTATTTCTTATCATTCAACATATTTTTATCCAATTTTGGTATCACATATCATATTCTACATAATTCATTCCATTTCCTATTTTATTCATTTTAGTCCCCTATATCGATATTCCATATCAAACCAAATCAAAACTATTCACAATACCACCATGTACTCTCCTTGACATTCAATAATTTAATTAACACATATAAGCAAGCAATTAAACTATCCTAAATCATAAAAGTACAAATATGGTCTCGCGTGACTCATCGATAACTCTAGTTTTTCCTTTCCCTCTCGAAGGCTCAGCATTTATGTTAACTACATATAGTCACAAAACATATAATATTATCAATTTCCTTTCAATCCACAATCAAATACAAAATCAAGCATATTTTTTTAATTTATTCAATTTAGTCCCTAAACTCGGGACAATCATAATTTTCGATCTAAAGCTTCAGATTAAAATCTTATTTCACATTTACTCATTAAGGACTTTCTACTTCATATTCCTACAACAATTTCAAAATAGGTTTGCATTTTATTCAATTTGGTCCCTAATGTAACAAAGCTTACAATCAAGCTTGTTAAGCTTTATAATTTAGTCCTTTTTATAATCTAAGCTTAATTTCTATCAATTTTACACCTAATTCAAATAATTCTCAACAATGGAAACTAATCAAAATTTCACTAATTGAGCAAATTGATATATGGGCTAGCTAAATCAAGCTCTCATGATTCAATTCCATAAAAATCAAAGAAAAATGGTTAGGGACTTACTTGAAATTAATGTCCGGTCGTACAAGGGTTTTAAAGCTAGCTTTCTTCTTTCTTTAGTTATGGTGGACGACAATGAGTTAGAGAAGATGATAGCTTTGTCATCTTTATCCACTAAGGTTTTTAATAAATATAAAGTTTGATTAATATTTGATTAGTTTAATTAATCATGCTTTTTGCTTAATTAATCATAATTTAATTATAATTTAACCCTTAATGAAAGCCATCATCAAATCCACTAGCTAATGCTTATTATTTTTTATTAACCATTTTAGTCCTTTAGATAATTGCTATTAAAGTCCCTAAGCCTTTTCTTAATTAAAAAGTTATAGCGATTAAACTTTTACAATTTAGTCTTTGGGCCTTGGTTAACCATATAATCAGCTAAATTACTTAAAAAAATCCAATTCGTCAATATATTAACTCCATAAATATCCCTATTTAATATTTATGGACTCATTTACGAAAATGGGATTTCGAAATTGCATTTTTTTATCGTTGGATCTCATTCTTCTTCTCTTTTGAACCATCCTCGAATTTTAAAGATTTTCCTTTTCCATTAAATTTGTCAGCATTTTTTAGCGTGACCAATTGATCCTATAACTCATCAAAGGATATAAAAGAGTCTTTATATGCGCCTTCTACTACAGTTACATTCAGTACTATGCTCTTGTTGGTCTTTGTTCTGCCATTTCATACCTTATTCAGATTCATTTCAAAGGTTTGGAGTGATCTAATCAACTCATCTATACACTTGGTTCCAATATCTTTGGCTTCTTTAATTGTTGTGACTTTGATTGCAAGGTTTCTCAACAAGTGATCTTAGCATTTTTCAAACTAGTTTCTCATCAGGATACACTTCACCAAAAGCAACAGCCTCATTAATAATATCACATAATTGGGCATAATATTTAGCAATTGTTTCATTATTATTCATTCATAATTATTCAAATCTATAAGTGAGCATTTAGAGTTTGAAGAGCTTGACTCATAGTGTACCTTCATATGTGGTTTCTAGAATGATACATGCTTCATGGATGGATATACATTTTGAGGTCCTTCTGAATTCCTATGGATCTAAACTATAAAGATTGTATTTAAGGGTTCAAGTTATAATTTGCTATCTTATCTTCTTTTGATGTCCACGTTGCCTCAACATTAGGAGTTCTGCACCATTTGCCTCAATACAGGGAGGTGCCCATATAGTAACTATAGACCTACACACCTTTGCATCAATTGATTTGAAGAAAGTTCTCATTTTAGCCTTATATTATGCCTAATTTGAACTATCTAACTGTGGAGGACGTTGAGTTAACCCTTTTTCTTTCATTCCTTCCATATATGCGAATACCGGATATAGTGTCTCACCAGACACTTAGGTGGATGGCTTTGACACGAATTGAAAAAAAGAGTCTAGTAATTAGGTGTACCAAGAGATGTGGTTACACCAACTAGTACACTACGCGATACACCTATGAATAAAACAAGAAAGAATAAAAGCTTGAACACATGAAGTTGTTAACACAATTGAACACAATCTACGTCTACAAGGCATCATTGCCCAAAAATGAATCCACTTTGTCATATAATTACAATAGAAGATTAAAGCCCAACTCCCTTTACAAATATGTTGTAGCCTCTCTATTGTTTCATCTAATGAACTCACCAAAAGCACACTCCTTATCCTACTAAAAGTACGCAAGTAAAACATTTTTTTTTTTTGATTTAACTACACAAGTAAAGTAGTAGAACTCTTAAAAAGAGTAGAATAATACGTAAAAAATTCCTCACAAGAATGAAACAAATTGTACACTTGTAGGTTCTTTAAAAAATACCCACGACAACCCTATCTATTTACGGAGCATTAAAAGCTTATCACCAAGAGGGTTATTTTCGGTCTTCAAGAATAAAACTTTACATGTTCAAATTATCAACAAGAATGCAATTTATCTTCAATAAAATTAACAAAATTATTATGCATATTATCTTCTAATTAATCACTAAAAAGTGCCTTGTATATTATCTTCAATTTATTCATAATATGCCTTGCATTACCTTCAAGAAATATGTTTAGGAAATGTCGATTAAACCTTAACAATTACCTTCAAAGTATATCACATTAATTGATCAATTTATTGATTGCTTATCACGCCAAACCATTCATTATCGGCTAGGATAAATATCAAAATATTCTCTTATAAAATTAACTGTTTGTTGCTAAGAATTATCACAATTTCGTTACAAATTTATCTTAAATAAGAAGTATAATTGTGATATCGATATGTCAATATTAATTTTGCATAATGATTTATTTAATTTTTTAAATTTTATAATAAAATTTATTTTATTTTTATTATTTTAGTTCTTAAACTTGTATTATTTATCAAATCACTTCAAAATAAATGGAAAAGTCAACGTCATTAACTTTGCTAATGTGACATTCACGTGGCAATCCACATGTAAATAACATTAGCAATTAATTAATTTTAAACAATTTAAAAATATTACAAATATTTTTATGATTTTAATTTTATAAATAAATTTATAATTTTTTAAATTTTAAATTTAAAAGAAATTATTTAATTACTTGTATGAGAACCATGTAATAATCTATCAGTATGTTACATAAATAAAGTTAAAAGACGTTAACTTTTTCTTTTATTTCTAAGGTGATTTGACAAATAACGAAAATTTAAAAATTAAAATAAATTAAATAAAAAATTAAAATAAATTTTTATATAAAAGTATAAGACTAAATAAATCATTATAGCTGCATATATATACACTAAATGTTTAAAATGGTTTGAACAATATGGAAGCACTTTATTTCAATTTAGAAAGCAGATGATAATGATGTTAATTTTTGAGGCACTCAACTTTAATGTCATGTCAAAGTGGGTTGAAAAAATCATTAAAAAAAAAAACCTTGCATGTACATTTTGACAATTTGTGGTTGTGGAAATGATCCCCCAAATTGTTTTTTTTTTCTCCGAATAATAAAGTTTCTTTAATTATTTTCTTCCATTTAAGTACATGAAGATATTTTATGTAATTAAACATTGAATAAGTAAAGGTAAGCCCTCATTTTTGTTTTGTCCTATTGAATTTCAGTGTGTGTATATATATATGTATGCATACATATATGGCTAAATTAATACAAATTATTGCTTATAAGAAAGGATTAGTGATGCAACAATCATCCTTGACCGTACAGCTAGTAATCTGATTATAATAAACTTCATAAAAATATGGGAATTAATCTAATTAAGTTGGTATACTCATGTCACATTCTTTACAAATCAATCAAATTACCTATTTAGCTTATTTTCTAATTATAAGAACCTTTTTATTCCAAAATTATATTTTCCTTTTGTTTGTTCAATGCTTCTTCGTCAGCTAAATTACAACTTTAGAGCACAGAATGTAAAGGTTGTATGTGGGGTTTGATTAAGTCAAAATATGTGGCTTGCATACCTTGAATTTAAGAGTTGGATTTTTAGTGATTTGGCTAATATTTTTATTGATTTTTCCACTATTTTTGAATATCTGTTAGCAGTAGCTCCTATTTTCTAGTTCATAATTGTTTTCTTTTGCCTATATAAAGCTTTGATATGTGAATAGAAAATCACAGCAGTTCCACAAGAATTTTGAGTTTATTTTCCCTCTATCTTTATTTTTCAATTCTCTACATTCCAACAGTGGTATTCGAGTTGGGTTAAAAGTTTTTTTGTTTTGCAGCAGTAACAAACAAAGTGATGGCCACCGAAAACTTTGTTCAACCATATAGTCCTCATTTTGATGGGCATTACGATCATTGGAGTATGTTGATGGAGAACTTCTTGAGGTTTATGGAGTATTGGCAGGTTGTTTCTGAGGGAATTGAGGAACCACCAACTGGCACAACGGTGTCAGAGGCTTAGAAAAAAGAAATAGAAGGGTTACACTTGAAGGATTTAAAGGCAAAAAATTATATTTTCCTAGCTATTGATCATTCAATCTTGGAAACCATCCTCTGTAAAGACACGTCCAAGCATATTTAGGATTCCATAAAGAAAAAATTTCATGGTTCTAAAAGGGCAAAGAGGCAACAACTTCAAGCACTTCGTTCAGAGTTTGAAACACTACGAATGAAATCAGGTGAGTCAGTAACTGATTATTTTTCACGTACAATGTCTATTATCAACAAGATACGGAGCTATGGTGACAAAACAAATGATGTTGCTCTCTTTGAGAAGATACTTCGCTCAATGTCCCTAAAATTCAATTTTGTTGTTTGTTCCATTGAGGAAGCTCATGTCATTGAGGAACTTTCAATTGATGAGTTTCAAAAGTTGCTTATTGATTCATGAGTGAAAAATTTGCCAGCAAGAGAAGGAGGAGCATGGATTGAAGGCTTCTACAGATAATTATTCTACAACACTAGTAGCAACATGAATCTCATTCCCAAAGGAGAGGAAGAGGATGTGGAGGCCATAACTCTACATCTTGTAGAACAAATTCAGCAGGCAAGTTTGATGTTGAGTGTTTTCGATGTGATAGGTATGGTCATTATCAATCAGAATGTCGAGTTAATTTGAATAATAAAAATGGAAAAATAACTAATTTTACACAAAATAAAGAAGTTTCTTTACAGATGGTTTGTCATGTCAAAGAAGAAATGTAGAAGAATCTATGGTACTTGGACACAGGTTGCAGCAATCATATGAGTGGTGACAAGTTTTTGTTTTCAGTGTAATCATTTCATGACAATGCGAAGTTTGGTTATAATTCAATAGTCTCTATGATGGGAAAAGAAGAGCTAATAATTCAAGCCAAAAATAATGTTGTTTAAACCATATCTAATGTTATATTTGTTCCAGACTTGAGGACAAATTTGTTGAGTATTGGCCAGCTGCAAGAAAATGGATATGAAATTTCCAGTAAAGATGGAGTTTGCAAAATTCAAGATGGTAAAATTGGGGTTGATTTCCCAAGTTGATATGACACCTAACATGATGTTTCCATTGTACCTCCACACTGTCACCAGGTCATGCTTCTCTGCAAGGTTGAAAGATGAAAGTTGGCTTTGGCATTTTCGATATGGGCATTTAAAATTTGGAAGTTTAAAAATATTGCAGTAAAAGAATATGGTAATAGGCCTCCCAAAAATCCAAATTCCTTCTCAAGTATGTGAAGAATGTGTCAACAATAAATACTATCGGGAACTATTTCAAAAAGGTAAATCATGGAGAGCGATGAAGACATTGGAACTCATGCATTCAAAATTGTGTAGACCCATCAATTCGATGTCAAATAGAGGTAAATGATATTTTATATCGTTCATTGATGATTTCAGTAGAAAAACTTGGGTTTGTTATTTACATGAACAATCTGAAGCTCTCACAGCTTTTAAAAGTTTCAAAGCTCTAGTTGAAAAAAAAAGCAAGTACTCCAATAAAAGTATTGTGTAGTGATCGTGGTGGAGAATATAATTCGGATGAGTTTGTTGATTTTTGTGATGAGAAAAGAATAAAGAAGCAATTAACTACAACGTACACGCCTTAAAAAATGGCATTTGCGAAAGAAAGAATTGCACAATTTTGAACATGGTACAAAGTTTTTTACTTCTCGACATAATAAGAGGAAACCTACATGGGTGGAGAATTTTGTGGTAGAGGGAATTAATGAAGAGGAAGTCAATCATTTTGCTCATTTTTCAAATTGTGATCTTGTAGCTTTAGAAAAAGCTGTTAAATAGTCCAAATCGAGAAAGGCAATGAGTGAAGAAATGGCAGCCATTGAACACAACAACACTTGGAAGTTGACTAATCTTTCAAAAGGGCACAAAACTATTGGTGTGAAGTGGGTTTACAAGACAAAATTAAAGGAAAATGGCGAGGTTGACAAATACAAGGCGCGCTTAGTAGCTAAGTGCTATAAGCAGGAATTTGGTGTTGATTACAAAGAGGTGTTTGCTCATGTTGCTCGTCATGATACAATCAGATTAATGATTGCTTTTGCAACTCAAAATTCATGGCTTATTTTTCAATTAGATGTGAAAACGGCGTTTCTACATAGTGATTTGAAAGAATAAGTATTTGTTGATCAACCTCTAAGATATGTGAAGCATGGAAATGATAACAAAGTGTACATGCTAAAAAAAACATTGTATGAATCGAAACAAGCTCCAAGGTCTTGGTATAGCCGCATCGAAGCTTACTTTCTAAAAGAAGGCTTTTAAAAGTGCCCATATAAGCATACATTTTACCAAGGTTAGTGGAGGAGGTAACATGATTATTGTTTGCCTGTATGTGGATAATCTTATTTTCATTGGGAGTGATGTTGTCATGTTTGACAAATTTAAGAAATCCATGATGGTTGAGTTTGATATGATTGATCTTGGCATGTTACATTATTTTTTGGGAATTGAAGTGATACAATTTGCTGCTAGAATTTTTATTTCTAAAAAAAAAATATGTGCAAGAAATTTTTGACAGGTTTGGTATTAAGAATTGCAATTCTGTTAGCACACTAACTGAAGTTGGTCTAAAACTTGATAAAAATTCCAAAAGAAAGGAGATTAACAGCACCTATTACAAGCAAATGGTGGGAAGCTTAATATATCTAACTACAACAAGACCAGACATTATGCATGCTGTAAGTCTCATTAAAAGGTTCATAAAGTGCCTAAAGGAGATTCATCTTTTAGCTGCAAAAAGAATACTTCAGTATTTGAAAGGTACTATTAGTTACGGATTGTTCTAAAAAAAGGGGTGAAAAGTCAAATTTGTTTTGCTTCACAGACAGTGATTATGCTGGTGATATTGATGATAGAAAGTGTATTTTGGATTATGCTTTTATGTTGGGTTTAGGGGTTGTTTCATGGTCTTCAAAGAAGCAACCTATTGTCACTTTATCTACCACTGAAGTTGAGTTTGTAGCTGCTACAACTTGTGTTAGCCAAGCTATTTGGTTGATAAAAATTCTTGAAGAACTACATTTATAGTAGCAAGGAGCAACAACAATCTTCTATAACAATAATTCAACAATCAAACCTTCCAAAAATCCAGTGTTACATGGAAGAAGCAAGCATATAGATGTAAAGTTTCATTATTTGATGGACCTCACAAATAATGGAGTCATTGATTTGATTTATTGTAGGATTGAAGACCAAGTTGTTGACATCTTCACCAAATCTCTAAATATAGCTACATTTCAAAAACTGAGGAAGTTGCTTGGAATCTACACTTTGGAAGATTTACTGGTTTGAAGCTAACATTTTTTTTAAACAAAAAATTTACAAATATTTGGTTTAAGGGAGGATTTGTTAAGGTTGTATATGGGGTTTGATTGAGTCAAAATAGGTGGTTTGCAGACCTTGAATTTAGGAGTTGGGTTGGTAGTGATTTGGTTAATATTTTTATTAATTTGTTCCACTATTTTCGAATATATATTAGTAGTGGCTCCTATTTTCTAGTTCATAGTCGTTTTCTTTTCCCTATATAAAGCTTTGATATGTGAATAATAAATCACAACAGTTTCACAAAAACTTTGAGTTTATTTTTCCTCTATCTTTATTTTTTAATTCCTCTACATTCTAACATAGAATACAAGAAATAAAAAAAAAAAGTTGAAGTTGAAGGAGTTTTCCTTTTTTCTTTGCATTGAATTTATTTTGTTAAGAAAAACATTGTGACTCTAACTATAAACAATAGTAATACATGCATATAATACATTCTACAAATGACGAACAAAATACTATAATTTGTAATGCGATAGTCTATAAAAGGGAAAAAAAGCTTAATAGACAAGAAAGATAAATTGATAGTAACTACTATATTGGAAGGATTCAGAAATAACCTAAAGATGCATCATGTTGATCCACAGCCTAACATTGTCACTGTTGAACCAATCTAACAACGAACTTCAGTCAATCAATAAACTACTGTCAAAAGTCCTAAGAGACAAACCACATTGATAGTGCATGGAAAGCTAGGAATCAAATGATCTATCCTCATCATCATCATCATCTTGAAGTCTAATCTTGTGAACACCATAAAAAATTCACAATGTTTTATTATGATAAGACCATCTCCTAAAGTAAAAATTCATTATGTAAAGGTTCTTAGTACTTATGTCATGGGCTACGGATGAAAGCCAGTGACGATTGCGCAAAGAATATCTCATAGAGATCAATTGATAAAATGGGGCTCATTTAACCCAACTGAACTGACCTGAGTCGTGGAACTTGTAGAGAATCCCATCTGCTTAAAGCCTTGGTGGCCTAGTAAAACACTCCAATAAAACTAGAGTAACCAGGGTAAATAGTGTAAATCCTAAAAGAATAAGATTGTATAGAATTTAAATCCCTTAGGACTCTTAATTGTAGATAGGCTCTAATCTTGACCGTTGATGTAACTCAATTTATATTGTTGATTTTGGGAGAACTCAACTATAAATAAAGGCCTACCCTATCATTTGTAATCACTTTATTCATAGTTGAATATATACTTGAGAGAACTTACTCAAACATCTTGTATGCATTATTTTCTTTTGGCTTTTTTGTTTTTCGTTACTCCTTCGATTCGAGTTTGCTTCCGCTAGAATTTGGTACCTTAGAGAAATTCTGTGAGAATTCTTACATTTGCAAGAGTTAGGCTAACTTAGGCAAATTTAAAGTAAAGAAACTGGCTAAGGTCGTACAGTTTACGAGGCTAAAGTTTTAACCTGTGACAGTTGGTATCAGAGCTAAGGTTACAAAGGCACCATTGAAACTCGTGGGAAGTCTAGAAAATAAAGCAGATCAAGGGATATGCTATCGACTTTGGAAAGCCGTGTGGTCTATCTCAAGGAACCTATAGGGAAAGGGAAGGAAACACTCAAGGTAGTTAAGACATACACCGAGATAAACTCGATGAAACAGCAGTTCAAGGAATATGAAGGCTTCTCAATAATGCTGTAGGTAAGCTAATAGAAAAAATGATACTCTTAAAGCTGGGATGACAACTATGAAAAAAGAAAATGAAGCCACAATGACGGCTTTGAACGCAAAAATTGAAGAGCTCGAGGAAGAGCTTACTGTGTGTAGAGCTGCTATGGGTAAAAGGGTGTTGAGTGCAATACTAAGTCAAGAGTTTGATGTCCCCGAATCGGATAAGTTTAATGAGGCAAGGTCCACGAAAGAAGTGGATAACTTATTGTAGGAAATAGTAAAATACTTTTATTCTATGTGCATTAAGGATAATGATGCTAAGGTAAATACTATTGCTCAATATTTTATTGATTTTACTTTTTTTTAGTAGAGGTGTAGATCCACAGATGAAAAACGTGGTTAGGCTACAATTAGAACTTGGGTAGAGTTCCAAAATGAGTTCAATGAGTAGTTTACCCCAATATATTGAAGAAGCTCAGGCTAAGCTGCGTCAATTTTCACTAAAAGGCACAATTCGAGAGTATGTGAAGGAGTTCAATGAACTAATACTCTAAATCACAGATTTGAGTGAAAATAAAGTATTTTTCTTTTTTATGGATGGGCCGAAGTCATGGGTTAAACATGAATTGGAATGTTAAGGGGTCTAAAAATTGTCAAAAAGCCATGATCGTGGAAGAATCTTTAATCGAATTTGTTTCGAGAAAAGACAAGTTCGAGTCTTCTAAGCTTATAAAGAAGGGCAATGATAGGGAAGAAGAAGATGGATAGGGTGAGTTTAGTAGCGGCAATAACAGCCATAATGGTAATGGGAAACTAAAAAAAGGGGGAAAAAACCTCCACAAGCCGTGGGAAAAGAATAAGGGACCATTGAAATGCTCCATTTGTAAAGGTTCGTATATGGTGAGGGACTATTCGAAGCAATCCGTGTTTTCTACCATAAAAGAGTATGATAAGCCAGAAAAAGCTTCGATGAGGCTTGGTTCAATTGTGCATGGGGTCGAAGCCAAGAGAAGAAATCATAATGAAAAGAAAGCAGTAAAGTGCTTCTTATGTTGTGGTTCACATAGGATGCAAGACTGTCCAAAGCGATCTAAGCTGTCTGCAATCACTAAAGAAGTTTGAAGTGAAACTTGTTAAGGATAAGGTATTTGAACTTGTATCAATGATGCTCAAATCTGTTGAAGAGAAGAGGGATCGCAAGTAAAAAAGGTTGATGTATGTGGACATAAACATCACAGATAAGAGGAAGAGTGCTCTTATTGATACGGGGGCATCATATATATTCATATCAGAAAAAATCCATGGGTAAAATTAGTCTCTCAGTTAGTAAATCAAATAAGAAGATCAAGACTGTTAATTTCAAAGAAGTCCCAATTGTGGGAGTAGCATAACGAGTTGAGCTATATATCAGTAAGTGGAAAGGCAAGGAAAATTTTTGGGTAATTCATCTAGATGATTACAATTTCATTTTTGGCTTGAATTCCCTTGATCAAATTAATACTTTTTTGGGTCCTTTTACCTACAGTATGTGCATCCTGGATACTCGATAACAATAATGTGTTATGCTCTTAAGTCGAGACATGAAGGGCAGAGTGAAGGTATTTTCGACAATCCAACTGGCCCAGGATGTTCATTGTGGGAAGAACATCGACTAGGTAGATCAGAGTGCTAAGAAGACCACCTTGGAAATGTTAAACGAGAAACAAATTGATACGAAGCTTGTTAAGTTATCAATGCGGCTACCACATGTGAGAGAGGTTGGTTGTGCATCGGAATTTGGGGGTAATATGGCAATGCAAACTGGGCAACTAAGACAAGTAAATGCAATGTGTGAAGTACATTTCAAACACTTTTGTAATGTTTTTCATTTTGGCTTATTGGCTTGGCAATGATACAAGAGTCTTTTTAGTGTTTTGAAGTAGGTAGGCCAAGGGGCATACAAACCAGAGTTAGTAGTGAGACTCAAAGTTAACCCGGTGTTCAAAGTGGGTGTGCTGAAGCCTATGTATGTAAATCAAGGGGATCTGGATCAAGGCAAGCCACAATGTGGGCAAGTAAGAGTGGTAGACTCTTGCAAATGAGAAGTACTATAAAGGAAAGAAACGGTTCAAGTTAGAAGAGAAAAAAGTCAAGGCAAGTGTTCTGAGAGGCAGGACTACCTGGCAAAAAAGCTAATTAGGAATTAGCAGAGGCATTGAGAGAGTTCCGATGTGAGTCAAACCAGTGTTATTCTGAAGATGCAATTAGGGTGTTGGGAGAACGGGTGGGGGAGAATGTCACGGGCCACTGATCAAAGCCTATGATGATTGCAAAATGAATGTTCCATAGAGGTTAATTGATGAAATAGGGCTCACTTAACCCAACAGAACTGGCCTGACTCGTCAAACCCGTGGAAAATCCATTTACTTGAAGCCTTGGTGACCTAGTGAAACACTCTAGTAAAACTAGAGTTACCAGGGTAAATAGAGTAAATCCTAAAGGGATAAGATTGTATAAAGTTTAATTCCTTTAGGACTCTTAATTGTAGATAAGCTTTAATCTTGACTATCAATGTAACTCAAACTGTACTGTTGATTCTTGGAGAGCTCAACTATAAATAGAGGCCTCCCCCTTCATTTGTAATCACTTCATACATAATTGAATATATATCTGAGAGCATTTACTCAAACATCTTGTATGCATTATTTTCCTTTGACTTTTCTGTTCTTTGTTGCTCTTTCGATTCGAGTTTGCTTCTGTTAGAATTCGGTGCCTTAGAAAAATTTTGCGAGAATTCTCACATTTGCATGAGTGAAACTAACTTAGGCAAATTCGAAGTAAATAAATCACCTAAGGCTGCACAATTTACGAGACTAAAGTTTTAGCCCCGTGACATTTAAACATAGTTGGTGTTATCAAACTTCTCCTTATTTACCAAATATATATATATATATATATATATATATTTTAAATTTAAGTTTTATTTTAAAACAATAAAAATAACTTCTCAATCTAAAACTATATTTATATTTTAAATTTAACTTATTTTAAATAATAAAAATAATTTTAGGATGTTATGAACAATAAATATAAGACTTTACATTTTCGATAAAGAATTGTTTTATACCTACTAAAATTTAGGGTAATTTAATCTTAAGTCTCATGTTAAAAAGAAATTAAAATTAAATAGTGGAGAAGTAAGTTTTGAAGGGATATTTTGTTACTAGGTAATTAATTTTAAAAGTTGAAAGTTAATTCTAACTTATTGTTGTAATCCTAGTTTGGTTTGTTAGTAATAATTGTAAAAACAAAGCTATCTATTTTCCAAATCTTTTTAAACCATCTACTACACTAACGATGAAGTTACCTTATTTCTACAAATAATTAAATATAACTTTACTTCAAAAATTAAAAATTCAACCATCATTAACTCAAATAAGTATCTAAAATATGTATTACAATTTATTTTTACTTTATTAAAATTATTAACTTAAAATCTCGTATTAAATTGATAATTAAAATATTCACAACTCTAAACATAATTTGAGTTGAAATCACTTTAATCACATCTACAATCTAATAATTCACCCAAAAAAATATTAACATAAAAAAAAAAACCAAAACAAATGAGCACCACATAGGGGCGTCTCGATTTTAGTATTTATATAAAAATATAAATAGTAATAAATCATAGAGCCTATTTTCTATTTGACAAGTTTCTACCCACAAAGCTCCTCAAAGAGCCTATATAAAGACTTCACCCCCATCCTACTTCCTTCAATTTCCTTCAGTGAAACACACTCCAAAACAAGGGGAAAAAGAAAAGGAGTGAGAGGAAGTGAAAGAGTAGTTTTTTTTTCCAAGAAACTCTTCACCATGGCGGCTTACGTCGATAATCGACAGTTCAGGCGCCTTGAACCGGCTTTGAACGGTGTTTTTGCCCCTTTGAAGCCCGGTCCAAGTACCCAAATCCACCGCCCTGTCAAACATGTTTTCATCGACCATGAATATGATGACTCTTCCAGTGATGATGAAGGAAATGAGATCAACGGGCATTACAAAGAGTTGATTATCAAGTCCGGTAACGAGCTTGAACCTTCCATCTTGGACCCTAGAGATGAAGCAACGGCCGATAACTGGGTCGAGCGTAACGCTTCCATGGTTCGTCTCACTGGAAAACACCCTTTCAACTCTGAACCTCCCTTGAACCGCCTCATGCACCATGGCTTCATCACTCCTGTTCCTCTCCACTACGTTCGTAACCATGGTCAAGTCCCTAAAGCTTCTTGGGATGACTGGACCGTTGAAGTCGCCGGTTTAGTTAAAAGACCGGTGAAGTTAACCATGGATCAACTGGTTAACGAGTTCCAAAGCCGTGAGTTTCCGGTTACCCTGGTTTGTGCTGGGAATCGACGTAAAGAACAAAACATGATCAAACAAACCATAGGTTTCAACTGGGGAGCAGCTGGGATTTCCACATCAGTGTGGAGAGGTGTTCCATTGTGTGACGTGCTCAAACGATGTGGGATCTTTAGCAAGAAACATGGTGCCTTAAATGTGTGCTTCGAAGGGTCTGAAGATTTACCAGGAGGCGGTGGTTCCAAGTATGGAACTAGCATAAAAAAGGAGTTCGCCATGGACCCTTCTCGGGATATTATCTTAGCTTACATGCAAAATGGTAAGCTTTTAACTCCAGATCATGGATTCCCGGCACGGATGATCATCCCAGGGTTCATCGGTGGACGAATGGTGAAATGGTTGAAGAGAATTATCGTTACCACACAAGAATCAGACAATTATTATCACTATAAAGATAACAGAGTACTTCCTTCTCATGTTGATGCCGAGCTAGCCAACGCTGAAGGTAAAAATAAACAATCCCTATTTTTCCTTTTTACAGAGCAGTAAAAATATTATAAGAATATTTGTGCATGGGAAATGCTAACATTGTGATGTAATGTGTGAAGCTTGGTGGTATAAGCCGGAATATATCATCAATGAGTTGAACATTAACTCGGTGATAACGACGCCTTGTCATGAAGAGATCTTGCCGATCAACGCGTGGACCACTCAAAGGCCATATACGTTAAGGGGCTATGCATATTCCGGTGAGTTCCTCTGACAGATTCCTTTGTTCTTTCGAAGGGAATCTTTTACTTTTTATTTTATTTTATTTTATTTTATGTTTTTTGGGTTCTATCTCCAGTCGAAATCTAAGTATGTAAAGAACTAAATGAAATGTGGGTACGTAAAAGACTAAGATTTAAGTGTCTATTGGTACATGCCTTCCTACTTACGTTTTTATTAGATTAGATACAAGGATTCACCGATGGATGGGAAACCATTGGAAGCCGTTATAGATTTTAGTGCATAAAAGAAAAATAATTTGATATTTTGTCTTCTACTATATAAAGAAAGAATAAAAAGTTTCATATTTAAAATTCTTTTAAAAGAAAAGAAAATGATGGGATTCTAGTTATTAGAATTTCTCGAGTTACAATGTTACATCAAGTCCATTGGAATTTCCTTAAGATTGGGTTGTACTTTGGAACATAGGATAGATACAATTGCTTTTGTTTCCCTTATCATTTAGGGAAAAGTGCTGCTGGTTTTTGAATGCCAAACTCTTAAGAAGCCTGTAAGATTTCCAAGAGCCAACTCTGGTTTGTTTAGTTAAGTTGGCAATTTCTGTTTGACATCACAACACAAACAAACAAACAAATACAAAAACTAAAGAGTTAAAGGTTAAATGGGGAAAACAGTTGGATTGAAACCTGTGTGCTGGGGAATGCATGTAAGTGGGCAATATGGAATTAGTCTTTTTTCCTGTTTTAAGGAGAGTCGTGGTTATTAAGGTACTTGCATAATTAAACGTGCTTTTTATATAATTACTTGGTTACTTTTTTATTAAGTAGCTGTAGGAATGTAACGTCTTTATTGACTTAATATTCTATATATGAATTGACAACAGGGGGAGGGAAGAAGGTGACACGTGTGGAGGTAACAATGGATGGTGGAGAAACATGGCAAGTATGTACCCTGGACCACCCTGAGCAACCAAACAAATATGGAAAGTACTGGTGCTGGTGCTTCTGGTCCTTGGAGGTTGAGGTTCTTGATCTGCTGGGAGCAAAGGAAATTGCGGTCCGAGCCTGGGATCAGACCCTTAACACCCAACCCGAGAAGCTCATATGGAATGTCATGGTACATACAGTTTTTGGAACTAAGCTTGTTTATATTATTCAAAGGAATTAAGTTCAGTAAGTAATGAATGAATGATGATGTAACAGGGAATGATGAACAACTGCTGGTTCCGAGTAAAAACAAACGTTTGCAAGCCACACAAAGGAGAAATTGGTATGGTATTCGAGCACCCAACGTTGCCAGGAAACCAAACCGGGGGATGGATGGCTAAGGAACGCCACCTTGAAAAATCATCTGATGCTAACCCCACTTTAAAGAAGAGTGTTTCATCTCCTTTCATGAACACTGCCTCTAAAACATTTTCAATGTCTGAGGTTAAGAAACATAACTCTGTTGATTCCGCTTGGATCGTCGTCCATGGTCATATCTACGACTGCACTCGGTTCCTTAAGGATCATCCTGGTGGCGCTGACAGTATTTTGATCAATGCTGGAACCGATTGTACTGAAGAATTTGATGCTATCCACTCTGATAAAGCCAAGAAACTGCTTGAAGATTATCGAATCGGTGAGTTGACCACTTCGGGTTATGCGTCCGACTCGTCGACCTCATCCCCTAATTCTTCCGTGCATGGGGCATCCAACGTAATGAGCTTTTTAGCTCCTATTAAGGAAGCTGTGCCTACAAAACCTGTAGCTCTGGTTCCACGTGAGAAAATCCCATGCAAACTCATCCAAAAAACATCCATCTCCCATGACGTCCGTGTGTTCAGATTTGCATTGCCATCCGAAGATCAAGTGCTGGGATTACCCGTTGGAAAGCACATATTTTTATGTGCCACCATTGATGATAAGCTTTGCATGAGAGCCTACACTCCGACTAGTGCCATCGATGAAGTAGGTCACTTTGATCTAGTGGTCAAGGTTTATTTCAAAGGGGTACACCCAAAATTCCCTAATGGAGGGCTCATGTCACAGTATTTGGACTCACTCCCACTAGGTTCATTCCTAGACGTGAAGGGTCCTTTGGGTCACATTGAATACATGGGTCGAGGCAACTTTCAGGTCCATGGCAAAGCCAAGTTTGCCAACAAGTTAGCAATGCTAGCAGGTGGGACAGGGATCACCCCAATCTATCAAGTCATCCAAGCAATCTTGAAGGACCCAGAGGACAAAACAGAGATGTACGTGGTGTATGCCAACCGAACCGAAGACGATATTTTGCTGAAAGAAGAGCTAGATGGTTGGGCAAAGAAGCATGATCGGTTGAAGGTATGGTACGTGGTGCAAGAATCAATCAGAGAAGGATGGCAGTATAGCTTGGGTTTCATAACCGAAAGCATCTTGAGAGAGCATATCCCGGTGGGTTCCAACGACACTCTTGCCTTGGCTTGTGGGCCGCCGCCAATGATTCAGTTCGCAGTGCAGCCTAATTTGGAGAAGATGAACTATGACGTTAAGGATTCTTTGTTGGTTTTCTAGAGCAATAAAAAAAAGTGCATATGATATCACCAAAGATTGTGTATGTAAATATATATAATTTATATCCCTCCTTCCCTGCATTATTCCTTTTTTCCCTATATACATAAATTTGTTTTTTACTCACTGTTTTCTGTATCATTCTTATTTACTACCAATTTTCTCTTTAGTCATTCATTTTCGAGAATGATAATGTACATTATATAAAACAAAGGGCGGAATTGATGTTTTTCCTTTCTTGAACGTCACCCAATATTACCAAACGAAATTGTGGCGTTGATTGTTTAGGCAATCAGGTACATGAAATTAAGCAAGCATTCAATAATGAATGTACAGCCTGCATTAATTTGTATGATTGTTCTGTAATCGTCACGTAATAATTCAAGACAAGTAGCATATCTCATACCATAAATAGATAAATAAAGAGAAAACCGAGATCTTCATCAACACTATTGAATATAAAGACAGGATGTGATGTGTTTGTGACCGCCATCAAACCCACTCCGCTACAAATTTATCGATTCAGCTGCAAATCTGTTATATCGCCTTCAGTAATTTTGTATATTTTAATTTATATTTAAAATTAAATTAATAATTATTATGTGATAATCATGATAAAAGAAAATATTAATTAACATGAAATCATATTTACTTAAAAATAATTTATTCATAAAAATTTCAAGTATATAAAAATATTAAATATAATTAGATAAATTAAAAATAATAAAAATTTAAGATTTTTATAATTAATTAAATATTTTTTCTAAACACGATAATAATTAAATCATATAAAATCAATTTTTTATAATTGATAAAAATTAATGTATGAGATTAACATTATATATTTTAAAAAATGCAATACCAATATATTAGTAATCTAATAGTATTTATAATGTATAAGTTTATTTATTTTTCTTAATTTATATGTTAAAATCAAAAGAAAATAAATATGTTTTATAATAAATTTTATATTTTATAATTAAATTAAAGTTTCATAAATACTAATTGAATGTAATCAAATCAATTCGATTCAATACAAATCTTGACTCGAAAAATAGCATGACTCAAATTTATTTGAAAAATTAAAATAAATAAAATCAATTCGAAAAATAGAATGACTCAAATTTATTTGAAAAATTAAAATAAATAAAATCAATTAATTAAGAATTATTATTTTCGTGTGTTAACTTTGCTTCTTATGTTTTTTTTAAATCTATAAAATCAATTAATATAAAATCAAATAGTTATAATTATTTCTTTAATAACATTTCAATTATAATCTTGATATATTTATGTTTTACGTTTATTTTTATAATAAATTAACAATATAAAATGATTATAAGGATTATATTAATATTGTTGTAATTATTAGTGGTGCAATAATTATTCCTTAATTAAATCTCAATTCATATTAAACCATAATTAAAATTTTATATTAATTATTACTTAATTAATTAGTGTTGTAATTATAAACCAAATAAAAATAATATTTAATACTATAAATAAATCTAAAAATTACTAATAACATATTTTAATATTATTTGACAGGTTTTGTTTTCATCACGAAATTATTATTGATTCGTTCATAGTACTTTTACTATTATTTGATTTTAATAATATTTACACAATTGTAAAAGTCTGATTATGATGTTTTGAAATATTATGCTAAATGTAATAAAATATTAAAGTAATAACTTTTTTAGATAAAATTTTGAATCAATAATAAATTATTTTGTCTAATTATACATATACAACATGCAATTTATGGTAACAATTTTATATGTCACACTTACATGAAATATTAGTAATTATATATAATATAAAATTTATGTGGAAATATGTACTAAATTTACAAATTTTTGTTGGATTATTTTCAATTATTATATCTATGTAACAAAAAAAATAATGTAAAATTATTAAATATATTGTCAATATTAAATACAATAAATTTGTGCATCATATGGATAAGAAATTAGTTTTAATTCTATTATAAATTATAAAAAATTTAAAATTCTATATGTTTTAAATGTTTATTTCTTAAATTTAGAAAAATGATTTTATTATAATATTAATGTTTAATTTTATAATTAACAATGTGTGGCTCCAATAATATGACATGATATGATATTTTATTTGGTGTCATGTTTTTATTGAGTAATAATTACTCAAGTCAACTATTTATCTAAATATATTAGTTCAAGGACTAAATTTTAATTATATATTTTTATTAGAGTTAAAATGAAAATTTATCATTTTAATAGTTTATATTTTTATATATTTTTTAAAGTATTAAACCAAAATTTTATTATTTTAAAATATCAAAGTATAATTTTATCATGTATTAATTTATAAATTTTAAAGAATTAAAACTCAAATCATTTTAAGGGATCAGACCTTCTACCAACTCTTATGGCACCGCCTTTACGCCCAACAATATGATATTTAAAATTCAAACTCTTATTTTTTCTTTATAAATATAATATACTTTACTATTAGGCCGAAAACTTACTGATTTAATCGAATTAGATTCCCTTGAATGATAGTACAAGACATAGATGCGTAGGTAATTGAAAAACACAAGGCAGAGTTGAGAGAATGAAGGGGTGGGTCCAGTGAGCAGTAGAAACTAGAAAGAGCAGTGGCCGCGTACGTGAGGTGCATGGCTGGCTGCTGCCCCTATTCTGACCCAATTTTAAACAACCTTTGGTGCTTGGAATGTTGAAGGGTCACCCTTTCACTTGGTTTCCACAATCGCCCCTTACCTCATGTTTCGTCTTTTCTCAATTTCATACTTTAAACACTTGAGATCTTCAATCTTGTCTCTAAATATTATATATCAAGTCAATTAAATATTCCTTTAATTACTTACTAAGTTGGAATCATTTTCACATTTAAAATTTAATTTTTTTAGAATAAAAATATATTCTTATATCTTATTTGTCAATATTATCAAATTTTATTTGAATCAATTAAACTAAATCGAGTTATAAGACAATGAATTGAGCTAGTGTTCAATTCCCAACAAAACTTTTACTACCTACACCAACTATCATTTTTCAATTCTTTAATTTAATTCTAGGTTTGAATAATGAAAGATGAAATAAAAATTGGGTAGATGGACAAATTTTAGTGGAACACTAGCAGTTTATGAATAAAAAGTGGCTTTGACTATTATATAAGAATGCACTTTAATGAGCCATGCTACCATTAGCCATGATGACCAACGCATTTTCCTTGTCATATTTCCCTCCTATAGTAGTAGGATATTTTGGATCATTTACCGAAGTTTAAGAAAAGAAAAAACATATACTTTTAGCCTATATATGACTGTGATCTAGGATTGAAAATTCATAGGCTTTAATTAAATTAACAATTGTCTTTCGCTCAATGGTAATAAAACATTAAATTTGAATAAAAGAAAATTTTATTTTTAAATAATATCATTATAGATTCTCATTATATTTGTTCTTTATCGTATAATATCTAAAACTATTTATAGTTCTTCTCAACTCATAAATAGGAAAATAATACGTTTCAGTGCACTAAAACTCACGCTCTTTTGCATTAACAACAATACTCATACTATGATTTATTTTATACCTGAAATTACTAAATGTAATTATAGCATTGTGTAATTCTAAGAGAAGTTAGGTAACAAATATCAAAAGGAAATTAAAAGGTACTCAAGTGGTGAGACTAACGTTATAGATTTTTTTATTTTTTTATTTGTAAATTGTAAGAGGAAGGTAAAATTCTAATAATAACGAAATTAGTGCGACTCGAATTTATGTCACATCTAGAATAATAAATACCTTGACTATTAAGTCAACACATAGATCAACATCATAAATTTGTTTGTGAGCTTAATTTGAAATTAATGTGATAAATTAATTGGTTGATAGCAGCGGTAGGTAGAGTATAATATTGAAAAGTCCGCACAATTTAGAAATATGGCCTCCAAACACTTTGGGTGGTGCCAACATTTGGCCATTTTATAAAATATTTATGTTTTTTTAAGGCCATTTTTTTAATTTCATTTGAAGCTTTTGGGTTTTATTTTTAATTCAAATATCAGACCTGAATAAACAAATTAGTAAAATGTCATACTTGATAAATTTTTTAGGAAAATAGTATGAAATTGGTGAGTGGGGCCAAAAGCAACCTACGACTCGTTTTCCCCCGTCCACTTTTTCTCTAGTGATTAAAGTTCGGCAAATAAATCGAGAAAATCAATCTGAGTCGATGCATTCAATTTGGCTCGGATTTTGTATAATTTGATTTCATTTAGAATTGATTTTATCTCCTCAATTTTACAATTTTAATCGAGTTTGGGTTTTCTTCATGGAAATCATTTTAACTAAATTGAATCGAATGAAAAAAAATTATGTTTAAAAGAATAATAATAATAAAATAATAGATGAATCATTTCAATATCTATATGAACTAATTTATTTAGTCCAATAATTATTATGTTATAAAAAACTAAATATAATAATGCAAAAATTACTGAAGTGTTTCATAAAAAAATTGAAATTGTAGTTTTATATTAGGATAAATGAATCACTCCTTAAATATAATATTTATAATTATAAGATTAGAAAAAAAATTATGGAACATTATAGTATTTTATTATAAAAGAAATAATTATTCACAAGTTGTTAATTAATATATATATTTGAATTTAACTGATTATATGATATATTGCAATGATTCAATTATAACTAATTAAAGCTAACAATTAATTAAGCTAATTAAAAGAAATGTTATGGTAAAACATTAAATATAGACATAATGATTTATTTGACCCTCCAGCTTTATAAAAAATCATTTGAGCCCTCCATTTAATTCTTGACCTCTTGTAGTCCTTGAATTTGCATTATTTGTCAAATCACCCCAAAATAGATGGAAAATTAACACTTGTTAACTTTGCTAATATGTCATATATGTAGATTGCCATGTTATATGCCATGTTAGCAATTAATTAATTTTAAAAATAAAAATATACTTTTATGATTTTATTCTTCTTTGAATAATTTTAATACTTTTAAAATTTTTAAAATAATCTTTTGAATTTTTAAAATTTAAAATTTAATTGTTAATGTGATATCCACATGTATACCATATTAGCAAAGTTAACAAACGTTAACTTTTTTATCCATTTTGGGTGTGATTTGACAAACAACGCAAGTTTAAGGGCTAGATAAGGTGAAAAATCAAATGTTGGGCTAAAATGACATTTTTTGTAAAGTTGGAAGTCAAATAAATCATTATGCCATATATATATGAAGGATTTGTGTATTACATTTGCTTTTGTTAAAAGGCTCAAGAACAAATTGAGAGCCATTAATCCCCGGATTTTGTTTCTTATGGAAACAAAGTTATGTTCTAAAAGGATGGAAATAGTTAGATTGGAATGCGGTTTTGAAAATGGGATTTATATTGGGGCAATGGGTTCAAAAGGAGGTCTATCTTTAGGTTGGAAAGGGAATTCTTTGATTCAGCTCAAGAGTTTCTCTTATTTTCATATTGATGTTGAGGTCCATAATAATGAATATGGTGACGTTTGGCGACTAACAGGGTTCTATGGGAATTTGGATGAAAAGAGTAGATACGGGTCTTGGGAATTACTTAGACAGTTGGGACATGACCAAGTGATCTCTTGGGCTGTGTTAGGGGATTTTAATGAGACCACGAATTCTTTTGAAAAACGGGGTGGTCATCTTAGATTAGAACGATGGATGAATGAATTTTGAACCACGTTAACGATTGCGAGCTCAATGATTTAGGTTATATTGGTAGGTGGTGTACGTGAGAGCGAGGAAGGTTCTTGTCAACAAATATAAAGGACAGTCTTGATAGGGGAGTTGCATCATTAGATTGGATGAATCTTTTTCCACGCTACCAGATAGAGCATTTGAGCCATTTTTTCTCAGATCATTGTCCTATTCTTTTCAATACCATGGGAACGCGAAGGAATGATCAATGTAATAGAGACAAACTATTTTGTTTTGAGGCCAAATGGTGTTTAGAGAGTTCTTTTGAGGAGGAGGTTTTCAGTAAGCGTTCCGGATAAGCTTGAGAGAATGGGCCAGCAGTTTCAACAATGGAGTCGATCCAGAAATAAAGAGAAAAAGAAAAGTCATGTTGATTTAGAAGAAAGACTAAATAATCTTTACAATCGGAAACCAACTAATGAGATCTTAGCCGAAATCACAAATGTTCAACCGGGCCTTAACTTGGAGGCTGATTAAGAAGAAATTTTTTGGGAGCAACAAACCCGCGTCAACTAGCTGAAAAATGGGGATCGAAATACCAGTTTTTTTCATAAAGTGGATGTTCAAGTCCAAACTCGTAGTCGAATCACTGGTTTAGAAGGCGAGAATGGAATATGGTTCTCTATGACTGAGGAGATGCTACAGCTTACTTCGGATTATTTTGGTAATTTATTTTCGGCTTCTGAAATGGGTATTGATGAGCGTTTGTTTAGGTTAGTGGAGAAAAGAATTACTATAAGTACGAATGATTGTAATGACCCAAAATTCACGGGCATCGAAAAAGTACATTATTGGGCCTCCATCTTAGCGAAATGGGTTCGTAAAAATTTATTAGAAATATTTACGAGATTAGTTGTGTGTTTAATTAGGGTTTAGATAGGTGAATTTGACTTAATTAGGAGTAATTAATAAAAAGGACTAAATTTAATATAGGGTAAAAGTTGAATTATAGATTAAAAGAAAATAAAAAGGACTAAAAGGGCAGTTATACCAAAAGTATAAATTGAGGCGGTTTATTGTGAGTAGAGGTGTGCATGGGCCTGGCTACTCTGCCCGGCCCGAAGGCCCGTTCAAAAAATGGGAGGGTTTGGGTAAAAATATAGGCCCGAAATATGGGTTTGGGCAAAAAAACGAGGCATGTTTAGAAAATGCGCCCCGGGCCTGGCTCGGCCCAGCCCGAATTATATACTAAATATATATTTTTTTTATTTTTAATCATATTTACATTTTATTTTCAATTTTAATATAATCACTTTTTATTATATTTTCAATTTATGTATTGTTTTAAGAATTGTTTTAGTATCATTTTTTTATTTGTTTCTTGTTTTAATATTTGTTTTAAATGTATTTGATTTATTATATTTTAAATTTTTTTATTTAATGAAATAAGCTAAAAAAAATTTAATATAGGACGGACCGGCCGGGCTCGACTTAACAATTTTATTCAGGCGAGCTTAGACAAATTTTAGGCCCATATTTGAATAGCTCGAGCCTAGAAAAGCGGGCCTAAAATTTTATGCAGGCCAAGCTCGCCCGACCCATGCACACTTCAATCGTGGAGAAAATCTAAGATTTTATGTTTAATATATTATTATTATATTATTATATAAATAAAGATATTTTATGTTTTAATTATATTATATTATATTATATATATAAACTAAAGAAACAAAAGAAAGGATATAGAAACAGACTAGGGGACGAAACAGAAAGAAAAGAAAAAAGAAAAGAAAAGAAAAGAAGAAATTTAGGGTTTTCAAGGTTCAATTTTAAATTGGTAAGTCAAATTAAGTCATTTTCTTGTAATTTTGAGTTTTATGAAACTAGAACAAAATATTATTAAGTATGTGCTAAAATTTTGGAAGATATTAGATTTTAGACATTAAATTTTATTGAGTAAAAGTGTGAATTGTGGATTGAATTAATAGAATTTCTAACTAGAAGTGGGAGATAGATTACATTGTAGAATAAGTTATAAATTTTGCATAATAGGGACTAAATTGAAAGAAATTCAAAATTATGATTTTTATGCTAAAATTTGTTGTTAAGTTTAAGTTTAGTTAAAATTTGAGTAGAAATAAGATATAAATTGAGGTAGAAAAATGGATGAATTAGTTAAGACCAAATTGAAACTAAGGTAGAAATTGAATAGAAATTCAAGTATTTAATGTAAATTAATGTTGTATTAATTGGTGCAAATTATTATTATTTTTGTAGCTAACAAAGAACCCGAGGCATTGGCATCAAAAGGAAAGGAGAAAGCTATCGAGGACTAAACGGGAGATTTACGGTTTGTATTGCTATAATTCAAGTTATTTATTATTAAGTATTAATTTTAAATTTATTTATTTTATAGTAAATAAATATAGAGGTAAGTAATTTTATTGAATTGAATTTAGAAAATTGAATTGAATGAGAAATACGTGTTAGTATTACTATAATTGAATTTAATTATTATTAATTGTTGAATTTTAAGTTGATATGCATGATAAGTATTAGTATTGAATTGTATGAAATCAAATTGAATTGTGATTATATGTGAATAATTGAAATGCATATTGAATTGAGAAAGTGTATTGAATTATGAATATGTGAATTGAAAATTGATTGAAAAGTGGAAAATGATTGAACTGAAAATGTGAGAAATTGTGACTGAATTGAGATTTATATGTGATCCGGAAACCCTATTAACTAGTCTGGCTGAGTCGGATATAGTTGGCATGCTATAGGATTGGAAGTGTCCAGAGATACTTTGACCTTGAGTTGATGAGACATTGGGTGTCATACTGTTACTCCGGATAGATTCGATGAGGTACTGGGTACTACTTTACTTCGGCTACGCCGATGAGACACTGGGTGTCAACTTTGCTTCGAACTATCCGATAAGGCACTGGGTGCCAAAATGGTGTGTTTGGTTGGATCCGTGTATCCACCAAAGTCCGAGTCTGTTAATAGGGGTAATTAAAAGAAAAGTTAAGTTGAATAAAAGGAATTAGTTGAGCCATTGAAAGAAATGTGAAAATGGAACATGAAATGAAAATGTGATTTGAATGTGAGTATGATAATAGAAAGCATGAACCAATGCTTCATGAATTAGATAATGGCTCAACTTGAATGTATATGATTTTAATTGACGAATAGCTAAATTAAATTGTATGAATATATTGAGAATGGAAAATTTATGTTTGAATTGGTTTAGTAAATATTAAAGTTATATGATTTAATTTATATGATTACTATGTTTATAATTTGAATTATGGTAATACCACTGAGTATGAAATACTTAGAGTACGGTTGTTTCCATGCGCAGGTTAGTAGAAGTCCAGTGTCCTAGTCCAACATCCAAATGATCCCGACTCCAGTAAAAAGATTTTGGTGATATTTTCTTCCCTTAAGTGAAAATGGCATGTACATAGGAATTTTAATGGTTATTTTGGTATGTTATATTATTTTTGTTGTAAAGAAAGGTATTTGGTATTTTGATGATTAAATTAATGAAATGATAGAACTTGTTATAGCATTGATATTGAATTGAACTGGTTTGAATAGTTTTAAGAGCTAATTAAAAATGATAGTTTACTTAAGTTGTTGAGTCAATATGTCAAGTATGATTCAAGTATATTTGAGTATATAAATGCATTGGTTGAAATACTGGAATTGGTTTGGTTGCGATTTGAAAATTGCAGGGAATGTTATATATTTATAAAGGGTTATATTGAATTTAAAAAAAAATAAAAAAATCAATTAGTAAAAGTTTATATGAATTTATGATTATTTTATAACATGTTTATTATTTATTTAAGAATTATTTGTAAATTGTCCGATATGTCCAATAATGCCTCGTAACCCTATTTCCTTGACGATTTAGGGTTAGGGGGTGTTACAATGATAACTTCTTAAACAGTTCACTGAGGAGGATATTGGCTATGCTGTCAAGACGATGGCACCCTTAAAGGCCCCCAGCGTTGACGGTTTTCCCACAATATTTTTTCAAAGGTAATGGCATATTATTGGGCCTGATATTTCTACTTACTATTTATCTGTCCTGAATGATGAATCTAAATAAGGAGAGATTAATAAAACCTGTATTGTTTGGATTCCAAAAGCTGAGAAACCAAAAAATCTCTCACAATTTCGACCTATAAGTCTTTGTAACATAGTTTACAAAATTATTGCGAAAGTCTTGATGGATCATATGAGTGCAATTTTGGGAAGTTGTATAAATGAAGCTCAAAGGGCTTTCATCCCAAGAAGACATATTTCAGATAATGTGTTAATTGTTTATGAAATCCTCCATTCTTTTAAAATAAAGAAGAAAGGCAAAAAAGGGAATTTTACGCTTAAGCTCGATATGAGTAAAGTGTACGATCATGTTGAGTAAGATTTTTTGGCTAGAATGATGACTTGTTTGGGTTTCATGCTGATTGGGTTATCCTCATTATGAGATGTGTTTGTTTTATCTCTTATTCTGTGAGTCTTAATAGGGCTAATAGTGAGTGGTTCTCACCTTCGCGAGGTTTAAGATAGGGCGATCCACTCAGCCCTTTTCTTTTTTTAATTTGTGCTGAGGGTTTTTCTACACTGCTTAATGAAGCTAAACATAAAGGGCTGATGTGGGGTGCTCCTATTGGAAGGGAAAGATTTTCGATTAATTACTTGTTTTTCGCGGATGACTACATTCTTTTTGGGGACGCTTTAAGTGAGGGAGCTAGTGTGGTTCGAAATATTATTCGGGAGTATGAGATGGTTTCGGGACAACGAGTGAACTTCGATAAATCTCTTATGTACTTTGAGGTTAATGTGGAATCTAATGTTAGGGAGACTATAACCAACCTATTGGGAATTCAGGTGGCTTCAAATCCTAAGAATTATTTAGGTGTACCAATGATGGTTGGACAGAAAAAGACATGGGCTTTTGCTAACTTTGTTGATCTGTTCAGGAAAAGAATTGATGGATGGAGCTTGTGCTATCTCTCAATAGGGGGCAAGGAGGTTTTCATTAAGTCGGTTTTACAGGCTATACCAGTTTATGTTATGCAATGTTTTACTTTGCCGAAATCTTTATGTCGCAAGTTAGAAGGCATAATGAATAAATTCTAGTTGTTTAATAATAAATCTGCTAAAGGTATTCATTGGAGTAATTAGGATGCTTTGTGTAAACTGAAATGTGTTGGTGGGCTGGGATTTAAAAATCTATTTTTGTTTAATAAGACATTATTAGCAAAACAAGTTTAACGTCTTTTATCCCAACCTAAATGCCTTTTAGCTAAAGTTTTAAAAGCCCGATATTATCCTTTTTTTCAGATATCTTATCAGCAAAGATTGGTTCTTACCCATCGTTTACCTGGAGAAGCATTTAAGCGCTCGGGATTTGATTGTAGAGGGGATACTTTGGCCTATTGGCAATGGTGTTCGTGTTAATATATGGGATGATCATTGGATGCCTGGTTTAGGAAATAGCAGATTATTAGTTAAGGAAATTAAGCCTACTTGGACGATTGTGAATCAATTAATTGAGGTTGAGACTAATACTTGGAACAAGGATCTTGTTTGCAGTATTGTTAATGATGATCAAGCAACTTGTATTTTCTTCATTTCGATTTCTGGTGCTAGATCGAAAGATATGCTAGCCTGAAAACATGAGGGCACTAGGGAGTACTCAGTGAAAAGTGGGTATCGGGTCCTAGTTACAGAACATCTACAGAATACTAATTACAACTTCCCTAATGCAGAAAACTACAAGGATTTCTACAAATCCTTTTGGTCTATGCACATCCCAGCTAAAATAAAAATACGCATATGGAGGTTGTCTAATAATCTTGTGCCTCACTTCTGTAATCTGTTTCAAAGGACTTTAAGTGTGGATGTCATCTGTCCTTTTTGCAAGGAAGCTCCAGAGGACTCTGACCATTTGATGTGGTCTTATGGAATATTACAGTACGTTTGGGCTTCTCTTCAAATCACTCCTGCTCTAGTCAGGTGTACCTCGAGTTGCAAAACTCGATTTGTTAACACTTTCTCTGCAGTAGATGAACACAACAGATAGATTATTGCTATTTCTTTATGGGCCCTATGGTATCGAAGAAACAAACTTATTCATGAGGGTGTTAAGTTTTCTTTGCAGGAACTGTTACGATTCATTCAAGGCTACAATCAAGAGATAAGTTCAAGCCATGAAAAACTCCAAGTTTTTTTCTAGATCACTATCGAAGGAGCTATGGAGTCCCCCAAACATCGGTATTATTAAGCTTTTGACGCGTCCTTTCAAAGTGACTTTAAAACCTCTATTGCAGTAGTATTAGCTAGAAATTCTTAAGGTGAAATTATAGGAGTGTGTACTTATCTTTTTGAAGATGTTGTTGGCGCCTTTGTGGTTGAAGCAAGGGTATGCGAAAGGGCTATGATTTTTGAGTCTGAAATGGGTTTTCTGCGTCTTCTCTTAGAAGGGGACTCTCTGTCGGTAATCAAAAAACTCAAGACAAAACGGGAAGATAAATTGATTCTTAGACTGATTATGCACCATATTCGTACCATTGAAAATAACTTCGAAGAAGCCTCTTACCTTTTTATTCCTCGAACGGTTAATAGAATGGTCATACCTTGGCTTTGAAAGAAAGGAGATGACAAATCCCTTGCGTCTGGATAGATAGAGCTCCAAAATTGGTGAGGACGACGGCGGATAAGGATCAGATGGCTTGGATTCAGAATCGCCAAGCTTCTTTTTAGAATCGCTTTGAATAGGAAGAAGGTTCAAAGAATATCCATCGATGGGTTCAAAGCTTTTTACTTTTCTTCAGTTTGCTCATCTCAATTACGCTTTTTGCATTTATGGATTTTGTTGTTTTCTATGTGCGATTTTATGACTTGGCTATTGGCCTGCTGTGTTTTGTCTTTTCATTTTTTCCTGTTTGTTGAGACTCTATTTACACCACCTTGAGCCGTGTGCCTTGTGATGGATATCAGTCACTTTTTGCAAAAAAAAAAAAACTTTAAAAGATTTATCACTTAATATCAACTTAAAGTAAATTTTTAAATGATTATGTGAATGATTATGATATTAATTTAATTATTTACCTCACTTTATAAATGTATAAATAAATCTAAAAGCTGTATTATGATTGTTTCGAAAAAAAAAAAGAATTTCAATGTTAGAATTTTTTGAGTCCAAAACAAGATAATATTCATTTTTGGACAAACAAAGACCAAATTTGTTAGGGGAAAAAAACCTCCAAATCAAACCGAATTGAACTAAAATTATCAGTTTTAGATATTTCAATTTTCACTTAATATAGTTTTGATTTTGGTTTCAAAAGTAAAAAAAAAAAAAAGATTGAATTGAGTGGTTCAGTTCAATCTTTATCCAAAAACTGAACTAAATCGAATTGAATACACCCCCTACTAGCCACCTGCCCTGTCATCAATTTCAATCGTTTGTTTTGTTTTTCTTTTAAATCAAATTGTTGATACCAACTGTAATTTAACATACAGTGAAGATGCATCACTCTTGTAGTTCAAGATGTAGAAGATATTTGCTAAAATTTATCCAAATCTCAAAATGATGATGTTGTAACACCCCTAACTCGTGACCGTCGCCGGTGTCGGACACGAGGGGTTAACGGCCAAATCCTCTCAAGGTACCAACCAATTTGACATTACCAGTCAGGCTGGAAAACTGCGTCACCGTCGCCTTAAAAATCATATCTCAAGTTTCAAAACTCGGAAACTGGTTTCGTAAATTTTCCCTGAATTTAGACTCACATACCCATCCATGGATTTATTTCTAGAATTTTTGGTCGGGCCAATTGGTACAGTTTATTAGTTAAAGTCACCCATGTTACAGGGATCGACTGCTATGACCTTCGCAAGTTACAACTTGAATATCTCTCTGTACAGGGCTTTAATACTGGTGCCGTTTGTTTCTAATGAAACTATACTCAAAATGGAATCTGTAAATATAAGGCATGACTCCTAATTCTTTCTGGATAATTTATGGTAAATTTTCAAAGTCGCTACAGGGGACCCAGAAACCGTTCTGGCCCTGTCTCACGAGAACTTTAATAATTCTCAGTATACTGCTCATATGGTCGTTTCGTTTCGTCCATATAAAAATAGATTCATCAAGGTTCAATTTCATAATTTACTCACTATTTAATTCTACTTCTACTATTTTTAGTGATTTTTCAATCTCATCTCACTGCTGCTGTCCGCAACAGTTACTGCAGTAGACTATGCCAATTTCATGAATCTTTCCTTGGCCTTAATCATCCATCATACATGACACAAATTATGGCCACCTTATCAAAATTAGAGTTTCTAAGACTCGTGGCTATAGGTTCTAGCATCCCACTCGGCGACCACATAGGCCATTTTCACATGGCTTAAAGTTTACAACCCACAATTCGACAAAATATAATAGCCTATACATGCCAAATGTTCTTCAACAACGAAAACAATACCACAAGATTTCAGCGGTGTGATGACTTCAACGACGGTCCCGATCACATAAATAATACGAGTCCGAGAGACCTAAAATGGGTGACAAGAAAAACACCGAGTGAGTTTACAACTCAGTAAGTCATAAGCATTCATCAATCCACCGATAAAGTTACTACAACATGTACAACAAACGAGGCTAGGTACTCATCCATATCGAATCTATACCATAGTACCTCAGACCTTTTGGTCCAATCTCGTACCAAGTCATACATCCACATTTCATATTCTACACAACAAGATAATCGAAGCATTTTTACACATTAACTCATTTTCCAGCACAACCATACAATTTCAATCATCACATAGATTTAAGGCTTACCAAATTCAACCCCAAGCATGAACGTATTCTCTATTCATCATGAGCTCGGGGTACTTACCCGATCCGCTGTCCATACTCAATTCAATGGAGACACACCCTCCATATATATAGAGTACGCACACACAGTGCTTACCACTCGATTTCGCACACTTAGTGCCACACAATTTAAGCCCGCACACACAGTGCCATACCCTTCGAGCTCGCACACCCAGTGCCGTATTTTTCCAGCTTGCACACATAGTGTCATATTTTTCCAGCATGCACACTTAGTGCCTTATATTTCCAGCACGCACACTTAGTGCCATATATTTCCAGCACGCACACTTAGTGCCAATCTCGTCACCATACACACGTATTGCCCGCACACATAGTGCCGAAAGCAAACTTTCTACACATTCCACTATTTCTTTTACATTCAACAATTATCCTCACTCCATACACATACAATTTCATTTATACATATATAGCATTCCATTAAACACAATTGCATAGATTTTCCAATCATTTAAGCAATATCAAACATATGTGCTAATGACTTACTTTGTTTGGGGTAGAACGGTTCCAAATCGGCTACTCGTTTGCTTTCTCCTTTCCTTTGTCCAATCTAGTTCCCTTTGCTCTTGAGCTAAATCAAACAATTTACCTCTCCATCAAACACAAACATACGGCATTCACATGCATTATTATGGTTATTGGCGAATACTTAACACAACTAAGCTGAAAATTTACTCAATCTCATCTTAATTTATTGCTACTTATTTATCAAAGTTTCCAATACAAGGTATTTAACACCTATGCCCATTTATACCCCATATGGCGAATGCTTCATTCCTTACCCAATTAACCATCCAACAATTTTTCAGCCTCATTACCACCCTTTTCATGTCTAATTGTTTAAATACTCTCAAGCTCATTCACAAGTACTATTATACATCTCATTAAGCATTAATCATTTTGCAACATAAATTCTATAGCATGGCCGAATACTCATGCACACACACATAACAACAAGAACTCAATGGCACAAAATTTCCTTTTGTTAAACATTCGAACTCACTCATCTCCATGCTTTCATCACAACAACATCAAAACACTCACCAAGGAAGACAACATGCATAGCGAAATTTAACTCACCTAACAACTTAGTTTCGATTTGAGATTCAAGGAAAATTTTGAACCAATCCTCCAAATCATGCATGCATTTTCAAGAGTGGCATAAAACATACCTTCTTGTATCAAAACACCTTAGTCTAGTAAGCTCCCATGGCTGATTTTCTCAAGCTTTTCCCCCTTTCTTCTTAGTATATTCGCCAAGCAAGGAGAAAATGAGAGAATGAACACTTTTTTTTCTTTTGTTTTCATCATATCCTATTTTTTCAATTTCATTTCTTTATTCTTTCAAGCATAATCCATTAGCTAAACATGTTTGAAACATGTTTTCCTTGCCCATCACTCTTGACATGGCCGGCCACTACCCTTAGGAATGGGCTATTTGACATGCAAGTCCATTTATTTTACTTCATCCTTTTTATTAATGTAACGGCCTAATTTTCAGTGGTGTCGGAAATGGTGATTTGAGATCACCAAATTTGACAAATAATATTGAACAAGATAGTAATTTAATATTTATGAGTCAAGTAAGAATTTAGAAGAATTTGTGAAATGGTGAAATTAGTGAATTAAAAGAATTTATTAGGTCAAGCGGGTCAAAACGAGGTATCGAGACCTCAAAGTTGAAAATCAAGCTATAAATATTTTTATAAATATTTATGGAGTGTCATTGAGTTAGTATTAAAGTTTCGTTAGAAAATTTTAACGTTTGGATGGCTAATTAATTAAAAAGGACTAAATTGAAAATAGCGCAAAATTTGTTAAATTGTGAGTAAATAGCTTAAGTATTTAAAAAGATGGATTTAAAGAGCAATTAGACCCAAAGGTTAATGGCTGGACGGTTTGGGTATGAAATAAGCAAGAAAACAATGTGAACAAGGGGCAAAATTGGAAATAGCATAAAAGTTAATAGTTAAATAATGATGTAATTGAAAAATCCAGACATTTCTTCATATTTTCTCAGCCAAAACGCCATAGAAGGTCTGGAGAAAGCTGGTTTTCATATTTTTACATCATGTGAGTTTAATTCTTGTTTTTTCTTGATAATTTTTATGTTTTTATGACTTTTACAATTAGGTCCACTTGTAGAATTCATTAGTTTTTGATTTTATGGGTGAAATTGGAAGTTACCCTGGATGGATAAGGAATTTTATGATGAATTATTATGAAATTTAAGTTCTAATTTCATATTAAGGTGGTTTTATTAAGTGATTTTGATAGGAAATGATATTTAGGACCTAATTGTGAAAAAGTTGTGAATTGAAGGTTGCTGTTGAAATTCAGAATATAAAAGGTTTTGAAATAGTTTATAATGATAAAATAAAGTGTTAATTGAGAAAAATTAGTTCAATTGATGGGTGAATTGAGCGGACTAAATTGTGAAAGCTGTAAATTTTGGGGTAAAAGTGCAATTTTGAAATTTGAACAGCATAAATTTTGAAGTGAAATAGAAATCAAATAAATGCTAATGAGTAGAAATATTTTATATTATAGATCAAGAATCCAAAGAAGAACGAGGAAAAGAAAAAGTTGCGAAATAGTCCCTAAATTTCAATATCTTCTACAAATTAGCCGTAAGTTCATATGGTTGAATTTAGATGTTTATTTGTGAATGATTGAAGTTTATAATGTGTTATTATATACTGAATTTGTTGTGGGATTGTGTAGATTTTGTTAATGAAAGAATAAATGTGGAAATGCAAATTAGGAAAAACGCAGGATTGAGTACGTTAAGTATCGTGACGTGTGATGAATTGATTGGATAAGACCATGGTTGTTCCATGGCAAAGTGTGAAATGTAGGTATGGTATCATCCATCTTGAGTTGTGAAATGTAGGTATGGTATTATCCATCTTGAAGTGTGAAATGTAGGTATGGTATTATCAAATCCATCTTGAGTTAAGAAATGTAGGTATGGCATTTCCCATACCGAGTTGAAAAATGTAGGTATGGTATTTCAATGAGGAAAACCATACTGAGTTGTGAATCGTGGCATTGAGCAACGACGTACTCAATTTCGTAAGCCGTTTCCTAATTTGATTATAAGAAATAAAAGAGAAGTGATCCAAATGAAAGAGATTGAGTAGTTGTTACTGTTGAGCTCAACTATGTGAATTATTATAACAATGGTTGTGAATCGCAGGAAACTTTAGTAAATGTTTTGGTATTGTTTGGAAATATTATGTTTGGTAAGCATTACTTTTAACCTATGAACTTACTAAGCTTCAATAAGCTTACTTGTGTGTGTTTAATATTTTTATGTAGATTGACTTGAAGTGAAGTGGGTAGATCGAATCAACACAACAAAGCACACTATCCAGATCAATTCCGGTAGCTTTTGTTTTATGTTTGAAGATTTATATGGCATGTATAGAGTTTAAATGAAGTGAAGTAAAGATGTTATAAACTAGTTAACAACATTTTGTACTAAAACAGTTTTTGGTTAGTAGCAGTAGTTTGAGTTTGAAAATTTACCATAAATCATGAAAATCTAATTAGAGGTTGAATAAAATATGAAATTAAATCTTATTGAATCTAGTTTCACATAGAAGAAACAGTGTAAGCAAAAGGCTTTCATATCAGGAGATATTTGAATTTTTGTGAGACAAGGTCAGAGTGATTTTGAACTCCCCTGTTCTGATTTGTAAAAATCATTAAAAATTGTAAACAATTAATTAGGAATCATACTATATATGTATGGATTCCTTATTGAGTCTATTTTTAATAGAAATAAACGTATTTGTTATTTGAATTCTGTACATGGAGAAATTTGGTTCGTAGTGAACAGGGGTCAGAGCAGCCGAACCCTGAAACAGGGGAGATTTCAACTAATAAACTGTACTAATTGGCCCAACCAAAAATTCTAGAAAAAAATTAGTAAGTAGATATATGAGCCTAGATTTAGGGAAAATTTACGGATTTGGATTTCAAGTTTTGTAACTCGAAATATGATTTTTTTTACATCTATAACGCAGTTGGACAGCTTGTCTGGAAAGTGTGATATAAATTGTTTAAATTTGTTTAAGTGCTCAAATAAGTTTAGTAATGCCTCGTGCTCGACTCCGGCGACGGTCTCGGGTAAAGGGGGCGTTACAATTAATCTCCTAAAATTAGCCACATCTATTTAAATCCTTTCACATGAGTCCTTTTTCTTTCAATTCACAATCAAATTAACTAAATCAAAGAATTCAAAATTCACACATGCATTTTCACATATTCTAGACAATAAATATTACGTTCGAACATGTCGGTGACTCGGTTTAGCGGTCCCGAAACCACTTCCAAACTATGGTCAATTTTGGGATGTCACAGATGTATACCTAACCAAGGCAAGTAAGATGTTGGGGCTAGTGGAAGCAAACAACCAACTAGCACTATCTTGTTGTTTATACGCTAGAGAGATCAGATTCTCAATCTTATTGCCAAATTCATTCACTAAAATCTCTTGAATATTCATAGCACTTTTAATGTATTTGTTTAAATAATGACTTACAACAATAAAGTAAACTTGTTGTCATAACAAGTAATTAATCTAGCAATATCATAATAATCTTATTGTAGAATGGGTTGGTACCTTGAGTTGCAAACAACATTTGAGAATCATCCCCCGATTGCACACTGAGTCTATAAATGTTATAATTTAGCCTAACAAATGAAAGTGATGATCTTAAAATCAATTCTAACAACAAGCTTACTCAAACCCCAATTCAATAATTTCTAATTCTAGTTCGATACTATGATGAATAACACTCAAACAATATGAAAATATAAAAAAATACAAAAAAGAAAAGAAAAGAAATGAAGAAAGAACAAAATTTGATATATTTATCTTTATTTGCAAAACTGAAAATTTGTTTATGCAAATATTCGTATTTATAACTCAACTATCACACTCGAACTATTATGAATTAACTATCGACAACCTTTAACAAACTTACGCTACTTAGTTACACTAACTAAACAGTAATTAATATCTCTAACATATATACATGTATATCAATATATGTTTTAAGAAATTAAAATTCATATATAAATATATTTATATATATATATATGAAAAATATTTTAAAAATACTAATAAACTAAAATGTACATTAAAATATACTATATCAATACATCTCAAACAAGTTTTATATAATGTTGAAGAACAACTAGTTTTTCTCTGTAAACTAATTTTCATACTTAACTTAATGTAAGAGAATTGTTAATCTAAGAGTGCCATCAAAATTAAACAGATTTTGAGCCATTCATCATCATTTTAGATAAATTATTTTTCAGTCTCTAAGTCTTGCTTTTGCATTTCACCACAATAATATGATTCTAATAAAATAAAAAATATATTGATGGCAACATAATGTTGATAACCAAACATACCAAATATCAATTATAAATCTTGAGAATGACTAATATTTATCACAATTTATATTGATAAATCTATGTTTGAATTATCTCAAACCCTACAAACATATCTTTTATCTTGTAATTCTGTGTTTGATAGAGACGATAGATAAGAGAAAAGCTTTAGAAAAAGATACACAAATAAATCAATGGGGTAAGAGAGAACAATTGTGTTCATACAAATTAGTGGTTGAAAATGGGGATACGGGGAACAACATTGTCAATCACATTCAAAAGGATTATACTCTATTTAATTAAAATCCTAAATATTTTCAGATTTTGCAAGCTATATTTCTTTTGTTTTTACAATCTATTTATATATGATATTTACTCAGATATTTTTCAATGGTATAATTACATGCTACAAATATTTAATTATGATTACACATTTAGTGGAGTAAACAAATAAACTACATAATTAATCATTAAATTATGAGTAAATTTTTATTTTGGTCACTTAATTAAAAAATTTGTAATTTGATCACTGAACTATTCGAAAGTTTTTATTTAAATTACTGAACTGTTATGTTCCTTTTTTTTTTTATTTAAAGTTTTGCTAGTAAGCTCCAAGGGACGGTTTGATGATCGGTATGGTGGATCAGTATCCATCGACGAGTAGAAAAACATGTTTTAAATCCAAGTCGATCTGATAGTCAGTGTCAGAGATAAGAGAAAAAAGTTGTTTAGATTTTTATTTACAGATTTGTGACATCTAAAATTGTTTCATGAAAAATAAATTGAAATATGAAAGAGAAGGAGAAAAAGGGATTTCGATTGGTGCAGACAATGTTAACAGAGAAAGCTATATAGCATCAATTTTAATAACCCTATGACATGAATAAAAACTTTTGAATATTTCAGTGATCAAATTATAATTTTTTTAGTTAAATGATCAAAACAATAATTTAGTGACTAATGATACAATTTAAAAAAAAAAAAAGTCACAAATTAGTTTAAAATATTGCTAATGTCTAAAAACACGTAACATAAAGTCATCGTAAACTCACTTATGAAGTTATTTTATTTTAAAATGGATAATAATCCAATTAGATATTTATCATGAGAAGAAATAGAGAACAATTTTCAATATCATCAATGTGGACCTCTTCTCGTGGATTTAGGCTACAGTAGCTAAACTATATTTATTTGTATATATATTTTAATATTTAAATAAATCAAAATCTTTTAAAATTTTAAAAATCAAAGATCTAAACTGATCTGAACCAATGAGATTGATTCTAAATGATTCAGCTATTGCAGCTATTAGGCTCTATTCTAATTCATGTTTGAAAAATCAAAATGCTACACAAAAATTTTATATTAAATTATTGTGAAGAAAAATTAAAACCACTTTAAAAATTATAATTGTTCGATTAAATTTATTAAATTAACTCAAAATTGTAATGTGAGATAAAAAAATAAATTTAAGAGAACTATTTAAATTAGAAATAAAATTAGTTGAAACTTTATGATGAAATTGATAAATAAAGACTAAAGGACCCAAAATAAAGAAATATGTGAATGAAAATAATTAGTAGGCTAAGCCAAGAGGCAAGAAAAGGTTCCTCCCAAGCAAGCAATGTGGCTTTGGAGGCTCAACCAATTTTCTCATATAGGCCCAGCCCACTGCCAAAATCTTAACAAACTCTCTCAAGCTTGCTTTCCACCTGTCTAATTCAGGACTCCTTTTTTATTGGGTTTTGGATTCTAAAAATATTTTTCCACCCAATAAAAAATTGCGATAGAGAACGTATTTTTTATCTAAACGTGAAAACTAAGATTGTTTTAATTGTTTTTAGCTTTAATTTTGTATTTGAAAGTGAAAATTATTTTTATTTATATTAATTATTTAAATAATATATAAAATTAAATTAAATTATTTAAATATTTCATGTATCATTATATTAATTATTTAAAAATCATTTATTATTAAATTAATTTTAAAATATAATTTATTATTATATATAAGTTTTAAAATATTTTATATAACATTAATTTTATAAATAATGTATATCAATTAATTAAAATATATTTAAAATTTATATTTTATGTGCCATTATATTAAATTATTTAAATATTATATAACTTAAATAATTTTAACTTTTCACCATCTTGTCTAAAAAGAACATTTTAACCTTCAATCACATTTTTTTTAACAATAACGGAGAACACTAAAATTCACAAACCTCACTTTTTTATTGAATTTTTCTACCATACTTTTCAATTTTTTTCTAAAAGCACTTTTCAATGGACAACTAGCTCCTTAGACACATAAAAATAACGGTTAATTTATTTTTTGGCTAAGCAATGGCTCCATTGGGGCTTGAATTTTTTTTATCTAAGTTAATTCTTGAACTTAAAATTGTTTTGATATTGAGATTTAAACTAGTCAATTATATCCACATAGGGGCTTGGATTTTCTTTTTCCTAGTTTCCATACATACGCTTAACAATTGTTCTCTTATTGGAGCTTAAACTCTTTTTTTCTCCAACTTTTTTTAAGGAAATACTAAGGAATAACTTGGACAAAAAAGTCCAACTCCAATATGAGAATAATTGTTAAGTTAAAAAATTAACCTGGACAAGAAAAAAATTTAGATTCTAATGTGAGAACACTTGTCAAGTCCAAACCCTAAATGACGTATTAACCATATAAAAAACAAGCTCTCTCAAACATGCATCATTGCTTTCCACGATTAGGTTAATTCACTTTTTGAGGCACAAACATAAAAATTATTTTCGCATTATGGTTGAACTTTTTTTTTGGGTCTAATTTAGTCTTTAATATTTCTTTTGAAAAAAATTGCATAAAAAAATTCAAGCTTTAAAGTGGGAACAATTATCAAGTTTAAGGATAAACTTGGACCTAAACGAAATTCAAGCTATAATACGAGAGTAGTTACCTAGTTCATGAACTAATTTGAATAAAAAATTTTAAAAGAATTCATTGACTAACTTGAATAAAAGAATAAGAATTGCTAAGCTCAAAAAGTGGATTACCCCTTCAGTATCTTGAAGAATGAAATCAAATGATAATTTAGCTATTTTGCAAAGTTTTATCGATAAACAACAGTTCCTGCGACAATATATGTATTGCAAATGCTAATTTGCTACACAAATGCATACCAGTACATCAAATTCAAAACAGACAATGGAGTAGGAATGAGGCTGATACGATAGAGCAACACTATACATGCAAGGTTCCAAATGTTCATATTCATACAAAAAACCCAGGTCTCACAGAGATGTCTGATCATGTCAACTAAAATTATAATACAAACCCCAACTATATATAAGATTAAGGAAAACTAGGAGAAACCAGAAGTATGAAGAAAAGATTAATTGTGCACCGCATGAGATGGGAGAACATAGAGCCTGACCTCTCGACCAAACTGGCAATCTCCGAGCATATGTAAAGCATTCTTACTAGTGTAACCACATATTAAACAAGCTGCATCCACATATTAAACAAACTGGCATTGTTTCTTTGTAGCCCCTCCACGTTTCGAATAACCAACCAAATATGCGGTGTCGATGATCCCAAGATTCCTTTATGACATTATAAGCACTCCTAATAGTAAGTTAACCATTAGTGGACCACTTCCATAAACCTTAACTGGGAGAAAGGTATATATTGGAATCTGCCCAGACTGATAATTAGAAATTCTTTTAAGGTCACTAAAATTAAATTATAATTTTTATGATAGTAAAATTTAATAATTTATATTTTATAATTTTAAAGAATTAAATTAATTTTTTATTAATTTTAAAGAGACTAAAGTATAATTTTATCTTTATTAATTTAAAATTTTTCACTACACCTCTGGACAACAACTAGCAAAATTTTCATAATATTCTTGTTCATAAATCTTATTGAGAAATAATCATAATGTTCTTGTTCATTCTAAGCTCTTCAACAATTTTTCATTAATTTTAAGTTGCTTTTTGTACAATATCGTACATCTCAGCCTCGTACTACAACTGTTCGACCATTCTCTAATTCATTTTCAATTTTTCAGTGAATGATTCCTTTGATAATCTTAATGTAAAAATTAGAGAATAATTAATGTTAAAATAAATTATGAAAAATAGAATTAAAAGATATAAAATTAAAATAGGAAATTAATAAGGTTAAAAACCTTAAACTATTAACGATTTGATTTATAATAGTTTGTTGTGTTTCATCATCCCAGTACGAATTCTATTTATGGGCCTTCATACATGCATAAAATGGAAGCAAGAAAGATGGAATTTGAATATTGATTTTATTTTATATAAGTTATTTCGTAATAGTTGTTTTATTTCTCATAAATTTTAACTTAATATTCATAATCAATATTAAGGATTTTTCTATTGCCTTTTATATTGACATTAAAATGTAAATATGCTTCCTTTAATGTATTTATTGTTGTATTTGACATCAATTTACTTCAAAATTATAATCTATGAATGCTGTCGATATAGCAAATTAATAAGGTTAAATATGAAACGAATTGTTGATATTATAATTAAGCAGTAAATATTCACTATTTATTATTGTAGTAATTAATTGATTTAATTATAAATCGTATTAGTAGTAAATTATAATTCAAAATAGAGCATCAGGAATCAATAATGCAAATACAAAAAAGTGTATTGAGGAGTTCATTAGAATGTTTAATAATTTAAAACAAGTATTTTGAAATTTAAACAACTAACCTAAAATTCAATGTTTTCTTCCTTCTTTTATAATATGAGTTAATTACATTATATATCCTCAAACTATAACCTTATATATAAATTGGTCTCAAAACTTTAAAACATTCTAAGTACATCCTCAACTATCGATGCTATATTAATAAAGTTATTTCATTTCTAAAATCATAATTTAACCGTTAAAAATGATATGCCAAATCTTATGTGTGACAAAGTTTAAAATGAAAAGTTTAAAAAATTATAAAATGGATATTATAAAAATATTGATTTTGAGGTTTGAAGCTTTTAAAAGGTTTTATCGCTCACTCTTTTTTATTTTTAGTTTTACTTTGAAAAGTTATATGATAATATTTTACTTTAAAATTTTTATTTTAAATTATGTCACATAAGATTTGACATGTAATTTAGCGATTAAATTAACGGTTTTAATAATTGAAGGACTTGATTGATATAAAACTAATAGTTTGAGGATGTAATTAGAATGTTTTAAAGTTTGAAGGCTAATTTAGAATAAGGGTTATAATTTGGGGATGTTTGGTGCAATTAAATCTTACCCGATGCAAAATTTAATTTTGTAGAAAATTTTATAAATTTTTAAGATTTTACAAATAAAATTATTGTTTATAAATAGCTTTATGAGATATTATTGTGTATATTATGAAGAGCAGCCCAATTATTGTCCAACCATTGTAAAAAAAAAACGACTTGAATTACTTATATTTTCAATAGACTTCGCGCAAATTGTAATAAGAAAATCTTTTATTATTTTAAAAGAACAAAAATTAATAAAAAAATTATATATAAAATTTTTATCGGAGGTAATTAGATTGTTTGAGTAAATCTTATAAATTGTTTATAATTCTTGGTATTTATGAAAATAATTTATTTATTTTAGTATTTTTATGTTTGTTTTAAAATTCACATTTTAGATTCATAATTTTTCCTTTTAATAAATTATTTTTCAAAATTGAAACTTAACCTGCCTTACCGCTACATTCAACATATATTGGTGGAAATAAACTTTATACTTTATTGTTTTACAAATAATTTTATAAAAGCAGTATTTATAAATTTTTATATTTATATTTTTATACAAAATTTTACTTTTTTATTTACTTTTTAAACTAAGTATTATAGAATATTAGTATGGTCTTTGCCTACGCTTTGTGTTGAATTGATTATTTATTTTTGACTAAATTACAATGTAAAAATTTAAAGGCTAAAATTATCTCAAAGATTTTGTACTCTTTGTATATTTAGAATTTAGCTTCTCTATTTTTCGAATTCAAAATTTAGGTCCATTTATTAACACTGTTAGAAACTCTTGTGTTGGTGTGGCATTTTGAAGAAAATAAAATAAACTTGGTATCCATATACCAAAAAATATCGTAATGATCTGAATTTAATAAAAAATTTAATAATGCTAATAATTCTTAAAAATTCACATCATTTTAATTAGAATAAAATATTTAGACTAACTAATGACATTATAAAAGTTGAGGTATCAAATTATGTCAAAATTAAAGTATATAAATTAAATCTAAATTTAAATTTGAATGAAATATAAGGATCAAAATTTAAATTTACCGGATGTATTTTGGTTTCACTTTAGAAAAACAATGAAATAAATATTTGGAGAGGAAGAATTAAAGTGATATGAAATTGGAGAAGAAATAATTACATTAATGTATGTAGTTTATAAATAAATTTGTTTAAAAGCAAAAAAAAAAAAAAGAAAAGAAAAGAAAAGGTTCTGATTCTTCTTTCTTCAGGTCTCATAGGAGAATCAACAACAGCTACCCAGAAAGACCCTGTTTCTTCTGCTCATGATGATGGGTCTGCCCAAATCAAACCCTCCCCCCCCCCCAATCCCTTACAGCTACAGCTAAGCTCCCAAATCACCCAAACCACGTTAGGCTTAATTAATGCTGGTGATGAGGTGATGCTTATGAACCCAATTTAACATTGCATCAAATGATGTATTGGTTTTTACTGATGATGCCATCCCTTCCTGGACAGTGACTATGAATTATAGGGTGGAAAATTTTCCACCTGACTTGGGGGGTGGGGCAAGCACACTCATTCCTTATGTAACTAAGAATAAATACATAAGCAACATACCTAAATTTTTTATTAGTTTATTTCTAACATACAATTGGTGTTGTTTGTTCTCTTTCCAGGGAAGTTAACCATTAAATTCCCCTGGAAATTCAAAAATATTATTTCATAATAACACAAAAGGCTGGAAAACCTTCCAATGACAAAATCCCTTTTCCAAAAACTTTTCTCATCCTTTCCTTTGCATGTAAGATAACAATGTGAACTAAGACCTTGGAAGGCCATAAATACACACATCAAGAATAGAAAGAAAAACCCAGAAAGACAGAATTGCTTTGTGCAACCCTAGAAAGCCATACTTTTCTGCATATCTTGGTTCATGTATAATAATATATATGATGGTTTCGTAACCATTACCCAAATAAATCAAAAGAAAAGAAAAACATCTAAAAACCAGAAGAAGAACATGTCTCTAAGCGCACCTAGAGCTAGGGTCAATGGGGTCGATGGGGCCAATGGGGCCAATGGTGCAACCCCTGGGAGGAACTACCAGCATTACTGGTGCTACCAGTGCCATCAATTTGTTCGGATTGCCTCTACGAATCCTCCGGAGGAGGTTGTCTGCCCTCGATGTTCTGGTCAGTTTATTTGCGAGATGGAAATCAACAGGCCTAGGATGGTTGACTTCACTGCTTTTGATCCATCCCCTGAAGCTCGTCTGTTGGAAGCACTCTCTCTTATTATGTATCCTCCAATCAGGCTATTCGGTCTTGGTAATTCTGATAACCAAGAACCTCAGGAAAGGCGTTGGTTGAGTCGTCCGAACAATTTACCAGAATCCGAAGGTGAAAATTTGCCTCGGGAGCGTCTTCGTAGGCGCAGAAGCCGGAGTTTAGATGGAACTGATGATAGAGAACAAGAACCTGAATCTCTAGGCCGTCCTACTTGGATTATTGTTCGGCAGCCGGGTTCTTTTAGCCTACCCGAAGCTGAACCAACTTTGCCACATGAAATCCCTGCACTCCGTGGCCCTGGTCTTGATCCAAGGAACTTCTTTTTTGGACCCGGACTAAATGAGTTGATAGAACAACTGACACAAAATGACAGGCCAGGTGTACCCCCAGCCCCGGAGTCAACTATCCACGCGATTCCGACAGTAAAAATCACGGAATCGCATCTACGCGACGACTCGCAATGTCCGGTGTGTAAGGAGGAATTCAAGGTTGGTGGGGAGGCAAGGGAGTTGCCTTGTAACCATATATACCATAGTGATTGCATTGTGCCTTGGTTAAGGCTTCACAATTCTTGCCCTGTTTGCCGCCATGAGTTGCCGGTTAGCAGTACCGATGAACAATTGCCGGTTAGCAGTACCGATGAACTATCTAGCAGTGACTATTTTTCCGAACCTGAGGTTTCTTCCAACGACGGTAGAAGATGTTGGAGGCTTAGGCAACTGGCTAGCAATTTGTGGCCTTTCCATCGGAGGCATCGGAGAATTAACCCACAGACTGACGAGTCCCCTGGTAATGAAAATTAATTCCAAGTGATTTCATTTTATACATGAAATATATATTGTATTAATCAATTAAATAAGATGAGGCCTGAACTTGATTTGATTTTGTGAAAACATTAAGCTGTCCAAAGATGATCATGAAACAAATATTATGCTCAGTTAATTAGATTTTTATGATGCAGCCATTGATGTAAATCATATATTATTGCTATTTATAGAAACTGAAATCCTGTTTGACTATGTTTTCCAGCAGTTGAACTTGAATCAAGGTCGCATCGTTGCTGTATTCTTTAGGATTTTTAGGCAGCTATTCACTTCAAAATAACTGTCTGTAAAATCACTAAAAGCTGCAAAACATCAGTTTCATCATCTCTCCCAAATACTTGTTTTAAGGAACACAATGTCGAATTGATTCAACCGAAAACTAGTGAATTATCGGATCTAAGATGTTGATCTTTGAAGCTCTTTACATTAACATCCATACCAATATATATGTTTTAAGCTCTTTACATTAAAAATGTGATCAATTTAATCTTCAATCCTTTTTTTTTTTTTTTGGAATAAGAAGTGAAAAAACACTGCAAATATGCCGCTAAACCATGACAGCAGTAGCGCGATTATAAGGCGCTCCATCTCGATCACGATCAATCAAAGCCCGGAGAAACCCAGGCATAACAGCAACGACTTGAACGGGTGGCGGCGCATTCACCCCTGCTTTCGCTAAGCTATCCGTTACTTGGTTAGGCTCGCGCAAAATATGCTGGAATCGAACATGCCAAGGCCTTTCCAGCAGCTTCGAGATGACCCACACTAAAACCATGCTCCCATCCATTTTTTAAACATTGGTGCTGTAATATCTCCATTTACAATCAACAGCGAGGTTGAAAATTTTCTTAAAAGGTGAGAAGTAAATTATAAATGTTTGAGGGAGTTAAAATGCAAAGGGACTATCTGTTTTCTATCGTGTACAATGAACTTACACAGATCTTAGACTACTGTTAAGTCCGTTCATGTCGGTATAAGTGCCTAAGCAAACGAAGCGAGTCCAAGCATTTAGTTTATTTTTCCCACGAACCTGATCGACATTAACACAAGTACGGAATCCATGAAAATTCATCATATACCGCAATAGAATAAATGAAGACCAGAATGAAGGCCCAGAAAAGTGAATGAACAAAAGCTGCCGCCGGCGGTGAAAAATAGAATAAAAACAGATGACAGCAAAAGAAAATAAATTTAAATATCTAAATAGCCCGTACACTTTAAAAAATAATAATAATAAAAAATAAAAAAAATCAAGGGTGTGTTTGATTAATATAAAAATTTCAGTTATTAAATAAGATAAGTAACGGTTATTTAAGAGATAAAAAGTACAAAATTGATTTATTTTATTAAAAAATTAAAATGAATTGTTTTATTAAAAATGAAATAATTAAATTACCATATATTTTTTATTCAAAATTATCTAAAATAATATAAAATATTATATTAATAAGATTAAGATTAAAAATATTTAAAATAATAATATTTAGTTTTATCAAACAATATAATTATATTCCGTATTTATATTTATTAATTTATCAAACAACTTTTTAATATAAATTCAACAATTATAAAATTTAATAATAAAATTTAAGTATTTAAAATTTTTTATTTATCAAACACACCTTAAATCTTTCAAAAAAAATTATATCCAATTGAGCATTTGAATGGTTGAAAATCCTAACAATTAAGCCCTTTGGTTGTTAATGTAAGGGTTTTGTTTTTAATTTAGTTTACTTTTTTCCATATATCATGTGAGTGTTTTTTCCTTTAAAAAGTTTTAAAAGAAGCATAAAAATTATTAAAATTACAAAAATATAAGAAATTACAGAAAATTATTAAAAATAATAGGAATTTACAAAAAATATATATATAAAAATGATATAAAATTATGAAAATATAAAAAAAACTATAATTCTTTTTCTAAGTATTAAAAAGTACAAAATATTATAAAAAGTACAAAAACTATAATTCTTTGCATTGCTCGCAAGTGTTATCTCTCCCACTATCGTAAAAACCCGTTAACTATCATGAATATCATCAACGACAATGCTATCGCAAACAATGATAGTGCTAGCATTTTCAACTAGGTTTTCATCAATTTCTTTTCTGATTTCTATATATATTTTGATCAATAATGATGATGATAAAATGATGATTGTGAAAGAACTAAGGTGGTGAAATAGGTTGGGAGGGCAATCCACAATTTAAGGATATATACAAAATTTTAGATTTTTATATTTATATATATTTATAAATTTTGTAAATTTATAAATCTTTTATTATTTTAGAATTTTTATATTTTTTATAATTTATATTCTTTTTGCAAATTTTTTATTTAAACAAGTTATTCAACTATAAATAGATGAATTAAAGTAAAATTATCAACAAATCACGATATTTGACATGGTGGTTACTCACTTAGTGTATTAACTATATGGTTGGAGATTTGATTCTTACTCATAATAGTAAAACACATTTTGTAACTAGCTCCTTATCTCTTTAGGATAACATCTAAATATTATAAAAAAAAGTTAAATTCTGAAAAAATGTATGTTTAATACAAACCCACGTATCTATAACAAATATTGTCCTAAAATTATAATATCTCAATTCAAATATTATCCGAATTCAAAATATCTAAATTCGATGTTGCGAATTTCAAAAACAGAGGATTTTCCTATAGAAAACTTTGATTTGCTCAACTTCCACAACAACTTCATCTATACAGAGTCTGAGTGGGACCAAAGATCCAAAATTTAGACCCCAGCATCCCATATATTGAATACAGAAGAGATGGGGTCCCTCTGAATAGACATAGTCCAAAGTGAGCAGACTAGAGATGAAAGCAATGAACCAGGAGGGAGTACCAAATACAATGTAGAAGAAACAATTGGGGATGGGAACCCATGCCTTCCATTCCACTACAGGACAACACATATGGTTCACACACTTGGATAATGCTCAATGTAATTTGGCCTAAATCACCTATATATCCTTCTTGCTTGTTTAACAACCCCATTTCATCACTTATTGTGCCTCTTAATCAGTCATATATGTATACATATGTTGATATGCAAATATAAAAGAATATTAGAAATTAATTTAAAATATTAAAATTTTATAGCTATCAATTATAATAATTATAATAATACTTGAATTACTTATTACCTATGCTCATGAAAGATTGTCGGTTTTTGTCATGAAAAACCTATACACTTGAAAAGGCATGTCATGAACAAGTTAGCAACATCTAAATCTAGAGAAGATTTGGATGTTGGTGGTCCATTAATGGAAATTACTATGATCTTATGGCAGATAGTATGAACTGTGAATTTTTTAATATGGTTTCAAGTTTCAACAATGTCAATAATTTCAGTAAAAGTATCGTAAAAGTCTTTGTATTAGGAATTTGATTGTATTTTGCCCCTTTCACTTAAAAAATAAAAATAGGCAAACTAGTCCTTCTACATTAGATTAAAGACCAAATTAGTTCTTTCTATTAAAAATTTCATCCATTTATACTGTTAAAGATTGGTGTAGTTGATAGAATAATCAGATAATGACATGCAACATGCCACGAACACCTCATGCTGATGTATAATAACCAATTTCTAACAACAGAAATGGATACAATTTTTATTAGAAGAATTAGTTTATTTTTTGATTTAATGTACATGAATTAATTTACCAATTTTTGAATAAACAGAATAAAATATAATTTAACTCTTAATACAAGTTTGCATTATAATTTTACCCATTTCTAAAATAATAAACAATATAAACAGGGGGTCTCCCTCACAGTTTCCAAAGGCCAGAGAAAGTAAATGGAATAGGTGTAGCATGAAAAACCCTAGCATTTAACAAGAAAAAAACTTATTTCTTCCATTGATTATTGATAACATTGAAAATGACACACTTAATTTGCATAATTTATACATAAATTGAATGTATAACACCCCCCCCCCCATTGGAGAATCCAAAAAAATGTTTTCATCTCCCTGTGGGATTTCTAAAATACACTTGAATTAAATATATATGAAATATATGTCACTGTCAGTAACATCTTCAAGCAACAACTGAAGATCATCAATGAATAGGAATGGACAAAAAAAAAAGAATGGTTAAATCCCTTGACTTTGCCTTAGGGAAAGCTCCATAGACGAATATCACTTAATTCCTCATAAAAATCATCCATCACTGTCGGTGGATCAAATGGAACTAAGTTGAACATTTGATCAATGTACTTTGGAGATTGTAGGTCATCAAAGGAGGTGTACCATGGTTCCATCATGGAAATAGACTCAAGTGATTGTATCAGTGATACATCATCAACTTGATCAGACGGTGAAGAAGCCATTGATGGGGAAGAAACTAATGAGGATGGTGTAGGAGATACTGGTGGGGTGGTGCCACTGCTAATGCCATTGTCAGGGAAACAATTAGCTGCTGCGGCAGCAGCAACTCTTTGTATTGATTTAGGAGACATAATGGTATCGGGAATGTAATCAAGGGATGTGTTAGGGAAGTTGAGACTTGCAGAAGAACCTTTGAGGCATAACAGTGCAGCATCATAGGCTCTAGCAGCTGCTTCTGGCGTAGAATAAGACCCTAACCAAATCCTTGTTTTTTGATTTGGTGCCCTAATCTCTGATACCCAAGAACCCCAGCTCCTCATTCTTACACCCTTGTACTTCTTCTTGCATGATGATGATGACGGTGTCATTTGCTTTGATGCTTCTGCTTGTAATATCTTTTGTTGATCCCTTTTCACCATTGCCAACGACAAACTTTCAAGGAAAAAAAGATCAATATAAGTTGATGATGAACAAATTGCAGTGTGTACTTGTTGAAGGATCAAATGCTTTTGGTTTTTTCTTCTTTTAAAGAGATGAATGTGGGGTAGTATTTATAGATGGGGGGGGGGGGGGTGAGGGGCTTAAGTTAGAAGATCCCTTGGTCAATCACTATGGTTCCACATATATGAATATAAAAAATAAACATAGAAATGGCTGACAGACAGATATTTTAAAGCTTTATATTAATGGAAATCGATATCACTTTCCTGCTCTATGGCTATGGCTGGCTGGTATAGTAAAATATTTTTAGGTAAACTATACCTATTAATCATTAAATTATAGGTTAATTTTTGTTTTGGTCACTTCAATAAGAAAAATTATAAATTGATCACTAAATTATTTAAAAAATTTTATTTAAGTCATTGAATTATTCAAAAAAAATTTATTTAATTTACCGGGTGGTTAAATTTCTTTTAAAAGAAAGTTTTGCCGATGAGCTTTAAGCGACAATTATTCGGTAATTTGTACGGTGGATAAATACCCGTCGACGGGTAAAAGAATCTACTTTAAGTCCACGTCGATCTAACGATTAACGTCAGAGATTGGAGAAAAAAACTATTTGAATGCGGTCCACTGATTCGTAATGTCCTCAGTAAAGAGCCTAAATTGTAGAAGAGAAGAGGAAAGAAAGTCTTTGATTAGTGCAAATATTGCCAACAAAAAAAACCATATAGCATTAATTTTAACACTCCAATAATTTAAATAAAAATTTTCAAATAGTATAGTGACCAAATTGTAACTTTTTTTAATTAAGTGGTAAAAACAAAAATTTACTAATAATTTGGTAATTAATGATGTAATTTATCCAATATTTTTATACCAAATGCAGTGAAGAAATGTCAATTTGCGAACCTCTTACTCAACCTACTTGTTGATTAGAGGTCAAATAGTTTATGTTCATTGACAAATTACAGCTAGAAACCATTTTTGAAACATTCAATATTACATCATTAATGTGGACAAGTTATTCCTTAAAGACTTTCATTTGTAGAAAGAATTCATCAGCTTCAACGTATGCAATTAGTTTCCACATCCCAATGGCTATATCTCTGCTGTAACTTCTAATAGAAATGGCAGTTGAATTGGATTTAATGCACTTCAGGAACTCCACATGCAGACATGCAGTAATCAAAGACTAAAAATATTATTAAAAATTTGAAGTTAAAATGGCTGTTTGCAGAGTTTCTTAGACTTACCTAGCAAGCCACCTCCCACCCCAGTTGACACCCAGCAAACTTCTTTATTATTATTATGTTTTATTGTTCATGTCATGGCTAAATACTCTTTTCTTTATTTGATATATGCTAATATGTTTAGAGAAAATGGGGGAGAGAGAAACATAGGATTCTTCATAGGCACTTTCCAGGCTTTTTATTAATCAGCTGTTAGGGTGGATATATTTAAAAGATTTTAGAATATCATATCTTATATAGGTAGAAAAATGAAAAACTTTTAAATATAACATGTATAATAGCTCTTATATATGGATTTAAGGGAGAATGTCAGACATTTTTTCATATTAATATTCAATTATAATTGAGATATGAAAAAAACACAATAAAACAGTCATTGCAATGTAAGATATTTCTAAAAAGAGAAAAGAAAGATAAAGGCAGGCAGAGCCAGCTATTGCTGCTCTGTCTCGCAGCTCTGAAACCGCGTCTCTCGGCCATCAGTTCTCATGTAAACATTAAAAAAACTCAAATTTCTGTTTAAAGTATGTAGAGTGAATTAAAAAACACATGAATTATCAACCGTTTGAAGCTGTTTTGGTTAGCTGCTTAGGCATGCATGACTTGACTTTGTTCCCAAGTTTCTCACTCGGGTACTGCTAATTGCACACCCAAAATCAACTACTGGTCTATTGCTTTTTGCCTGTCATGGGGGTGCACATGCATTTCAACCTCTTTTTGGGGGACAAATTACCCTTTCTAATGTCAGGATTATGGACCAAAACACGTATATAGATGGGATGAGCCAAATATTAGTTGGTTGTATTTGGTCGTGTAGACATTGTCAGGCAAATGGGCATTGATATGCCTAGCAATGTAGAAAGGTCAAGAAAGGCAGAAGATAAGGAAACTGTTTGTAAGGCAATAATGTGGAAATGAATACACATTCTACTGAACAGTAAAGCACTTGAAATTCCATTTTGGTCATGAACTTTATAGTTTTGAATACGTACAAGTATTAAGAAAAAGATAATAAAGTGTTTTGTATATCTGCATATGCAATAAAGTTTGATAATGAGAAAGGGCAGTGACAGACAGAAAATAAGTAACGTGAACACGCTCTGAAATGCTGTTCCCAATGATAATTCATGTGGAAAAAAGAAATAGTATCGGCAACCCGTACAAATCTTGCGTCTCCCTGGTCTCTTTCCCATCCTGCTCATTGTCATACACTTGGGAAAACACTAATAATAAATAACAAAAGAATGAATCAAGAAGGCATCCCTTTCTTAAATTAATTGTGAATTATCACCCACTATTTAGCGAATAATACCATCAACGACGACTGTCATATTAAGTTCATCTCATGTAATGATCTCAGTTTCACATACTCAGAAACCCTCGTAGAAGTCACATCTAAACAACTCCCCAAGCTTACTATCCTTTAGGAAGGGGCTTTTTTATAAAATAGCAGCCCTAAAAAATAAATTAATTATTAAAATAACCCACCCTTTTAATTATGTACAAAAATAATTCATTTTCTATAGTGAAAAATGGTGAGCCATATGATATAGCATCACTACTTTGCCAAGTCAGCCAGAGGTATTAAAAAATTATTTTTTGTTGGAACCATGTTGAATGGTGCCACCAATATAAAATACTAGAGAAATACTAAAAAATTTAGAAAAATGGGAGACTTAAAAAAAATTTCCATTTTTGGGTGGAGCCATTCTAAATGGCGCTACCATTTTTCTGATTTGTCATGTTCTTATATTTTTTTTTACTTTTTTTACTTTTTTACCCTTTTTCTTATATTTTGTCTCTTTCTTAGATTTTTTCTTTTTAAGTTTTATATTATTTTCTTAATTTATTTTGCTTATTTAATTTATATTATTAATTTTAAAATTTATAATATATATTTAAAATGTTTTATAATATTTTTTAAAATTTTAATTATTATTTTTAAAAATATTTTTAACTTTATATATATATTTGTGAAATTAATTTTTATAAATTTTAAAAATATATTTTTCAAATTAGTTTTGAAATTATTAGTTTTATAATATTTGAAATGTATGTTTAATATTTTATTAATTTTACATACAATTTTAAATATTATTTTTAAATTCTTTTTATCATTAGGTATATATATTTGAATTTTAAAGTTTAAATTAAAATATATATATTTATTATAACTAATCACATTATGTCGTTGATGTGACTATTAATAAATTTAAATATAAATATAAATTTTAAAAATATATATATTAAATATTATTTTATAAATATTAAATTTTTTTTCTTTTTTGACTCTTTTATTGTTTTGTTTTTTATGTTTAATTATTATTATTAACTTTAAAAATTTGAAATATTTTATTAATATATATATATTTGTAAATTTTAGATATGTATTTTGAGATTATTTCTTAAAATTTTAAACACAATTTTAAATACATTTAAAAATTATAATTTTTAATAATATAAGAAATCATAATATTTTAGATATTTTTTAAAATTTTGTCTTTTCCTTTTTTACTTTTTGAAATTTTATGTTTTTTCTTATTTTATTTTTTTATTTGTTTTATGATTAATTTTAAAAATTTTGTAATGTATATTTAAAATGTTTTATAATATATTTTTATAATTTTAAATATTATTTTAAATTCTTTTTTAACATTAAAATATGTATTTAAATTTTAAAGTTTAAATTAAAACATATATATATTTATTATAACTTGTCACATCATGTCAATTGATGTGGCTATTAATAAATTTAAATATAAATATAAATTTAAAATATATATATTAAATATATTTTTTATTATTTTGACTCTTTTATTGTTTTGTTTTTAAAAAAAATTGTTATATATATGGGTGGGGCTTGGTCCCCCTTGTATAGATGAAGAAGTTGAGTAAGGAAAAAAAAAATACGTTTGATAAAATTTTATTTTTTGTTTTTATATTTTATAGTTAATGTAATATAATAAATAATTGTATTGTATGTTTGTTTTTTATATTATACAGATTTGAAGATGTCTTCGGAGTAAATCTGGATCACACTTCATCGATGATCGATTTAAACAGTAAAATTTATTATAAATTAAAAAAATTCGGTTTAGTTTCCTAATTTTTTTTGCTAATCGCTACTCTGTTGAACATGTTTTGACCGCTTTAAAATACTTATATCTAATTAGTTGTTATTTAGCTTCATTGAACATTTTAGATTATTAATTTGATTATACTTTGTAATACTTTATTTTTGTTATAATTGATTTAGATATACATTATTTGTAATTGTATTTGTATACTTTAAAAAAAGTTAGTAGCACTCACCTCCAAACATCTAATTTAATCACACAAATTATAATAGAATAGATATATTATAAAAATAAATTAGGATATTTTCATTTTTTAAATAACTACCCTTAAAATCGACTTACTTAAAACTTTACTCTATTTTTACTAATTTCATACTTAATTTATTAGGCGGTGTGTAGGGATTAATACATAAAACTATTACTTGACGAGCTTGATTTATGAAAAAAATTCTTTTAATTTTAATATATATATTATTAAAACAATAATAATAAAAGTTAATATATTTGATTATTTACTAGTTAATTTATAAATAACTAGAAAACATAAGTATTTGTTTAAAAATACTTTATGTTTTTAAATTTTATCACATAAAAAATATTAGTATTCCTTGAAAAACAATTTTTCGCTATTACTCACTTTAAAATTTGAATAAGATATCATAAAATTTTAAAATTAGAAATATATACGTATTGTAGCCATTGGTGTCAAATTGAACTTGCTTGAACCAATCATCTTCTCTTGGGTTGCTTTCTGGTTTGGACTTATTTTTTACACTGGTGGAGTTTGAGTTGTTGCTCAATGAATTTCTTTTTTTTTTTGTAATTTTACTAGTCCCAGTTCATATTCCTATAATTTCTCCCATTCTTTTATTATTAATATATTTATTTTAATTAATTTAATGCTTAACTATGGTTAGGATATAATAATCACATTTGATTTCTACGTGTTATTTTTAATATTTTATGACAAATTTTCATTCTATTATTAATATATCATTACTTATTTAATTTAACTTAAATAAAAAAAAAATACTTAGAATGGTTACGTTGGTATAATATAAGTGTGATGTTTTTGTTTCTCAACCTTTCAATTTTACTCTTGAATATATTTTTTATGTTTAAATTATATAGATAATTGATTTATCATATTTTTTAAAAATTTACCATCTGAGATGGTTATCGGGTTTTGAAGTTGTGGTGTCATTTTCTTAAGTACGATCCGGACGAGCGGGTCATGCCATACTTACGGTTGGCCAGATTTGGGGATGTCGCATTGATCCGGAGGTTTGACTTGAGGCAAAACTTACTATCCGCCTTGGTTGAGCGGTGGTGTACGGAGACCCACACCTTTATTATGCCGTGTGGGGAGTGCACTATCACATTAGAAGACGTCGCTATGCAACTTGGGTTACGAGTTGCAACTATTAATTTTAAATATAATTTTAACACTAAGTAATACAAACTTTATTTCTAAAAGATCATAATATAGACAAATCTCAATTACAACATTTAATTTCTTTCAGACTGTGAAGATTGGTCAGTGTAGACGTTTCCATGGGGACATTTGCTCCGATTGTGGCCAACTGTTCTACATATGGTACAACGCTTTGGATCGACTTGTTATCTTACATCCATGTCGTTTCGAATCCTCGTTTTTGTCGGTCTACCTTTGACTCTCCTACGTAGTGACTGATCAGGCAACATCTCGAATGCAGGCGATTGCACTTCCCATGTCGATATATCCCTTAATACAGGGAACTCGTTACCCCAAATACGCAACGTACGTTCAAGTGTGTATACATCATTGATATATTGTTTGACATTCAAACTATAGGTAGCACAAGCTGCAACTACATGAGCACACGGGTATCGTAGTGCTTGGAACATCCCGCACTCACACCGCCTGTTTCGGAGATCAACTCCATAGGACCGTGGCGGGATCCTTGACCGACGATTGATATACTCTGTCACTGGAAAAGTTTCCAAATTTTGAGAATATAGTTCTACATTCATCAACCTAGCCCTTTGAGTGTTATCTTTCATGGCATCTCTGATTTTTTTGACGTACACGTGTCCTGCCTCTAACTGTTTTGCTTGTTTCAACCTCATTTTTGGCATTAAGATTGCTAACCTGTAAAATGTAGCTGAAAAAACAGCTGAAATTGGCAAGTGACGTGTACGCCTTAAGACAGAGTTAACGGCCTCAACAAGGTTAGTTGACATATGGCCATAACGGTACCCCTCGTCAAAACATTGAGCCCATTACCACAGCTCCATGCTTCTCAACCATTGTGTAAGAGAAGGTTTGCAGCCCACCATATCAATCTCTAACCTCGCTAGCTTATGTCTAAATCGGTGTGGTTCCAGCTCGTACCCTATGTATATATTCCGATAAAATGCGTTAAACTTAGGAAATAGACTAGAAATAATTACAAATACGAATTTAAATACAATATTTTTACCCATGTTGACAATTCGTTTGCGCCAATCTTTGTTCTTATACTCATTGTGGAAGTTCACAGCGATGTGACGAATACAATAGACAGACATCCACGGAACCTCCGATTGCCGAATTGCAGCAACAAGACCCTTTGATCTGTCAGATATAATACAAATGTTGTCTTGCCTGACAACATGTCTCCGTAAGTTTCGAATGAAATATGCCCATGATTCAGAGTTCTCCGACTCTATGATGGCAAAAGCGATTGGTAGTACATTTCCATTACCGTCTTGTGCAACCGTAATCTGAAGTATCTGCGTGTATTTTTCATAAAGCCATGTTCCATCAACTTGCACTACCGGTTTGCAGTGGGAAAAGGCCCTAACACATGGATCGAAAGTCCAGAACAGTCGACGAAACACTCTTTTTCCCAGTTCCAATTCTCCATTAGGGCTTCTATAAGGCAACGTTTGCAAGTCCACGACAGTTCCTGGGACATACTCTACCATTGATGAAACCCAACTCTAAAGTTCATTGTATGACTTATCCCAGTCGCCGTAAAATTGTTGTATGGCCATTTGTTTCACCCACCACGCTTTCCTGTATGACACTTTGTACTGAAATCGAGCTTGCATGTCTGCAATCAATGTCGACACAGGAATGATTGGGCTATCTTTCACCAGTGGCATGATGCAGTTGCAAATACTTTTGGCATCCAATTTTCGGTGGTCTTGAGACATGCGTGCGACAGTACATGTATGACGCCCTTCTAATTTTCGTATTTGCCACTGTTGAGTCCTCTGTATAAATGTAGCACGAACTCGCCAACCACACCCATCGTCGGCTCTCCAACATTCCCCAACGTATAATGTCAGTGTAGATTTGGCAACCTTGTAATTAATCGACAACTTCATGTTGTATTGTTTGATGGCAAACACACAATCCGCCTTCTTCTCGAACTGTTGCCCAACGAACAACTCGTCGAACTGTGAATTTGACGCCAATCTATGAGCAGGTACTATATCAGCGTACTCAGGGAACTCGGATGCATGTGCTGCATCTAGATCTACATTCAACATGTTGCCCCCAGGTTCATTTCGTAAAATAATACCATGACTCGGGTTACAGAATGAAGGGCCGTGAACATCTTCAACCTCCTCCGAGCCTTCATCATCGATATCGTCCGGAACCTCATCAACATCGGGGTCACTAAAATCTTCAACATCTTGATCAAAATCTTCACCATTATTGGTCATTTCTCTGATATTTGTCTCAGTGCTTATTATCACCTCCGGATGTATTTGTAGACGGGGACCGAGGGTTGGGTTGTTGTACGAACTCCGACCATAATTAGGAATTTTGGGTATCTGCGACGTTCCACCGCATTCTAATTAGCCTGTCCATACAACATTAAGATCAAAATCAAATTCGCGATGTTGACTTATTGGGCTAACATTCTCAACAGGCTCTAAGTCTGCTAACTCAGCATATAATTCAACTGGTTAGGGGTTCACACTCCCAGTGGACCATCATATTTCCATCATAGTGCTCAAGTCATCATCATCTAACAGTTGCATCGCACAAAATTTGAACGGATCTGTAGAGATTGGAAACTTGTAAAATAATTTGGACATCGCCCTTCCACAACAGATAGCCATTTTCGCACTGATCTTCCTTTTCATTTCTGCTAGCTTCACATTTTTTTTGAATCGCAAACCTACTCTTTGCCGGCCTTGAAATACACAGCCAATATCACCTTCTACAATTTCACCATAAAAAACAACATACACCAAAAACACCTCATTATTCATTTTTAACAAATTTTTTAAACTTTTCCACTTAACATAACAACTACACCACTCTATATATAGAAGAGAACCAAGAGGTGGAGCCATAAAAAATGATTCCACCAAAATACTGTGATTTTTTAGAGTATAGGGGGCCCCGTAACAATTTTGCCATTTCCTGGTGGAGCCAAATAATTTGGCGCCACCAGTTTTCAAGTCTGACAGCCAACTTATTTGTTTCAACCTTTTTTTTTCTTTAAACTTTTGACTTTCTTTTTTTCTTTTTTAAGTCCTTATTTATTTTATTTATTTCGAAAAACTTGAAATGTATTTTTAAAAATGTTTTATAATATATTTTTATAAATATTAAAAATATATTTTCAAATTATTTTTAAATATTAAATATATTTTAATATTATAAAACATTTAAAATGATTTAAAATATTTTTAATATTTTAAATGATTTTAAATATTTTTAAATTTTACATAGAATTTTGAAATTTATAATTTTATTTATTTTAAAAATATTTAACATTTTTAAATTTTTATACAAATTTTATTTAAAAATTTAAATGTTTAAATGTTTTATATTATTAAAAATAAAACAAATAATAAATTTGAAAGATCATATCTTTAAATTATTTTAGTATTTTGTATTATTAAAAATATGGTTAATATTTAAAAATAATATTTATAATTTTCAAAAATTAATTTGAGAAATATACATTTAAAATTTAAAAAAATCTAAAACTGATATTTAAAATTTTAACAAATATATATTATAGAACATTTCAAATATACATTACAAACTTTTAAAATTAATAATAAGAAATAAATAAATTAAATAAACTAAAATAAAATAACAAAAAATTATAAAATCTTAATTTAAAATTCTATGTAAAATTAATAATATATTAAACATACATTTCAAATATTATAAAACTAATAAACAAAATACAATAAGAAAATAATATAAAACTTAAAAAAGAAAAAAATTAAAGAAAAGACAAAATCTATGAAAAACTAATCTAAAATTTAATTTGAAATGTGTAATAAAATAAATAAAATAGATAAACAAAATAAAATAAGAAAAATTAGACTTAAAAAACTAAAAAAAGAAAAATAATTATTTTTAAAATTTTAAAAAGTAATTTGAAAATACATTTTAAAATTTATAAATAATTAATTTCACAAATATATATATATATAAAGTTAAAATATATTTTTAAAATAATAATTAAAATTTTTAAAAATATTATAAAACATTTAAATATATATTATAAATTTTTAAAATTAATAATATACATTAAATAAGTAAAATAAATTAAGAAAATAATATAAAATTTAAAAAGAAAAAATCTAAGAAAGAGACAAAATATAAGAAAAAAGTAAAAAGTTAAAAAAGTAAAAAGTAAAAAAAAATATAAGAACACGACAAATTAGAAAAGTGGTGACGCCATTTAGAATGGCTCCACCCAAAAATAGAAAATTTTTTTTAAGTCTCCCGTTTTTTCAGATTTTTTAGTATTTTCCTAGTATTTTATATTGGTGGCGCCATTCAACATAGCTCCATCAAAAAATAATTTTTTAATACCCTTGACTGACGTGACAAAGTGGTGGCGCTATATCATATAGCTCCACCACTTTTTACTATAGAAAATGAGTTATTTTTGTACATAATTAAAAAGATAAATTATTTTAATAATTAATTTATTTTTTAAGGTTACTTTTATAAAAAAATCGAAGGAAGATTATATCTCGTTCTCACCTTAAATCGATAAAGTCATCATGAGATAGAAGCCTACTTAAGCCCTTCTCCATGTATACATTCCTCCTCCACGAAAAACGCCAAACAAGCACTAAGTACTGAACTCTACTCTAGTGTCATTGGGACATTCCTCAACCATAAGCCCTAGCAACTCTTTGCACCATTCACGCTCTCATTCTAACTGTGATGTCCTCCATAGTGCGAACTGCGACAACTAGTCAGTAACAACTTTTGTATTGTAACAATTATTATTCAATCAAGTACTGCTGATGGTGCTGGCAGGATCAGATTTGCAATAAGCACATGCAATTTAAAATAATTTCGCTGCACATGCTTGAACAGTGTTTTTAATCTTAAATTTGTCAGAAATTAAGGAATGAAACAAGGGTTTAGTTTATTGGAAATGAGAAGGTAATTTCATTTTCTATATTGACCACCGCATTTCAATTTTATATATACAGGAGGAAGAAGTTGCAGTCTAATAATAGATAAAAGGGACTTCATATATATATATATATGTGTGTGTTTCAACTTGGATGAATTAATATATGAACCAACAAAGCCGAGTTGAGAAGTTTTTGTTTACTTGAGCTATTTCAACACCATTGACAAGCTTTTTTACATAATTGCCAACAAATAAAACTTTAATGAATGAAGATTCACGCTTCTTCCCCATCTCAAGTCTCATAAAAAATTTTATTCTCTTTTGCTTGATTGCTTAACTGGCATATTGACAATACCGTACTCTCCCATCACAAATCCGTACGGGGTGTATCGAGGAAAGTGAGAACGAATTAATAATGAAAATTTTCAGCATGAATAAGGATATGGAGAATCGAGGCTGGCTTAGCCAACTGGAAAGTAGAGTGGACCAAAGTCCATCTTAGTATGAATATTGAAATGGGTAAAGGGATGGGCGAAAGTGCTGAGAAGGTTTACATTTTACAAAGGTGGTGAAGTATGTTGGATGATAGAGAGGCAACATCCATGTGGGTTACGGACTTGCAATAGTACCATTGAATTCTTACCCCTTTTCTGGATAGAGAAACTTCCAGGAAAAAAAAGGGTCAAATCTGCAACAACAACCATATCCAGAGTGATATGGCTAACGTAATGCTTGCACTATAAATAACTTGTATTTAATAAATATATACAATGTATTTACAACCCTCTTTTAACAAAATTTAAAATTTTATTTTTTTAGAAGTATCTGAATATGCAGTCCAACAACTTCTATTTGTATCATAGATGTGGGCAAATTGCAGAGGAAAAAGGGGAAATGTAGTAGAGAAATAGAGGTTGCATCCCATTGATAGACCCCAAGTTCTTGTATGCTACCATTTTTGCTGAGGTTTTTCTTTTTGGCTGTATGGCAAAAGTTCAACCTTGTATTATGCTTTGCCATAGAGATTCATTGGCTAATAATATTTATTTTAATGAATGTATTGGTCATTTTATGTAAAATAGAAGAAGTTAGGAAAAGGATTTCAAAAATAAAATTGCCTGAGATAAAATATTTAACACAAGACATAATTTTGTAAAATATTTATAATTTTTGTTTTGAAATAAGTTTCGAGAAAGGTAGTGAATGAAAAAAATTCAAAATATAACTTAGACTATTTAAAATTAAAGATATAAAACTCGAAACATTTTGAAAATTCGGAAGAAATATAGTAATGTCTAAAATCATAGCTCCCTAGATTTATCACATTCACAAATAAAGTTAGAACCTTAAAAATATTAAAAAGAAAGAGTGAGTTTAACTATTAAGTACCTTACACTTTTCTTTGATTAAATTATATAATTGTGAAATTGTATATCTTGATTTCAACAAAAAAATACAAAACTACAAGTAATCTATAATAACTATGAAATATAGTGTGGTAATTGTTCACATCATCTTTTAAAGCATATTTCATGATCAACTCTTTAAGAACTATACTATAAAAAAATTAGGAATTATCAAACTTAAAAAGTATACATGGTCTTTTCAAAACTACATTACAAGAAAAATAAGAATTATCAAACTTAGAAGTATACACAACCACAATCACTTTACAAATTGAAAAGTTATTGTGACAATTTTATCATTTTCAACTATAATTTTTTAGCAATAACTTAATTTATTTGTTTAATTATGTATTGCAATATTTTTAACATTACGATAATATTTTAGTTACAAAATTATTATATAACAACAATATATTGGTTGCATTCAAAAAAAAATTGATTGCAAAATAGAGTTCGCAATAATATGAATTTAAATGCTAAATTATTTACGTAACAACATTTAATGGTTGTCAAATATTATTTTTGACAACATTTTAATTGATTGTGATTATATTAAGCAACAACTAAATATCATTGTCAAAATTTGTTTTAACAACCATAAGATGTGGTTCTCAAATGACTTAGCAATAATAATATAGTTAATTTTTAGCGTAACAATATTTATATAGTTGTCAAATATTAATTTGCTATGAAGTAATATTTAGTTAAATTTAACAATCATAATATTTGGTTATATTTTTCTAAGCTTAATTCACGATTTGACTTTTGAAATATACTCATTTTCTCATTTTAATAATTAAATTTTTTTGTTCTAATTTGATACCTAAAGTATCATTTTATTAAGATTTTTAGTCATTTTTTAAGTGACCTTAAATAACTTCAGTAAATAAAAATATGATACGTGACACTCCCTCGCCATTTTAACTTTATTTTGAATGAAATAGAACAAAATAAAATACATATCCGTTGAAAACTCACTCTCCATGTTTTCCTTTTATCTCCTTCTGTCCTTCAGCATCAAAATCTTAATTTTTTTCTTTCATCTCCTTCCACCCATCAAACTCCTCCCCTTCCCTTCTTTCATGTTCTTCACTGTGTATTCAAGGGCAAGCTAGATAATCACAACCCACATTGACAAGCTTGCTCAACTTCTGATAGAGAAAGAAACTGTTGATGGAGAAAAAGTTTATGAGCCACTTCATTAATGGAAAAGCTGAGCCTAAGCTATACGTTTCTTAGTTCGAGATTGCACATCTTTGGCTCAAGTCTCCATTGAGTTTCTGTTCTCGTACAAGAATCAATTCAAATGTCATACTTTTTCTTCTGCAATTAACAAAAGCCACGAAGCTGGTTGCAATTACACACAACAGTTAGTGTCATTATACTGTGGCATTTTATTTATTATGGAATTTAAGGATCAATAAGAAATGCAAAGACTTGAACCAAAAAAAAAAGAAATGCAAGGACAATGGCAGTTCATATTAACAATAGTGATCATGAATCAAAATGGAATGCTTGCATCATTATGTTTTTGCTTTTTTTCAGTAAGAAAAGAAAGATGTAATGAGTGATGACAGAGCCAGTGCGAAAACAATTCCTGCCCTGGGTAAATATATCATTACATACTTGGAAAAAAAAAACTATAACCACCACCATAACAGTGGTTTTAAAATCGAAATAACACGCTATAGCGGTATACTTCAGAAGTTAAATTGTGAATTAAGCTATTTTTGTATACACAAGTGAATATCAGTGTTTTCTTTTTCTTTCTTTTTTTCTTCCTTTAATCTTCTAAAAGTTGCAGTGCTGGTCAGCCCTCTCACTGAACACAACACAATCTAGCTTGCATGAGATTAGCATCTTGATGATTATCCCTTGAGCTGCCTCATTTGTAAGATGAAGTCTAGTTTTAGCTGGCATTCAGTGTTGCAGAGGTTAACATCTGTAGTTTTACAGCTTCAAATGTAATGATTAGTTTTAGCTGGAATTCAGTGTTCCAGAGGCAATGTTCTTTTGTTTTAAAACTTTCCCTTAAGCTTAAAATCATACATTCTTTATTAAACAATAAAGATATCTTCAGAATTCATGAAGGATCTAAGCATAGAGTGGCTGGGAGACGAATTAAAAGGACAAAAAGATTTGCCATGAAAAATGTTATCTACCAAAGTTAAATATGATTTCCCAAAAGTGTACTTCATTCCATTGCAAAATACAGTCTTTTCAAAGTGTAGTTACTGCTATGCAACTGTTCATGACAATCTATAGAATGTTTCCCCACTTATTCAAAACATACACAGGTCATTCAGTGTCTTTCCCATGAATGGCTATGGAGGAAACCAAAGCTTTTTGTAAATCACATACCGGTGAAGCACTTGACTTATCCAGAATCTGATTTGCTTCAATCTGAATTTGATGCAGAAGCGGATACGTGAAGCATTTCAACCCTGAAATGGTTCTGATTTCAGATACTATGAAAAAACCTAAACACCAGAACTGAGAACCAAAGTTATCTGAACTCAAAATGACTCAGCTCGGAATTCAGTTAATTTACAGATAAATGACAAACAGATTGTGAGTCCTGACCTTAACATAATCTAAATTGAAATAGTAAGCTATTATAATCAGTTTCTTCGATTGTGAGTCCTGACCTTAACATAATCTAAATTGAAATAGTAAGCTATTATAATCAGTTTCTTCATTCTTTCCCAAGCTATCTTTAAGATGCCTCAGTTACTCTTGTTTCTGGCTATTTCTCCCCTCTGACTCCCACATTCCTTCAGACTTTTCTCTTTTTACACTCCATTCTCTCTTCCTACTTACTTGTTCTATGTCCTACATCGCAAGCATAATCTTGAAGAGCAAAAGTATATTGCTGTATCCTATATATACAAAATATGATGCTACATTTTCCTCAAACAAAAAGAGTTTATCCAAAATATGTCTTAGAAATTTTGTTTATGGTATGAGGTGTGCTCATGAAATTTTGATTTCAGGATATATGAGTTTATATGCAGAAGACATCTATATGACATATCAAATACATATTCTACAACTCAAAATAGAACACTAGTCGACTCCAAACAAACTCAATAGTATGCATATGAACTCCGAAAAAAAAAATCTAAGCCTCATTCAGGAAAATGGTGAGACAAAGGACAATATCACTCGTGAACAGCCGAACAGACACCACTCCAACAGTAAATAGATTCTAAGATGAGATTCAAGCTTTCATTAAATTCCAATCATTCAACAATGTCAGCTACATCTTGTTTCAAGACTAAAAGGAGTCTAATTAGGTATTTGGGATACCAAGTCTAGTCACAGATCACATGGATTTCTTACCGATTGCTTTATATTGATAAAATTCAAGCCAGTTCATATTACAGAAACAAAACCATGATTTTACACAAAGTACACAGCAACAAGCAAGACGAGATACTGTTACTTACCAAAAGAACAAATATTGTTGATATACTATAAAATAGCAGCAAGTAGAAGATGATTGATCTTACCATGACACACTGCAACCGTGATCAATTATTGACTGGTTGAAAGCATCTAATAAGATTCTCCTTTAAAGGAACTCAGAGAACTTATCACAGATTCATACACTTCAATTCCCCTCAAGTACACTGTATCTTTCAGGAACTGCAAGACAGAACCATGATGAGAAAAGAAATGATGCCTAATAATAAGAAAAATGATGATATGTTTGCAGTTAGTCGAACCTCGTTATGATCATGCAACAGGATGGGAGTGTTTGTCATTGGGGAAAAACCAAAAGTAGGAATTCCTCTTTGTCTCATGAACCGTGCATCAGTTGTTGAAGCTAAAATTTCAGGCCTCGAAAGTTTTCCTCCAGCCGCCTCAATAGCTTGCTTGAAAACAGGCCACCATGGATTGGAATCATTTGTGAGTGTCATTAGAGGGCGGTCCAGGTAATCTCTTATCGGTCCTTTTTCAATTACCTACCAAATCAGAAAGCAATTAGCACCACAGAAAAATGTATCTAACATCTGCAGATGATATTGCTTGGCAGTATAAACTTGATAATTTAATAGCAACTGGCATCACTCATCATCTCTATATCAGAAACAGATTTTTCAGCCAATAGTACATAAAATTCTATAGCTAAGTCCTTCTCGGGTTATACCTGCCAATCCTAATAGAAAATGCCTATTCCTCGAGGAGGACCAGGTAAGAATGCGAAAGCACAAAAATGAGCAGGCACTCGGAATTAAGAAAAGCAAAGCATTGTTGTTAAACAGCCAATCAATAGTTGAAAACCATTGTCAGCACATATTTGAGAGGAAAAAAAGTCAAAATGCAAAGAGAGCTTAATTTTGCACCATTACATGTTATTGATTCACATCAGCATGATTGTCCCTCAGATTTTTTCTCTCCATTTTTCCATCTTTCCTACTATTTTTTTTAATCCTTCAACTTTTACCCTCAAATTTTTTTCATCTTTCCAATTCTCTTCCCACCGTACCAAGCAAAGCCTTAATTTTGCTTATAATTTTCTCCAAAACAAGAGTTTGGCTCTCCTTGTGCTAGAGAGGAGAGTTCCTAGCAGTGCTTCTATTCATAAGGATACGACAGAACATGTTCGAATACTAGCCATTCCAGAGATGATTTTGTGAGTAGAAAAATATATTGAAAGGAACATTATAAACGGTGGCTCTACTGCTCAATCATGGGGCATCATGTGCTGAAATATGTATATATTTTAAATTTATTTAGTTAGATAAGTTTTATTCATATTGTAGGAATATTTTATTTTATCTTTTAGTAGTTTATTAGAATAAGGGAATTATTTTCCCAATTAGGATTAGGATTCTTTTCTCTATTTAAGTTCAGTTCTTTAGTTAATAAAAATATAACAGTTTTATTAAATACTCTCTTGAAAACTTTCATCATGTATGTTACAAGTTGAGTACAGAAATAGCGTTTGTAGCAGAAAAGAAAACAATTGATCACATGATACTGGATATAAGAATAAATTCTTTATACTCTTAATATTGTTCAGTTTACATGCCAACCCAAAACAAGTTAGGAATGATTAACAAATGGATTGATTACTCAGCATTTCGTTAAAGCTAAGGTTCTTTGAGTTCAATTATAGGAAACAGCCAGTTGCTAGATTCAGCAGAATACTTCACTTAATCAGATTTCTTGAAAGAATAGAAAACCAAAATCATGCAAATAGTCTAGAAACAAATTAATGATAAGACTTGATTGCAATCAAAACAATCAACTTAATTGCTTAAACTAATAATGTATCTGCAAACCATCAATAATCAAAATCATCAAAAAATACATACTGAAAATTACCCTTTACCTCATATGTCATATTCCTTCTAGCAGGTGCCCATTCTTCAGCAATTCTTTTCTTGATAAGATCAGGATCAGCAGTAGGTGGCAACCTAAGATCAAATCCTGCCTCTCCCTCAGAAGGTTGCATGTTCATCACAAATCCCTGCATTCAAACAAATCTCCCCATCATTAGCACTATTGATGAATCGATATTAGCATTAATTCTTATTTAGAACACACAAATATCGGACACTCACAGTTGGGGAGGGTATGCCAGCTTTTAGATAAACAGGATTAACCGAAATAACCTCAGAGTTCATAGCTTCCCCAGATTTAACAATATCAAATTGACTCTCCCTAAACTTAGTAATAACTTCCACACTCTTCATCAGATTCTCCATTGCCCCATTATCATACAATCTAGAACCATGCCCTGGATCTCCAGTAGCCTTTATTTTAAGTTCCCATGGTGTCCTATCAGCATAAAACACTCTAAACTCATCGCCAGTAGAAGCCTGCCCTTCATCCAAAACGAACCCAACATTCAAATCCTCAAACTCTTTGGACCCAGTGAACTTAGCACTCCCGTCAAACCCTCCAATTTCTTCATCAGGAACATAAGAAATATGAACAGTTCGCAAAGGAGTAAAGCCGTTAGCCTTGAGGTTGCGAATGGCTTCCAAGTATTGCATAGCGATGCACTTGTCATCTTGAGCACCGCGCGCGTAGATTTTACCGTCAGGGGCGAGAGTGGCGGAGAAAGGAGGGTAGATCCATTTGGAAGGTTCAGCTGGAACGGAATCGAGGTGGGAATTGAAGAGAACTGAGGGAAGAGAAGGGTTGGAGCCAGGCCATGTTAGAAGGAGAAGTGGTTTAGAAAGGGTGAATTCAAGAGTTCGGGCTTGGAGTCCAATGGCGTTGGCTTGGGATATGAGGAAAGAGATGGGGTCAGCGTAGTTTGGATTGGGATGAGCGGTGTTGAATTGAAGGTAACGAAGGAATCGAGCTATGGGAGTGTCTTCTTGGGAATGAACTGAGAAGAAGAGGAAGAAGAAGAGGACAAGAAGGCGAAGGCTGGGCATAGTTTTGGCACTCGGAAGTGTGGAGACTGACAAGTGAAGTGAAACTGGTAGTGGCAAAGGTCCCCAAAAAGTTTTATATAGTTACCTGTACTTTCTGATTCATGTTTTTTCGTGCAAATCTGACTTTCTATGCGTACTTCAGTGTTGTTAGAATTCGGCTATTTTACCCGGACCCAAAATAAAAAAAATAATTATAAAAATAACTCTGGTTAAAAAATAATAACCTAAATTAACTTAAATGAACAGCATCAGAGGGTAATAGGCACTAGATGACTGGCGCACACAATATTTCTAACAAAACTATTGTCTCGTGATTGTGTCAAGGAGTAAAAAGAAATAATTTTTTAAATTTTGGACATTAGATAGTTGATATTTATGTATTTTTTAAATTGTATTATATTAATATTCATTTTATATAGTATTTAAAAAATTTTGGGTGCTGAATATTGATGGTCAATACTTTTTTTTAATAATTTTTTGAGGTTTTGAACACCCCATTGCCAATACCCTTTTATCTTATTAAAAAAAATTAGGTTTTAAACACCTTATAGTCGACACCCTTTCTATCAATTTAAAAAAAAAATTGAGTTTTGGGCACTCCATGGCTGATACCCCTTTTATCAATTTAAAAAAAAAATGGATTTTGGACATCCCATAGCCAGCACCCCATTAAAAAAATAAATATAAATTTGGTGTCAACCTTTTCTTTACTTGCACCAGTAGCATATATATATATATATATGGATGGTCTTTGAGTTGTGGTATTGTAAGTAGAGGAAAAAAATTTGACGATATCCTGCTGAAGAAAAGACCATTATAATTAGTCATCGTCTGATATGCAAATAATGTCGCACTATATATTTAGAAACCTTGCGCCCATCTTTGCAGGTTGTTAACTCATCTTAAATTGTTTGCATATCAAATTAGGAGTAATTGTAATGTATATATGTGAAGTAGTGGAGCCCTTGATTGTTTGGGGAATGTACCATCAAATGGAGATACCAATTATTGGGGTTGAATTATACACTGTCATGTGTTAACGGAGTTAAATTATATACTATCACGAGAACCGTAAAGATTATCCCATTAAAGGGTGGAGATACCGATTATGGTTTACACAAGTTGGTGGCAGTCTTCGCCGATGACGACTAACTGTGTAGACCGGATATAGTTTACACAAGATGGCAGGCAAACGTGGTCAATATTACTAAATGCAACGTAAACCTATTTCAAGCAAAAGATGACTAATTGTGGAGAAACTAGTATTGAAATTATTCGTATTATTTTTGTATTTGCAATTCAATTTTGGCCCGTATTTTTTGTTGTTGGAATTTTTTTCGTATATCAATTGTCTACAATATTCGTATATTAGTTGGGCTTTGTATATCAGCAGTCTAAAATGTTTGTATTTATTCGTATCTGTAAATCAATTTTGGCTCGTATTATTTGTTGGTCGAATTTTCTAGTTTCGTATATCAGTAGTCTAAAATGTTTGTTATAGGCCAATTTGGCCCACTTACATTCATCAGACCTAATACCCACTAACCCACTAACCTAAACCCACCAGACCCATATACCACTAAACCCATCAACTCACCACCCTAAATAACCCAATCCCTAAAACCCATTTACAACCCGAGCCCACCTAGAATAAACCCAATAACTGAGAGGCCCAAACCCATACATCAGCAAACCCTAACCCTAACCCGAACACCTCAGCAGCCACCTACGCCCATCGACAAAGTCACCTCAGCGCCGCAACACCCATGCCATGGCCACCAACTCTCCCCATTTACCCTCTGTCACCGGACTGCTCCACCTGCATAGCAAATGACACACGCAACAGCAACCAAAGGGGAAACAAATAGTATAACGAGTGGGCTATAAAGCCGAATGGGAAACGAATGTAAAGAAAAAGAGGATTTTGGAATAAATGCAAGATAAATGCAATTTATATACAAATAGTGATCTGAAGAAAAGTATAATACAAGAACAACATCAAAACAGATATCCCAAAAAAGCGAAAATCAAAAACAAAAAAAAAATCAAAGGTAATCTGTTATCTTATTTTTTGAATCGGTCTCATTTATTTTTTTGTCTTTTTTTTCTTTTTTCCTACTTTTACTCATGCATGTACATATATTATAATAACAATAAAAAGAAGATTTAAAAACAAAAAAAAAAAATCTTACCTTTGGAGATCCAGCGGCGATGGTGGCCCTTCGGGCCGGACTCTGGACTTAGTCCAGAGAAAAAATGAGCCCCCCTCTCTTTTTTTTCCCAAACGAGCAGAAATGAAAAATTTTCAAAATTTTTTAACTTATATAGGGGTCTGGAACGGCGTCGTTTTGGGCCTTGCATTTAAGCACTGAAACAGCGTCGTTTCACCATGCTCGACCCGTTCGACCAGAACCCGCTTCAGGATCCGCGTGTTTTTGCGGAAGGGGTTAATTGCGCTTCAAGCCCTTCCGCTTTTTCTATTATTTTCAATCAGGTTTTAGTTTTTTTTAAAATTGGCCCTGAAATTTACGTTTGTTTTTAAATCGATCCTCCATGCTGCGCAGCGTTTTAAAAGGTAAGGGAAATTGCTGTTTGGGCCCTTCAATGTTTAACGCGTGTTCGAATGAGTCCCCCTCTTCTGTTTTTATTCTAAATTCGCCCCACAAATTTCGATTTTAATTCCATTTCGTCCTTTTTCTTACCTTTTCTCATTTTAATGTTATTGTATTTATTACTATTTATATTATTATTATCACTGTTATTATTAATATAGGCTTTGTTATTTGTGTATATATCTTTAATATGTATATGTATGTATGTATATAGTATTATTAATTTTTGCTTTAACGTTATTACTATTTTCTTATCATTATTATATTATTATTATTATTATATTATATTTAGTATTATCTTTAATATTATATTTCTATTATTATATTTATTATTATCTATTACTTTATTTTTATTTTTATTTTAATATTATTATATTATATTCACCTTTTATATTTTTATATTATTTTCATTACTATTACTTATCTTTACTTATATATATATTCGTATTTTTATGTACATATAGCTTTTATATAGTTTTTATTATTACTTTGTTTTTTATTTTACTTTGTTATATTTGCTTTTCGTATTTTATTATTCTGCTAGCATTATTATTTTATTATTACCGCTATTAATTCATAAACACACGTTTATATACATCATGTACATACTCTTAGTATTATTACTATGTATTCGATTTTATATATATACATGTATGTAACTGTATGTACTCATAGTTGTTTTAATATTATTCTTATTCCTAATATATATTATATATGCATGTTTAAATACCATATTATATACATATATTTTATATCTACTCTTATATATTATTATTTTTGTTATTATACATATTATTTTCACTATTATCACTTATTATTTTATTTTAATATTATTATATATATTCTTCATATATGTTATGTACATACTTTTTTCCAATATCTATTTTATATATATATGTATATATTATGTATATATTTTAACTTTACTAGTTATATATTTTTACTATCTTATGTATATATACTTCAAACACTATATATAGTATATTTCTAACACTATTACTATATATATATATATATATATATATATATATATATATATATTACATATATACTCTTAATTATCTTTATATGTAAATTCATTGTGTTCTCGTATTTGATACTATTGTTACATTTAATATCGTGTGCATTGTCATTGTTTTTAATATTATTGTTGTATGTATTATGTGCCTTGATGTATTTCCAACTATTATCTTTCGTTTCCCGCCCATTTTTATATATTACCCCGTTGTTCATTATTTTAAAATATTTATTCGTGTTTTTATTTATTTCAATAAGCAAGGCAACGTACCGATTTAAATACTATGTCATCAATTTCATAGCTATGTTGGGTGAATATCAATCGACTCGTGTTAAAACGGTATATCTTTCTCAAAAGAAAACGAAACTTGAAATTTCTCGTGTTTTGATCGGATCACGATTCAATGTTACTTTGAACTTGCAATTTTGAAAATTAAGACAACACTTGTTTATAAGATACCAATTTTGGGCGTCGCGAGGGTGCTAATACCTTCCTCACGCGTAACCGACTCCCGAACCCTAATTTTTCTCTGGACTTTCACGTAGACCTAAACTTGGCCTTCTTTTTGTTTTAAAAATAAATTTATTAGGTGTCCGATCACACCTATAAAAAGGATCGGTGGCGACTCCCTTTGTTAATAAAATCGAAAGTTGGTTTTCAAATGTTTAATAAATCGCCACAATTAGCAACCAAGCGAAACTAAAACTTTTACGTCGCTACAATGTTCATATTTTTTGTATTTGTAAATCAATTTTGGTCTATATTATTTGTTGGTCGAATTTTATATTTTTGTATATCAGCACTTTAAAATATTTGTTTTTTTTGTATATGTAAATCAATTTAGTTTCGTATTATTATTTGTTTGAATTTTATATTTTTTACTCATTAATGCAAACAAATAATTATGTTAAAAGTTCATTTTACGTTTGTAAAAATAGTTACAAAACAAATAATTACAAAAAAGCAAAATTGTGTGGACCCAAGCGTTGTCCCCAACCCCAACGTGTAACGGTTGAACTACCTCCATCGAGGAGGTAGTGCACCTTCATGTGGCGATTGATAATTGCTCAAACCGGCTTCCAATGTTCCTATAGGTCTACTGAAGAAACTAGTATAATCATATGCCCTATCATCGGGGATGATAGGGTATTGCGATACCAGAGATGCTGAGCCGAAGATATCCTCCATGGTAGGTGCTTACTATTGAAGCTCCGGGTGGTATGAGTATAGTCTAGAGTGTGTTGAATGTTTAGGCTCGAGGTCGGGGTCCATGTAACACCCCTCACCCGTATTCACTGTCATAATAGGGTTACAATGTATTACTGATCAATACACGTCATTTATCATACATAACTCATACATTTATGCATTCATATTCAAATACCATTCATCACAATCACATTGTCCCTTATATGGGCCTACGAGGCCTTAAACATGCTTTAGAAGTGGTTTGGGACTAAACCGATAACATATAAAAATTTCAAACAAATAAGGGTTACACGCCCGTGTGAACAGGCCATGTGCCTCACATAGCTTTAGACACGCCCGTGTCACAGACCGTGTGAAAACAGAGCATACATTTTGACTTGGGTCACACGGCCGACTACACGCCCGTGTGTCTAGCTCATGTGCCCTTCGAAGTGGCCACACACGCCTGTGTGCTAGGCCATGCTCTAGGTCGTGCCAATCCTATAGGGTATACTGACTTATGCAACACGGCCAAGTCACACGCCCTTGTGTTAGGCCGTGTTCCATTTAGGGGGTATACTAACTTGTGCCACACGGCCAGTCACACGCCTGTGTGTGAGACCATGTGGAGCACACTGACTTCAATTTAATTTCAATACTAGGGGACACACGGCTGTGTAGCATGTCCGTGTGTCGCACACGGCTAAGACACACTCCCGTGTCCCTATCTGTGTGGACAAAAATAGGCCATTTGTAAGGCCAATTTTCCACCCTTGCTCATGCTCACCTAAACAACCAAAATGGTACCAATTTATCATACAATAGGCAGCCAAAATCATCATCAATATACACAATTCATACCAAATTCATTTCAACAAAATTAATACTTAAGTCAATGTCAATTACCTATTCAAATACTTATATCATCAAACATTAATTCACAAGCACATAACTTCTCAAGTTAATAACTTCAATCATACCATATAGATCATTTACCAAACTCAAAATATAACTATTTGAGCAACTATGAAACCATAACCACATTTATACTAAAACATACCAAAATAAAGCCATCACTCATGGCTACATATACAAAACAAACATATACATTTACAAGTCAACTCTCATAGCTATATTCACAACCAAAGTATCACAACTAACCTATACATGCCATATACCATATATACACAACTCAAAAGTACCAACTTAGACGTCTAATGGTACGATGATGTTCCCTACGACTCCCAGATCTGAGCTAGCTTTGATTCTCTATAAAACATAGACAAATAACCCAAAATAAGCTTCATAGCTTAGTAAGTTCGTAAGTGAATAACTCAATTCATCAAATAAATGTAATTCAATCAATTACACATTACCAAATTATAACCACATTAATTAGAAACATTTCTCATGTCTCAAAACATGATTTAGTACCATCTAATTGAATTTTCTCTATTTAATACTCGAATTGGTACCGTACGTACCTGTGTCACCTCGTACTAACCTATTTCTCAACCACATCATTCGTTTACTCGCTGAACAATTCAGAATAGAAATCAGACACTCAAGGATCACAGTCGATAAGTACCTATACCATGGCCTGTAGCCAAATTAATGTATCATTTGCACCCGAAATACCGATATCATGGCCTGAAGCCAACACAATAACCTAATGACATGTCACTAGCATCCTAAACTATTCTTAAGGTTCAACAGGGAAATTTCACTTGTCGATTTCATCGTCGAACACATTCGTAGGGTCGTATTCACAATTCAATCATTATCCATAATCTCATAATCACTATTAATGAAATATCAAAGCATATAGCATATATTTATAATGAAATTACCACAAACGAACTTACCTCGAGTATGAAAACGGCGGAACGAATCAATTACTCGATAATCTTGCCTTTCCCCTGATCTAATTTTGGATTCCTTTTTTCTTGATCTAAATGTATTCAAAATTAATTCATTTAATCACCTACTCATTCAATTTAGTCCAAAAATACATATTTGGGTATTTTTACACATTAGCCCTTAAACTTTCAAATTTAATCAATTTAGTCCTTATTTCACAAATATACAAAATTCACACAATTCAACTTAACCATGCTTAGCTGATTTATACGTGAGTTCTTATCAGCCCAAAACTTTTATTTATTTCACATTTCAACCCCTCAATTTGCATATTTCACAATTTAATCCATTTTTAACATTTTTGTCAAAAATCACTTTACAAAACTATTAAATCTATCAACAAATAGTCATTTTCCATTATCAAACATTCAAAAGCTCAAATTTTCATCAATGGCACTTCATGAAATCATGAAAAAATTCAAAATTTAAGGTACAGGCTAGTTAGAATATGAAGCAATGATTACAAAAACATAGAAATCATTAAAAACCGAGCTAAAACCGTACCTTAATCAAGCTGGGAGTGTGCTGAATGTTAGAACCCTAGCTTTCTCTTCTCTTTAATAATCGGTCATGCAGAAGATGTTAGCTTAAAATTATTTTATTTCTTTTGTTTAATAACATTAATACATGAATTACTTTATTAACCTTAGTAATAAAACATTTAAAACTAATAATGGCTGTCCATAATTGTCCACTAATATAATAAATGGTACAATTACCATTTAAGGAGCTTAACAATAAGGTTCTTTAGCTATTTATTACCTTTAGCTAATAGAACACTACTTTTACACTTTACGCGATTTAGTCTTTTTTTTTTATCAAATTGATATTCAAACAGTAAAATTAGCTCACGAAATTTTCACACATACATGCTATCATGCTGTAAACACTAAAAATAATGTTAAAATAATTTTTTACATCGAATTTGTGGTCCCGAAACTACTGTTCCAATTTGACTAAAAACAGGCTATTACAGTTTAAGCCAAATATGTCCTCGAAAGACGGTGGTTGTTGTAAGGGATGAGGAGGGTGTGAGAACAATCCAGATGTGGAATATTGGGGCTTGAGATCAGGATTTGAGTTAGATTGGGTGCTCTCAGACGGTGGAACTTGGTTATGACTCAGTTAGGTTTCCTTCTTTTGCCATTGAAACCCCTACGATTGCACGTATACGGGACCACCATGTACTGACCATTATATATGAAGGGCTTCCCATTCTCCATGTAGCAAGTTGCATACTCAGGCGACGACATTAACCCTTTAGTACAGACATGCAAGGAGATCACCTCTCATGTTGGGTTTTCCACAGAATGTTGTATGATGCATGTTCGGTAGCCAATTTTTGTGTCTTTACCTCTTTTATCTATCCTGTGAGTGCATTTGAAGTCTCATGGACGGTCCAGGATATGTTGAATACATCTAAACTGTCTCAAAACTTGATCCGTATTGTGCCATTCGACCATATTAAAATCAATCAACGAGACGTTGGTTACAAAAACTAGTTGTTGGTCGTGGACTCATGATGGTATAACCACTGCAACGTTTGGCCCTGAATACGACATTCATAGAAACTGCACAGTATTGACAATTTATATATTCAAGTAAATTTATTTTAAATGTTATAAGAAGAAAAAAAAGTAAGCTTACGTTTTCCTCAGAATGAGCCTTGATAAGCTTACGTTTTCCTCAGAATGAGCCTTGATCATTTGGCGATATATAGGCACTGTGTACAATCTCTCAACTTCCTGTATTGTAGCCCATTTGGAAAATATATTCAAAATTTTTAGTATAGTTGGCACTCAATAAGTACAATAATATTGAAAAAAAATTAAAATCAATTTTTTCCACCTATTAACAAGTGGATACACAGGTGGTTGGTGGCTCATTGATACCATAAATGGCATTTGATATAATGCCCACGACTACAATAGAAGGCAACAACAGCCAATGTCCTTCGTATTTGGCTTTGTCCCTCGACAAAGCTCACAGTATAACGTCGCCAAAACTGCAGACCCCAACTGTAAGCCTTAATATTATTGAGATATTCATGTAAGGGGAGGTACATAATATGGACTTTATTTTGATTGACATCTGGCATTAGTACCCTACCTATCAATTGTAGAATATACGCTTGAGCAACATAAACAATGTTGGACTCCATCAGGCTGCTCAGTAGAGTTTTGAAAATCCCAGACCAGTTAATCTTCCATTATCATCATCAGAGGGGGGACTCTCCCAAGTAGTATTTAACAAGTGGCCCAAAGATAGATCATTTTACCAGGCCTAATGAATGTAAGTCCTTCAGCAAATAGCCCCAACTAGACTGATACATCCTGCAACGTGATAATGCACTCCTCACAGAGAGGTGGAATATGTGGGCCTCTAGGCGCCATCGTTCCACTAATGCAGATATCAAATTCGACCTTAGGTTGAAAATCTCGATTAATGTCGTTGTGCGAAACCCGACGACATTCAAGCACGGCACAATCCTATGATAGGGAAAATGTCCCAGATAATGGAGTCGAGGACTCAACTTTTGGTACCCATCTTGCACAAACAAAACCTATATAATTTATTTCTCGAAAATAAATTTTAATACATAATGAATTATGTTTTTAAGCAGTCAAATAGATTTACTATAGAAACAATTTTATTAAGTTAATTATATGGTCTTTAATATCGAATAAATTTTAATCGAATCACATTTATCGTATTGTTAACAAACTCTACTATGTGGTCTTTAATATCAAGAAGACGATTCATTCCGATATCTGTATAAAAATCGAATAATTTATCATGTACAATATTAAATATCAATAAGTAATTTAAAAAAAACATTTATATTAAAAACTTGTTAAAATAACTTACACCTTTTATCTAGGGGCAAAATAACTTTTAAAAAAATTCTCCGGTGAACAGTGGTCCTTCGGTCGGCGATGGGCAATGATGCTTGCGGTGGTGGCTTTGTGATAGATGGGTGGGGGACCATTAGGGGTTTAAGGAGAAAGGAGAAAGAAAGAAAGAAAGAAAAAAAGGGGAATAGTGATATGTGACTGACAGGTCACATCGATGTTGGGTGGCAAGCTCTGCCGTCCACCTACAGTTCAGCACTAGTTGCCACCCGATAGTCACACGTCATTATTTCCTTTTTTTTTGTTCTTTCTTTCTTATTTTATGCGTACCGTCCCCTTTTCTTTTTTTTTTCTTTATCTTTTTCTCCTTATTCCTCCATGTGTACTTTGCATTTTTTAAATAATAAAAAATTATATTAATTCTTTTATTTTTTATACTAATAAAAATATTTATTAACGTTCAAAATTTCAAATTATAATAACAAAAATTTATTAATTTTTCCCTTTAATACTAACTTGTAGTTAATTATTTTTCTTTCTCCTTTTAATTACTTATTTTATCATAAAATTGTTTTGTTTATTAATTTTGTAAAAAATAACACTAACATTTTTTTCAATTAATAAAAAACTTTGGTTTTATTAGTTTTTCAACATTAAATTTTTAAATTAATTTTTTCAAAATTTATAAAACTTTTTTTATTTTCCAACATTAAAATAATGATATTTGTTGTGATTCAAACTTTATCTGAAGTGATAAACAAAAAAAATCCAACAAAAATATGGACTAAAACTGATTACAATGTGATAAACGACAATATATACATATTTTTACCCCATGCTTGGCATATTTATGGATGACTTTTTTCCTTGGTTTCATTGAATTCGATGCTTCTAATTCTTTAAATTCATGTTTTATACTTAGGCGAGCATTAGAAGGCAAAAAGAGCAAGAAACGGGCCAAAACGGACAAATTGGGCCTAATTCAGTGTTTCACACGGCCTAGGCACTTCCACACGGGTGATCCATACGCCCGTGTGTGACACACTGGTAGACCACACGCACGTGTGTCATGGCCGTGTCGACTAAAAACCAACTCAAAATTGCACATAGCTTGTGCACCTTCACACAAGTGTGGCACACGGCCGTATCCCTGTTAAACCCAAGTCTAATTCTATTCGGAAAAGGCTAATTTTGGGTTATTTTGGGCATTCCAAAGTCTATATAAACATCCTAGAAGAGGATTAAGGGGGACACGAAGAATAGAAGGCAGAAAATACTCAAAAACAACCATCGAGATCAGCTCAGAAGGAGGATCTATATCAAGACTGAAGATTTCCATCCAATTTCCTAGAAGTTCTTTGAGTTTCTTTATGTTTTATTGTTTTCCAATTTTTGAGATGTTTTCCATTATTGTGAACTAAACTCCCTAAATACTTAAGAGAGATGAAACCTAAGACGACTTATTACTCTTTGAATTATTTGATAAATACTTATTCTTCTTCTTAATTGTAAGATTTAACCCTTGCTTTAATATTCCAGGATATTAATTCAGGTTTTTGATGTGCTTATTCAGTGGCGCAAAAGTCCCTGTTTAAGAGTAGATCTTTTATAATTAAGCAGAGTTGCATGCAATCCTAGAGATAGGACGACATAAATCTTCCGGATTAGAGTCAAATCTAATAAGGGAATCCATAGATCGAGTTAATGCGACAATAAGGGTTTTAATTAGAAAGAGATTTCGATTAATCAACGTAGAGTCAGTTGTTTTTAGTCTCGAGAGAGATATTAACATAAATCAGGGATTTCTACAGATTAAGTCAAGTGAATAAATCGTCTAATTCAGAGGTAATAAGTGAAGTCTAGGTCAATTCTTCCTTGGGTATTGTCTTCTCCATCGGTTTTCCAAAAGTATTTTCCAACTTTAATCTCTGTCGCAATCTTAGTTAATTAGATAATTAGTGTTAGTTTAAAAACATTCTCTTAATTGTTAGGCTAGATAATAAAAAGATAGTAATTACTAGTACTTTTAGTCCTCATGGATACGATATCTCCGGTCTCACCATAACTATACTATTGTTCGATAAGTGCGCTTGCCTTAGTTGAATTTTTAGTTAGTTTCACGACCATCACAATGCTTCATCAGAGTCTCTATTTATAGGAATAAGAAGTATAAAAGAAGTAGAGATCTAATTCTAATAACTATTAGAATTTAAAGTAAATCAAAATTTTATCTTAATCATGATGGACATCCATTTAATAAGATATTCATAACACTCCCCCTTAGATGTCCATTGATAGATAATGTGCCTCGTTAAAACCTTATTAGGAAAAAACTCTTTGGGATAAAAACCTAATGAAGGAAAAAGACTACACAATTTATAATACGCATAATATGCTGCCTCATTAAAAATCTTACCGGGAAAACCCAATGGGACAAAACCTCGGTTACGGGAAAAAGAGTACAACGCATATTTACTCCTCCTCATGAAAACATCACATATTTTATCATATTCTACGTATTCGATCTTGAATACTAGTTTTTCAAATGACTATTTGAATGCATTTGCTAAGCATTTATATTACCATTCTTTTAAAAGTCATGAGTGAGGGACATTTGGGAAAATTGTAATACCCCATACCCGTACCTGAGACCGGGATAGGATACGAGGCATTACCGAAATTTTCAGAATAATTTCAATTAATTTATATTATTTAGTATTCATTTTCATGTTTCATGTAACATCCTTTTCATATATTCAATTCAAAATATCATATAAAATACGATACAATACTTAAATTGTCATATTTACTTGCTCATTCAGGGTATCCGAACCTACCTGACTAAATTGCAGAAATACCAAGATTTAGGGGCATATTGGTAATTTACCATTTTCTCAAATTTCACCCAATCTTAAATTGATAATTTCATTTAATTTATTAATTTAGATAATAAAACAATTTATTTCCTTCAATTTAGTCATTTTTGACATTTTACAAAATTACCCCTAAAGTTTTACTTTTAATCAATTTAGTCCATGAACTTAAAACATGCAAATTAGCCATGCTAACTGAATATTCATATATATATATATATATATATATATATATATATATATATATTTTAAGCTTCAAATTCATTTTATTTCATCATAAACAGCTAACACTTATCAATGATAGCTTTTAATTTTGTTCATAAAATCAAAAACTAATGAATTAAACACTTGGACCTAATTGTAAAAGTCACAAAAACATAAAAATCTCAAAGAAAAGGGTAAGAATTGAACTCACATATGTCAAAGTATGAAAAACCAGCAGCTTTCAGACCTCCCATGGCGTTTTTGCTGAAGAAAATGATGATATCTCTAGATTTTTCAAATTTGTCTTATTTTATATGTTTAATTTACAAAATTTCCCATTTTGCCCTTGTTTCTCCTTGTCTTTTTGCTGATTTTCTTGCCCAACCGTCCAGCCCATACAATTTGGGTCCAATTGTCTTTTAAATCCTCCTTTTAATCACTTAAACTATTTAATCACAATTTAATAAATTTCACACTATTTTCAATTTAGTCCTTTTTAATTAATTGACTAACCAAACGTTAAAATTTTCTAACGAAACTTTAATACTAACTTAATAACACTCCATAAATATTTATAAAAATATTTATGGCTCGGTTTATAAATCCGAGGTCTCGATACCTCGTTTTCAACCAAATTTACCTGATTAATTCTTTTAAAATCGAAAAATTCACTAATTAAAAACAATTCTTTTAAGTTCGCACTTGGTCTATAATTATTATTTGTTAAAATTTCTAAACATACTCGTCGGATTTAGTGATCTCGAATCACTGTTTCCGACACCACTGAAAAATTTCGCTGTTACAAAAATATATTTTGATCTCCTTAGGAGATTCAACAATAATCATAATCAACTTTAATCAATCATGATTCTTATATAAAAACACAAATATGTATTCTGGATCATTTTTTAATCCTCCTTCAACTATTCAAATTTACCACATATGTTCAAATTATTTCAATCCATATAAATGAATAATTTCCCAAGAATTTCAATATGCTTTTAGCATTCTAAATCCTGCAAGGATTTTAATATATATAGTGATTTATAAAGGTTGTAACAACAACTATTAGACGCAAGTTAAACCTTTTATGAAGTGTCAATTTAATAATATATTTAAAGGTTATTGCATCCACCACAAAAGAATATTATATCTTTTCATAATCAATGCCAGGACTTAGAGAAAAAACTCATATTTTTATTCCACTTTTGCAAAACTACTTTAATTGCACCCTCACTGGCTTTATACCTTTAGATATTTGGACTATTGGTCCAAAAACTCCACCAATCTAATTGTACTTGAGTTGCATCTTTCTATTTTGATCAATTTATTCCATATCTATATTTCTCAATAGATTTATTCAAGATCTTCTTTTTATTTCATTATTTTAATAATAATAGTGCATACAAAATCATTGTCGAACACTTTTATTATTCTATTCCACAATATCTAGAATTGGCATAACTTATCGAGATCTCTTATTTTTATTATTTTAAAATCCAGTTTCAAGTACCTGAATCTCTTCTGAAGTTTTACTTGTTAGTTATGTCTTGGGTCTCTTCTGGAGTACCCACCTCCACTATATGACCATCTAGAATAATTTTCATCTTTGAAACCGATCGATCTATTATTTATTCTAACTGATTGTCCTACTGGGACTTTGATTCAAAAAAAATATTAACTTGGTTATTCTCATTAATTTTGTAAATACATCTGACAGTTAACTTGTAATGGGTTATCATTGTTGAGCTTCTAGTTCAAATTACTCTCCCCCTAACTCATTACAAGTTATTATTTCTTTCCCCCTAATGTCGGGAAAACTATCGAATCAAAATTGTAATAAAAAACCATGTCATAATTGAATCTCGAATACATTCAAAACATCTAATAATATATGTTCCCAACTTTGTTTAAGGATTCACTCATCTTTGTGCGTTGTGGTGGAGCAATTGGAACATATACGCACATACAAAAATTCAAAGATGAGAAATATTTAGCTCTTGATCAAAAACCAATTGTAATGGGGAGTATTTATAACTTATTGGCTTGATGCGTACAACACGTAAATCAACATAATCTCATGTTGAAATAGAAAGTTTAGTTCTCATAAGTAATGGTTTAGACATTAATTAGAGGTGTTTAATCAATAATTTCTCTAAACCATTATGCACAAACTTTTACAAAAATTTTTCAAACTCAATCAATAAAAGTCTGAGATATAAACTCATCAATATTAGCAAAAATGAATTGTCTTTATTGCATGATCTGAAATTAATTATTTAAACAAGTAATCTTGCAAACGACATGTTGCAAGTTGATAATACATACGTGATTATTTTGAAGATGCATCTACCAAAATCATATAAAACCATTCACACGGTGGATGAATGGGCCCATTTTCATTTCAGAAATGCAAGACATTAAATCTCAATTTTAGCTAGTGAGTTTCTAAGAACCAAATTTTATTGAGAACAAGCAACAAATAAAAGTTCTTTAAATTAAAGAATCTTCTGGTTCTTTAATGAATGTCCATATGAATTCTTAATTAATTTTCGCATCATATACGATCCAGGATGGTCTAACTGGTCACGCCAAGTAGTAAATACATTTGTATTAGTAAACTTCTGGTTTACTTTAATGTGTTTTAATTGTACTAAATTGTAAAAAATTGATAATTTTATTATCATTCCTTTTAATTTGTATCCACATATAAGTACTATTGTGATATTTACTGCTGAAAATGTCTAAATCAATGTGAAGTCTATAATGCCACCAAGTCAATAAATATAATTTCTAAATAATTATATATAGTATTCGCTTCAAGGAATATGCCAAAATCTTCAAATGCCCAAAAATCTATTAATAGCTAACTTTGAGAGTGAATCTTATTTTTCAAGTGTACAACAGGTACATAACCAATGACTTTTCATACATAAGTTTTTTCTCTTACAAATTCTCCTCAGTAATAATTTACCACGTAATTTTAATTGAGAACTTATTCTAAATACTGTAGAGTTATACTCACAGTTTTTTTTAAAAAAACTTGCAACTTTAGGTACATCCAACCATAATAAGCTTTAGATAGAATTATCATATTCTATCACTCATAAGTAGATCTTTCACAGTCAAATATTTTACTTTCAATCCTTTAATAGGGATGATGACAAAAGAATATCAAAAGATTATAAAATAAATATAAATTAATAACTCAATTACCTTTTTATTCATATGAAATATAATATTTTTTCATTCACAATCTCAATATGAGATCCATTACAAATAACTTTTAAAAGTAATGTATTAACCATCACAAATTTTGTGTTTTGTAGATAGTGATATAATAGCTCTTCTAGAGCTTTTGATTAATTTTGTACTATCAAATATTGAAATAATATTTGTTTGTTTTAGTACCAAATAAGATAAATATTTTCTATCTGTAATGATAGAATTCATTACTAGATTTTTATATCATTCCTCAAAGAATATTAATGAAACAAAATATTTGGGCATATGCCATATGTGTGGCTAATAATCTTTCATATCACATTGATAACATAAGTTATCTTTGCCCTTTGAAAAGTTATCTTGAGAACTCTCATTGTTCTCTTATTTAATACTATATTCTCACTTTTAGTGATCAATGAGTATATCTTTTATTTTCTTTATGTTTACATTCACTTCAAGGAATGCAACAAATCTAGTAGAACAGATTTATAAACATCCTAATAGATTCTTTATTTCATAATCACCATCGCAAACATGCGTGAGATTTCAAATCAAAATCTATCTATGCATGTTGTCATAATAAGTCTCTAATTACAATAAACAATAAATAAAACAAAGTAAAATATACTTGAAGATCTTTAAATCATCGTCATCAACTTGACTATTATCATGAGCACTATTACAAGTAGTAAAACAACTTTGTTTTTGTAATAACTTTTACAATCTAATAGTAAAATTTGTCTCTATTTATAGGCATAAGAAGTATAAAAGAAGTAGAAATCTAATTCTAATAACTATTAGAATTTAAAATACATCAAAACTTTATCTTGATCATGATGGACATCCATTTAATAAGATAATCATAACAATTTATAGATAAATAATTGATTTATGGGGACAAAAATTGATATATAAATACAAAAAAATAACTTGAATCATGAAAAAAATAATCACAAAAAAAATTTATTCATCATATTCCAATCCAACATTACGAAAAGATTGACCGGTACAGTAGACACAATGTGGGCAAGTAAATCAGTTGTGGTTTGATGTTCGACACACTTCGCAATGTTTGGGTTTGTCTGTCTCCCTGACATCCATGTCATCACGAATCCTTGTCATATGTAGTTGACCCTTAGGGTGTCTACGGAGACCGCGGTCTAGCAGCATCTCGAAAATAGGTGGTAGTACTTCCTATTTCGAGACATCCAACATCATGGGAAACTAAATTCCCCAGATACACAATGTGCGTTGCACCATGTAGACTTCTTTTATGAATTGTTTGACATTTAGATTACCTCTTGCACATGCTGCGTGGACATGCACACAAGGATATCGAAGGCTTTGGAACTTCCCGCACTCGTAACGCCTGTTTCCTAGATTAATTATGTAGGATCTGGGTGGAAGTCCCGACCGATGATCGATGTATTCTTGAACTCGAAAAGAATCCAAGTCGCCGGAATACAATTCTACATTCATCTTCTATGCCCTCTGAGCATTGATTGTCATGGCCTTCCGAACGTCCTCAATATACACATGCTCGACCTCCATCTACTTTACTTGTCTCAACCCTGTCCTTAACACCAACGTGGCAAGCCTATAGAACATTGTCGAGAAAACAACAGAAATTGGTAAATGACGTGTACACCTCAAGATGAAGTTAATTGCCTTTACGATGTTGGTCGTCATATGACTATAACGAAACCTATCATCGTAATTTTGAGACCACTGCTAGTGTTCCATCTTACCCAACCACTGCTGCAAATTAACCGATAACCTCTTCATTTGGGCCTTAAGCTTCATGAGCCTTTACCTAAATCATCATAGTTCTTGCTTGTACCTTGCATATGCAATTTTGAAATAAAATGTTAAAAATCAAAAGAGTTTTAAAAAATAAAAACTGAAAAATTCCAAAAAAATATTTTAAAAATTTACAAACTGATAAATTAAAAAAAGATTAATAAAAAGTACAAACTGATAATTTTTGAAAACATATCTTAAAAAGTATGAACTGATAAATTTTTCAAAAAGATTAAAAATAAAATATGAATATATAAATTTTTGAACAAAATTTTTTACCCATGTTCACGATTTTTTTGTGCTAGTCCTTATTTTTGTAATCTCTAGGGAAATTTGCCATGATGTGTTGGATGCAATAAACAGACCTCTATGGAACCCCCCGAACACCTTATTGCAACCAGTAGATCCTTTGATCTGTCAGAGATAATGCAAACGTTGTCTTACCTAACAACATGCCTCCACAGATTTGTTAGGAAAAATTCTTAAGACTCGCCTTCCACGATGGCGAAGGCTAGGAAGTACATTCGGTTTGTCGTCTTGTGCAACTACAATCATGAGTATTTGTGTATATTTACCATAGATTCAGGTATCATCCACTTACACCAACAACTTGTAATGGGAAAAACCTTAACATAAGACTCGAATGTCCAATACAATCGGTGGAAAACTCAGTTCCCTGTTTGTATTTTGCTGTCTGGACCTCTATGCGGCGAAGTTTGCAAATCAGTCACCATTCTTGGCATATACTTTTGCATCATGGATATCCACCCTTCAAGTTCGTTGTTTGTCGCATCCCAGTCACTATACAACTGCTCCATCGCCATTTGTTTCGCCTACCATGCTTTCTCGTAGGAAACATGGTACTTGAATCATACCTGTATGTTCGCAATAAGGACAGAGATAGGGATGGTGGGCATGTCTTTCTCCAATGGAATGATGCAATTGCATATAGTTTTTGCATCCAATTTTCGGTGGTCTTGTGCCATACGAGCGATCATGCATGTGTAAAGCCCTTCTATTTTCCTGACTGTCCACCTTTGAGTTTGCAACATTAATGTAGCCCGAACACGCCAGTTACAACCACTTTCGACTTTTCAACATTCTCCAATGTATAAAGACTATGTAGGCTTCGCGACTTTGTAGTCGACAAATAACTTCAAGCTATATTGCTTTATTTGCGTGTACACAATCTTTTTTGTTATCGAATTGTTATCCTACGAATAACTCTTCAGTGTCTGATTCTTCCTGTAGAAAAAGTACTATATCTGGATATTTGGGGAACTCGTGTGCATATGCCACATCAGGATCTACGTTCGACATGAAGGCCCCTAGATTATTACGGATAGCTATATTGGATCCCGTATTCCCAATTGAATGGGGGTTCACTTCAACACCCTCCACCACGCCTTCATCATCTATATCTTTAGGGATTTCATCCAAATCGAGGTCACCAAAATCTTCATTATCATCGTGGGACTGATCTTCATTATCGGATCATTCATCACCATTTGGTATTAGAGGTGTTCAACTGGTTAACCGATTGGTTAACCGAACCTAATTAGTATTAACCAAATTAAACGAACTTTTTAATCCTTTAACTATTAACCAAACTGAATTTTTTTAAAAAAAATTAACCGAACCAAAATATTCCGATTAATTCAGCTGGTTAATCGAAATTTATATGTTTTTTTTACTAAAACAAGTATAAAACATATAAAAAAATTATAATGTTCATTTGACCGGATTAACTAAACTAGTAATAGCCTAGTACATATAAGATATAATATTATTTTTTAAGTTCAGTTAATTCGATTAATTATCTTATTTTGAACCGAATTAACCGTTAACCTAAGTTTCAAAAAACTTTTAACCGACCTCCGACCAAACTAAATTCGATTAACCAAATTTGATCGGTTTCAGTTGATTAGTTCAGTTTTAACCGAAGTTTGAATACCTGTATCTTGTATGGTGGCCAACACCTCTAAGTGAATCTCTAGACGAGGTCCTGGGATTGGGATGTTATACGAACATCCACCGTAGTTTGGATTTTCAGGAGTTTGTATTGACCCACCAAGCTCAACTGATATTCCCAAAAAACATTAAGATCAAAATCAAATCTAGAACACTAACTTACTGGAATTACAACTTGAACGGGTTTCAGACTAGCTATTTTTGTGAACAACTCAACCGAACTTGGATTCTTGAGCTCAGGAGGCAATAAATTGCGAGCATTATGCCTAGATCATCATCATCTTCTAGCTCTATTTTTGAGAACTTGAGTGGATCCATTGAAATTGGAAATTTGTAAAACAATCTTAACATTTGCTTCCCATAACGGGTAGTTATCTTTGTACTAATCTTTTGTTTCAATTCCGCCAGCAAAACACGCTTGTTGAATTTCATTTCGGTTTTTTGGCAACTTTGAAATACACAACCTTATCCAGTTGTATTTATTATTTCTCCATCAAAATGAACATAAACTAACAAAGTTTGAGAACTCATGTTCAACAATATTTGCTTCCTCCTCAACAAAATAAGGATATATGACTATTTTTATTATTCAACTGATAAAGCCAAAAAAGAAAATCTCAAATAGAAGTCAGTCCATATATTTTTAATTCTAGAAAAGGGATGTCGGGCATTAGTGTCACGACACCCCCCAAAAAAAAATTCAACACTATAAAATGGGTACCAACCATCAATATCCCAACACCCAAAATTTTTTTTAATCTGATAACGGGTGCCGACCATGGGGTGTCCAAAACCCAAAAAAATACAGAAAAGAGGTATCGGCCATCAGTGTCCCAACACCCTAATTTTTTTTAAATATTAGTATCAAATGAATACTGGTATGATATAGATCTGATGTCCAAAACCCAAAAAATTATTTTTTTTACTCCCTCACACAATCATGAGGCAATGATTGTGATAGTGTGGGTGCCAACCATCTAGTGTCCATTACCCCCAAGTATTGTTTATTTCGGGTCATTTGAGTGATTGTTTTTGAACATGGATCATTGTTGTCAGATGGATAAAATAGCCTTAAAATTGGATTGATTTAATGGTAAATTAGTTAGTATGTTAGTTCAAATAAAGGAATTGAATAAATAATTCAATAAAAAATCGATTGAATATTTTTTAATTGTTTATTTACTTATTATTAAATTAACTATTGGGTTGATTAAATTCAAATCGATGATTTGATCTAATTTTTAAAAATATTTTGTAAAAAAATTGTATAATTATTGCTTTTGTAGTATATAATTTGAATTAAATGTTACATAATTGAATTTGATAAATGGAATATTATAAATCATTTAATGATTGAAATTATGTTAAAAGTAAGTATAATTTTAAATTGTTCAATTAATTATATTTAAATATAAAAACAGAACTTGTTTTTCTCTCTCATAAATTTTTTAATATTTAAATATTAAATTTAATAATAAATAATTAAAATTAAAATGATAATATTTAAGATTAGGATTATTGAAGAATCTTGTTCAATGATTAGTTTAATCTTCTCACCAAGTTTCAAGATATCAACTTGAACCAAACTCTGTTCTTTTCGTTTCAAACCTCCATAATTCTTTGTCGAATGACTCAAGCTTTCTAAGTGATAGTCACAAGTAACATTGGCATCATGCCCTCATGATAGAGAGGTTTCCTTGGTTCTAAATGAACTCAAGTAACTGATTGAGCTTAGGACGTAGTTTTTTGTATAACATCATAATTGGATCAATGAGAGGATTTTTACGGAATATCCTTTAAAGTGCGTGTCGAAACTATTTTTTTTGAAAAACGGGATCGACGAAAATGAAAGAACGTGAGTCACCATCAATCCTTTTTTGTGAGGTGTGATCGGGTCATCTCGTAAAAGTGGTTGTTTTTAATAAATATTTTAATTCAAAAATTGGTACCTAGTTGATTAATTAGTGTCTTAGTGTCGAAAATTGAAAACTTAAAAGACTTTAAAATACAATCCCTCTTTTGTAAAAAAAAAAAAAACACTCAAATATTAAAGACCTTCTCGTCTTAAAGTGATAAAATGTCACACCCAGTAAGTTAGGACACGACATCTCGAACTTTTGAGAATGAGCTTACCTTTTACTTAAAATTCAGGAATTTTAACTTTTTGAAAGGGTATTCGATTATTTAGAGTAAATGAGGAAAATCGAAACCCAGTAAGTTAGGGCACGATCTCTCGAACTTCCAAATACCGAATTGCCTTTATTTAAAAAAAATCTTATCCCTAGATAACAAGATGTCATATCCAGTAAGTTAGGGCACAATACTTCGTATTTCCGAGAATAAGTATTTTATTCAAAACTTGAATTGCGATTTTAAAAGCATATTCTGCTATTTAAGTTAAACGAGAAAAATTGGAACCCAGTAAGTTAGGGCACTATTTTCTCGAATTTCCAAATGCGGAGTATCACTTATTTTGAAAAACAAAATTTTAATGTATTGGGTAAAATTAAGGTAACACGAATTCTTTGTAAAAAATATAAAAAGAAATTACGGTGATAATAAGCATAACAAAACGATCAATATACTAACACGAATGACAATGAGGAATACGAGAATATAATAAACGAATAAATAAAATAAACGAACTGATTATCAATAGTGAGGAAAACTACAAAATTAAAACAATAGTAAATAAACACGTAATCAAATATTATATAAAATGGTTTAAAAATAATGTGAACAATATTAATAATAATAATAATAATAGTAATAAATAATCTAAAGCTTGGAGTTAAAAAAGGTACGAATAAATAAATGATAATAAAATAATGATGATGATAAAAGATGTAAAGTTTAAAAACTATATAAAAGGATATAAATAAATAAAATAATAACAAGAGTAAAAATAAAATACGATCTTTTCTAAAAATAACAATGAAAATAATATAATAAATAGAAATATAACAACAATAGCAATGGATAAAAATTAGATAAATAATAGTAGTTTTAGAATAAGAAAACAAATATAAATAGAAATATAATAATAATAGTAATAATATATCAAATTAGTCTAATAATAATAACCAGTAAGTAAATAAAAATGAAAATAGCAGTGGCAAAAATAATATTAAATTGGTTAATATAATAATAACAACAACGCATAAGTAAAAGGAAAATATAATAACAATAATAATAATAATAATTATTATAATTAAAATAATAATATAAATTTTAAATATAAAAAGTAGAGAAACAAATAAAGCAAAAAGAGTTCAGTAAAAGAAATGAAAGCCAAATAAAATAAATGAAATAATACTACTACTAATAATAATGAGATAATAATAATAGAAGAATAATGACATGCTAATAATAATAATAATAATAATAACAACAAGAATAAAAAAGGTAAAATAAAAATGATGACAATAGTAATAAAAATAAAAAAAGCGATGATAATAATAATAATAGAAAATAATAATAATAATAAAAGAATAATAATAATAATAGAAATAATTAATTAATTAATTTTAATAATAAAATAGCAAAATAACTAAAAAAAGACTAAATTGAATTCAAAACAAAAATTTTGTGTAAATCAAATAAGAATAAAAGAAAAGGACCAATCCGAGTGCGCGAATAACAAGGAAGGACTAAAGGAGAAAATAACCCGCCGCCCAAAATGCAACACTTTACACGGGGCTAAAATGAAATCAAAGCGAAATTCTAGGGAAAAATTATAAATAAAATAAACTTAATTGTAAAACAATAGAAAAGCGAAAGGGCTAAAAGCGCAAATAACCCATTTTCCAAAAAAACACGCGGATCCTAGGAGGGTCGGGTTGGTCCGGTCCAAGTCAAAACGACGTCGTTTTAAGGCTTATGAGCTTAGGCCAAAATGATGCCGTTTTGATCCCCTATATAAGTCAAGTTTTTTACAAAAAAATTCATTCCACTCTTCAAAAATAAAAAAAAAATCTGAAAAACTCTCTCTCACTCCTCTCTCTCAGCTCTTATTCTGGCCATGGGTCCGGTCACCTGACCGCCGCCGTCGGCCACCGTGCACGATAGTCGGAAAACGAAAAATCGCCCCTTTTTTTTAAGGTAAGCTTTTCTTTCTTCTTTTTTTTTAACGTCTTTTTGATATGTATAAATATATAGCTTTAAAAAAGAAATAAAATAAAGAAATATGTATATGTATATGTATATAAGCGATTTTGAAAGAAAGAAAGAAAGAAAATATATATATATATATATATATATATATATATAAGACCTTAACCTGCTTTTGAACTTCCTTTCTTCTTTGATTGTTTTATTGGTTTTAGTATTCAAACAGTGCTCGAATATTACAAAAAAAAAAAAACCCTTACATTCGATTTTGTGATGGCTTTTATAGCCTTTTTACATCATTTTTTATTATTTGATGTCTTTTCTTCTTGCAGGCGGTAGAGCAAGTGGGCGGTGCTGCAGGCGGTATGGACGATGGGACAGGGCTGTTGGCCAAATGCCCTAGGTGCGGCGCACCTAGGGCTTGAGCAATCTGATTTTTCTTTTCTTTTTTTCTGTTTAGGCTAGGGTTAGGTGTTTGTTTGGGCTGATGTAATTGGGTTAGGATAGGTTGGGTTTTTGTTTTGTTGGGTAGGTTTAGTTTTGATTGTTGGGTTAGGGTAGGTTGGGTTTTGATTGTTGGGCCGGACAAAAATTTGTGTGGACAATGCGGATTTTGTTGTAGAAGTGGGTTTTTGTGAATGAAACTTCATTGAAATGGTAGTGATGGTATAGATTAATAAAGATTGAGACATTGAGTGATGGCGTTAACATTTGGGTAACATGATTAATGAATGGATATGGGTTCCTTAGGAAATAGGACGGAGGGTCTTTACTATGAGTAATATCTTGAATCTCACCTTCTATCTTTCCACTTTTTATGGCATTTTCAATTATCTCTTCAAATAAAACCATGTCGGGAAAGTTCTTTTTTGTTGCCACATTTTTTATTAGACAGTCATAATATGGGCCTTTGACTGCACCTACAAATAATATAATTGTTTCCTTCTTGGTAAGGGATGATTAAACTTGAGTAGAAAGATCTCTCCATCTTAGTGCGTACTCATTAAAACTTTTATTCAGCTTCTTTTCCATATTTTGCAATGTCAATCGATTTGGAGCCATGTCCACTATATATTTGTATTGTGTGATGAATGCTCTAGTCAATTCGCTCCACGAGTGAATTTGATTTTTATCCAATTTGACATACCATTAAGCTAGGGATCTAATTAGACTATCTTGGAAAAATATGCATCAACAAATTTTCATGTAACACCTCATACCTGACCCACTCGTCGGATCCGAGTTATAAGGTGTCACATTCGTTGTCAGAGCAATTACGAACAAATTAAATACATATTATACTAATTAATATGAAAATACAAGTAATATATGCATATTATATGATAAATAATCATTCACGGGTCTTATATGAGCTTACGAAAGCTCTAATGTTAACTTAAGGTCAAATTAGGACTGAATTGTAAAGTATAAAAAATTACAAAATTGAGGTAGCAACATGAGGGAGTTCCTCATCATGACGTAACATATTGTTTTGGCCTTGTTGAGATGACGGGGTTCCTTGTCTCGTCATGACATTATAAGTCATTTCTTGTCGTAACAACCAAGGTTCGGCATTGCACCGTGCCATGGCATTCAGATCTTATCGTGACGACGTTCGAACAACGTCACTGACAGTTTCTACAAATTATTTACAATTCAACCTACAACTTTTCCAAGTTAAATTCTAAACACATTCAAATCATATTCAACTAACATATGCAAACTTCTATAATCAATTCATGAACATTTTTTTCTTATTTAACAATATACAAATGCTTTAACTCCTATAAGCTAACTTCTAATGCAAATAAATCAAAACATAAACATTCATACCTACTTTACTAAGATCATTAGCATTTTCAACATTTCGTAGCTTTTCAAATCACCTTTAGCTCTATTTACAAGCTATGTTCATTTAACCAAATACATACATTAATCATTAAACCATAAGTGCATAAACAAAATTTTTGTACCAAATTTGACTCAACTTAGGTACATGTTATATAACTAGCAAAAGAAATATATACAAACATTTTTGAGTTTGGGATCTTGACTAGATGTTAAAGTCGATGATTGGGATTTTGATTTGAACCTAACCTGCGCAAGGAAACCAAAACCGTACGCTGAGCGATAAAGTTTAGTGGTATTTCCATATAAAGCTTCATATAGAGCCATTTGACTACTCAACTAGAAACTGTTATTATAGACAAATTTGGCTAGTGGTAAATAATGTTCTCAGCCAGATTCAAGATCGATAACATAGGCTCGTAACATATATTCTAACAACTGAATAAGTCGCTTTTATTGCCCATCAGATTGAGGATGAAACGCTATGCTGAAATCCAATCTTGTACTTAAGGATTCATGTAACTACTTGTAGAATATCGAGGTAAAACAAAGGTCTTGGTCGGAAATAATAGACATAGGCACGCCGTGTAGTCTAACTATCTCCCGAGTATAAACTTCAACCAACTTTGGGAGTGGCCAATCAGTTCTCACCGCCAGAAAATGAGCAGACTTCGTCAGTTGATTAACTATCACCTAGATGACATTTTTCTTGCTCAGAGATAACGGTAGACCAACTACAAAATCTATAGAAATTCGTTTCCATTTCCATTCAGGAACCGAGATGGGCTGAAGAAATCTAGTAGGAGCTTGATGCTCTACTTTTACTCACTGAAAAGTCAAGCATTTAGTAACATATTTGAGGATCTCTCATTTTATTCTAGGCCACCAATACGATTCTCGCAGGTCACGATACATTTTTTTCACCTTCATGATGCATAGAAAAAGGACTACCGTAAGCCTCGTGAAGAATCAACTCTTTCAATTCATCATCATCGGAAACATATAACCGATTATGGAATCTAATAAATGAGAGTACGAAATATGGAGAGAATCAAAGGAAAACCCGAAGCCCCCAAAAGAAAAACCCTTCAAACAAAGAACAAAATTCTCTTAATCTAAATATTTATGTTATATAAAACCTAGAGTAACTAAGGCCTATTTATAAGTTGAAATACGTAGCATATATGACTACAACAACCCTAGGTTAATTAGCGTTTAAGTGGGAAACTAAAAATAGAGTTTAACTGAGAGAAGAAAGCTGAAAAACTTGAGGTGCACATCGTCATGTTGTGATGTGGCATTCATGTCATTGGGAGGAGGAGGCATTGTGTCGTCAGGACAAAGTCTTTCTTCTCATCATGATTTCAATTTTTCGTCTGGACAAAGAACATTTCCTCGTTGCGATGCCACACATTGTTTAATCCAAAAATGTGAGGCATAACTTCACACAAAATAAATCAACTTCAAACAAATACAAACAAAATAAATTACTACAGAACAACAAATAAACATATTATCATAATAAACAAATAAAAGACCTAAGACTTTAAAGTCTCACAAAATTAAACCTATCACTCCGACTCTCTATGGAGTTGCCAAATTGTTACAACGTGCCGAATGAGAGTTTGACGTGCTAAATTTAGGTAATTCTAAACAGGAGAGGATTAACCACTTATTGAACCTATTCCATGTAAAACCCAAGTTTGAACTAAGAAATCCTAAAGCAACAAATTAAATCTACTTTATCAATCTAAGTTCGGGAGTTCAATTACACCTACGCAAGAATTAGCACCCTTTAAGATTCCTATCTAAAGATAATACCCTTTTTTAATCATGTAACACTCTTAATTTCAATATCTAAATGATTTTTTTTTAAAAATAACTTGATATTTATTGACTTAATGACTTTGTTTTGGCTTGAGACATTCAATCTATCAACTAGACGATTCAATTACTTAAAACTTTTTTAAAGTAGCTTTAAATCAATGCCAAATATCATAAGCAACCTTCATCAATTTAAGTAATATTGAAATTAATCATGCAATAACACTCGTCAAAGTAAACATTACAAAATATTGAAAATAGAAGAGTGATATATTTATATGAAAAAGAAAACAAATTAAGGAGCCCAAAAGAGCTCACCTTTGGTCACCAATTCAGCGTCAAAATCAGACCCAGGCTCCTAAATGCATGTTCGATCCAAGTCTTGAAATAATTCTGGGCTATACATCAAGCTTGGGCAACCAGCCATGACCCATGAGCCTATCCATTAAGATTTTCTACTTCATTAATGAACTTAATTATTTAGTAATTTTCGATCAATAGAATCACACTTGAATCTAAACCAAATAGCACGAATTATAATTTGAGTCAATATCTAACAACCAAACCACCATTAAAAAGATTATCTCCTCAAATTAAATTTTGAAAAATTGCACTAGTTAACCATTATAGATGCAAATTTAATAGTTAAGCACTTAGTGACTTTGTCTCGATGGGACGAAATCAAATCCGACCAAATACATGGAAGTACAATTAATATTCTTTCACTCTTGAAAAATTAAATCGATAATTAAGGCAAACTCAATAACAATCGATGCAAATAAATCACAATATCACAAGTAAAAATAATAAATCGAGACATGTAATTTTTACGTGAAAGTCCTCTTTAAAACAAAAGGTAAAACCACGAAACTTTGAAAGTCCACAAAAAATTCCACTATAATCAAAATCTTGCTACAAGATCACAACTAAGCCAGACCACAATCAAGCCAATAAAGAGTATACAACTCAAATAAGGCTATCACAAATAATCTCGGGCAAACTTTAAAAGAAAAGTTGAAAATATCACTAAAATGGGACTGACTTTGAAAGTGAAAAATCAAAAGCTACAATACTCCCCCCCCCCCCCCCAAAGCGAAAATCAAACCATACACATTAGAGATTTTCGAGTTAGCTACTTTAAAAAATAGAAAATATAAATGTTTGTTTGTTTGTTTTTTTAAAAATTGTTCTCTTCTACTTTTCTTTTTTTTTTCTTTAACTTACAGCGTATACACTTTTTTTTTTTTTTTAAGCAACCCCACAAACTATATTGTAGGGCACATATGGAAGTGGGCTCTCAATAGTGAGACTGCCCACGACCTAACAAATCTTCCCCTCCCACTATGTGGGAATGTTCGTCATACTAGCAATCGAGCAACAAGTTTCAAACTTCCTTCTTGGTAAAGCCTTGGTCAATATATTCACACTAGAGGTGTTCTTGGGTCGAGCTGGGCCGTGCTCAACTAAAAATTCAAGCCTATTGGCTAGGCCCAGGCCTGAAAAATGGGCCTAAAATTTTGGCCAAGCTCGACTTGAATAAAAATACTAAAATCCGGGCTCGACCTGACCCGCTTGTATTAATTTCTATATTAATTTTTATATAATTTTTAAATATATATAACACATCAAAAATACTAAAAACATCAAAATAAATATTTTCTAACAAATTAAAAATAAATTTTAAAAAATATGTTTATTTAAATAACACTAAGATAGATGTAACTTAACAAACAAATGCCTCTAAAATAATAACAAAATTAACAAATACCTTTAAAATAATAACAAAATTAACAATAACATAAGTTTTATACAATATCCAAACAATAATAACAAAATAGTAGCAACATAATATTAAAATGGTAGCAAAATAGAAAAAAAAAACAAGAAAATAACATTAAAAAAACAAAAAAAAGAGCATATTCTTTTTGTCCTTTAGTGAATTCGGGCCAGGCCGGGGTCAGCCCAAAAATGCCTTACCCAATGCCCGGCCCGTTTTTTAAACGGGCTTTTTTTTTGTCCAAGCCCATTTTTCTAGCCTATATTTTTGCTCAAACCCTCCCACATTTCGGGCAGACCTTCGAGCCGGGCCAGGTGGCCCAACCCATGAACAAGTCTAATCCACACCATTATCATCAGTGTGAATTTTCTCAAGCCCTAACAGCTTACCTTGCAACAATATGTGTAGACTGAGCATGAAAAGTCAAATTCTTACCAATATGAATATTGCTTTAGCTATCACAAAACAACACATATCTCTCTTGAGTAAAGTCGAGTTCTTGCACAAACTTCTTCATTAATTTCTATTTGATGGTGTGTTAATTATAAATTAATGTCATGTAAAAGTTATACATTAGAGTTAAGATACTCAAATTACATATAATAAACTTTCCTAACATCCTATCCTCAAAAAAAAAATCATTTCTCTAAAATGCTTATGTGCTAATTAGAATATCAAAACCATAAAATTCAAGGATTTCAACATATCAATAAATTCAAATACGCTTCTAAATTATTTTATTGATAATTGCATAAATTTCAATTTATTTGTGACAAGTTTCTTTTTGAATTGTGTTGTTTAAGTTCTTAATTTTTTATTTGATTTTTCATGAATTAGGTAAAAAATTGAAGAAAAATAAGCTTAAAGATTAATTTTAGCAAGTTTCGCAATTTGGATTTTTAATCGACACTACTTTAATATTTTGATCATATCTTGTACTATAAAACTTTGATTTGAGCCCATAATATAGAGTTTTAAAGGAAACTAAAATATCTAATCATATTTATTTCATGACTTGAGGCCTAAAATCATCAAGGAGGTTTCCAAAACGGCCTATAAATATATAGTTTTAGGTTTAAATCTTAAATACCCACATTAAGTACTATTTTATTTTTTCGTTTTTATTCTCCATAAATTATTAAGTTCTTTTTAGTCAAAGTGATTCCGATGTTTTAGATGTTCAAGTTTGTGAGAAATAATTTGCTCTTATTCTTTCTTTTATTCATAGTAATTTGCATTTTATATTTTAATTATAAATATTCAGGTTTGTTAAATATTATTAATGTATTTGATAACTTAAAATATTTACCTTGTTAGTTAAAATTTTTAAATCTGTAATTGTTTAATTATTCTAATACTTGTAAAGAATAATATAATTAAGTATAAGCTACGTATTGAATTCAAGTGATGCGGATAACTGATCATAGTCTAAATAAGTCATGTTTGTGTGTTTGTTTGTTAAAATTGTGTCTCTTTCATTTTTGGCTAAATTACATCTTAGGTGTTTATTATAGGGTTATTTATGGATTAGAAATATAATTAATAGTGTTCATCTTGATTATCAAGAATCAATTTACCATAAAATATTAAAATTTATTTTACATTGATTATCAAACTTATGAATCAAAATTGAAATTTTACCTTTAACTAAATTCTTACATTGTTTTTTAAAAAAATTCTTTTGCAATCTTTATGATATATTGTTTAAATTTATTTTAAATTCAAAACCCTATTTTACTTGTTTGTATTAAAGTGATAAAATTATCATTAGTCTTTATGGATAGGCGAATCTTTATTAGGATCTTTTGAAAATTTTAGTTATACTTTTAAATTTTTAAAAATTTTATTAATCCCCAAAATTTTGAAATTTATTATTAAACTTTTGAGAATTTTAAAATTTTCAATTAAATTCTTCAAAATTTTTTATAAATTTTCATAAACTTCTAAAATTTTTAAAGTAATTTTACTAAAATTTTCAAAATTTTAATTAACCCCAAAAATTTAATGCTAAAATCCGCTACTAGATACAACTCTATTCACTGTTTGAGGTAAACTAGACAAAAGCAAGCTAGAGGTAAACTAGTCAGAAAGAAAACCAACTATTGCTGCATACTATCGGTGCCTATAACCTCTTCTGCAATTGCAGCTTCATCAGACTTAGGAGGTCGATCAAAAATGTGAAGTCCAATTGGCCACAACTTGGCCTCCTTAGCAATCATATTCTCCACCATATCATTTTCGCGAGCTATATGATTAATCCGAACATGCCATAGACGACTCAACAACCCTTTAATACTAGTAATAAGACACGAAGCAACATCCTGTGACGAAATAGACTCGATAGCATCAGTGTTGTCACATTCAATTAGCTTTTATCCCTAAAAAGAAGTTGTTGACAGGCGAGTCCATCTATAATCTATAACTATAAACTAAATACATGGATAACTGCAGAAGAATCAAGAATGGTGATAGAATATTGACACCTGTTTTTTCTTCTTCTTCTTCTTTTTATTAGTTCTTGACATGAAATGACAAAAAGAAAACATGAGATGAGAGAAGAGAAGTAGCAAGAGGATGAAATGAAAAGAAAGAAAATAATGGAGGGAAAAGGAAATAGCAAAAATTAAATAAAACATATAAAAACTAAATACGTGGGTAATAGCTAGATGAATGGCCTTAGAGCATTGACACTTGTTCTTTTTCTTTTTCTTGGATTTTGAGGTGAGATGAGGGAAATGACAAAAAAAAGAAAAGAGGATTGAGATGAGAGAAGTGAAGCAAGAGGATGGAATGGAAAGAAAGAACATTAAGGAGGGAAAAGGAAAAAGCAAAAAATTAAAGAAGTTTATGTTTTGATTTTTGTGTTAATATTTTTTTTATGTTTAAAATATTATTTTTGGAAATATATTACTATAAACAAAATTTTTAGCACTGACATGAAACAAAATTAAGTGTAAATAAATAAAACAATCATTGTGTTATGGAAGAATCACTGCGATATCACCTCTCAAGGTTAACACAATACTTCCAAATTTATACACCTAAATGAGGAAGATAGAACTTAAAAGGATTGCTCTTCTCATAAAAGTCGAGAAATAAAATGGAAGAAATTCGAGTAAATCACACTAGATTCAATTCTCAGGAAATATTGAAACGATCACAAATAGTTCCGCTCAAAACTCAATCTCCTAAATAGAATATCGCACTAAAATAATTTAGTAAAATACCAGAATTTTAGAGAGTAAGAATGATAGAAAAAAGAGAGAACGGGAAAATGAGTAGAATAACCTATTATTTATATTATTTTCAGAAGGGGTAAAATGGTAAAATAATAGTGTCAGTTTTCAAAAATAGTAGAGGATTTTTCTCAACAGAACATATTCTGTAACTGTCAGATGATTTTCCTCAATTGAAAAATATTCTACAATAGCAATATTTTGAAAAAAATATTTCTAATTTTACATTACTAAATTAATATAATTTTAAATATTTATTTTTTTATAATTAAGGTAAGAGAATGAAATTACTTTAAGAACGAACTAAACTCGATACTTACAACATAATTTTTTAACATTAACCAAAAATTGTTGGCATTTTAAATAAACTTTTAAGTATTAATAATTTATGTATATTTTTGCATATTCATTTATTCATATGGTGTTTATATTAATTATTAATCCTATTATGTGTTTATATTGTATATTATTTTTTTAATATTGTATTACTTTCAACTGTTTTGTTTGCATTATTTGAGAGGGATCACATCTATCATATATAATGCCATTTCATGTTAATTTTAAGTTGATATTGTAATTACTCTTTATGTTATATAATTTATTATTGCGATCTTATTTATAGAAGAATTTGTGAGTAGGTGTCGTGTTGGAATTTCATTTTACTTCATAATAATTTGGGTAAATGTTTAAATTAGGGCTCAACGTGTTAGAGATTATTCTGAGTTAAATCTTTTAAAATAGTTAAATAAATGCTTAATTTCTACAAAAGTGTTCAAATAATAATTTAAGCCCTTATATAACCATTTCCAAAGATTTGATCCTTATATTAACAACGTCTTAAAAGTTGTACTCTAATTTAAACATTTAACCTAATTTCTTATATTGATTCAATTTAGAGAAATACTTACAAATTCGTGTCCACGATATATATATATATATATATACGGTTTTTAACATATAGAAATTTAACAACTTTTTAATTGTTTTATACAAATATTTGCAAGTTCATAAATTAGTATGATATTTTAATTATTTTTGTATCGTATTATGTTTGATTCAATTGAATGGTATTTTTTATCTCAATTTATATTATATTATATATAAATTATTATAATTTTATATTATTATGTTTAAATTTATTTATTTAAAATATTAAAATAATTATTATTTGATATAAGTAAAATTAAATTTTCTTTTGTAAATTAACTATTTAAATCCACGTGGTATCAAATGTAGTTGGAATGAAATTTCATCTACAACATTAATGAATGCCACTATCCTTTCTTTTCTTCTCAAGATTATACTCATTATTTATTCGTATCATTAACTACAACGTCATTCGTAAGAATCCCATCATATTAGCATATCAAGTGAATGTCTTAATAGGGTCTAAGTACAACAAGTCATTATTGAATTTAAGGTTCAACTTTTGATCGAATCGAGTAAAAAAATTTTGAGTTAATTGAATTAATGAGTCTTATTTTATCATCTTAATTCGATTCGAAAAAATTTAAATTAAACATATCAAATTAAAACCTTGTTATAGTGTAACTAATTTAATGTAAGAGCACGTAAATTTGAAATAATATATATTTGAAAAATTTAAAGCAAAATAAGAAAAAATATTTTAGTATGATAAACTTAAATCATTAATTAACTTATTTAGGTCTCAAAATTATTATTTTAAAATTTTTAACTTTATATATTCTTTAATTTTTTAAATTTTTAAAATATATAAATTTTGAAGTTTTTAAATTTATTTTGAATTTTTAAAATTACTTTGAACTTTTTTTAATTTTTTAGAGAGATGAAATTGCTCATTTTAAAATTGATTAGGATCAAAGAGATATTTATATTAATATATTGTTCAAATTATTCGAGTTATCTGAATTATAAATTTAACTCGACTTGAACTTAAAAATTTAATTATTTATTCGAATTAACTCAAAAAAAATTTAAAAAATTTATACAACTCAAATTTAAATTTTTTATTGTTTTCAAAAAGTGGTCAGTCATCAGATAAGCAGTCGAAACTTTAAGCTTTTGGCTCCGTTGGAGGCGAAGATTTACCGACGTATTTCGTATTGTATTTATGATAATTTCAAATGTGAAAGTCATGAGAGTCAAATGTTATAATAAGATAGTAGCCAAACCAATGAGATGAGGCAGATATTATTGTACAATAATGGAAAATTGAAAACCATTAGTCCCCGTCCGTACAAAAGCAACTCAAGCAGCCAGTTTTTACAAATGAGTAAGATGATATTTTAGTTAGTGTAGATAAGATTTGATTGGATTTAAAAAATTTGATAAAAATTTTAAATTTTGAATTAAATAGTTTGAATTATTCAGATTTAATTTAAATAAAAATATTTAAAATTTTCAGTTTAACTCGAATATAAATTACACAATTCGAGTTATTCGAAAATTCAAATAAGAAAAAGTAAAATTATATTATTTTGATAAATGTTTACTTATCAACCTTATTAAATAATCAGTCTATGTAAACGGAACATTGAATATAAATAATAGGATTCGTTAACTTAACTAACTCGAAATTTTTTAACTCGATTTGACTCGACTTAATTGAATGCTCACCTTTACTTATTGGGTGTATTTTTTCTTTTTGAATTTTTATATTTGGAGAGAGCCTTATCTTATACCAATGTTATACATGAGTAGCAGAAAAATCAAGTGATGAATCAGAGCAACGTGGACAAGTTTGGTCCATTATCATACCTAATCGCCCATTACTAAAGTTGCTTTAAAACAATCATGCATTATTTTAAAGAAGATTTTGTGATTGATAATTCAGCAATTAGCCATGAGCTACATTCTTCTTTTGTCTTATACGTAGACAAACCAATGGAGGTTGCACTGTGAATAAACTTTAAGCAAGAACCATAATCAAAGAAAGAAAAGGGAGAACTCTAGAAGGTAATTGTTCGTCATTAGCTCATAGTTTCATCTTTCATGTGGCTATATATGTAGTATCATAGGAGGAATCGATTGTACAATGTGGGGGTAGAAGCAAGGACTGTCCATCACCATCTCTATTCAAGAGCTGCTTGCCAATTGTTTCACAGAAAGTATAAGATGCTCCTAAAAGCACGACCTTGAAGAAGTAATAATAGAAACTTACCTCAAAAAAAAGCGTTTCCATTTGGCTTTTCTCTGCAACTTGTTTAGTAAAGTTATCTGGGGGAATTGCACATACATATACTCTATGTATGTATGTGTAGTGATAGAATTGGTAATGATTAACTTTTGCCACGATGCTTCTAGCTAAACAAGACAAATTTTGCTTTTGTTAACCATTATCTCAACATTGCCATATCAGAGTGGGGCAGTGAGATTGTGCACAGCAAATAATAATTGAGGATATCAGTGTGTGAACACGGGTTGAGGCATAAATTCCCTCCCACTTTGTTCGGTAATAGTATTATGAAAATAAAGAAAGGATGGTATGAAATAAATTTCATCTTATTTCTATCTCTTCTAAATAGGAATATAATAAATTAGATTTTTTTATTGATTTGTCATGCTCCTATTTAAAAGAGATAGGAATGATATGGAATCACAGTTTTATATAATCTTTTTATGGAAATATTTGTACCAAGATTTAGATTGTATTTTGTTATCTTTTAAAAATTTAGTAAATTAATATTTATACATTAGATTTAATAATAAACTAGTTTTTCAGTTAAAAATAATTCATTTCTAATGTTAAAAACTAGAGTGGTTGATGGAATAACCAGACAATTATATGTAGCATGTTATATGTACCTCATGCTAATTTTTAACATTAGGAATTGATAGAATTTTTAATAAAAGACTAATTTATCCCATTTTTAAGAGAGAAGGTAAAATGAAATCAATTTTATATATAACAAGACAAATTATGGTAAAAATACCATAGAGGCTCATATACTAAGAATCGATTACATTTTGTTCTCTTTGTTTAAAAATAAGTAAATTAATTTTTATACGTTTCTATTAAAAATTTTATCTATTTCTACAATTAAAAACTGTCAAAATGAGATAAATGTAACATATCAATTATTATTGTTTAATTATTTTATCAATCATATTAATTTTATTAATATAAGATAGAGATTGCTTTTTGAAATTTTAACTTTCATTTGTATTTAGTTAAACTGCAAGCTGAAGTAATGTATCTAGCATGTGAATGTTCTGGTGATCATAGGTAATAGCATAGGCTCAAAGAGACTGGTTTCATCGTCACGAGGGGCCCTCTGTTCTCAGCATGAACTTCGCACTAACGGATTGTTTCCAAAGGTGAAAATGGAAACCACCGTCCAATTAGTTCAGATCTAAAACCACCAATCAGGACAGTTCCAACAAATCCACACTTCTTTTCAATCTTTTTTTATTGATTTGAACCAACTTATTTTCACCTAAAAAGCAGGACGCCGGGTCATGGAATCATAATATGGACAGTGTCAACACTAGGATTATTTAATACCAATTTTATGCGTAAGACTATTTAACATGTTGGTTCAGTGGCGTATTCAAATAATATGTTGCTTCGGGTAAATTTTAATTATTTTTTTAAAACTTCACGCTTTTCTATAAATATATATCTCGAATCAGAATTATTGTTAAAATTGTAAAACAAAATTTAATATAAAATTTAATAAATTACGATTTATCATGATTATTAAGAATAAAATTAGATATAAAAGTATATTTAAATTTATTAATTTTTAAAATTTTCAGATCTTATAATTTGGACTAATCTTTTACAATAATCTTTTATAATATATAATTATTATTATATATGTGATACTCATATTTTCCGACCATTATTATTACATATGCATATGTGTTAGAATATGAAAAAGAAATCCAAACTAAGCCAATTAAAACTACATGGTGAAAATTTAAAATTCACACAAATAATTACATGTAATACAGTAATTAAAATCCAAAGTCTCTACCTTTTCAAAAAGTTAAAATTCTATTGACAAACTTTATATGTTTTGATCCTTCCTAGGTGTCTAACTCATCATTTTCATTTTTAGCCGCCATAATAATGGTTCAATTGCAATTTTGATCTTTCTATTATACTAATATTTGAGATTTAATTTTTATATTTTAATTTAACATAATTTAGTTTATTATTTTTACAATAATTTTAAATAGTCCAAATAATTAATATGTTTAGCCATCTCGATTAAAATAGTTACATGAATTTTTCTTAAAAATATTTTTAACAAAAAAACACTGTTTAAACATAATAAGTTGGAATGAATTTTTTTTTAAATTTAGCCTCAACGTTTTAACCAAAATAATTAAAGATTTCAATTATTTGACTAACCAACATTATATTATAAAATATAAATATTAAATTATATCAAATTAAAATATAAATACTAAATTTTAAATTTAAAACATAATAGAGGGCTCATAATGAAAATTTAACCTAAAAACAATTTATACTCAAAACAATCTTTTTATTTGATTTCATAAAAGTTTTATAACTTTTTTTAAAAGATTGTTTTTAATTAAATTGGTCAAGTAATTATCAATTTACCTGAAGCGAAGCAGTTCAGTTTTTGACACGTGGGTACACCCATCATAAATGCTCTCTCTCTCTCTCCTTTTTATTAAATTTTAGAAAAATAATAAATTTTAATTTTTATCTCTATTATGCTTAAATTTGAAGTTTAATATCTATATTTTAATTTTTAATATAATTTGGTCTCTATATTTTTATTATGTTATTAATTAGTTCAAATAGTAAATATTATTAGCTTTTTAATTAAAATAATAAGTAGTTATATTAATTTAAATGCCTTAAAGAGTCCCTAGATTATCGGAATTCAGATTTAATCTATATACTTTAATTTTTTACATATTTGATCCTTCTACATTTATATTGTCCTTAATTAGTTTAAATAGTTAATACTGTTAATTATTTCAATCAAAATGCGACATCAATTTTCTTAAGAAAACTATTCCAACAAAAATATTTTATCATGACAAATTTAAAAAGGTGATTTTAAGAAAAAAATCATAATTAGTATTTTCTACGTTATTTTTATTGTTACATGACTATTAAGTGAATTTTTAAAAAATTCAAAATGTCACACTAGAGATTTCAATAAAATTACTTTAATGATGATAACAATTAGATTTGAATTTTAAATCTGAACAATAAAAATTTTAAATTTCTGAAAATAAAAGTAAGGAAACTAAATTCCAAATGTACAAAGTGTATAAACATTTAAAGCATGTTTTAACCTTCAAATTTTACTATGTAATTTGACACAAATAAATAATCAACCTAAAACGAAACATAGATTATAAACATACTATAGTATAATTGAAATGTTAATTGGGAGAATATATTATAACAAATAGGTAGAAATTTTAGTAATTATGTATCAAATGACATGTAAAAAAGTGATGAGTTGGCATTAAATGATTGAAACGGGATATATGCTAATATAGTATCTGTAGACACTCAATTTTGCCCGGGCCCAGAAATAAGTCCAAAAACAAAAATATAATAAACCCCAAAAAAAAATGAAGTCCAAGTTCAGTCTAAAATTACAAATATAATTTGGCCCGATCAGAATGGCCCATTACTTGAAAAGATTTAATGTCCATCTACAAGCTTGACTTATATGGAAATATAATCTTTAAGGATATGCAATCTTAGATATGATATGATATGATATGATATGCAATCTTGAAGATATGATTTTGTAATTTTGGATATTTAATTTGTAGATATCCTTTAATCTTAACCGTTGATGTAATTGATCTGTACCGTTGGATTTGGGGAGGCTCAACTATAAATAGAGGTCTCTCCCTTCATTGTAAAGCACTTGAGTTTTGGGAAGCAATAAGAATTCTTGAAAGCATTCATTCAAATTTCTCTCCCTCTTGCGTTCTTACTCTCTGTGGTTTGTTCTTATTTTATTCTTCGTCTATCTTAGTTTTCAACCTTTTTTTATTTTAGTTTCTTCATTTTTCAAATATGTATATTTATTCCTATCTTTTATATATTTGATTATGTATTTTATATATTATAATATTTAACCTTTTATATAGTTTATTTTCAAATATATATTTTCTATGCATGTATATATATTATATTATCATTTCATATATTTTGAACTATTGCATTATATTTTTTTTAATTTGTAAATGTTCTATTTATTCATTTTTTAGTGTATGTCATTTATCTTATTTGTGCATAGTTTCATTTTCTTATAAGCTATGTTTAATTATTTCTTTTATGTGCTATTTTATGATATATATTGTTGTATAATTTTTGCATGTATTATGTTTTTCTTTTAGTTTACTCATGTTTTTTTTTTTGTTTATTATCTTATATTTACCCTAGTATAATTTTTTTTATTAAACGTATGTTCATGTTATTTAGTTTTGTCTTAATGATATTATTTATGTTTGTATGGAAATGTTAGAATATTTTGTACATCTATGCTTCATGATGCATTAATATGTCATCCTAAAACGTCATTTAAAATAATATTCCAAGGTTTTTTTTTAAAAGGCAATACTTGATGTTTGAAAACTTCGAAAAAGGTAGTGCCCTAACTTACTGGGTTGCGACTTTTCTCGTTGAATTCTAATAGTCAAGCACCCTTCTAAGTGATTTTGAGTTTTCAAAACTTAAACAATTATTTCGAGATTTCAAAACATAGTGTCCTAACTTACTGGATATGGCGTTTTGTTGTTTCGAGATAGAAATTTTCGAAAGACGAGCTTAGTTTCGAAGGTTTTAAAATGTTGCGTCCTAACTTACTAGATGTGATGTTTTGACTCGTTTGAAATAAGTGAGCCTTAATTTTCAAAATTGAGACATTCTAATTAAAAGAGGTTTGCATATTAAAACTTTCAAATTTTCGACATTAAAGACACTTGATAATCAATTAGGTACCAATTTTTGGGCGTTACGAGGGTGCTAACCCTTCCTCGTACGTAATCGACTCCCGAATCCGTTTTCTCAACTTTCGTAGACCAAAATTAACGTTTTAAAACAAAACATTTTATAAGGTGATCTAATCACACCTAAAAAGATTGGTGGCAACTCCCGTTTTCATTTTTCTTAAAGTCGATTCCTATTTTCCAAAACTCGATTTAAAAATGGTTTCGACAGCTTGGCGACTCCGCTGGGGACTAATAAGAGAGTCAAGCCGTATAATTGATTACCTTTTGTCTTAATGTCGAAAATTTGAAAAATTTTAAAATTCAATCCTCTTTGCATTACATGTGTTTGTATTATTGCATATGTTATATATTCTGATACGCATTACATTTGCATGACCGTTGTGGTCACACCCTTAAGTGGGAGTAAGAAACTACACCTTCGTGAGGTTTTCGCCTCCGTACAGGATAGTGGATCACTTTCAGGATACATCCGTACCTATGGTTTCGTGAGATTTTCATCTCCGTGTAGCCATAGGGATATGTATTCCCCTAAACTGAACTCGATTCAAATGAGCCTATAATGGGTGAGAATCGAGGAATCTGCTGGTTCAGGTACCTCAACTTTAGAACTAAAACCTCATATAGAAAAACCGTAAGAGCTCAACTTAGTTAGAATTATACTTTAGATATTACCTTCACATATCGTTCTTGAGTTTATTAATATTATGTGATACTAACTGTTTCTTTTTTTCATTGCATGTTATTTCGCATTTAAAAGGTATCGATTCATGGTCAGCTTCTAAGTTAGAAAGTTTTATTATGGAGAACGGACTTCTTGATAGAGTGGAGGGCAACGCTAACGTTCATAGATGGTCTGAGCAAACTCAGCTAGGAAAAGGGGATAGCATAACTGTAGGATATATGTCGGAGTTGTCAGACTACACTCGCATCAGTGTCACACAAAATAATCTGTAGGAGCTTAAGGCGATTTGGTATCAATGGGGCAATGAGACCAAGCAATTATTCTACGATAAGTACGGAGATTTGCCCTATTTGTTTGATATTCAGGTTGATGAGAACTTGTTTCGAGCTCTCGCTCAGTTTTGGAACCCAGCATACAGTTGTTTTACCTTTGGGGAGGTAGATTTAGTGCCTACTGTGGAGGAATACACAGCCTTACTTCGGTGTCCTAGATTTCAGTGTAATAGGATTTATTCTCGAGCTACTTGTGTCCCAACCTTTGGTAAGAAGTTGATGGCCATTACGGGATGAGCAAGCAGTGGATCATGGCTAGAATTAAGGAAAAGGGTGAGAGTAAGTGCATTCCGTGGAGAGCTTTGAAAGATCTGATCCAGACACATCTAGGCGAGGTGAAGAGGGTAGACATTTTTGCCTTAAGCTTATACGGATTGATGGTTTTCCCGAAGGCCTTGGGATATGTGGATGAGGTGACCATGGATCTCTTCCATAGACTTAGCAAGCGGGTCACTCTTGTTCCTGCGATTTTGGCGGAGACATTCAGGTTCTTGAATGCATGTAGGAGGGCCAGTGCGGGCAGGTTTGTTGGTTGTGTTCAGTTACTTTTAGCTTGGTTCTACAGTCACTTTCGTTTGATAGATAGGGTGGTTTTTCGGGTCTTCTTCGAGGATTACTCCCCTTTGAAGGACATAGCAGCTTCAACTAGAAAAGTTGATGTTCCTAAAAAAAGTTGGATAGCGCTACTTCAGAATCTGCAGTCAAAGGACGTAGAGTGGAGGGCTCCATGGATGATTCCTGGTGAGATTCTTTACCGATGCGGCAGTTTTGATTGGGTCTCTCTGTTGGGAATTTGGGGTGCCATTAATTATGCCCCTTTGCTTGTGTTGAGGCAACATGGATTGAGACAGTTCATACCGGTAACTTACGGCTTGGTTCAGAGTGAGTTCATGTATAGAGGAGCTGACTACAAAAGAAAGGTCAGTGAGATCTCTAGTGCTTGGAACAAGACTTGTCGATTAAAGGGAGTAGTTATTAGCCCTGCTACGACTCCAGAGTACGTCGAGTGGAGAGGTAGAAGGATTAATGATAACATCCCTAAGCCAAGCGTGGAAGGAGCTCGACTGATAGAGGAATATTTGCAAGTGATGCCCTCGGAGTTAGAAATTATGAAGCAAGAGTTCGAGAGAAAGAACTTAGAGCTTGAGAAAATGATAGCAAAGCTTGAAGAAGAAAAGATGTACTTGAGCTTAGACGTCGACGTTCAAAAGATAGAGGTCGAGAAAGAGAGGAAAGAAAAGAGAAAGATCGAGATGATTTGAAAGAGCACTACAAAAAGGCACAAGTATCCTTGAGGAGAGCGAGAATAGGGGGTCTTCGGATCAGTTACAGAAAGAGGTCCAAGAGGAAAAAGCTAAAACCGAGTATTGGGAGAGAAAGTTCCAAGAGATGCAGTCACAGAATTTAGCATTAGAGGAAGAAAATAAAGGGTTGAAGACCAAGGTAACTGAGCTTGGAAGATCCATTCGTTGGCATCGAAATCGTGATCCTACGGTCGAGTTAAATGAACTAAAAAGTAAGGTGGAAGATTTGGAAGTGGCATTGTATGATGGTGAACTTCGGATTGAGCAGCTCGAGGCATGAGAAGATTATTTAAAAGGAGAGCTTCATCAGTCTAGAGGACTAGTCAGAGAAAGGGATCACGTCATTGGTGAAGCCGTAGCCCAGATTCGAGAGGTTACCAAATATATGCAAGATTTGGCAATACGAGCTGATGTATTGAGTCTAATGTACAGATCGTCGTCGGATATAGGACGAGAGTTACCCCTTTTATTAGATAGAGTTAAAACTTTGGGCGTTAGGGCGAAAGCATATTTGTAATCCATTTATATGTAAAGATATTCTTTTTCTAAATAAAGTTTTCTAAATGAGATTGAATCGAGATCGATACCTTTTGCATTCATTTGCATCTTATAGCATTTCATTGCATCATTTGTATTCAAAATTATAAAAAGACCCTAATTAGTTAAAGTTATTAAAAAGAGAAAGAAAAAGAAAGAGAGAGAAGAGGGTCACGACTGAGTGAAAAAGAAGTTGAATGGGATTAACGACGTTCCCTTACATATCCCTGACTTTTGTGTCAGGAAGGATAGCTTACCCGGAGAAGGTGATGTTTGGAAATGAAAATCATCCCATCAATGTCATACATGAGGAAGAGACTGAACAAAGAAACCTTGAGGGCATTCGCCCTTACGAACCGGGAAGTTCTTTAAACAATTGGATCGTAGAAGAACTTCCGTAATCTTTAGGAATTTTACGGAGTAATATTCGAACACTCTTGTTGCTCTAAAGCCTAGGAGTAATGAGATTTCTTTTGAGAAGTGGGCCCATGTTCGACATTTTATTTTCAATAAAACATACTTTTATTATTTATCCGAGTAAATATTCTTTCATTCTGATTCTTTTGACCTTTGACATTCTTTATAAATTTTCATTTCATGTAAATAGTCATTCTTGAATTCCTTGTATATTCTTTTGTGTGCCTATCATAGATCCCTAGATATCAATGACACGGGCAATGATACTACAGATTCAGAGTTCCTTTTGAGTGCGATATGTGTTTAGAGGAATCTCAGTACTTTGAAGGTGACAGAAATTGTGACTTGTTTCTGAATTTGTTGAAAATGACTTTTACCACATGAAGTGGTGGTAGGAAATATAGCTTTAGAGGAAGGAAAGATTGTGAAATTGAAATTCGCTGAGGAGACAAAACAAGACCTTGTTGAGACTATTATAGGAATTCAAAAATGTGGTCCAAAGACGCATGCAGGAGGATTTGCAATTGCCAGGATAAACATGAGGTTTTGGGGAACTGTTGGTCCACTATGGGAAGGGATCGCATCAGTTGTACAATAAATGCCAAATTTAAAGGAGTCAAGACTTATGGGGCATGTATGTTATGGGCCCGAGCTCGTCAAAAGTTTCAAGCTGACAATGACTCATCTTTGTGGACGTCAACTACTCCATTAAGAGGGGGAGAGAGCTTCATATGCCAATATTACAAAGTCAAAAGTCATCCATTTCCAAAAAAAAAAAAAGATTATATATAACTGCACAATGCCAAAAATTTGTAGTCTTTTCAAAGATAATGCGTCATACCATAGTACAACAAAGGTTGCAAAAAAAAAGAAAAAGAAGAAAAAAACAAATTACAGAAGATGACCGAGACTGGTAAAAATTGGCATAAGAAACTACCGCTTACTCTCTATGCTTACTGGGCAAACACCTTCAATTCCAGCTTGTTTCAAAGGTTCCAACCATCATCCTTGGAATGGGTGCATTGTTTGGCTTTCTGAAAGCGATCGATGTCATCAATAGTCGCAATGGTTAGCTCCAGCAAAGGCCATTGATTTCAAATGATGGGGCATCGGCCGCATACGCCTCTGAAGCTTAAAATGATAGATTCTTTCTTCAAAACCAGTTTCTGACAAAGTGGATGACGGTATCATGGAAGAAGCTCTCTTCGACCTCTATACAAGTTCTGGGAAGAGGAAACCTGATCAAATCATTATTTTCAGGGATGGGGTTAGCGAGTCTCAATTCAATCAAGTTTTGATCAAGTTATTAAGGCTTGCAAGTTCCTTGACGAGAAGTGGAACCCTAAAGATTGTGGTTATTGTTGTACGAAAAACCATCATACCAAGTTTTTTCAGCAGGGATCTCCTGACAATGTGCTACATGGTACTGTCATTGACAACAAAGTATGTCATCTAAAGAACAATGGTTTTACCTTGGTACCCATGCTGGAATGATTGGAATCACGAGGCAGACCCACTATCATGTTCTCTTAGACCAGGCTGGGTTTTCAGCTAATGATCTGCAAGAGTTTGTTCATTCTCTATCCTATATGTATCAAAGGAGCACCACAACCATATTTGTAGTGGCTCCTATTTGCTACGTTCATTTGGCAGCTTCACAGTTGGGGGCATTTTATGAAGATTAGGGATGCTTGAAACATCATCGAGTCATGGTGGGATGTATGCTCGGAGTAATCTCTGTACCTCGCTTTTCCGTGTTGAAGGATAAAGCCAAGAACTTCATTCTTGTCTCATGAGAATCATTGAACCATCTTTTGTAGGGTTTGACAAACAATGCCGGGATTGCTGCTGGGCAATCCCTTTCTCATGGGTTTATGAATCAAGATTTTCCTCCAAACTTTGATGGAGTCAAGAATTGAATACCTCTAGTAAACTTAACTTGAAAGTATTCAGCCTAAGCAAATGTACCAAGAATGGATGACACAGACTTATGACAAAGAAGGTTCGTCCAAAAGAATTTCATAAAGGAAACCTTGTGCTGAAAGAGATCCTTCCCATGCAAAAGGATGCCGAATTGGGAAGGGTCATATGTTGCGAAGAGGGCTTTCTCTAGAGGTGCACTGATTTTGATAAGAAATGGATAAGAAGAATTTATCTGATCCAGTGAATTCGGACTCGGTCAAGGAGTACTTTGTCTAAAGGAGAAGGGAAGCCAAGGTGAAAACCCGCAAAGGGCACTTTGGGACTTTTATTTCAAAAAAAAAAAAAGAAAATGTAATGCCCCAATTTTCGGGAATTCTGTGAATGTTGGCATAAGTTTAATTATGTTAGTGGGCCTCTAGAAAGCTAAGCTTAAGATAGAACCCGACAATTTTAGTTAATTTTTGTTCCATAAGAAAAAGGGGGTGAAATTATGAAATAGAACCTATGTGAAAATGTTTGAAAATGCTATAGGCTAAATTGAAGTGGCCAAATAAATAGGAGTGCAAAATAGGAGGATTTGCATGACAAACCTCCCATTTTACATGAAGTGGCCAACCATCATGTTATTGTAGACAATATGAGCACTTGATATCCATAATTTATGGTACAATTTGATACAAATTGATAATGGGTTAGGTAAATGTTTCATGATAATGGATTAGGTAAATATTCCATGATAATGGGTTAGGTAAATGTTCCATGATAATGGTTTAGGTAAATGTTCCATGATGGGCATTTCATATCTTTTGTATTAAAGAATTAAATGGATGAAATATGAAATTTTATTAAAAGAAAAAGGGGTGAAAAGAACAAAGTTTTGTCCATCTTTGTTCATCATAGCCTAAAGTTAGAGAAGAGAAAGGAGAGGAGAAAGCTCTTGAATATTCGGTCACTTGGGGAAGAAAATTGAGGTAAGTTCATGGTAGTTTGCTTCTATCTTGATGTTCATGAGTTTTTCTTGATTCTACCTTAACTCTTGAAGCATATTTTGGTTTTTGGTTGTGTTGTGAGCATTTGGTCATGAATTAAAATGAAGGAAATGGTTGTTGTTTCATGTTCTTTTGATGAAAAATGGAAGATAGGTGAAGTTGAGCCAAACAAATGAGTATGCATGTGCCTTAGATGCTAAGGGGAAAAATCGGCTAACATGTTGTGCTTTAAAATGATGAAATGGAGACTATACTTAAGTAAATCATAGATATGTGATGATTGATTGGTGATATACATGTTTAAATAACATGCATGCAAGTTATGTGTGAAAGAGTGATTTGGTAATAAATCTGCTTGGGACAGCAGCAGTAATGTGACTTTGGAAAATCACCATAAATTGTGAGAGATGAGTTAGAAGGTGAATAAATTATGTAATTAAAGCTCAATGAGTCTAGTTTCAAATGGAATAAACGAGAACATATTTTGAATTCTGTACAATGAGAAATTTGATTCGTAATGAAGAGTGGTCAGATTAGTCAAACAGTGAAACATGGGAAACTTTAAGAAAAATATGGTATTTATTGGCCAAACCAAAAATTCTGAAAATTTTATGGATATAAGATATATGAGTTTATTTTCAGGGAAAATTAACGGCACTTGATTTGGAGTTTCGTAGCTCCAGTTATAAATGATTTAGTGACTGTTGCTCAGGAAGATAGCTTGCAGTGAAATTATGATTATGTGGTAAACATTGACAAAAATTTGTTAATGAGTTGCTTATTGATTTCTTATAAGCTTACTATGATCTGTAGGTGTGGTTGGCCGAATATTGTAAGGGGTTAATACGTAGTTTGTATTTGAATAGTTAGATTAACGTGTTAGTAATCCAATTGTAGGTGGTTCGTGTATAGATCTCGTCAGCATATCGTCGCAAACAAGTGTGTAACTAACACCCTCTTTCTTAGTCTAGATCGGCAAAAGTCGAAAAGCCGAAATACCGAAAACCGGTATTTTGTAGATTTGCGAGTGTGCGAATGCTCGTGAGGTAAATCGATTAATGTTTTTGGTAAGCTGCAAAATTTGGACTGCAAAGTGCATGATTTCTATGCCCTCGATATTTTGGGTTTAATGGGCCAAAATTGGAATGATGGGCCAACGGGCCCAATTCGGTAAGAACCCTCGATACGTGATTCTGTTAGTACGTGAAAAGTAGGAATATGCATGAAAAACCCTAAAATAGATAAATTACTGAAATACCTTTAAAAGTGAAAATTTACGCTTTACCCTAGTAGATAAATTACCAAATACCCCTAGGGTTAAATTGACCTAAATGTATGTTTGACTGTTGTTATTTACTGTATGCCATGTTGTTATTATCTGATGCATGGGATTGGAATATTGACGAAGGAAGTACTGAAAGTGGCTTGTCCACGTCTTGGAGGCTTTGCCTCAATTTATGATAATCGAGCGTGAAAAGGTCAAATCGTGGAGTGTTGAAATGGGTGGGTTGAGCTATTCCTACATGGAGTGTAGAGCTGGTACGGTGGAGTGTAGTGGTTGGTGGGTTGAGTAGTCTCCCCAAATGGGCTTGAATATGTTTACTGATGTTGCATGTATTTTGAAATGGGCCTATGGGTCATACTGTTATCTGAATAAGGGGCTAAGGCCCAGTTTATTGTAATCTGAAAAGGGCTCTGGCCTACTACCACTGTTACCTGAATGGGCTTAGGCCCAATGGGCTTGAGCTGACTTGGGCTTTGAATGGGTTTTCCTCACACACTGAGTTTCCCCAAACCCACCCCTTCTTTAACCTTGCAGGTGAGCCTTGATGTGGGTGACTTGGAGCCGGAGGGGATTCAGAGTGGCCATGGTGAACACTTTTGGGTTTGAAAAAGAGACTGGTTTTCTTAAGTTATTTTTAATTGCTATTTAATTTTTGGGTTGTAATAAGGCCATTTTAACTTTATTTTCTTCTTTGATTTTTCTGGGATTATATTATTAAAAACAAATTTAAATTGATGGATACTAATTCAAATGGGCTAGACTTAGGGTGTGATTTCAAAACGATACTTGTTTTTTTCTAAAATAACACGACGTCACGAATATTCGGTTTACCAAAGATAATCACTCAAAGAAATTTCAACTTGTTATAACCAAGTGTGGCAATGGATGTGGGCATGTCTAGGATTGGATCTAATCGGAGAGCTTGGTACTTAAGCAGCCTTCATGACTCACCTCCTCTGTTATGGATACCTACCTGGTGCCCAGCTTCCATTCACTTAGTTAGTTTGACAAAAGTCGGGTTTTTTAAAACACTAAAAAGGGAACACGGGTTTTTGACTTCAAAGTGGCACGTCGGATTCAGCCTTAACGACTGGACCGGGTTTGAGGTGCTACAGAAAAAGAAAAGAAAAAAATAAAAAAATATAAAAAGAAAAAAAAAAGAAAAATGGAGAGGCCAAGGTGAAAATCCGTAAAGGGTGCCTTGAGACCAAAAGGGTTTTGAGTTGAAAACCCAAAAGGGCAGCTCAAATTTGGAAAGTCATGCAGTGACCTTGCTATACCGGATTTGACGAGAAGTGAAGTATGTTACATATCGAGGCATCAACGAATTACTTTGGATCTTTTAAACACATGTTGAACTCAAGAAAGTCTTCATGGAGCTGGTGTATAGACGCTTAAGCGGTGATATCTGTGGCATCTGATTTCTGTCCTATTTACTATCTTTGGATTCTTTTTCTTCGCAAAGATATGTTCTCAGGTTAATCTTTTTTCATTCCTTCCAATAATGTGTCCAAATCTAATTATCCTCAGGATCAATTTATTTGTCTCCCATTATTCACAAAGCATGTTGCATTGAAATAATGATAGATGAACTAAAATATCTTCACAAACGAAGTTTTGCATATTACTCTGGAAATTTCTAGATAATACAAGAAACTGAAACAAGACAATTGTTTAAGGAATTCTCATATGTATGGGTTGGAGATACTCGAGAGATTTTCTTCTTCAGTCTAAAAGGTGGTTGGACGTTTTAAGTAATATTGATATTAAGAAAGGATCATTTCATAAACATTTTCAGTGGGTCGTAACATTCGGGGAATGGTACGGTAGACCAAATTGATGGAGAAGATTCGAGGCATACGAGCAGAGTATGATTGATATGTCGAGAAGAACGAGGTGGAAAGCTCGATAGATGAATGAGTGGTGACATCTAGGATAAGGGTCATGTTCACAACATTTTGCATCATAACATGTTTAATTAGGAACATTCGACTCACTTCGATCATAGCATCCCAATTAGCAGGCATAATCATTCTACAGGTTATCAAAGATGACGCACCTTAATCCCCTAAGCGGTAAGGTAATAGGCCGCAACATAGCAGATCTGGCTGAAACAAGATCCAAGATGGTTTGGCATCCTTGTGCTTACAAGGAACAAATCAAAGACATAGATGATTTGGCTTTCACGTGCTTACGATGAAGCAAATCTAAGATGATTTGGCATCTCTGTATTGTCAGAGAACAAATCGAAGTCTGGCATCTCCATTTCGACGGAGAGTAGATACATAGCAAATCTAACCTTCAGATGTTTATACTAAAGCAGATCCAAGATGGTTTGGCATCCTTGTGTTTACAAGGAACAAATCGAAGACATAGCTGATTTGGCTTTCACGTGCTTACGATGAAGCAAATCTAAGATGATTTGGCATCTCTGTATTGTCAGAGAACAAATCAAAGTCTGGCATCTCCATTTCGACGGAGAGCAGATACATAGCAGATCTAACCTTCAGATGTTTATACTGAAGTAGATCCAAGATGGTTTAGCATCCTTGTGCTTACAAGGAACAAATCGAAGACATAGCTAATTTGGCTTTCACGTGCTTACGATGAAGTAAATCTAAGATGATTTGGCATCTCTGTATTGTCAGAGAACAAATCGAAGTCTGGCATCTCCATTTCGACGGAGAGCAGATACATAGCAGATCTAACCTTCAGATGACTAAAGCAGATCCAAGATGGTTTGGCATCCTTGTGCTTACAAGGAATAAATCGAAGATATAGCTGATTTGGTTTTTGCGTGCTTACGCTGAAGCAAATCTAAGATGATTTGGCATCTCTGTATTGTTAAAGAACAAATCGAAGAAACAGATTTGGCGTCTCTATATTCGGCGGAGAGTAGATCGAAGATATCAACAGGACAGTCATAAGTTTACAAGAAGCAGATTAAAGACATAGCAGATCTGACCTTCAGATGATTTTACTGAAGCAGATCCAAGATGATTTGGCATCTTTGTGTTCACAAGGAGCAAAGACACAACAGATTTGGCTTTCACGTGTTTACGTTGAAGCAGATCTAAGATGATTTGGTATCTCTGTATTGTCAGAAAACAAATCGAAGAAGCAGATTTGGTGTCTCTGTGTTCGACGGAGAGCAGATCGAAGATATCAACATGACAGTCTTGAGTTTGCAATGAGCAGATTGAGGACCATGATCCAATAAGTCCGGGCAAATTTGGTCTTTCTATGAGTCTTTGCTCGATTCCTGTTACACAGCAATGAGCAAAGAGGGGCAGCTGTAGACACTCAATTTTGCCCGGGCCCAGAAATAAGTCCAAAAACAAAAATATAATAAACCCCCCCAAAAAAATGAAGTCCAAGTTCAGTCCAAAATTACAAATATAATTTGGCCCGATCAGAATGGCCCATTACTTGAAAAGATTTAATGTCCATCTACAAGCTTGACTTATATGGAAATATAATCTTTAAGGATATGCAATCTTAGATATGATATGCAATCTTAGATATGATATAGTCTTAGATATGATATGATATGATATGATATGCAATCTTAAAGATCTGATTTTGTAATCTTGGAGATTTAATTTGTAGATATCCTTTAATCTTAACCGTTGATGTAATTGATCTGTACCGTGGGATTTGGGGAGGCTCAACTATAAATAGAGGCCTCTCCCTTCATTGTAAAGCACTTGAGTTTTGGGAAGCAATAAGAATTCTTGAGAGCATTCATTCAAATTTCTCTCCCTCTTGCGTTCTTACTCTCTGTGGTTTGTTCTTATTTTATTCTTCGTCTATCTTAGTTTTTCAATCTTTTTTTTATTTTAGTTTCTTCATTTTTTAAATATGTCTATTTATTCCTATCTTTTATACATTTGATTATGTATTTTATATATTATAATATTTAACCTTTTATATAGTTTATTTTAAATATATATTTTCTATGCATGTATATATATTATATTATCATTTCATGTATTTTGAACTATTGCATTATATTTTTTTTAATTTGTAAATGTTCTATTTATTCATTTTTTAGTGTATGTCATTTATCTTATTTGTGCATAGTTTCATTTTCTTATAAGCTATGTTTAATTATTTTTTTATGTGCTATTTTATGATATATATTGTTGTATAATTTTGCATGTATTATGTTTTTCTTTTAGTTCACTCATGTTTTTATTTGTTTATTATATTATATTTACCCTAGTATGATTTTTTTTATTAAACGTATGTTCATGTTATTTAGTTTTGTCTTAATGATATTATTTATGTTTGTATGGAAATGTTAGAATATTTTGTACATCTATGCTTCATGATGCATTAATATGTCATCCTAAAACGTCATTTAAAATAATATTCCAAGGTTTTTTTTAAAAGGCAATGCTTGATGTTTAAAAACTTGAGAAAGGTAGTGTCCTAACTTCATCGGGTTGCGACTTTTCTCGTTGAATTGAATAGTCAAGCACCCTTCTAAGTGATTTTGAGTTTTCAAAACTTAAACAATTATTTCGAGATTTCAAAACATAGTGTCCTAACTTCTCGGATATGGCGTTTTGTTGTTTCGAGATAGAAATTTTGAAAGACGAGCTTAGTTTCAAGGTTTTAAAATGTTGCGTCCTAACTTCTTGGATGTGATGTTTTGACTCGTTTGAAATAAGTGAGCCTTAATTTTCAAAATTGAGACATTCTAATTAAAAGAGGTTTGCATATTAAAACTTTCAAATTTCCGATATTAAAGACACTTGATAATCAATTAGGTACCAATTTTTGGGCGTTACGAGGTGCTAACCCTTCCTCGACGTAACCGACTCCGAATCCGCTTTTCTCGACTTTCAGAGACCAAAATTAATGTTTTAAAACAAAACATTTTATAAGGTGATCCAATCACACCTAAAAAGATTGGTGGCGACTCCCGTTTTCGTTTTTCTTAAAGTCGATTCCCATTTTCCAAAACTCGATTTAAAAATGGTTTCGACAGTATCCTAATTTCATATAATCCTGATAATTTTTTATTTGTATGTCAGCTATAAATAAGCGGAAAAAAGAATATAATTATCTATAAAAATGAAGAAAAACCAGAAAAAGGATAGAATCTATTCTCAAAAAAGAAAAAGAATAAGAGTCCAAAAGGTCGAGGATACTACTTAAGCATATAAATCAATAGCTATCTTATCTTCATTTCAAGGAAATTGAATTGATCAGCTAATTGAAGATAAACCAAATGCTTATATACCTTTAGTTTCTAGGAAGAGGATCGAATTGCATAAACACAAATTAGTTCATTTATAGAAACATTTCTTTTGATTGTAACCATTGAAAGGTTAATTGAGAGAGACTTCATATTAAATGTGCAATAGTAAAGTTGCAACAATTGAGTTATTGAATTGACTTTTTTTTAGTGAGATCCACAAATATAGATTTACACACGTAAATATTTATTAGTATTTTTTTTATTAAGGAGGTTAAAAGTTATTATATAGTAATCAATCTAGAAAAAGATAAATCAATAATATTCTCATGTAGCACATTTAAAGCAAAATCAGGAGATTGGGAGTTGGGATCAAGAGTAAAAGCCAATAATCATTTCTTCTACAACTTTTGCTAAGCAATCAACCATTCTATTATATTCTCGATGCACATGCCTAATACCAATATCCTAATCTCGACACAACAGTTCTTGGATGGCATGTGTAGCAACCCAAATTTACCCGGGCCCATATATTAATAAATAAATGAACAAATAAATAAAAAATAAATAAATAAAAGTTTATTTATTTCAGTCCAGTTTACAAACCCGATACTATAGCCCACTAATCCATTAACCCGTAGCCCAGCTAAACTATCCAAAACCCAGTACCCGGCTACAACCCAATCTTTGGCCCAAAATCTATTAACCCCTTAACCCAAGACATACAAGGCCCAAATAGCCCAAGTTGCTAACAGAACACGGAAAGCCCTAGGGTTTCAGAAACCCTAGGCGCCGCAAATGGAAGGCTCCAGAAGCTAAACACCGTAATCAATGCGTCGTTCCATCTACCCCTATCGACGCCGTGATTTTCGGCCTCAAATCTGGCCGTAGTTGAAGCTGAATAAATGCAGATCAGCGCCAACCCCGTCGTCGTCAGGGCCTAATCATCCTGGTCCACTGATTTCCTCGCTAGATACCTGCAAAAGGAAAGAAAGAAACAGCAGCAAACAAGCAAAACAGATATAGAAAGAAATAAAAAGATTTCTTCCTGAATATGAAACGGTGGCTATAAAAGCCTCCTTTGTAACCTGTAAACGGGGAGGGGATTTTTTTGGAGATATACAAAAGAGATATACGTATATATTTACAGAAATAAAAAATATAGGCAGTTTTCATACCAAAAAACAGAGGTGATTTATTTGCTCTATTCCTTTCTTTTTTTTTTTTTTTGCATGTAAATCGTGTTAACAATAAGAAAGAAGAGATTACTTGCGTTTGGCCGAGAGGAAGGAGGGCTTTTAGCCTTCCCGCCGCCGTACACAGCGGCGCGTATAGCGCATGGGCACTCGCAGTCCAGTGGCCGGAGGCCTGAGGCCGGGGCCGGAGAGCCCCCTTTTCCTCCTCTTTCAGAGGATTCAAAAACTTTTTTTTTTTAGACTGATTGCTAAATGAATTTTAGGCCTAAGTTTTAGCTTGTATAATCCAACAAAAACGACGTCGTTTTGCTTAAATAATAAGCTTTAAAACGATGTCGTTCCAAGGAGGATCCGCGCGTTGACCCGATGACCTGGGGAGGATCTGCGTGTTTTTGATAAATGGGCAAATTGCCCAATCCCCCCTTCTATGTTTTCATATTCTTTAAATTCATTTTAGTTTTTATTTTAATTTAGCCCTTATATTTTATTTTAATTTTAATTTAACCCCAGCGCCCTTTTAAATCAGTTTTGGAAAGCGGTGTCGTTTCATGGGATTAGGGCTAATTACCCAATGAGTCCCTCAGTTTTAGCTTGTATTTTAATTAAGTCCAAATATTTGTATTATTTTGCAATTAGCCCCAGATTTTCAATTAGATTCAATTTTAATCCCTTTTATATATATATTATTAATATCAAATAGTTTATAATTTTAAAATCTTGTTTATCATACTTTTTTATATTTTACTTTGTTATATTTGCATATATATTTTCATTGTATATATTATTTATTTTACTATGTTTTATCTATTATTATATTTTTTAATTTTTATCATATATTTATTATATATATTATTCATATTTATACTATATATATTTTTAGTACATATTATTTTTATATATTTTAAATTATATTATTATACATTTTATTTATAAATTTAGCACATACTATGTGTTTTCCTATATGTATTAATTATTTTACTATATTCTTATATGAAAATACTTATTAAATTATTATTTTATATATTTCCTCATATATTATATTATATATATTTTATTACATATATTTTATTACTATACGATTTATATTATATTTTATTTGTAGATTTTATTATGTTTCACCATATCTCCTTATTGCCTTGTTTTATCACAAAGTATACATTGTTACTTAGTAATTATATATATATATATATTTTTGTAACATTTAGTGCATTATTTTTCTTATATACTAAGTTATTATGCTTTAAAATATAATCTATATATATGTATTCTTCATTTCAAAAAAGGGTTCTCTTTTATTATTTTTATATTATTTAATATATTTTAAATAGCTTATTTTTTATATTTTGTACACTAAATTTGTTTCTAGATTCTCTTTTATTTTGATATTGTCTAATAGGTTAAATTCCACATATCATCTTATTCTTGCTTTTTATATTCACATAAAATTAGTTAATTATGATAATTTAGATATGTTTGCATGAAATGTTGTTAGGTATGTGTTATACAATTTATACTATTGAATTCACTATATTCCATGTTGTATTTTGTATGTAATAATGCTATTTATGACCATGCATGAAATAATAGCGTATTAGGTAATTTAAATCCTTGTTCGTCGCCTTTACTATATTTGCATGAAATGATAAAGCATATATATTGTCATTAGGTTTATTTAATTTCTTATAATATGTAAAATATATCATTATTTTTTTAAAAACCAAAAGTCATATCTTATTTAATTTAAAAGGAACCTTTTAAAAAAAGCAAGGTAATGTTTAGAAATTCGAGAAATAGTGCCCTAACATGTTGGGTTGCGATTTCTCGTTTGTCTAATTATCTAAAATATCCTTTTAAATGAGTTTTACTGTAATGACCCAAAATTCACGAGTACCGGAAAAGTGAGTTATAGGGCCTCCGTCTTAGTGAAATAAGTTCGAAAATAATTATTAAAAATATTTATGAGCCTAGTGGTGTGTCTAATTAGGATTTAATTAGGTGAAATTATCTTAATTTAGAATAATTAGCAAAAGAACTAAATTGAAAAAGGGGTAAAAGTTTAATTCTAAAGTAATAGAAAATAAAAAGGATCAAAATGGCAATTAAGCTATTTACATAAATTGAGGCGGTAAATGGAAGAAAAATCAAGATTTTTCTTGAATGTATGTATTATATATATTAAAATTATTATTATGGTTTTATAATTATTATGATTATTTAATGAATATTATATTTTAAATAAATTAAATAGCTAATAAAAATATGGTAGTAAAATATACATGTGTAAAAAAATTATATTGGTACATTTGTAATTTAAATACTAAATTACTTATAATTTAAGTAAAAGATATTTGTTAATTACATAATTAATTTATTAATTTATGAAATTTTGTTTGACAAACAAATTGAATAATGACAATTGTAATAAAAATATTGGTACATTTGTAATAAATAGATACATGTACACTTGTAATAAAATAATTAAGTTACTTAATATTAAAGTAAAAGATATTTGTTAATTAAATAATTAAATTATTAAATAATTGTGTGAAAAACAAAATAAAATAAAATAAATGGTGGCAAATGTATGGTATTGATGGTGTACACTTGTGTGTATATAATTAAATGCTTAATAGATATTTAAAATAAATATATTATAATATATGTTAATTAAAAAAATAAAGTAAATAAAAGAATAAAAAGAATGAAATAAAACAAAAAAAAAAAACAAAAAGAATAAGAAACAGAGAGCATTCGAAAAACAGGGGAAGAAAAGGGCAAGAAAAGAAAAGGGGAAAATTTGGAGTTTGAAGCTTCAAACTTGTTTGGTAAGCTAAATTTAGTCATTTTCTCTTAAATTTGATGTTATAGAAGTCTTAAAATAAGGTTTTGATGAAATTAATTTGATAGTTTGAAAGTTTAAAAGCTTTTAAACAAAGTTCATGTTGAAGAAAAAGAAGAATTAGGGATTTAATTGAATGAATTTTAAGTTAGAAATTGAAAAAGGGATTAAATTGTAAAAGAAGCTATAAGTTTTGTGTTTTAGGAAATTAAATTGAAATAAAATTTAAATTGGGGTTTTATTATGAACATTAGATTGTTAGGGTGAACATGGAAAGAAATTGAGTAGAAATGAAGTATAAATTAAGTTAAACAAATAAAAGAGTTAATTAGGATTAAATGAGAATTAGGAATAAATTGAATAAAATTCAATTAATTATTAAATTAGTGCTGTAATTAATAATGTAAATTGTTATTATTATTTTTTCGTAGCTAACAAGGAAAACGAGGCATCGGCATCCAAAAAAAAAGAAAAGATCGTTGAGGAGTAAACTCGTGTTTCGGGTTTGTATTACTATAACTCAAACTATTTATTAAATGTATATTGAATTTATAGTTATGGAATAATTAAGATAAAGTAAGTATTATATTTAAATTTAAATATAAGTATGTGTGAAAATTAATTTGTATATGAATTAAGATAATAGATATTTGGATTGATTGAGTATTGAAAATTTTTGTGTAAATGAAATTGAAATTAGAAAAAGTAAAATAATACCCTATTAACTTGTCGGACTAGATTTGATACAAATGGCATGCCATTGGATTTGTAATGTGATGAGGAGATTGTAGTTCGGCCGAGAAGATGTTTCTGTTATTATATACTTCGGTTTATCCGAAGAGGCACTTAATGCCTTACTGGTGTGTTATGGAGGATTTATAATATTCTGGGCGTGTTTGGGTTGGACATTCTGGTGTGTTTGGGTGGAATCCGCGTATCTGTTAGAGTCCGAGCCTTGTTAATAGGGTAAATAATTGAAATGAAATTTTGAAAATAAGATTATTTGTTTTGGCACTATTGAAAAGTATGAGAAAGAATGTATGAACTAAAATATGAATTGAGTTGGTATGAGAAAAATGATTTATGAATTTAAGATTTATGAAGTAAAATAATTATATATAAATTAGTTTAAATAATTATAAAATTTATGGTTGATGTTTGTAATTTATTAATGTTAAATAGTCTTGATTTATAGTAATACCACTGAGTATGAAATACTCAGCGTACGGTTGTTTCCGTGCGCAGGTTATTAGAGTTTCGGATCTAGTCTAACATCCAAAACAAACCCGACTCCAACAAAAAGATTTTGGTGATGTATTTCTTCCTTTGGTTAAGTGGCATGTACTAGGTAGTTACATATAAATTATATGTATACATTAAGTTAAAAAAATCATGTTAATGATATAAATATTAGTTATATGAATGTGAAATATTGGTGTTGGTTGTTTTGGTTTGAATTTGCAGGGGGTTTTAGGTAAAAATAAGCAGAAATGCTGCCGAAATTTTTATAAAAAAAAAAATTTCCGGAACACTCGAACAAGTCCTGTTTTACTTTTAATACGTGTTTGAACTTCGAGAGTCCAATATAGGGACTTAATTATTATATTATACCATGAAAGTTATATTAATTGTAAATTATTCGTAAGTTGTCTGATATGTCCGGTAATGCCTCATAATCTCGTTCCGGCGACAGTTTGGGGTTAGGGGGTGTTACATTAACAAATCGCAAGATGATTTTAGTTACAAAAGATTAAAGATATCATGTCCAATCATGTTGGATGTGATGTTTGTACTCTTTTAAAAACGAATGAATCTTGATTCTTCTCTCAAAACATCACGGTTTAAAGGAAATATCATTTTTAAATTCTTTCAAATTTCTGACATTATGACAAAATTACTCAATTTGGTACCAATTTTGGGCGTTACGAGGTTGCTAATCCTTCCTCGTACGTAACCGACTCCCGAACCTATTTTCTCATAATTTCGTAGGCCAAAATGTTTTATATAGTAATCCAATCACATTTTAAAAGATTGGTGGCGACTCCCGTTTTTGTTTTTCAAAAGTCGATCTCTGTTTTTCAAACATCCCCCCATAGAAAAATGGTTTCGACAGCTTGGCGACTCCGCTGGGGAATCAAGAGAGTCAAGCCAAGAAATTGAGTATTTTGTCTTAATGTCGGAAGTTTGGAACATTTAAAATTTGATCTTTTTACATGTGTTTGCTGCATATGTTTGTTACTTTGTTGTTATACATTGCATTTGCACAACCGTTGTGGTCATACCCTTAAGTGGGAGTGAGAAGCTACGCTTTTGTGAGGTTTTCACCTTCGTATGAGCTAGTGGATCACTTCCGGGACACTCTAGCTATGTCTTCGTGAGATTTTCATCTCCGTATGGCCATAGGGAAAAGTGTCCCCTTGAACTGAACTTGGTCTATATGAGCCTATAATTGGTGAGGACCGAGGAATCTACTGGTTCAGGTACCCTTGTTTTAGAGCTAAAACCCATATAGTGAACTTTTAAGTGCTTACCCTAGGGATAATAGTGATAACCTTTAGAAAATTACCCTTATAAATATTTGTTTATCTTTTTATATATATTACTACTGACTTATTGTTTTGCTGTCATTGCATGTCATTTTGCATTTAAAGGTGTCGATTCACAGCTCGATTTCTAAATTAGAAAGTTTTGTAATGAGGAATGAATACCTTAATAAAGTGGAGGACAATGCTTTTGTCTGTACCTGGTCAGAGAAAGCCCAGTTAGAGAAAAGAGATAGTGTCACCGAGGGGTATACGTTAGAGTTATGGGACTTCACTTGTGTTAATTCGACGCAGAATGAGTTGCATGAGCTGAGAAATATTTGGGCCCAGTGGGATGATGAGGCTAAGCAGCTTTTCTATCAGAGTTATGGAGACCTTCCATATTTGCTAGACGTCAAGGTAGATAGACACTTGTTTCGAGCTATGGTACAGTTCTGGAACCCTGTTTATAGTTGCTTTACATTTGGTGATGTTGATCTTGTACCTACTTTAGAGGAGTATACGACTTTATTGCGTTGCCCAAGGATTCAGGGTTACAAGGCTTATGTTAGACCTGCTAGCCTTCCAACCTTTGCGAAGAAGTTGGTGATGATTACTGGGATGAGTGAGTAGTGGGCTATAGCTCGTATGCAGCAAAAGGGTAATAGTAAGTGCATTCCATGGTTCGTTTTGAGGGATTTGATATTGACTCATCCAGATGTGAAGAAAAAGGTTGACGTCTTGGCTTTGCGTATTTACGGCATAGTAATCTTCCCAAAGGCGTTGGGGCACATAGATGAGTCGATTGCAGATTTGTTTGATCAACTTGGTAAATAGAACACACCTGTGCCCGCGATCCTAGCTGAGATGATAAGATCTTTGAGTGCATGTCAAAGAGCTGGTGAAGGAAGATTCATTGGATGTGTACAGTTGCTGTTGGTTTGGTTTCATAGTCACTTCTGGAAGCTAGATAAGATTCCTTGCCGAGTTTTCTTTGAGGGTTATTCTCCCTTAAAGGAAGCAATAGACATGCCTAGGAGAGATGACATTTCGGAGGAGAGGTGGATAGACATTCTTCAGAATCTTCGAGAGGAAGATGTTATGTAGAAGGCTCATTGGTTGGTTCCTAGTGAAGTCCTTTACCGATACGATAGTTTTGATTGGGTCTCTTTGCCAGGAATTTGGGGAGCTGTTGGATACACACCGTTGTTGGTTTTAAGGCAATATTGAGCGAGGCAGTTTATACTGGTTACACAGGGTCTGGCTCAAAGCGATTTCCCTTACAAAGGAGGTTACTATAAGAAGAGGATGCGAGAGATTTCTGAGGCTTGGAAGTCTTTTTGTATGAAGATCTTGGCTGAAGGCTCGGTGTCAACCCTTGAGTATAAGGGGTGGTTTAGTAAGAGAGTCAATGATAATGTTCCTAGGCCGATTTTGGGAGTGGCTCGATCATTAGAGAAGAGCTTACGAGTGATTCCATTAGAGCTGGAGGTTATGAAACTAGAATTCGAGAGAAAGAATTTGGAGCTGGAAAAGAGGGTTGAGAAGCTCGAAGAGGAGAAAATATGTTTGAGTCTCGATGTTGACGTTCAAAAGATAGAAGTCGAGAAGGTTAAAAAGGAAAGAGAAAGATCGAGGAAGATCGAGATGACTTAAAGACGCATTACAAGAAGTCCCAAGTAACATTGAAAAGGGTCGGATTAGGGAGGTTTTCATAGTAGTGGCAGCAAGAGAGTCAAGAGGAGCGAGCCAAGGCCAAGTATTGGGAGAAGAAGTTCCAGGAGATGCAGTCGAGTAATTAGGTCATAGAAAAGGAAATTTAAGGACTAAAAGTTAAGGTGACAGAGCTTGGACGATCCCTTCATCATTACCGAAGTCGTAACTCTGCAATCGAGTTAAAGGCAAGCTTGGACAAAATTGAAAAAATGAAGCACAACATTGGAGAGTTAGAAGCAGCACTACAAGGTTGTGAGTTACGAATTGAACAGCTCGAGGCAAGAAAAGAACAGTGGAAAGGAGAACTTCACTATCTTCAGAGTCAGGTGGAAGATAGAGATCATGTCATGGGAGAGGCCTTAGTTCAGATTCGAGAGGTCGCTGAACACTTGCAGGAGTTGGCAACACAAGCTAGAACACTGAGTATGATGTATGAGTCATCGTCAGACAAAGGACGAGAGTTAGCATTGTTATTAGATAGGGTTAGGACTCTAGGCCTACGAGCAAAAGAGTATTTGTAATCCGTTTTATGAAAATATTTTTGTTTCTTAAATAACATTTTCTAAAATGAAACTGAGTCAGGATCGACATTTTTTTTTGCATTCATTTACATTCCATTATATCATATGCATTCAAGTTTATAGAAAGACCCTAATTAGTTAAAATTATTAGGAGAAAGAGAGTAAGAAAAAGGAAATCTGGAAGCAACACATCTTTACGGTACACGCGCTAAGTAAAAAAATATGGACCAAAGATTTGAACAGCTATAGAAGGACATGCAAGACCAACTGCAAGAGCGATTGGCAAAAATGCAAAACAGCATGAGAGAGCAAATACTAGAAGCTCAGAGGAACATGATGGCAGGGATGGCTCAACTACTGAGGGCTACTGATAAGGGAAAGGCTCCCATGACAATTGCTGGAGAGGAGAATAAGGGTCATCCTCCTGGTTTCACTCTACCTCACATACGGATTCAACCTGAGGCATATCCTCGAGGGCCGTCTGTTACAATAAGGCCTCAACTGGGTCAAGTTGATGCTGGGATCCCTATAAATTTCCCAACTGGCTCGGGATTCAATTTAAGCGATAACCCTACCAATCCTCTCATTCCTGATTTGAATATAGCTGAAAAGGAAGATTTGAGAGCCGAGGCTGCAAAACAGTTGGAAGAATGTTGCCGGTGGCTGAAGGAGAAATTTAAAGCCTTAGAGAGTACTGACGGGCATCATGGAGTCGATGCCAAAGACTTGAGTTTGGTCTCTGACTTGGTGCTTCCTCACAAATTCAAGATGCCAGAGTTTGAAAAGTACAATAGGACTACTTGCCCAGATAGTTTAGTAGGAGCGACAGCCAGGTGGTACAATCAACTGAGCCGAGCCAGAATAAGTTCATGGAGGGATCTTGCACAAGCCTTCATGCTCAATACAATCATGTGACTGACATGACTCCAGACAGGATCATGCTTTAAAACATGGAGAAAAAGCCTAATAAAAATTTTAGGCAGTATGCACAAAGATGGAGAGAGGTGGCCATGCAAGTTCAGCCACCCTTGTTGGAGAAGGGGACTACCATGTTGTTCATCAACACTTTAAAGGCTCCATTCATCACCCATATGATCGGAAGCACCACTAAAAGTTTTGCTGATATAGTCATGGTAGGAGAGATGATTGAGAATGCCATAAGAGGTGGCAAAATCAAGGGAGAAGTAACTAAGAGATCGGCCCCAAGAAGAAAAGATGGTGAAGTGAATAACACCAGCACCTACAATACGATGGCAATTACAGTTGGTTAGTCTAAAACAGCTGCAGTTGAGCATCAAAGTTCTCAGAAGAAAGAGTCAAGAACTAGGTAGAATACTGAAAGGATGCAATTCACACCTATTCCCGTGACATATCGTGAGCTCTATCAAAGCTTATACGATGCACACGTTATTTCTCCTTTCCATTTGAAACCACTACAACCCCCATATCCCAAATGGTATGACGCAAATGCCAGATGTGAATATCATGCTGGAATACCGAGGCATTCAATCAAGAATTGTATCGGTTTCAAGAAAGCTGTAGAGAGGCTTATTGAGGTGGGTGTAGTGAAGTTTGACAATACCCCTAGTCCTAAAAACCAGTTGCCGAATCATGGCGATCAATGAGTGAATGCCATTGGCGAAGCCAGTGAGAGAAGAGTGAATGAAGATATTCCTGAGGTGAGAATGCCTATGAAAATAATCTGGGAGGAGATGATGAAAAGAGGTATGTTAACCTCTAAAAATGATCAAGGAAAAATAAGGAACTATGGTGAGTTCCATGAAACTCAAGACTGTGAGGAATTCAAGGCCTTGGTATAAGGCTTTATAGACAACAAAGAGTTACAGATTTTTGAAGGTAGCTCTAGTAAAGAACAAGTATGTGCACTGGAAGAAGAACCAAAAGGAATTAGTCGGCCAAGGATTATTATCTCCCTGCCAGGGAATAATGAAGTAGGAGCACAAATGGTGCCTAAGGTTATAATCCGCAAACCTGTGTCCTTTCCTTATAAGGATAACAAGAGGGTACCATGGAGTTATAACTGCCAGGTGTCATTACCAGAGAAAGAGGATGTGGCTAGTACGTCCAAGGATGTGCAAATTGAGGGTTCCCATACATAGAGTGGGAAGCGATATGATACAGTGGGCGTCAGAGAGGAGCCCATGAAAACAAAGAATGCTAGTGTGGAGAAGGAAAAAGAAGTTGAAATGCCCGTCAAGGAGTCAGTAAAGGAGGAAGAGGCTAAGGAATTTCTGAAGTTCCTTAAGCATAGCGAGTATAGCGTGGTCGAGCAGTTGTCAGTATTGGCCCTACTTCTGAGTTCTGAGGCGCATAGGGAAGCATTGATGAAGGTGCTTAACGAGACATATGTCACCCATGACATATCTGTTAACAAGCTGGATCGGTTGGTGAACAACATCAGTGCTGATAATTTCATCTACTTCAATGATGATAAAATTCCACTTGGGGGCATAGGATCAACCAAGGCCTTGCACATCACTACTCGGTGCAAGGGGTACACACTCCCAAGTGTACTCATTGATAACGGGTCGGCTTTGAACATCCTTCCATTATCCACATTGAATAAATTACCCATTGACAGTTTGCATTTGAAAACATGCCACAATGTGGTAAGAGCCTTCGATGGAACAGAAAGGAAAGTGATGGGACGAATTGACATCCCTTTGGAAATTGGGTCAAATACATATGAAGTTGATTTTTTAGTAATGAATATCAAGGCCTCCTATAATTGTTTATTGGGGAGACCATGGATACACTCGGTAGGAGCGGTGTCCTCCTTATTGCACTAAAAATTGAAGTTAGTGACATAGGGACGGTTAATAACCATCAATACGGAGGAGGACATTATAGCAGCAGTCACTAGTAGGGCCCCCTATGTCGAGGCAAATGAAGAGGCTATCGAGTGTTCTTTCCGCTCTTTAGAAATCATTAATGCAACTTTCATTTTGGAAGGAAAGAAGGTGTCGGCACCCAAAATGTCTAGAGCCACGAGGATGGCCCTGCAAATGGTGATAGGGAAGGGAGCATTGCCGGGAAAAGGTCTAGGAAGACAGTTGCAAGGAGGGGTTCAAATCCCAAAACTGATTGAGAAGAAAAATCGCTTTGGTTTGGGCTTCAAGCCAGACCATAAGCACTGGAGGCAAGAGATTGAGAAGCGTCAAGCAAGAAGAAAGGTGCGTTTAGATGGAAGAGAAGTGGGGTGAGAATCGATGACATTCCCTCCTATATCCAACACTTTCATATCAAAAAGATTACTTGAAGAGGAGAGTCATCAGATTAATGCTACGCATGACAAAGGATTAGAGTAAAGGAACCTTGAGGGCATTCGCCCTTACGAATCGGGAAGCTCTCTAAACAATTAGATTGCGTAAGAACTTCCTGTAGTTTTTAGGAATTTTTCAGAGTAATTCTCAAAACATTCTTGCTACTCTAGAGCCTAGGAGTAATAGGATTACATTTGTGAAATAGGATTATGATTATTTATTATTATTTTAATAAAACATAACTTTTATTAATTCAAACGAGTATTGCTTCATTTTTATCAATCAATATTCTGTCAAATTTTGACAATTCTTATTCTTTCATTCATAGTACATAAATAATTATTCTTAAATTCATTCATTCTTTGTATATTCTTTATACTTCTCAGATCCTTAGATATCAATGACATGAGCACTGATATATCAAACCCTGATTTCTCTCGCAAGCAAGACATGTGTTTAGAAGAATCTCAGGATTTTGAAGATGTCCAAGATTGTGATGTGTCTCTAGATCTTTCAAGGATGGTGAAACAGGAGGAAAAACAAATCATGCCACATAAGAAAGAGGTAATAGAGAATGTAGCCCTAGAGGAAGGGAAAGAGGTGAAAATTGGGACACTTATTGCCGAAGACACAAGGCAGGAACTGATTGAGTTGCTACGTGAATTCAAGAATATTTTTGCATGGTCCTATCAAGATATGCCAGGGTTAAATACCGATATTGTGGTGCATCGTCTTCCGATAAGATAAGATTGTAAGCCAGTACAACAGAAGTTGCGAAGAATGAGGCCAGATATCTTGTTAAAAATAAAAGGTGAAGTCAAGAAGTAGTTCCACGCAGGATTCTTACAAGAAGTGAAGTATTCAGAGTGGGTAGCTAACATTGTACCAGTTTCTAAGAAGGGTAGGAAAATACGAATATACGTTGATTATAGAGATCTAAACAAATCTAGCCCAAAAGATAATTTTCCTCTGCCACACATAGACACTTTGGTAGACAACACAGTGAGATATTCGTTGTTCTCTTTCATGGATTGTTTCTCAAGGTACAATCAGATAAAGATACATTCCGAGGACATAGACAAAACCACCTTCATAACTTTGTGGGGTACCTTTTGTTACAAGGTGATGCCTTTTAGATTGAAAAATGCAGGGGCAACATACCAACGAGCCATGGTGAACTTGTTCCACGACATGATGCATAAGGATGTTGAGGTGTATGTTGATGATATGATTGCCAAGTCACATACAGAAAAAGAACATATTGAGGTCTTGAGAAAATTGTTTTTGAGGTTGAGAAAGTTTCAGTTGAAACTCAATCCAGCGAAATGTACCTTTGGAGCTAGATCGGGAAAGTTATTAGGCTTCGTAGTCAGTGAAAAGGGAATTAAAGTCGACTCAGATAAGGTTAAAGCCATACGAGATTTGCCTTCACCACGTACTCAGAAGGAAGTTCGAGGGTTTCTAGGAAGACTAAATTACATCGCTCGGTTTATTTCAAAACTAACTAAGATGTGTGACCCCATCTTTCACCTCCTTAGAAAGAACAATCAAGGTATTTGGGATGAGGAATGTCAGAATGCCTTTGATAAAGTCAAGCAATACCTGCTAAACGCTCTAGTACTATCTCCACCTAGTCCAGATAAACCATTAATTCTGTACCTGTCGGTATTCAGCAATTCCATGGGATGTGTGCTTGGCCAACATGACGAGTCAGGAAGAAAGGAGAAGGCAATATACTGCCTCAGCAAGAAATTCACAGAATGTGAGATGAGATATTCGCCAATTGAGAAATTGTGCTATGCTTTAATTTGGACGACTTGAAGGTTAAGATAGTACATGCTGTATCATACTACTTGGCTCATTTCAAAACTTGATCCTTTGAACTATATGATGGAGTCAACAGCATTGAATGGGAGAATGGCAAGATGGCAAATTTTGCTTTTAGAGTTCGACATAGTCTATGTGAGTCAAAAGGCTATAAAAGGAAGTGCGATAGCAGAATTTCTGGCTAGTAGAGCTCTAGAGGACTATGAGCCGTTGAATTTTGATTTCTCAAATGAATAGTTGATGTGTGTAGCAACTACAGAAGATGGTCTTTGGAAGATGAGCTTCGGTGGGACATCCAATGCAGTGGGAAATAGAATTGGGGCAGTCTTGATATCCCCAAATGGCGATTATTATTCGTTCACGTGCAAATTAGATTTTGATTGCACGAACAATATAACCGAGTATGAAGCATGTATTATGGGACTCCGAGCGGCTATAGAGCGAGGAATAAGAACCTTGGAAGTATATGGAGACTCTGCGTTAGTTATTTACCACTTAGAGATGAATGGGGAACAAGGGTTCTTAAATTGATCAATTATCGAAAGATAGTTTTGGGATTACTTGAGGAGTTTGATGATATCACTTTCAATTATATCCCACGAGACGAAAATCAGATGGCAGATACTCTGGCAACTTTGGCTTCAATGATCAAAGTAAATAGAGAGGAGGAGATGAGACCCATTCAGATGAGTATCTTTGAGGCTCCAGCTCATTGTTGTAACATCGAGGAAAAAGAAAAGGATGATAACCCTTGGTATTTGGATATATTGTGATATGTGAGAGATCGTAAATATCCAGAACAGGCGACCGAAAATGACAAGCGAACTTTAAGGAGATTAGCTTGCGATTATGTTTTGGATGGGGACATCTTGTACAAAAGAAGAAAGGACCACGTATTGTTGAGATGTGTTGATGCCGTGGAAGCTAAGTTAATCTTGAAAGAAGTTCATGAGGGTGCTTGTGGGACACGCGCTAATGGTTTCACGATGGCTAGACAAATCATGAGGTTTGGATATTATTGGTCTACTATAGAAGGGGATTGTATCAATTATGCCAAGAAATGCCATAAATGTCAGATTTATGGCGACAAGATTCATGTGCCACCTTCACCTCTACATGTTATGACTTCTCATGGCCATTCTCCATGTGGTGCATGGATGTTATTGGACCGATATCACTGAAAGCTTCGAATGGGCATCGGTTTATCTTCGTGGTAATTAACTACTTTACAAAATGGGTAGAGGCCGCCTCTTATGCGAATGTTACTAAGTCAGCTGTGAGTCGATTCTTGAAGAAGGAGATCATTTGTCGGTATGGAATGCCTGAGAAGATCATATCAGACAATGCATTGAACTTGAATAACAGAATGATAGCAGAGGTTTGCGACCAGTTCAAGATCAAGCATCACAATTCTTCTCCCTATCGTCCAAAAATGAATGGGGCAGTGGAGGCTGCCAACAAGAACATTAAGAAAATAGTGGGGAAGATGACTGAGACCTATAGAGATTGGCATGAGAAGTTACCGTTTGTACTCCTAGCCTATCGAACATCTGTCAGAACCTCTATTGGGGCAACCCCATTCTCGTTAGTTTATGGGATGGAAGCAGTGTTACCTATTGAAGTAGAAATACCTTCTCTTCGTATTTTGACAGAGATAAGGTTAGATGAAGCTGAATGGGTTCAATCGCGATATGATCAGTTAAACTTGATTAAGGAGAAGAGGCTAAGAGCCATTCGATATGGTCAGATGTATCAGAAGCGAATGATGCGAGCTTATGATAAGAAAGTTCGACCAAAAGAATTCTACGGGGGAGATCTTGTACTAAAAAAGATCATTCCTATTCAAAAAGGCTTTAGGGGGAAATGGATGCCGAATTGGGAGGGGCCGTATGTCTTAAAGAAAGCTTTTTCTGGCATTGCATTGATCTTAATGGAAATGGATGGGAAAAGTTTACCCAATCCAGTGAACTCAGACTCAGTTAAAAAATACTTTATCTAAAGAAGAAGAGAATCTAAGGTGAAAACCCGCAAAGGGCGCCTTGAGATTTAAAAAAAAAAGAAAAAAAATAAAAAAATGGAGAGGCCAAGGTGAAAACCCGCAAAGGGCACCTTGTGACCAAAGGGGTTTTGAGTTGAAAACCCGAAAAAGGGCAGCTCAAATATTGAAGGGCATACGGTAATCTTGCTATACCTGATTCAACCAAAAGAGAAGCACGTTGCATTTTGGGGCATCAACAAAGTACTTTGGATCTTTTAAACACAGGTTGAACTCGAGAAAGTCTTCATGGAGCTGGTGTATAAACGCTCAAGCGGCGATATCTAGGGCATCTAACTTTTGTCCTGTTTGCTATCTTTAGATTCTTTTTCTTCTCAAAGATAGGCCTTCAGATTAATTCCCTTTGTATTTTTTTTTGACAAATTCATTCAGATCTAAAGATTAAATTCATCTTCCATTATTCTTAAAGTGTGTTGCATTAAATAATAATAGATGAACTAAATGATTTTCACAAATGAAGTTTTGTTCATTACTCTGGAATTTCTAGATAATACAAGAAACTAAAATGGAACAATTTTTTGAAGAATTCACGTAAGTAAGGTTCGAAAGAACTCGAGGAAATTCTTTCTTCAGTCCAAAATGATGATTGGACAAATAAAACGATTCGATCTTAAGAGAAGATCATCTTACAAGCATTTTGATGGTCGTAGCATTTGAAGAATGGTACAAACCCACGAGTTGAGTAAGAATGATATTGCAGGAGGAATAAAGAATAGTTTTGATGAAGGAATGAGTAGTGACGTCTAGAATAGGGGTCATATTCATTTTGCATTACAACAGATTTAATTAGGAGCATTTGACTCATTTCATCCTAATCATTAGGCATGAACTCATACATATTATACAGGTTGTGTCCTTCAAGGGACAATGAAGATTGGTGCGCCTTAACCTCCTAAGCAGTAGGAGAGCAAATCGAGGATAGCAGATTTGGCGTCTCTGTATTGGCAGAGAGCAGATCGAGGATAGCAGATTTGGCGTCTCTGTATTGGCAGAGAGCAGATCGACGATAGTAGATTTTGTATCTCTATATTGGCAGAGAGCAGGTCGAGGATAGCAGATTTAGCGTCTCTGTATTGGCAGAGAGCAGATCGAGGATAGCAGATTTGGCGTCTCTGTATTGGCAGAGAGCAGATCGAGGATAGCAGATTTGGCGTCTCTGTATTGGCAGAGAGCAGATCGAAGATAGCAGATTTGGCGTCTCTAATTGGCAGAGAGCAGATCAAAGATAGCAGATTTGGCGTCTCTGTATTGGCAGAGAGCAGATCGAAGATAGCAGATTTGGCGTCTTTGTATTGGTAGAGAGCAGATCGAGAATAATAGATTGGTGTTCCTGAGTTTTCAAGAAGCAAGTTGAAGATAGCCAATTTGACACTCCTGAAGACATCAGACTACCTTTGGGGAAGATGAGGATCAAGATTTTGAGACTTAGCCAGACTGGGCAAATTTGGTCCTTTTATAGTCTTTGCTCGATTCCTATCATATAGAAATAAGCAAAGAGGGGCAGCTGTAGCAACCCAAATTTACCTGGGCCCATATATTAATAAATAAATGAACAAATAAATAAAAAATAAATAAATAAAAGTTTATTTATTTCAGTCCAGTTTACAAACCCAATACTATAGCCCACTAATCCATTAACCCGTAAACCAGCTAAACTACCCAAAACCCAGTACCTGGCTACAACCTAATCTTTGGCCCAAAATCTATTAACCCCTTAACCCAAGACATACAAAGTCCAAATAGCCCAAGTTGCTAACAGAACACGGAAAGCCCTAGGGTTTCAGAAACCCTAGGCGCCGCAAATGGAAGGCTCCAGAAGCTAAACACCGTAATCAATGCGTCGTTCTATCTACCCTCATCGGCGCCATGATTCCCGGCCTCAAATCTGGCCGTAGTTGAAGCCGAATAAACGCAGATCAGCGCCAACACCATCGTCGTCAGGGCCTAATCATCCTGGTCCACTGATTTCCTCACTAGATACCTGCAAAAGGAAAGAAAGAAACAGCAGCAAACAAGCAAAACAGATATAGAAAGAAATAAAAAGATTTCTTCCTGAATATGAAACGGTGGCTATAAAAGCCTCCTTTGTAACCTGTAAACGGGGAGGGGATTTTTTTGGAAATATACAAAAGAAATATACGCATATATTTACAGAAATAAAAAATATAGGCAGTTTTCATACCAAAAAACAGAGGTGATTTATTTGCTCTATTCTTTTTTCTTTTTTTTTGTTTGCATGTAAATAATGTTAACAATAAGAAAGAAGAGATTACCTGCGTTTGGCCGTGAGGAAGGATGGTTTTAGCCTTCCCACCGCCAGACACTGGTGGCGCGCAGACAACGATGGTCACAAACATCCGATGGTAGGAAGTTCGAGGTCGGGGAAGAGCCCCTTTTCCTCATTTTTCAGAGGATTCAAAAACTTTTTTTTTAAGACTGATTGCTAAATGAATTTTAGGCCTAAGTTTTAGCTTATATAATCTAACAAAAACGACGTCGTTTTGCTTAAAATAATAAGCTTTAAAACGGCGTCATTCCAAGGAAGATCCGCGCGTTGACCCGATGACCCGGGGAGGATCCGCGTGTTTTTGATAAATGGGCAAATTGCCTAATCGCCCCTTCCGTGTTTTCAAATTCTTTAAATTCATTTTAGTTTTTATTTTAATTTAGCCATTATATTTTATATTTATTTCAATTTAACCCCAGCGCCCTTTTAAATCAGTTCTGGAAAGCGGTGTCGTTTTATGGGATTAGGGCTAATTACCCAATGAGTCCCTCAGTTTTAGCTTGTGTTTTAATTAAGTCCAAATATTTGTATTGTTTTGCAATTAGCCCCAGATTTTTCAATTAGATTCAATTTTAATTCCTTTTTATATATATTATTAATATCAAATAGTTTATAATTTTAAAATCTTGTTTATCATACTTTTTTATATTTTACTTTGTTATATTTGCATATATATTTTCATTGTATATATTATTTATTTTACTATGTTTTATCTATTATTTTTTTAATTTTTATCATATATTTATTATATATATTATTCATATTTATACTATATATATTTTTAGTACATATTATTTTTATATATTATAAATTATATTTTTATACATTTTATTTATAAATTTAGCATATACTATGTGTTTTCCTATATGTATTAATTATTTTACTATATTCTTATATGAAAATACTTATTAAATTATTATTTTATATATTTCCTCATATATTATATTATATATATTTTATTACATATATTTTTATTACTATACGATTTATATTATATTTTATTTGTAGATTATATTATGTTTCACCGTATCTCCTTATTGCCTTGTTTTATCACAAAGTATACATTGTTACTTAGTAATTATATATATATTTTTGTAACATTTAGTGCATTATTTTTCTTATATACTAAGTTATTATGCTTTAAAATATAATCTATATATATATATATATATATATATTCTTCATTTCAAAAAGAGGGTTCTCTTTTATCATTTTTTATATTATTTAATATATTTCTAAATAGCTTATTTTTATATTTTGTACACTAAATTTGTTTCTAGATTCTTTTTTATTTTGATATTTTCTAATAGGTTAAATTCCACATATCATCTTATTCTTGCTTTTTATATTCACATAAAATTAGTTAATTATGATAATTTAGATATGTTTGCATGAAATGTTGTTAGGTATGTGTTATACAATTTATACTATTGAATTCACTATATTCCATGTTGTATTTTGTATGTAATAATGCTATTTCGACCATGCATGAAATAATAGCGTATTAGGTAATTTAAATCCTTGTTCATCGCCTTTACTATATTTGCATGAAATGATAAAGCATATATATTGTCATTAGGTTTATTTAATTTCTTATAATATGTAAAATATATCATTATTTTTTAAAAACCAAAAGTCATGTCTTATTTAATTTAAAAAGGAACCTTTTAAAAAAGAGCAAGGCAATGTTTTGAATATTTAGAAATTCGAGAAATAGTGCCTTAACATGCTGGGTTGCGATTTCTCGTTTGTCTAATTATCTAAAATATCCTTTTAAATGAGTTTTACAAATCGCGAGATGATTTTAGTTACGAAAGATTAAAGATATTATGTCCAATCATGCTGGATGTGATGTTTGTACTCTTTTAAAAACGAATGAATCTTGATTCTTCTCTCAAAACATCACGGTTTAAAGGAAATATCATTTTTAAATTCTTTCAAATTTCTGACATTAAGACAAAATTACTCAATTTGGTACCAATTTTGGGCGTTACGAGGTTGCTAATCTCCTTCCTCCTACGTAACCGACTCCCGAACCTATTTTCTCATAATTTCGTAGGCCAAAATGTTTTATATAGTAATCCAATCACACTTTAAAAGATTGGTGGCGACTCCCGTTTTTGTTTTTCAAAGGTCGATCCCTGTTTTTCAAACATCCCCCATAAAAAAATAATTTCGACAGCATGAATAACATATGAGTTTAACTGGTGTATCATCAGATACCCTTAACATGATGCAGTACTTTTAAACAATTTGTTTCTAACAATACATCACAGAAATCATGCTTTCAAAAACCTTGTTATTTGTGTTATTGTTTATACTTGTTACAGTTACTTGTTATAAGAACAATTTCAAGAACCTTGCGATCGGACCACTTCACTTTATATTAAAGCTAGGTACCCAATTTTGGTAAAAGAAAATTTGCGACCAGAACACTTCATATTGTATTAAAGCTAGCCAACCAAATTTGGTTAAAGAAAAATTTAAGGTGGAGAGAAAAAGGTACTTCTCTTTCTTGCTTATTAATGCAAAGCTAATATTGTGTGTACAAATGGTGGAGTGGTCTTCTTTTCATAGCCAATTGTAAGGCAACTTGGTGCTAAATGTCGCCCTCTTGTTGGTTGGCATGAGAGGTGCCTTCGAGGTGAAGTGATTATTATGTAGGCCGTTTTGTAGAGAATAAAATTTTATATTATCCTCCAATTGAGCTTTTGTTTTGTTCTAGTGAGCTTTATCAATGATATATATAGGTTAATCGACTTCAACTCTGTTGCATGCTTTGAGGTCATCTATGTTCCCTCGTGGTTAACTTTATGTTTATTCTCAACAGGGTCAACTAAAACTTCTAATAGGGCAAACTGACACATTATTTTAATACGACACAAGTTAACTGGGGTTAAGGATTGGACTAAGATATACAAATGAGGAGTAAAAAATAGGGAAAAAAATTAAAATTTCGAGTTAATCGGATTGAATTATTCGAATAAGCTCAAATAAGTAATTCGAGTTTTGAGTTCGAGTTGAATTTAATTATACAATTCGAAAAAATTGAATAATAGATTGGTATAAATACCTCTTTGGTCCCTGTTAATTTTGAAAACAGACAAATTAGTCTCTCTCAATAAAAATTCAAAACAATTTTTAAAATTCAAAATATTTATAAAATTTAAAACAAAATTATAAATAATATATTTAAAAATATAAATTTAAATTTTTTCTAAAATAATAATTTTGGACTTAAATAAGTTAATTAGCGATTCAAGTTTATCATACTACAAGATCTTAGTTTTTATTATTTTGCTTTGAAAAAGTTTCAAATATATATAGTTTCAAATTTATGTGCTCTAATATGGAATTAGTTATATTGTGATAAGATTTTAATTTGAAATGTTTAATTTTTTTAATTTAACTCGAACAATTTCACTCTATTCAACTTGACTCGATTTTTATTTCACTTGACTTGATTTGAAAAAATTTCAAATTGAGTTAGAATGATAAAATATGACTTGTCAACTCGATTGACTAGAAATTTTTTCACTCGATTTGACTTAATTTAATCAAACACTCACCCCAAATACAAGCCTGTGAATTACAAAGTCTAAAATTAACTAAAATTAAAGTGAAAAGACTAATTCCAAAAGTTGAGTAAAGTATAAAAACTAATTATATAATTGAATTGAAGTGCAATATACCTTGCTACCTAAATCCCTTCATAAACGTCTAAAAGTAGAAAATTTAGGGAGGATGAACGATAAGGTTTTTAACAACAAATCTCCATGAAAATACAGCATGCTTAACTACTTGGAAAGTTTCCAATTTGTCACGTGGGATTCCACCAAACCAACCTTATTTTCATGTTGGAATCCAAACCCGAAAGCACCAACTTTGCATTCACTCCCTATGCATTTCTATACTCATCATCATCATTATTATTATTAATATATTGAAATACCATCTTTTAGCTTCTTTTTCTTTGGGAAATTTATATTCCACATTTAATAATACAGCAGAAATTTTGTAAATGTCTAATTCAATCATCCCACTTATATTTTAATAATTTTTTGGTCCACAAGGTTGTGATATGCCATTAAAAAAAAATTAGGGTGTACTTAAATTTAAAATCTTTTGAAGGGTCTTACAATTTTAAAAAAGGGTTAGATTATAACATTTCTATTTTAAGATGGGTTAAATTAGATTAAAATTTTCTTGGGAGGTCAAAAGATAAATTTATTATTAAATTTTTCATTTTTGAGTGGAGTTCAAGGCATCTGCCAGCTCTCTTGTGCCGCCGATGGTAGTATAGGTATTAGAAATGAATATTTTAAATAAAATGAAGAATTCTTGCTCTGATTTTTTATAGCAATAAAGTACAAAATCAAATTCATACATCTAGACGGTCACACAAGCAAAGCTTAGGGACTGACCTTATATAATAGGGATGGAGTGAAAACCTAGGTCCAAATTTGTGCTAGATTCGGGGAGAAAAAGTGTTTTTTTAAATGCAAACCTTGGAAGTTAAATGACAAGATAAAAGAATCTTAAAACACTATTATTCCATAAAATGAATCTGAGCTTTCAAACCAGCAACATGGTAGTTTAAGAATTCAATGATATTTAGAAATGGATTGAATTCACTCAAAAAATTTTAACTTTATAAGTTTTATTTTATCATCTTAATTATATTTGAATTTTTTGAATTGAACCGGTCGAATTGAGTGAAATTGTTCAAGTTAAATTAAATAAATTTACACATGTCAAATAAAAATATTATTACAGTATAACAAATTTTATGTTAAAGCACATAAATTTGAAATCATAAATTTTGAAAAAATTCAAAGTAAAATAATTAAAAATAAGATATAATAAATTTGAATCATTAATTAGGTTCCCAAAAATATTATTTTAGAAAATTTTAAAATTTTAATTTTTATGTATATATTTAAATTTTTATAAATATTTTGAATTTTTGAAACTTATTTTGAATTTTTTAATTTTTTAGAGAGACAATTTTACTTATTTTTAAAATTGAAAGGGATCAAAAGGATATCTATACCAATTTGTTATTTGAATTGTGAAATTCAACTCCACTCGAACTTAAAATTTAAAACTCAAATCAAATTATTCAAGTTAAATTAACTAATTTAATTCAATTAATTTAAAATTTAAAATATTTTTATTTTTTTCAAAACAAGTTAAATTTTACTCAAATATCACCAAAACCAAAACCATATAAACACAAAATACAAAACAAGGAGAGCACTGCATTTGCATCATCCCCACTTAACAATAAGATGATTGGTGGTCAATGAATCGAATCCCTACTGGCCAAACCAAATAAATCAATAAATAAAGGCAAAAGCATAAGAGAGATCCACCCAAACAGACCTCCTTTATTATTATTTTCGTTATTATTTTATTTCATTTTCCTGTGATTCTATGAACAAAGCAAAGTGGGTTCTGGAAGGAGTGGTTGTTTTGGGTTTCATGGATAAGGGGAATCTAAACTAGAGTGAGAGTTAGGGTTAAGAGTTGGTGCCTTATTGGACTTTTACACATTTATTGGAAAATAATGCATTTCTTTTGCTTTATTTATAGTGTAATAGAGTGGAGTTCATATTATTACAAGTTTTCAAATTTTATTGGATTTCATTTTTCAAATTTTAACAACTTATTTATACAAATTGCTTAAAATTTTACCTATGATTTCTCATCGTCATTTTAATAAGAGGATAAATACGTTTTAGTGTATTTAAACTCACGTCCTTCTGCATAAATAACAATATCAATGTTAACTAAACTATGATTCAATCAACCTAAATTATAAGAAATTATTTGAACTCATTCAATTAAGTTTATGCATATGCTTATGTTCTAACTCGATTTGAATCACAATTGGATATTAAAAGGTTCCCAAGTCTAAACTAAAATTTGATTTAATTCGATGATCTATTTCATTGATCATATTAGTAATAAAATATTTACAAATTTTATATTAATATTCATATTTTAAATTAAATTAAATTAAAAATAATCTGTATTTTATTATTTAAAACAAATTTTATGAAATCGATTTGAGGTAAAAGTTCATTACCCAAAGCTGCCAATGAAAAGATCTATGGCTTATTCATCTCGTGAAAAGTAAGTTTTGATCTTGTACCCAATTTCAAACTCAATTACTTATACTCGAACTTGAGTTAAATTAAAAATTATTATATGAGTTAAAAGATAAAAATATATATTAAAATTAAAATTCAAATAAATTCACAAGCTATTCAAGTCAAACATTAGAATAATTGAAATTTAAATTATAGTCAAATAACTTGTAAGCACGTGAATCTATAATCTATACTATACATAAAGTGGTTGGTTGAGTTGATATCATAAGTTATTCTCACCTTAAAAGATAATTAATATCATTAAAATGATATTTTTTCATACTTTTATATAATCTTCAAATAAAATAACTTAGAAACATTATCTAGAAACTGAACACAAAACCAATAAATTCATATAAAAAACCTTTAATACTCCACTAATAATCATTTGTTAATATATTTTTATAAACATATTTTTAATATAAAATATTTTCTTTTACCCACATCATGGGTGTGATAAAATCTATTATTATTTAAGTATTTCACTGAGTTAGTGTCACTTTTAACCGATTATCAACTTAATTATGAAATTACGAAATATTTTTATTATAATTAATATTATTATGATGATAATTTTATCTTTTCATACTTTCATAATATCTTTAAATAAAAGTACAAATTACAAATCCAATAATCGAACACATGTTCCATAGTATTAAAATATAAGTTTATTACAATTCTACCTATAATCATTATTAAATAAATTTTAAAAATGTATTTAACATAAAATATTTTCTTTCACAATAATTTTAACATCATGGGTATGATAAAATCTATTATTATTTAAATATTTCACTGAGTTGGTGTCACGCTTAACAATATGACCAACTCAATTATGAAATTATAGAAATATTTTTTAAAAATATATTTAATAGTATTATAATAATATTTTTATCTTTTCACACTTTAATATTGTCTTTAAATAAAAAATAAAATTATAAATCTAATAATCGAACACATATACGAGAGTATTAAAATATTACTATTCTACCCATATTCATTATTAAATAAATTACATTTTCATTCGCCTTTCAGTGTAACAAAATTTAGATTTAATAACACAAATGGGCTCATATCTATTTTTGATTTTATCGTGAATATTAACCCTCCTGACAAAAAAAAAAAAATCAGATTGATAACTTTTTTAATAAAAATTAATACAAATACAATTTTAAGTAAGCAAAAAGAAAAATCAAACTAGTATAATAATTTAGACTAGAACCTAATAACCAAACTAAAATCCATATATACTACCAGCACATAGTCTCACACATATAATTACTCATGACCAATAACCTCCGTGGCAAGCCTTTGACCACGTCTTTGCATTTTCTTGTTTATAAGAAGGCCGTATCTCATTCAGAAGTGTGTCAACCTAAGAGCGAGTAAATACTCAGAGAAGAGAGAGAGAAGATTATGGGAGGCCAAACGCCATACGCAGCTTTGAGGAATATGTTGAACAAAGTGAAACCATACCTGTCAATGGTGTCTCTGCAGTTTGGATATGCAGGGATGTACATAATCTCCATGGTTTCTTTGAAGCATGGCATGAGCAACTTCATCCTTGCTACTTATCGTCATGTTGCTGCCACCATTGTCATTGCACCCTTTGCTTTTCTTCTTGAAAGGTTCCCCCTTCTTCTCTGTCTCATTTTCTTAGATCACACATTTGTTCACAATCTAGTATATATTATCCTCTTTGAGCACTCACCGCTCCCTAAAGGCTTTATTATCGGAAAAACTCCTATACGTAGAGGTCCCGGTTGGTTTAAGTGTTGAGGGACAATTGAGTTTCCTGCCAATATCACTAGATTGCGGGCATGGCGCGGTGTGATGTTGTCCAGTAAAATGAGAATACCCTCTCACTCATCTCACACCACATTCATAATATTAATTTCTTAAACCTTAACTTTAGTGCTTAGTTATCACTGCTTTACATCCTTCTTTCTGCAGGAAAATAAGGCCAAAGATGACCCTCCCTATCTTCCTCAGGATTGTCATTCTCGGTTTCCTCGAGTAATGCTCTAAAAACTCTCTTCTTTCTTTGTATCTCCATATGTATCTAAACTGCTTCTACATATGTAAATACCTGCATAAATACATATATACCTATATATGGTTTCTGATCATGAAACTTATTGATCTCCGATTCGAAAAGGCTTTACACATTCATGCAAAGATGATGATTTTTCTTCAAAGATGATGATTTTTCTTCGTTTAGCATATATGTATATATGATACAATGGAAAAGAAAATGGAATATTGTCAACTGCAAACCAAGAAGGCAAAGGTGTAATCGATGTTGTTGATTTAATGAAACAGGCCAGTGCTTGACCAGAATTTATACTTTTTGGGAATGAAGTACACATCAGCAACATATGCGTCGGCTTTCCTTAACATAGTTCCTGCCGTTACCTTCATAATGGCAATGATTTTTAGGTGAAATATTCAAACCAATATCCACCACCTCAAATAGTTTTCAAAGTTCCATTATCTTTATTCTTTTTCCATTTAGTTTTTTGTATATCCACACACTTGATATTGGTACAGTCAATAGGATATTGAAGGCATTTATCGTTGTTTAGGTTAGAGAAAATCAATGTGAAGAAGATAGGAAGTGTGGCAAAGATTATTGGAACTGCAATCACAGTCATGGGAGCAATGGTGATGACTTTGTACAAAGGTCCCATTATTGACTTTGTCAAGTCCGGAGGAGCTATACATCATGGAACTACCACTGAATCTGCAGATAAACACCGGGTTGCCGGAACAATAATGCTTGTTGGAAGCGTCTTTTGCTGGTCAAGCTTCTTTATTTTGCAAGTGAGCCAAAGCATTCTAAAAAAATGAAAGTTGATTAAACTTATTTATGAGCTAATATTGGGTTATGATTTCGGGTTCAGTCCTTCACATTGAAGAAGTACCCGGCTGAACTCTCTCTTACAGCTTGGATATGTTTCATGGGAATGTTGGAAGGTGCAGGAGTGTCCCTGGTTATGGTCCGTGACCTGAGTGCCTGGAAAATAGGCTGGGACTCAAGGCTTCTTGCTGCAACTTACTCTGTAAGTGCCCCATAAAAAACCAAGCAGACACATGTATACTTGACCATTTTAACATATATTTGTGATTTATTAGGGAATAGTGTGCTCTGGAATCACGTATTACGTGCAAGGAGTCGTGATCCGGGAACGAGGACCGGTATTTGTAACATCTTTTAGTCCTCTATGTATGATCATCACTGCTGCACTAGGGGCCATTATTTTAGCAGAAAAACTCCACCTTGGAAGGTATTGAATTTTGATCTTCAACAAACATTGGATGATTATTAGAGATACTTAATGCAGACAGTGACAGAATGCATTCTGAAGTAGCTTTTTTTCTGGCTGTAGTAACCATTAAACAAATTAGATGTCTTATTCATCTAGTGGATTCTGTATTGGTTTTCCCTCTTCTGATTGCTCATTTTTGGTTGATTTCAGCGTACTTGGAGCCATTATTATAGTCTTAGGGCTTTACACTGTGGTGTGGGGTAAAAGAAAAGATGGTAAAAACACAGAAACTGATGAGAAAAGCAATGGCCTGCAAGAATTGCCAGTTACAGACAATGCTAAAGCAATCAGTATTGATGTAGGCATTGATGGAGCTGACAAAATTGTTAATATTCCAACTTCAAAGAACCCTTTTTAGCACTCCCAAGGGATAGAAAATACTATGTAAACCATCCCATCTCTCTCCATCTCAAAGACAAGTAATTTCTAGCTTACTTATCATCTTTTTGCTTGTACTCTAAGGTCTTCAAGTTGGTGAAGTAAAAACCACGATGAACCGTTGCAGTTTGCCTATATTTTTGTACAAATATTCCCTTTCTCTACTTTTCTTTGGCTTAAATTCATCAGATGCTATAACGAAAAGGATCTACTGTGAAAACCAAACTATAGGAATCAAACAGCAAACTTGTTCCAGGATTTGGACTGGCATCTCAAGTAATCAAGGGTCATCATTTGTTCAAATGCATTGGAAACACTTAGGCAGAATCAAATTCTGGCACAAAAGCCTAATCTTATGTGTAAGTGCTTTGAAATAGCTGTGGAGTGAAAAAAAGTACTCCCTAAAATGTACCCATGCTTGAGGCTATCAATTCACTCTTTTTAAGGTTTAGAGAAAGTTAAAGCTTTCATCACAAGGATAAATTTTTTGTGGGTTTCTTTCAATACGGAAGTACTTTTAGAAAAGTTGCTCGCTTTTTTAAAAAAAGTGATACCTAATGATTTAGAACTTGGGTTATAACTTTTGATGAATTCATACGACTACTCGGACCAACAAATGTCACAAAGCAGTCAAATGATAAGTATCAGAGAAATTGGTGAAAGTTTTCGCTATCTACACTTCAAACTTTTTAACCATGGTGGCATGGACAACCTACATAGCATACATGGAAAGTTATTTTAGTTGCTCGGATCAATTGTTAGGGTGGATATTTTTTTTTTTGGAATCAAGGATGGGTTATATATTTCTTTTGAGTGCATAATGTTAAGGCTATTTTTGTTGTTAGACTACTTGACGTGTAATGTGATGTAAAATTTACTATTCTTAAATAATTTTTTTTGTGAAAAGAAATAAAATAGTTGAATTACATTATATTAAATTGAGCAAAAACACCACTTGCTTTGTCAGAGTAAAGAATTGCTAGCATCAACTTAGGAGGATCATCAAACACCTCCAGGCCTTCTTTCCCTTCTGAGACCATTTTAGCTTTACGACCAGCAGCTTGGTTATCCTCTCTTAAGACGTGTCGTAAACGCTAGTGTCCAACATACATAAAAAGTTGTTGGATCCGCCTGATTAAAGCATAACTCGATGCTGTCGATGGAGTGTCTTGGAGAACCTTGACCACCTCTAAGCGATCACTTTAAATCGTCACCCTTTTGTACCTGTGGCCTTGAAGAAGAACCAGACCATCTAGAATACTCCATAATTCAACATCAAATATTGAACACTACCCCAAATAACAGTTGTACCCCAGAATCCAATCTCCATTTCTGTTATATAAAACTCCCCCAGCCGATGTAGTTCTTGAGTCTGTCTTAACGGCACCATCAGTGCTTAAATAGACCTAATTACCTGACAGAGAATTCCCAAATCTAGTTTCATGCTGCACTAACAAGTCTTCATTGTGAGTTGAGTCACCTATCGTCAAATGTAGTGGTCAATTCAGGTTAACTCCGCACTTAAGGAGTTTGTTTTCTAAGCAATTTAGTATTTTAATTTACGTTTTCGATATTTAGGCCTTAGGATTAAATACTAATAAAATAAGTGTTTTTAATACATTTTGTAAGTGTTGTGATCCAATAGACTGACACGAGCCTTTAGTGGTACTAATATGCTGAATTGAGTGTGTAAAATAAAGATATAAAGACCCAATTGACGTGGAAGCAAGGGACGAGTGATGCACAAGTTTCCTGGGACATCAAGGCACAAAACAAACGACTAAGGCAAAACATGTGTGTCGTGTCATGCCATAGACTGGGTGTGGAATGACACAAGTCGATGTTCTGTCCAAGTTTATCGAGGCTATTTTCGTTTGTGCAATCAACCTTATAAGAAGACTTAGGACATGTCGAAGACCTAATTTTGGCTGCCAACACTTCTATAAATAAGACATTAGGGGTTTGATATAACTAAGTCATCCTAGACGCCTTCAAAAACCTTAATAGTTTAGTAGTAGGATTAAATTATTTTCCTTTCGGCTTTTCATAACTCTTTTGTTTTTCCTCTTAAAATTAGTTTTGATTCAAGAGTTTATTTATTTAATTGAAGTATTTCAATTTACTTTTTCTTACATTTGATTTAATTTTTTTAATCCAATCAATCGATTTGCTACTTCATTCCTCATTCAATATTCAATCCATGATTATTCAAATATCTTTTCTCTTTCAAATTGATTGTGCTCTTCACATGATTAATTCCATTGGATTTGGGGTTATGAATAACAAGAGTGGCTAAATCCCTTTGGGGAGATTAATGAGTGAATGAGGATGTGATTAACGGAGGATTTAGGGTTTCTCACGAGGGGTTAGTTGCTATGAATTACGTATACTTAAACTACTAGAATTGATAATCCTAGGAAGTTATCATAGGCTAGACGAGGTTGAGAGATAAGTGAAATTGAGTAAATTATAATTTATCCTAGTTGAGAAAGTGAGGTCAAGAGATAAGCGAGTATCAACCAATCGATTAGTTAATTAGAGGCTGAGAGCTAATAATTGATTAATCAGTAGCTAATCCACCGTAAAACCAAAATCCGAAGTTAGTTACAAACCTTAAAGTGAGCTAATCTTCCTGATTGGTTTATGGATTTTAAGTTGTTTGTTTATTTTTCTTATTTATTTATTTTTATCTCATTTATATATTTTACGATTTCTCGTAATATAGTAATTAATTAGTACTATTTGGACTTATTATTATAAAAGTGTTTTAATAATTTATTCCAGCCTTCTTTGGGTACAATCCTCACTATACTTCCAAAGTATTTCATTGTACTAAACTATATTACAATTTGACCCGTGCACTTAGGGATGTCGCTGTTCTAAATTCTTATATTTTTGGTGTAACACCCCTAACCCTTATCCGTCGCCAGAATAGGATTACAGAGTATTACCAAGCTTTATGGACTAATTACTAATATTTCATACCTTTATTATACAAATAAAAAATCAATCATATGACACTCATATTGTCCCTTAGATGGGCCCTCGATGCCCAAAATACACCTTAGAAGTAAATCGAGACTAAATCGGACATTCAGGAAATTTTTCCCAAAATCTTAAAATTTTTCTTAGAAGTAAGGGACACACGCCCGTGTGGTCAGATCGTGTGGCTTACACGGCCAGGTGACACGCCCGTGTCTTAGGCCGTGTGGGCATTCGATGTGAGGCACACAGCCGTGTCCCAGCTCGTGTTCAAATTAGGGTAGCTACTGACTTGGGTCACACGGCCAACCACACGCCTGTGTGCTAAGCCATGTGTAAAAACCTAGGTATTTTGTTTTGAAAGTTTAGGTGCAGGAGACACACGGCCAGACCACATGCCCATGTCTCTGCCCGTGTGGACGAAAATAGGCCATTTTAAGGCCACTTTTCTCACCCTTTATGATATCAACCTATACACAACATTTCAATACATCAAATAGCTTCAATCAAGCAACCAAAACAAGCCAGATTCATATTTATACATACGATAACATTACAAAACTCATTACCTAAACTTACTTCATAACTCAATTCATTAATTTACCAAAATTTACTACTAGTTACATGTATATGAGTATGTATACATGTGTTATTCATAACCATACTTCAAATTTTAGTTCTTTTCCACACCAACCCTGTACATGACATATAAACCATAAAAGTATATAACAAAAGCTATCGGAGCAATCTGGATAGTTTGGCACAATGTGTTGATCCGATCCTCCAAACTTCTTGAAAATCTACAAAGAATATTAAACAACACATGTAAGCTTATTGAAGCTTAATAAGTTCATTAAGTTAAACATTGATCTTACCGAACTTAATATAATAAATTAAATTGTAAATAAATCATATATTCTCCTTGTCAAACACAACATAAACCGATGAACATACTTCCTTCAAATCAATATCAACAAAAATCAATAAATCTTTCAATTTCTATCACATAAGTCTTTTACCAATTCTTGCAGAATCAAAGAATGGCTTACGAGTATGAGTACATCGTTTTATTTATGCCATAGTCCAATTATGGTCTTACATGTATGTTGTTATGGCCCTGCCATGGTCTTACATTCGCAGTGCCATAACCCAGTTATGGTCTTATTATCAGATTGCAATAGCCTATTATCACTGCCTTGGTCCAACCATGGTCTTATGTTCATAGTGCCATAACCCAATTATGGTCTTATCCGTTAATTCATTCTTTACATTAATGTCATAGCCTAGCTATGGTCTTACATATAAACATGCCATGGTCCAACCATGGTCTTATCCGGCAAATCATCCTTTACCACAGAATCAAAGAATGGCTTACGAGTATGAGTACATCGTTTTATTTATCCCATAGTCCAATTATGGTCTTACATGTATGTTGTTATGGCCCTGCCATGGTCTTACATTCGCAGTGCCATAACCCAGTTATGGTCTTATTATCAGATTGCAATAGCCTATTATCACTGCCTTGGTCCAACCATGGTCTTATGTTCATAGTGCCATAACCCAATTATGGTCTTATCCGTTAATTCATTCTTTACATTAATGTCATAGCCTAGCTATGGTCTTACATATAAACATGCCATGGTCCAACCATGGTCTTATCCAACAAATCATCCTTTACCACAGAATCAAAGAATGGCTTACGAGTATGAGTACATCGTTTTATTTATCCCATAGTCCAATTATGGTCTTACATGTATGTTGTTATGGCCCTGCCATGGTCTTACATTCGCAGTGCCATAACCCAGTTATGGTCTTATTATCAGATTGCAATAGCCTATTATCACTGCCTTGGTCCAACCATGGTCTTATGTTCGTAGTGCCATAACCCAATTATGGTCTTATCCGTTAATTCATTCTTTACATTAATGTCATAGCCTAGCTATGGTCTTACATATAAACATGCCATGGTCCAACCATGGTCTTATCCGGCAAATCATCCTTTACCACAGAACGAATGTACTCAATCCCGTGTTCCACTCGTTTAGAACATTTATTTTAATTGCATAATTCAATGATAATTTTATTTTCAACATTATATATGAATAAATACTTAATAACATTCATCAATGTAATAAATGAACATTAAAGTTTAACATTATAAACTCACATGGGCTAAATTGTGGAATTTGTAGTAGTTAGGGATTATTCTGCTAATTTTCATTTTTCTCGTTGATCTACGGGCTCTTGATCTAAAATGTAAAATTATTCATTTATCAGTACATATTTCAATTCTAATTTACTTCACAATTTATACCTTTCAATTTTTAAATTACACTAATACCTAAATTTTTACAATTTTTCAATTTAGTCCCTCATCAATTAGCCTATCAAATAAGCTACTTTTTCTCAATTAACACTTTATCTAAATATTTTAAGCTATTACACAGCCTTTGATAAACAATATTTAATACCAAACCCTAGGATTTAATATTTTCACAATTTGGTCCTAAAATCAATTTATATTGAAATTACTTAATAAAATCATCATATAACAAAATTAGAGCTTCAATTCCATGTTAATTTATCAAAAACATCCAGAAATCAATGGTAACTTTCAAAATTATCCATGAAATCAAAAACTAAGAAAATAGATAATTGGACCTAGTTGAAAAAGTCTCAAAAACATAAAAATTTCAAAGAAAAAGCAAGAATTGAACTCACTTGAAGTAAAAATATGAAAAATCAGCTTCTTGGGGATGTCCTATGGTGTTTTTGGCTGAAGAATTGTAAAGAAATGTCTAGATTTCTTTTAAGTCTTATTTTTTTCTAATTCAATTTTATTTTATTTCTTATTTTACCCCTTAATCATCTAATTTCTTTTTTTTTTTTCTGCTTGTGGCGTTTCAACCATCTTCTTTGGGCTAATTTTCCCTGTAAGTCCTCCTTCATTTACTTTTAAGCTATTTTATCACTTCAATAAAATTTACACCTTTTTCAATTTAGTCATTTTCATTTAATTAGTTATCAAAACATTAAAATTTTCTAACGAAACTTTAATACTAACTCAATAACACTCCGTAAATATTTATAAAAATATTTACGGCTCGGTTTATGAAATCTAGATCTCGATACCTCATTTTCAAAATCACTTAACCTAATAATTCCTTCTAAAACACGAATCACTAATTCAGAAGTCTTCTTTAAATCATATTTAACTCATAAATAATAAATAATAAAATTTTCTAACTCATTTTTTGGATTTTAGTGGTCTCGAACCACTGTTTTTGACACCACTAAAAATTGGGCTGTTACATTTGGTATTATATTTTACTATAGGTGGTTAAGTTGTTGGCACCATTGTCGGGGATGTTTTGACAATAAATATTGAAAATAAATTTTTACAATTAATAAGATAAGTAGGAACATTATGACCTAAAGATACGATATTTAATATTTGTTTAATTATTTTTATTTTTATTTTCTTTTCAATTCGTTTATGACTCGAAGCTTCAGCACTCTAATCGAACCACACCTATATTTGGAGCAACTACTTAGATGAAACTGTCCAACAATGAATGTCAATCCACCCGCGGTTATAAATTTACCTTGAAAATATCCATTATTTGAGGGTCCACAAGAGTGACGAGCAAATAACCGAGAAGAAGTCCCAATGGATCAAAGGACGTTGCATGAGTATGCCCTACCTACACTAGACGTGGTGTGAGGAAGCATTGAGTGGCCAACGATTGACGCAAATAATTTTGAAATAAAAATGGCTATGATTGAAATGATCCAAAACACACTTTAGTTGAAAAGAAACATGGTTGAAGACCCGAATTAGTACTTGAAATGGTTTTTTCAACTATGCGACACCTTTAAATACAACTGGATATTAGATAATGTCGTGCGTTTTTGGTCATTTTCGTTCTCCTTATGAGACAATGCAACCGATTGGTTGGACTCATTAGAACTGGGTTCCATCACCACATGGAACGATATAGCGGAAAAAATTCTTTATAAAATTTTCTTGATTAGTCAAACCATTCAGTTGAGGCGAGAAATCACCAATTTTAAACAATTTGAAGGTGAATCCTTGTACGAAGCTTGAGAGCATTTTAAGATTATGCTAAGGAAGTGCCCATATCACGGACTGCAAGCATGGCTTCAGATCCAAATATTTTATAACAGTGTCAACGAACATATCAAGTCTAGTCTAGGCGGAGCATCCATCGTATCTCCTATGTTTCATATGTAAGAACGAGCCTATAAAATTATTGATGATATGACCATGAATTCATACATATAGCCTAATGAGAGATTCATGTACCAATCCAACCCACCAACGGCAAAAGCTATGAAAAAAGAGAACGATGATGATAGATTCTAATAAATCTAAAGAATCTTAACCATTTAGAAATGCCTTTCAAGCAGACAAGAACAAAGCCACATTATGAGAACCAACTGAAGAAAGCAAGCTACATAAATAATAGAGTCGAAATCCCTATTCAAAAACCTATAATCCCAGTTGGAAGGATCATTCAAACGTCAAGTGGGGAGGTAACCAATGAGGAGCAAATCAAGCCCAACCTTGACAAAACCCTTATTATCAACCTCCGCCATTACAACAATGAATCCTGGGTAACGACAATACTGCATGTTGTCAAAGATTCGATCGACTAGAATGGGAGATGCAAACTATGAAGATAAATATTCGATAAGTCCAACCTATATGTGGATGACTCGAATCCTGAATGTATAACCTCTACTACCAAATTAGCTAATTGATGATGATGTGTCAAAAGCAAAGGGGTTAGTCTCCCCAGCAATATGAAAAACAACCCTCGAAGATATGGGAAAGAGCACGTAAAAGCAATCACTTTGTGATTGGGCAAGGAATTGAAGTCACCAAGCAAGCCCATTCATGAAGAGGAAGTGATTCTCGAAGATGTCAACGAACTCACGAAAAAGGAATAAACCAAGCACCGTGAGCCGATCGAGAAGGCAATTGAATTTGTGCCTAAAACAATAATCTCAACTCATAGCATAATAAAGATACCCTCGAAATTAAAAGTTCTGGGTAGTTTTACGATCTTAATAGAAATAGGGAATCAATATTGTAGCAAAGCCTTTTGCGATTTAGGGGCTAGTATAAATTGAATGCCCCTATCGATCTATCAGAAACTTGGACTTAGGGAATTAAAAAAGACATCAATAATGTTACAATTAGTCGATGGATCTTTAGTGCACCTAGAAGGTGTGCTCGAGGATACATTGGTTAAGGTACAAGGATTCATAATTCCTGTCAATTTTGTAGTTCTCGATTGTGATGAAGATCAATAAATATCCATTCTGTTGGTAGCTCATTTCTGGTCACTTCTAAATCAACTATTGACCTAGAATGAGACGAGCTTATTATAAAAATCGATAACAAGGTAGAAGTGTTCAAGTGTGGCCGAGACTCCCAAAGTAAGAGATTGCTTAGGGAGGAATGTTATGTTTTATTTGATTTAATCCCTAATGACCATAATCGAAGGCATTTCTCAAGTTATGTATGTGTAGGTACTCATAAAAGGAAAGAACGAGATAAATAGCGAGACTTCAGTAGAAGAATAAATGGTTGGAAGGCGTGCAATGGTCAAGATCGACAGTTGAAATTGATGGTAAAGTTTAAGGCCGATCAAGTCCGGTAGCACAACATAGATTTTTAACTATTGAACTTATTTATTTTGTAAATACTGTAGACTAATCTGTTTTTAATTCGTTAGATTAGGAATTAGAGTAGTTATTTTGTGTTAGAATTAGTAGGAAATAGGTTTTCGATAAAAATAGAGGATCTAAACATTAGTAAGAGGCATGTACTGGCAACCGAGGACCTTCTACAAGTACCGAAGAGACCTAATCGAAGCCATGTCGCAACATAAGAATCCCATGGTGGGACACAACCCTTGTGAGCTTAAGAAAGATGAATTTTATCATCATGTTGCACCACACCATACATATGGCATGACACACCCTTACATTCAATACTAATAGAGGGGAAACTATTGTCGTGTTGTGCCATGCACTCCCTATGGCGCGACATGCAAGCCATTTTTGGAAAATTTTCGTTCTTGATTAGACGCAATCTTTAGAGATTTTCACCAAGTTTGTATGATAAGTAAAGCCCTAGAAGGCTTCTATATATTACCCTTAGCAGCTACTAAACCCTTGAAGCCATCATAGCCACCCAAATCAACATTTGTGACCTTTTTCTTTGGGATTCCGTGAATACTCTATTTTTCCTCTACTTCAAAACCCCAAAACCATGCATAGTAACCTTCCTGATAGAGAATCCATGGCAGATAGACACACTTACCTTCGGGGAAGGGAACTAAAAAAATAACCTTTTTGCAGCTCAACGCAAAATTTCGTTACAAGAACAAGGTTTCAAATCCATGGATGAATTGAGGAACAAAAAGCATAAGTTAATCTAATACCATCAATGAGAGAAGTTATACACAATCCTAATGAAACCAATATGCCTCCTGATCGTGCACAAATTGTACATCGCTTTTAAAGAAGCGAATGCGAATAGACCGGCAGAGGTACCATGGATGCAGTTTTCAAATTGAGGGAAGGAAATGACTATCTTACCTCCCGAAATAGCAAGGTATTATGATATTTCACTATATTTCTTTGATTTTATACGACGAACTGACCCAATGTATTTCCCAAGAAAGAATATGAATGACATAATCAAACTGCAAATGGACAGGAAGGGTGAGTGGAAATGCCACTTAGGAATGGGCTATCCTATAACATTCTCTTAGGCGAAGTTAACTCCAACGACATGGATGTGATTGAAATTCATCAGTACTCAAATTTGCCTAGCGATGGACAAGTCTAATATCGATACGTTCTAGGAAAATTTGTTGCATGAAATTTTAACTAAAGAAGCGGATTTGTGTAGAAACATGGATATATTGAAGCATGCTCTAATGTGCACAGAAGAAGAGGTGAAATTACTGTTCCCGCACTTAGTAACATCTATATGCCAACAAACGAAGGTGCCTATTAGACGATTAGGTCGTGCCTTACAACCAAGCAAGTTTTCGATCTTGGAACTGAATGTGGAGTACCTTATAGGGAATTGGAAATGAAATAGGGTAATAAAGACCAAACCACATCAAGGCGAGAATGTGTTACCCGATTCGAAATGGATATTTGATGGATGCAAGAAGCCAAATCAATATTTAAAGACTATGCAAGGAAAAACGGGTTACAGTTGCCACAATTCCCAATAGTTAAGTACGAGGTAATGATCGAATCAAGCAAAGTGAAGAAAGAGAGAGAATTAGAGGAAAAGGAACACCCCAAAGAAGATCCAAAGGAAGATCCGGAAGGCGAACCAAGAAAAACGGACAAGGTGTTGGGCCTTGATTTTTTTGATGGACCTAATATTTTTAGACAATTTTAGACAATTTCAATTAAATTTCATTTTTTTATGGACCTGATATTTTATTTTATTTGGAATGTTTTAGTTTTAGTTTTAAGTATTTAAGTATTTAAGAATTTAATATTATATATAGTGTGTTTAGTTTTTCTTAGCAGGAACCCCAATTTTTTTACGGCACAATAATATAAAGTCAAAACCGAGAAGGGGGAGTAGTCCCACCAATTGTATTGCACGAATCAAGAAAACCGAGTAATCTCTCTAATTTTCATATTTTATTGCACATTAGAGACAATGTACCGAATAAAGTGTGAGGGCGACTTAGGAAAATTTTAAAATTTTTCTTTTCAATTATTTTATTTTCTTTTTTTAATAGTTTTAAATTCTTAACTTTTCTTTGCATGTTTTATATGTGCTTGAGCTTGTAGAAATACAAATGATTAATCAGAGTATATACTTAGGTTGTTTGTTTAAATTGTAAATCTAGCTTGAAATTAAATAATTTAGGTTGTTTATATTTAGACTAATTATTTCAGTTTATTAGACTATAAATAGGAAAATATATTAAATATACCAAGTGATAAAGGTAGATACAAATAGGTAATTATATTTGTAGAAGTATAGAATGTTCAAATAAAAAGAAAATAATCAGTAAAATCCATGGTTATTGAAACAATGCAGTATGACTAGTATAACCCTTATATAAAGTGCCCGAGAAAAATCTCGATCATGTTGGCACAAATAAATAAATAAAATCATAAGGGATTATATGACAAAATATTAGTGCATTAGAGTTCAAAGCATGGACAAAAACCGAGTAGGAAAAAATATTTGAACGAACTATACCTTGCAAAAATAAATACTATATTCGTATATACATTTTAATAGAGCTATATATTTAATTTTCTTTTTTACTTTGTAATTTATTGAACTAATTTGTCTATGTACAAATAACTTTGAATTATTTAAATTTCTAGCTAGAGTTATATATTTAGAAATTTCTTCCTAGTGTCGATGCTCTGATCCAACCTCTTATATCAAGCCGGCTCATGTACATTTTATTTTCTTTGCATGTTTATTTCCTATTTTCAATTTCAGTTGTTTTCAAGTTTTATTTTGTTTTGTTTAGTTTGCTTAAGGACAAAGAAAGACTTAAGTGTAGGGGTATTTGATCTGCCGTTAAAGATAGTAGTCAATTCCGATCAATTCCACACTTAAGGAGTTTCTTTTATAAGCAATTTAGTATTTTAATTTATGTTTTCGATATTTAGGCTTTAGGATTAATTATTAATAAAATAAGTGTTTTTTAACACATTTTATAAGTGTTGTGACCCAATAGGCCGACATGGGCCTTAGGTAGTACTAATATGCTTAATTGAGTGTATAGAATGAAGATATAAGGACCCAATTGACCTAGAAGCAATGGACGACTGATGCACAAGCTTGCCCCGACATCGAGGCACAAAACGAATGACTAAGGTAGAAAATGTGTGTCGTGTTGTGCTATAAACTTGGTATGGTGCGGCACAGACGTGCTGCCAAAGTTTATAAATGTTATTTTCATCCGTGCAATCAAACTTATACGAAGACTTAGGACGTGCCGAAGACCTAATTTGGGCTCCCAACACTTCTATAAATAATTCATTAGGGGTTTGATATAATTAAGCCATCCTAGATTCCTTCAAAAACCCTAGTAATTTAAGAGTAGAATTAAATTATTTTTCTTTCGTCTTTTCATAACTATTTTAGTTTTCCTCTTGAAATCAGTTTTGATTCAAGAGTTTATTTATTTAATTGAAGTATTGCAATTTACTTATTCTTGCATTCTATTTAATTCTTTAATCCATTTAATCCAATCAATCGATTTGCTACTTCGTTCCTTATTAGATATTCAATCCACGTTCATTCAAATATATTTTCTCTTCCGAATCGATCGTGCTCTTCAGATAATTAATTTAATTGGAGTTGAGATTATGAATAACATGATTGGCTAAATCCCTTAAAGGAGATTAATGAGTCATGGGGATATAATTAACGGAGGATTTAGGGTTTCTTGAGAGGGATTAGTTGGTATGAATTACATATGCTTAAACCACTAGGATTTAAAACCTTAGGAAGTTATCATAGGCTGACGAGGTTGGGAGATAAGTAGAATCGAGTAAATCGTAATTTATCCTTATTGAGAAAGTGAGGTCAGAAGATAAGAGAGTATCAACCAATTGATTAGTTAGTTAAAGGTCGAGAGGTAGTAATTAGTTAATCGGTAGCTAATCCACCCTAAAACTTGAATCCGTAGTTAGTTACCAACCCTAAAGCGAGTTAATCTTCCTGATTGGTTTATTGATTTTAAGTCGTTTGTTTATTTTTCTTATTTATTTATTTTTATCTCATTAAGATATTTTATGGTTTATTGTAATATAGGGATTAATTAGTACTATTTAGACTTATTTTTGTAAAAGTGTTTTCATAATTTATTCCAGTCTCCCTTGGACATTATCTTCGAAATACTTCCAAAGTATTTAGTTGTATTGAACTATATTACAGTTTGATCCATGCACTTGCGAACACTGCCATACTAAATTCTTCTATTTTTTGTGTTATATTTTACTATAAACAATAAGTCATTTATAGGTGATCATTGAGTCAAATTGTTTAGCCCAACCATAAGAGACTTTAACAATCTTAAAGGGACTCAAAGTTACAACTTGGAAAGTGAAAAAAATTATATTCTTCCATATATGCCAGGCAAGCAAACCAAAAGGCAAGATCAATTTACCTATCCCACGATCTACCTCGAAGGATTCTTAATATTTGAAGCTAACCACTCATCGAGATCATACGAAAAGAAATTACTACTCTGACATACTAGAATAACCTGCAACCATACTTCTCTCACTGTGGAACAATTTGTAATCATTTGCAAAATTTCCTCCGATTAATGTTCGCAAAACAAACAAGAGCTATAATGTCCAATCCCTCGCCTCACTTGGTCCACATTAATGAGTAATTATTTTTTAAGGAGAAGCCATATAAAGATGCGAACTTTTTAAGAGCCTTGAAACTTCCAAGCAATTTTCCAAGTCGCATCTCTTAGATTCCAAGATCTATCTTGAAACATCCAATATGCACTTTTAATGGAAAAGAAACTCGTTGAGGTATGAAGCCAGGCAATCCTATTAGGTCCAACTGAAGGATGAGGAGGGGAAATGCCAACAATTCGCCTTACAAAAACACGAAATAAATCGTGATTCCAAGAGCCATCTTCTGTCACCATTTCATTAAGTAAACAACCCGAGACAAGATTAGCATGAGAGGGAATTCACTGGATCAATGGCCCTACATTTGGAACCCAAGGGACCTTCCAACACCTAATATTATTTACAAATCCCATTGACCAGACTAAATTATTTCAGAGTAGGGGCTAGACCTTAGAAAAGGCCCTTCAAAGAAACGAACATTGAGCTCGTGAAATCTTTTTATCTATATCTGCTTTCATATCATACTTCGAGCGTAAGACACTAACCCATAAGGCGTTGGACTTTGAGGCTATATTATAGTCACGTTTCAACAGAATAGAGGTGTTTTGATCCCTCAACTGCCTAACACGAAGACCACCATATAAGCTGGGTTAACAAACAGATTCCCAACTGACTAACGCTATCTTCCTTCTACCATTCGAGGAATCCCAAATACCCTTTCAAACATATACTCTATCTTTTCATAGAATCCCTTAGGGATCATCATGGATTGCATGCAATAACGGGTATAGTCAAAAGGACTGATTGCACTATAGTAGCTTTATCGGCTAAAAATAATTGCCTGGCATCCCAACTTTGTAGCTTCCTGTAGACCTTTCCCCCCCACAAATCGCAAGGTGTTGTTAGTGACCTTTTCACAAAAAAGTGGCACTCCTAGGTAAGTCCTAAAATTCTGCACTCTTTGAAATCCAAGAAGACCATTGATCAAATCTCCTAAAGCATCATCAACACTACTAAAGAAGAAAATATTAGTCTTCAAAGTTTTTACTTGATGGCTATAAAAAGCATAGAAATGCTTTAGTATTTCTTTAAGTAAACGAGCATACTGCGTGTTTGCTTTATAGAAAATGACCAAATCATCTGCGAACAAGAGGTGTGATAGAGTCTAACCCAATCGAGAGAGCCAAATATGGTACAACTTACCATTATTAATCACAACATGAATACTATGTTCAAGTCATTCCATGCACAAGAAAAAAAGATACGATGACAACGTACATCCATGATAGATCCCTCTGGCTGGCCTAAATTTATCTGTTCAGACACCATTCCCTAAAACCTGATAGTGGAATTCAAAATGGCAGACATAATTACTCGTCTAAGAAAGTCTAATATATCTTCAGTCTAGAGAGAGGCATCAATGAACTCCCAACGCACCCTATCATAGGCCCTCTCCAAATCAATTTTAACGGCCATCCATTGCTTATTAGTAAGTCTGTTTTTCATGGAATGAATCACTCCCTACTCTATAAGGATATTGTCAGCAATATTCCTTCCAAAAATAAATCCAACCTACTCCTACACAATAATCTTAGGAAAGATATTTTAAAAATGGTTAGTAATAAATTTCATAATTAACTTGTATGGAACAAAGCATAGGTTGATAGGGTGAAATTGTAATATCCTGAAAATTTTTACAGGAAGATATTATCTTTGATATAGTAAAATAAGGAAATAAAGTGACAAAAGGAAAAATTCTGAGTTATGTCAACATTGGGAACTATATTATGATATATTAATTTAAAAAAAGACTAAATTGTAAAAGTGAGAAAATTTTTGTTGCACAAGAGTTAATATTCAAAATTTTAGGGGCTAAAGTGTAAATATGAAACAGTTAAAGGACTAATAGTGCAAATATTTTAAGGATGGAATGATCTAAAAACTAAGAAAAATGGATGAATTAGGACTAAATTGAATAGGAAAAGAATTATGAGGGACTAAATTGTAATTTTACCAAATTATATGATGATTCAATGATGGAATTTTAAAAGATCACGAAGGGCAAAATGGTCAATTGGAAGAGAGAGAAATCTAGAAAGTAATGATGATGTTAATGATATTTTATAATTATTAATTAGATAAATATTATTTTATTAATATTTTAATAAGACATTTTATTATTTTATGATTATTTATTAATATAAAAGGAAGGAAAGATGAAGAATTTTCATTATCTTTCCCATGCAAACTAACATGAGAAGAAGAGAGAAAGAAAGAAAGTTTTGCTTTCTTTATAATTTGGTCCTTTCACCAAAAATCCACCATTTTCACCTAGAAATCAAAAGAATTTCCATAGCCATCAAGAGAGAAAGATCACAAGGAGACTATTGGGAGCTAGAATATTAAGTTAGATTCAAGAAATAGAAGCTGGAGGAGAGAGAAAATCAAGTCAAAGATTGAAATCAATGGGACAAGGTAAGAACATCAATATTTCAATATATTTTTAAGATTAATATTATTGAAAAAGCATGGAATTGATGTTAATGTAGAGTTTTATTATATATGGTCTTATGTTATTGATATGTTAGTGAAGAGAAAATAAGAGAAAGTAATGAGAAATAGTGTAGAGAAAGAAAATAAGGGTGATATAAACATGGTAAATAAACATCTTGCACTAAAATAGTTTTGGACAAGAGGAGTAGGCTAACTTTGAAAAATCACCATAAATTTTAGAAATTGAATTATAGGATGAATAAATATTTAATTAAATCATATTGAGTCTAGTTTCTTATAGAAGAAACAATGTAAGCAATAGAATTGTGAATTGTGAGATATAATAAATTTAGTGAGACAAGGTCAAAATGATTTCGGGTTCCCTTGTTTTAAATTTGGAAAATCATAAAAAAATGGAGAAAAATAATTAAGGGCTTAAATTTATATGTTTAAAATACTTAATGAGTCTATTTTCAATATAAATAAGCAGAAACATCATCTGAATCTCGTAGATGAGGTAATTAATTCTTAGTGAAGAAGGGTCAGAACTGTCAGATAACATAATAGGGGTCACTTTAAAGAATAAACTGTACTTATTGGCTGAAGTAAAAATTCTAAAAATTTTATGTTAAGAATATATGTGAGTGTAGTTTCATGGAAAATTATCAGATCTTAATTTGGAGTTCTTTATCTTAAGATAAAATAATTTAGTGACTACTACACGGATGGATAACTTTGAATATACATATAAGTCAATAGTGAAATTATAGACAATGTTACTTATAAGCATAATATATACATCAAAGATGTGAAATAGAGAGGAGGAGGAGGAAAATATATATGAATATTCAACTAGCATGGCTAATTTTGCATGTTTTAGGCTTAGGGACTAAATTGAATAAAAGTAAAATTTTATGGGCAATTTTGTAAAAATGTCAAAAGTGACCAAATTGCATGAAATGGATTATCTTATTTTTTAAATTACAAAATTGAATGAAATTATTAATTTAGATCAAGATCGGGTGAAAACATATGTTAGGGATTAAATTGAAAAGTATTGAAATTATGGAAAATTTTGTTATTTTATAGAATTCATGGGCTGTTATCAATATATAAGAATAATTAGGCTCGAAACAAGGATTAAATTACAAGAACTTTATTTTTCTGAGCCTAAGGATGAAATCATCATTAATCAAAAGTTTAGGGGTAAAGTGGTAATCTTGCCTAGAGCATTAATTGAACGTATCAGAAAATGAAATAAATAAAAATGATGATCAAATTTATTTATAAAGATCCGGGCGGCTCAAATATGAGACTTGAATGTGGAAAAGAAAAGTTTTCGGATTAGTGAAATTATAAACACGAATAAGCAACGAAGTAAATTCGTGCAGCTTGAATTGAATTACTGAATGATTGAATTGTATATTTATGTGACATGAATACTGAATTAAATGTTTAATGTATGTTTTGGGCTTTAAGGGCCCAATTGAAGGATGTTATGATTATTTTCAAATAGATTAATAATAAATTATTTGGATTTATTTGAAAATGTTTAGTAAACTTCGGTAATGCCTCGTACCCTATTCTGACAACGGACACGGATAGGAGGTGTTACAGAAATCAACATAAACTTTTAGAACTCAAGACCTTTAAAATAAGTACTAGCAACATATTATTTAATTCTGAATCAATATTTCCTCCAACAAATATATTTTTAACACATTAACAAATTGCGCCTCCAACTATTCCCCATTGTTTCTAAAAAAAGAGGGCATGAAAACCATCATTGCCAAGGGTCTTTAATGGAGCCATGTCAAATAGTGCATTCTCAATTACCTCATCAGTAACCGACTTGCTCAGAAACTCAACATAGAAAGAAGCTGAGAGGTAGTCCCTACATAGGTTTTGGGTGCCATACAACTTTTGGAAGAAACTAACCACCTCATATTGAAGGATATCCACATCACAGATCCAAACACCTTTTTTATTTCGTTGGGCAGTGATTTAGTTAAATTTCCTCTTTTGTAAAGTACGATTGTAAAAATCTTAGTGTTCTTGTCCCCTAAACTAAGCCTATCACATCTAGCTTTTTGTTTCCATAAAATTTCTTCATGATATAAAACGTTTTCCAACTCCCTCCTCACCTTCATTTTTTACTAAAACAAGTGATTAGAGTTAAAACGTTCTATCGCCCTTTGAATGCCAAAAAGATAATTTAACAACTATCTTTTACGAGAATTGATATGGCCATAAATAAATTTATTCCATTCCTTAATGTTAGAGGTAAATTGAAATAGTAAATTTGTCATACATCCATTAAACTGCCACTTGTATTTGAAAAAATCAAAAAAATCAAAATGTTCAGTCCACCTAGCCAAAAAATGAACTAATCGACCTTAAAGAAAGGAAAAATGGTTTATGATCAAACTTAATGCTCGAAAAGTGAGTAACCATGTTGTTGGGAAAGGCCTTCACCCAAGTATCATTACTGAGAGCTCGATCAAGCTGTTCAAATATCCCACCTCCATGCTAAGTAAAGTAAGGGCCTCTTAAACCCAAATCTTACAGTTCAACCGAATCAACAAAATACCCAAACAGAGGACATCTCTTCCCACGACATTGTCCAACTTTATTTTCACTTGGGGAAAAGATAACATTAAAATCACCAATAACAAGCCAATGGGCCGCCTCCGAAGGAATAGAGAATTTCAAATCCTCCCATTGAAACTTTTGATTTATCCTATTCGGACTTCTATAAACAAACGAGACAAAAATAGATTGAAAAGGTATGCTACTGAAAACCTAAATCAAAATAAATTACAGGTGATTTTAGGTTACCTCAACCTGAATTGAGCCTTTCCAACCAACACAAATGCCTCCTGAAAAACCAATAGCTTTTACACGATAAGAATACTGGAACCCTAACTTAGCAATAATTTTATCTACTTTAGAACCACTAACCCTCATCCCTAGTAAGCTTACTATATTTGGCTTGTACTCCATAGTATACTCTAGAGAATACGAGGAAACTTGGCATTAGCACGACTTGACAATTCCAAGAAAAATGGAAAAATTCATATTCATAACTAAATAAAAAAGATCAAACCTTACTGGCTGGATACCACCATATCTTCCAAATGCTTCTTAGCAACAATATTCGGATCATCTTCTCTAATTTTTAATTCTAATTGGGAATTTATGAGCTCTACCATGGAGTTCATTGTGTTAGATAATGGCACTAGATTACCCTCGGTTGCCTTGAAACTACTACTACAGCTTTATAATGCCCTGTTTAACTTCCTTCCTTTTTTGAAATAAGCTGCTTCACACCAGAATCTCGCTCTTGAGAGCCAGAGTTGCCACTTTTCAAAACTAATAAGGGGTCATCATCAGCGGAGAGCAAGTTATGTAATAATGGATCCAATTTGGAAAGCTTCCAACGTCACTCTATTCCTTTCGTTCAGGTCACCCTCCTACATTGGTTGCTTACCTAGAGCCTTTAAGGATATTCCCGCATCCTCTAATCTCATATAGTTTTTATTGGTAGTTAAGCAATTTCTAATACTAGTTGACTCGACCCGTCTCCTTTGATCCATGGTTCTGCATTGATCAACTTCCTTCCTTCCCATAGGTGCGCTTATTTTTGTCGTATTTATAGTTAGTTCAGTGACCATTAAGTTTTTTGCACGACCATCAAGTTTTTTGCACCGTTGCCGAGGACTAAAATATTAGGAACACTCGATTTTTATTAATTTAACCATTTTTTATTTTATTTTGTTTTTAGTTTAATTTTTACATTATAAATTTTCTTTTATTTACTTCTGGCAGGTTCCTTTAGTTTATGACTAGAAGAAACCTATCGAGACCATTACTGTTTGAAAGTGAAATTGAAAGTAAATCTTGTAGAAACCGTAAAGAAGGCAGAGTTGAGAGAATATAGTAGATAAACAAGAGGATATTATTATTATTAAAGAGATAGGTGATAACCAGAATAATCAACTATTGCTACAAATAATTTCGAACTAAAACCAAACACTATTTAGATGATGCAACAGTTTGTTCAGTTCGATGGTTTGCAAGATGAATATCCACATACTTATTTGGCTAATTTTTTGGAAATCTGTGATACTTTCAAAATTAATGGTGTCATTGACAACACCATTCGCCTATGGTTATTCCCTTTCTCATTGAGAAACAAAGCTAAACAGTGGTTGAACTTTTTACCATGAGGTTCCATCACTACATGGGATCAAATGACCAAAAAATTCCTATTGAAGTACTTCCCACCGGCTAAGACAGCCAAGTTGAGGAACGACATCTTTTCCTTTGTGTTGATCGATTTAGAGATTCTATATGATGTACTAAAAAGGTACAAGTTTTTATTAAGAAGTTGCCCGCACCACAGGTTACCCTTATGATTACAGGTTCAAACCTTCTACAACGGTTTGAATCCATCAACTAGACAGTTGATCGATGCAGCAGCCGGTGGTACACTGAACAATAAAACACCCGAAGTGGCTTATGAGTTTATAGAAGATATGACACTAAATAATTATCAGTGGCAAGTCATGATGACGAAACTGATAAAAGCAGCCAGTGTTTTCAACTTAGATGCAGTCATCATGTTATTAAATCAGATAGAACTTTTAAATAAAATAAGTGATGGTTTATATGTTTCTATACAGGTACATCTGGTGATACAATGCAATACAAATGGAAGAGGAATGAATAATCCAGAATGTAACGACCTGACAATTACGGTCATTGAAAACTGAAGGTTTAAGTCATTATTGCCGCAAAACAAATTCGTAAATATTTATAATAAATATTTACGAATGATAGTTGAGTGATTAATTAGAGTTTAATTTAGTGAATTAGTTTGAATTAAGATTAATTAGGAAAAAGGGACTAGATTGCATAAAGAATAAAGGTTTAATTATAGACTAAGGAAAAGCTAAGAGACTAAAGTAGCAATTAAACCATAAGGTGACAAGTGTGTGGTAATAGTGAAACACATATGGAATTAAAATAAATGATATAAGTGTATGATTATTAGGTAATTATTTATATTATAAGTAAATTATATTATATTATATAATTATAACATATTAATTGAATAAAGGAAATAAAAGAAATAAAACATAAAAAGAAATAAAGAAGGCACGAATAGTAGGGAAAGAAAGATAGAAAAAGGGAAAGAAAAAGGAAAGGGAAAATTAGGGCTTTGAAGTTTCAAGTTTCATTGGTAAGTCAATTTAATCCCTTTTCTTGCAATTTTAATGTTTTTGGAATCCTAAAACAAGGCTTTACATGAATTATGTTGAAAATTAGAAAGTTAGTGAATTGTTAGATGTTGATTAAGTTGGATAAATTTAAGAATTATGAGTTTAATTTATAGGAATTTAAGTTAGAAGTGGGAGAAGGATTAAATTGTAAAAAGAGAAATAAGTTTTGACATAGTAAGGATTAAATTGAAAGAAATTCAAAATTTATGTTTTATATGGAATAATTAAGAGCTGAAACTTACTTATAGTAGGTATTAACTGAAAATAAAGAATTAATTTTGAAGAGAAAGAATGGTTATGGTGATAGGACTAAATTAGAATTTATGTGAAAGTTACATAAAAAATAAAGAATGTGTTATTAAATAACATACATTGATAATTTTAAATGTTAGCTTTTATGTAGCTAACGTAGCACCGAAAACTTTATCGAAGAAGGGAAATGAGAAAGTGAACGAAGATATCGAGTAAACTCGAGAATTACGGTTTGTATTTCTATAAACTAAACTTATTGCATATTTATTAATGTGACTCCCAAAAATGTATAATGAATGAAAGTAAAGGTAAGTATATCTATTATCGAGCTATGAAAGCCCTATTAACAGAGTCGGGCTAGTCGGATATAGTTGGCATGCCATAGGATTGGAAGTGTTCAGGAATATTTCGACTGTGTGTTGATGAGACACTATAAGTGTCGACCACTGTTATTGTTCCAGATTTGTTTCGATGAAGTACTCTGTGTACCGTTATTGTTACTGTTACTATTATTGTTACCCTTATGGTGTATTCCAGCTTCGACCGATGAAACACTATATGTTATCTCGGTATGTGGGTTGGGTCCGTGTATCCGTCTAGGTCTGAGTTATGTTAATAGGGGTAAATGAAGGTACTGAAGACCGACTGCTATCGATTATATGATTATGACTGAATGTTGATTGTTAGCTAATATAAATGACATACTGATGTATGATTATTGAAAAGTATAGAATGATACGAAATGTGAAAAGAATTGTTTAACGACATTTAAAGGCTAAGAGGAAAAGATGAGTAAATGAACTGTTACGATCATGAAAGTAAAGACTTAGGGTTTAAATGTATAAACGATTTATTAATGCTTTAAGTGCTAGTTTACAGAAATACCACTGAGTGTATACTCAGTGTACAGTTTTATTTCTGTGCACAGGATTAGGTACTAAAGAGTTAAGGACACAGCATCTAAGCCAATCTCGGACTCAAAGCGGTAAAGTACCTTTCCTTTTTGGTAAAATAGCATGTACCTAGGCTATTAAGTTGTCATTTTATACATGATAGTAAATGGTATTAAAGTTGTTGGACTATGGTATGGAATATATATGTTTGAAGTTAAATCTAAGTATGTTTGATTGTTGTGGTGATCTAGTATATTTGATATAAATTGTGGTACCAATGAGGGTACATTGGTTGGATGATTTACTGTTGAAAGTTAAGAAAATTGCTAGCTTGAAGCTTAAGTTTTGCAGGGATGGTAAGTTTAAGAAAAAAGGCTCATTTTGAGTCCACACGGCCTGGCATACGGGCATGTGACCAGACCCTGTGAGACACACGGCTAGCACACGGGCACGTCGTTAGGCCATGTGTCCCTTGCACCTAAAAATATCCAAAACAAAATGCTCAAGCGTTGCCACATGGGCAGAGACACAGCCGTGTGAGAGACATGGCCATGCACCACGGGCATGTGTCATAGCCGTGTAAAACTGCACTTGTTTCGAATCAAAAATAAATCCACACAAGCTAAGAACACGGGCGTGTGTCTTGGCAGTGTGAAATTAGTTAGCTATGAGTAAATTGATAGAGAACTCTACGAGTAGAGGGCACGGGAGTGTCCAAGCCGTGTGAGCGATACGGGTGTTCACACGGGCATGTTGAAAGGGGCACACGGGCATGTCCCCTAGACCACACGGGCGTGTGGTACTGTTCATAAGAGGAAATTTTGAAATTTCACGAATAATTTTCTAAGCTTCCAATCGAGCCCCGGTTTGTTTTAAATGTACTTTTTAAGTACCGAGGGCCCATTAAGGGTATATTAAGATGAATTTGATGTGTAGTATTGTATTTATTCCTGTTTTACGTGTAAATGTACTGTAATAATCTGTAATACTCTGTAGTCCTGTTCCGGCGACGGGACGAGGTTAGGGGGTGTTACACAGAATGTTTATGCTTCATTCCTAGCACAGAAAACGAACAAATCAATTATATGGGTAATTATTCTAGGCTTCAAAATAACCCTTATAGTAATAATTATAATGCAAGTTGGAGGAACCATCCCAATTTCTCTTGGGGTGGTTAAAGAAATCAAAGAGCATAAGCCCTTCCAAGCTTCCAACAATAACCTTATCAGCAAAAGAAAAAGCCGAACCTTGAAGTGATGTTGACCAAGTTTATCTCGGTGTCAGAAACGCTTTTTCAAAACACTAAAGTAACACTTAAAAACTAACAATTATCGATTCAAGTGCGCAAGAACCAATTAGGCCAGCTTGCTAAGTTAATCTCAGAAAGACCACAAGGTAGTTTGCATAACAATACCAAAACTAACCCAATGGAATAGCTTCATGAAATTATTGTTCGAGATGAAGAAGGGTTAGTTGAATCTGAACCAGAACTGAGGCAAGAAATTATGGTAAATAACGATAAGGTTGAGGTAAGCCAGAAAGAGCAAAAGCTGATTGCCAAAAAGTATAAACCTTGAGTTCCATATCCTAACGCGACGAAGAGAGACCACACGAACGAACAATTTGGTAAATTTCTCAAACTCCTGAAAAAATTACATATTAACTTACCATTTGTTAAAGCTCTTTTGCAAATGCCCAATTATGTCAAATTTTTAAAGGAGTTGTTGACAAAAAAAATGGAAGTTATATGATTCATCGACTGTGGAACTCAATGTAGTTTGCTCGGCCATCTTACAAAACAAACTACCCAACAAACTGAAAGATCCAAGAAGTTTAACTATTCTTTGTTTAATTGGTAGTTTGAATATTGATAATGCTTTGGCTGATTTAAGGGTTAGTATTAATGTCATGCCCTATAAAATGTTTAAACAACTAGGTCTCGGGAAACCCAAACAAACTAAGATGAGTATTCAATTAGCAGATAGAACTATTAGATATCCTAGGGGTGTTACTGAAGATTTTCTTATTAAAATCGATAAATTCATTTTCCCCGTTGAATTTGTTGTGCTAGACATGGATGAGGGTAGTAAGGTACTTTTAATTTTTGGTCGCCCCTTTTTAGCAACTGTTAGAACAATAATTGATGTTGGTACGACTGAGTTAGTACTTCGTGTAGGTGGTAAGTCGATTACTCTTCAAGCTTGTGATTCTGTTAGAACATATAATGATCGAGATAATTTTAAATCTTTTGTTAATGTTAATCTTTTGTTAATGTTAATGAACATGTGGCTTAACCTTCTTTGTAGGAAACCCCTCGAAAAAATGTAATAGAGCCATGTTTCAGTCAATACAACAAAAATAAAACGGTTTACGATGAACAAATGTTACAAATCGATGATTAGGTGAAGGGCGGACACATTTCAAGGTGAAACCGAAAAGGCACTATAAAGAGCCAAAGCAACGCCATGATGAGCATATGAATGGAATAAACCAATTTAAGGTTGAGGGAAAGGTACTGCTAGACAAAATGAACCCACGAATCTCTCCTTCAAAGCTTGATGCAAACAGATCAAACCTATTCACGGTACTGAACATTTTCCCCTACAGCACAGTCAAGGTAATTCATTCTGAATTTGGCACTTTCAAGGTAAAAAATACTCGACAAACCATATTTTGGTCATAGAACTGTTAACAAGAAAGAGGATCTTTGGCTCCATGAATCCCCGTAACCGTGCGTATACGAGGTAAGTTAAGTTTAGACTTTAAATGAGCGCTTCTCGGGAGGCAACCAGAGTTTTAAATTTTGCTAATTCTTTTAATTCCATTGCATACTTATTTAAAATCTTAAAATTAACAAAAAATGTGTGTTTTTGACCCACACAGCCTGGGCACACAGGTGTGTCCCAGGCCATGTGCACAATGGGCATTTGACAGTGAGTTGCATGGCTTGGCAAAATGGCGAGTGTTAACTTTTTTCTAATTCTTTTAATCCATTGCATACTTATTTAAAATCTTAAAATTTAAAAAAAATGTGTGTTTTTGACCCACATGACTTGGCAATATGGCCATGTGACCCACACGGCCTAGACACATGGGTGTGTCCTTGGCCGTGTAGATCTTGGGACTTAATTTTTCAAAAATTTAAAGGTTACAGGGCCTAAAATGGTCCACAAGGCCATGTGGCACACACGACTTGGACATATGGGCGTGTCCTAGGCAATGTGAAACCTGGAGCTAATTTTTTCAATTTTAAATCAAGTTAGAAAGTTACATGGGCATGACACACGACCGTGTGACCCACACGGACTTTCACACGAGCGTGGGAGAAGTGAAAGAGATCACACATGGCTTGAACACATAGCCGTGTGAAGACTGGGCTTAATTTTTAATTGAACATAAGCTGAAAACACCCCACACGGCGGTGTGGCCTAAACCCTAAAATTTATTTCTCAATTTATCTTTTTCTTCTTCCCCAAACAAGCCACCCCCTTTCCCTTCTATCACCCACCTCCTCTCCCTTCCCCCTATAGTCGGCCAACCCCAACCCTACCTACGCACGATACCTCCTTCCACATGTGACCCCCCATCGTAACTCCGGCCACCGTCTTCCGTTGGTCTTTCCTTTTTACCCTTTTCTTTATTTTATTTTTGATTTATTTCTGTATTATTATTTATTATATTATTTATTTTTATTTTTATCTATTTTATGATTTATTTATTTTGTTTTATTATTCTTATTCTTAGATTTTAATTTTATTTTAATTTATTCCTGCCATTTAGTTATATTTCTATTATTTTTAGCTTTTTTTTACTATTATTTTTGCTATTACCATTAATTTTATTGGTATCATTGAGTTTATTTCTTTTCTTTTTCTTTTTCTTTTTATCTTTATTTTTGTTTTTGTTTTAGTTGCTTTTTTTTATTTTTTAGACATATTTCATTTATTAAACTTATTTTTATTTTTCTTTTTATGGTTGTTTCTAATTGAGTTGTAATCTCTTACTCTTCTTCATTATTTGTGTTGATTTTCTTCTTAGTTTGCATAGAATCATGCATTTCACTTTCAATTATCTACAATTCCGCTTTTCACCATTTTTGCAATTTCATCCAATATTTAGGGTAGTTCAGTTTTCTCCCTCTCTTATGATATTCTGCTTATACTGTGATTATATCTGTTTGTACATTGAGGACAATATGCATCTGAATTGTAGGGATGTTATTTATATAATTATTAGAAAATCCCTAAATTATATTTTGTGTTTAAGTAATTTTCTCATACTTTCATTAGAATGAATTTTAGTTTATGTGTTTTGGATTAATTTGTAGATATTTGTGTATTGGTTGATTTAAACTTTAAGACATGAGAGAATCAAGCATGATAAGTTATTTTTCAGAAATTAAAAATTTTTAGGTTGTTTCCCTAAATTTAAGTATTATTTTGAAGTTTGAGATTTGCAAGTTTGACATTAAAAACCATGATTTTTTTGTGAGATTTTGAGCCTTTAGAGCATACATTTTTCTTGCTCAGTTTATTATTGGTTATGAGTGTGTCAATCTAATTTGTTATTCTAGAACTTGCTTTGATTATGCATGTCGAGACCACACGTTTGATTTGATTTACTGAGATGATAAAGGCACCTAGGTTTTAACCCACTTATCCCATAAAAAGCCTACTTTTGTAATTAACCCTTAGTGAACCCCGTTGAGCCTAACAAACATTTTCTTGATTTACACATTAATGTTAACCCATAACTCATTTTTTTGTTGAGATTTTTTCTCAGTTTATTGACTTCTTTTTTTCGTCGAGATTTGATTTGGCTAGTTGCTTAGCTATGCTCTTCTGTTTGATTTGCTGAATTATTTCTGATAGTTCTAGATAAGAAAAAAAAAAGAGAAAAAAATCGAAAAAAATATTTATTATTATTTAGTTCTATGTTGATTGAGCTTGAATAGTTAAATTAATATTTTGAGAAGAAGCTCGTTTTTATTCTTCAATAGTTCTTGATTTATCATTGTTTTTAATTTAGCATTTGTTTATTTTTTTCTAGTTTGGAAATTTATCAATTCGATCTTGATTATAACCAAATTTTCTAGACTTTCTCTACACCCTTAACCTAAGCCTCGTTACAACTTCTTAAAAACCTTTTGATTTGTGTATCATCTCATTTTATAGTGGTGGAGATTTGATGCAAGCCTATGGTAATGACCTTTCTTGTTTGATTATCGAGTGCATATTCATGAACCTTAAACACTTTGAGTGATTTAAGTGAATCTTTAGTGATGATGTCGATTCTTGTCGATTTTGAATTAAATGTAATTACTTAGATAAGGAAAGACACCTATGTTTTTGTGTTTAAAAATGTTAGCTTGGATTGTTTAAGACGTTAGTGCTTTTTTAGTTGAATTGCCAATGCATGACTATTTGTGAATTATTTTGAGACTTGAGTGCTTTTTTAGTTGAGAAAGATTAATTTTAATGTGAGTGAGGATTTTGCTTGAGGACAAGCAAACGCTTAAGTGTGGGGATATTTGATAAGCTATAAAAGTAACATATTGTAATTCCATTCTTAATACGCTTTTGGATGAATAATTATGCAAATTAGTGAATTTGATGCTCTTAATCCTTTAAATTCATGTTTCTATACTAAGGAGAGCATTTGGGAGCAAAAGGAGTGAAAAACAAGCCAAAATCAGACAAAAAGAGCTGTTTTCAGGATCCACATGGCTTGAGCATTTCCACATGGGCTAGTAACATGGTCATGTGAGCCACATAGGCTGGACACACGCCTATGTGCCAGCTCATGTCGATTTCGTACCCTGCTTACCAAATATGCGGAAAAACCCAAATTTTAGGCTTTCTGAGCATTCTAAAGTCTATAAATACAAATTAGAAGAAGACATGAGGGGCCAAGCAAAGAAGATCGAAGAAAACACTCAAAGAATACCATTAGAATCAACTCGGAAGCAGATCTTCATCGAGATCAAAAATCTTCTTTTAATTTCTTTCGAAGTTTTATTGAGTTTGTTTATGTCTTGTGGTTATTTTGACTTTGAGATATTTTCATTCAGGATTATGAGCTAATTCCCTAGATACCTAGGGAGGATGAAACCTACGATGAATTATTTTATTTAATTTCTGTTTTTGCGCAATAAATATTAATTCTTGTTCTCAATTATGTATGCTTATTTCTTATTTTAATATTTCTGGGATATTAATTCATGTTTAATGTGCTTATTTTAGTAAAGCAGAAGTCCCTAGTTAAGGGTAGATCTAGCATAATTGAGTGGAGCTGCATGCAATCCTCGGAATAAGACGACATAAATCTACCGGATTAGAGTCAAATTTAATAGGGGAATCCATAATTCGAGTTAATGCAACGATAGGGGTTTTAATTAGAAGGAGATTTCTATTAATCAACCTAGAGTCAGTTGTTCTTACTCTTGAAAGAGATATTAACATAATTTAGGGATTTCTACGGATCAAGACACAAGTGAATAAATCGTTTAATTTAGATTCACAATAATAGGTGAAGTCTAGGTGGATTCTTTCCTGGGTATTGGCTATCTCACTAGTTAATATTTGATTATTCCCTTGGTTCATTCTCTGTTATGTTCATAGTTAAATTAGTTTAGTAAATTTAAATTAAAACACATCTCTCCAAATTGTCGGCTAAATAATAGAAAAACAGTAATTACTAGTACTTTTAGTCAAGTGGATACGATATTCCCTACTCACCATAGCTATACTATTGTTCGACAGGTGCGCTTGCCTTTGTCGTATTTATAGTTAGTTTATAACCATCAATGGTTTATTTCTTGAGAACCACAACCTTGGAAAAAAATAACAATTATATAACAAACATAATTTCACATCCATTCTCATATATAACTCAAAACATGTATAAGATCTAAAGAATGTCACTTTCTATGTAATCAAATCATTCAAGAAGAAGATAAATCTATTTTGATTATTTGTTTATACTTACAGATAGAGCACAACTTGCCTCTGATATCAATTGTTGGAAAAATGAGTTTGGAAAATGCAGCGAAATTCTTTTTTTTAGGAAAAAATAGAGTTCTAATTTTTTTTTCAAAACTAGAACTTGGTTGTGATATCTAAAATACTAAACACTTAATCAAAATTTTACCTTTTCGATTTGTCTAAGATGAATGCTTCGATTGAGTAGTCTTCTCTGCTATCCTCAAGCTCACGTCTGTCAAATGTGGACTTCCTTTTGAATAAGGAAATTGATAAACCATAAAAGTAATATATTTTAATCTCATGCTTAGCATGTTTTTGGATGATTTATTATTTAATTTAGTGAATTTGATGCTCTTAATCCTTTAATTTCATGTTTTATACTTAGGTGAGTATAAGAAAACAAAAAAACTAAAAAAGAGGCCAAAAAAGAATAAAATGGGCTGATTTAAAGATTCACACGGCCAAGACCATTTCCACATGGGTTGGGCACACACCATGTGAGCCACACGGGCTAGCCACAACCCATGTGGTAGCCTGTGTCAATTTCGCTCTCGATTTTCCAAACACGCGAAAAAAGCAAATTTTCAAGGTTTCTGAGCAATCTAAAGTCTATATGAACACACTAGAAGTAGACCTAAGGGGGGACATAGAGCAGAAAGCAGAAATTACTCGAAGGAAGCCGTTGAAATAATCTTGGAAGCATATCCACTTCAAGATTAAAGATCTTCATTCAAATTTCTCTCGAAGTTTATTTGGGTTTTTTTTATGTCTTGTTGTTTTTCTAAAGTTGAGATGTTTTCCTTTTACATTATGAACTAAACTCCCTAAATATCTAGGGAGGATGAAACCTACTATGGATCTTATTATTTGATTAGCTGAATTTCACAATAAATACTTGTTCTTGTTCTTAATTATGTGTTCTTAATCCTTGCCTTAATATTTTCAGGATATTAATCCAAGTTTGATGTGCTTATTCAATGGAGCAAAAGTCCCTATTAAGAGTAGATCTAGCATAATTAAGCAGAGTGGCATGCAATCCTAGAAATAGGACGACATAAATCTACCGGATTAGAGTCAAATCTAATAGAGGAATCCATAGATCGAGTTAATGCGACGATAAGGGTTTTAATTAGAAAGATATTTCAATTAATCAACCTAGAGTCAGTTGTTCATAGTCTTGAAAGAGATATTAACATAATTTAGGGATTTCTACAGATCAAAACAAGTGAATAAATCGCTTGATTCAGAGTCAGAATAATAAGTGAAGTCTAGGTGGATTCTTTCCTGGGTATTGTCCTTCTTATAAGTTTTCTTCAAGTATTTTTCCCAATTTGCTCTCTATCGCGTTCATAGTTAATTGGTTTAATTTTAGATTAAAACAAATACTTTTTATTTTAGGCTAAATAATAGAAAGATAGTTAACACTAGTACTTTTTGTCCTTGTGGATACGATATTCTGGACTCACCATAGCTATACTACCATTCGATAGGTTCTAGTTTAGTGAACCATATAACGATCATCAAGTTTTTGGTGCCGTTGCCGGGGACTAAGATATTAGGAATGCTTTTTTTTTTTTTATTAATTTAGCCATTTTTATTTTATTACATTTTATTTTTGTTTTTGTTTTATTACTAATTTTTTTCTTTTATTTGCTTCTGGCAGGTTTCTTTAGTTTATGACTAGAAGAAATCTGTTAGGACCTCTACTATTTGATACCGAAATTGAAAGCACAGCTTGCAGAAATTGTAGAGAAATAAGGCAGAGTCTACAGTATATAGAGGAAGAGCACAAGGTCGATACCAATATTGCCGAGGAGATAGCTAAAATATGAATAATTCGTACCTCATGTGGTTGCCACAAATCATGTAAATCAGAATCCTGCTCCTTGTACTATGTACAACTACGCCATGCCTAATTTAATAGGGGCCGAATCGAGTATTGTAAGACCTGCTATTGCTGCAAATAACTTTGAACTGAAGCCGAACACCATTTAGACGATCCAACAGTTTATTCAGTTCGATGGTTTGCAAGATGAGGATCCAAATACTCATTTGGCTAACTTTCTGGAGTAATGTAATACTATCAAAATTAATGGCGTTTCTAATGATGCCATTCACCTTCGGTTATTTCCATTCTCACTGAGGAATAAAGCTAAACAGTGGTTGAACTCTCTACCACGAGGGTCCATCACTACATGGGAGCAAATGACCGGAAAGTTTCTTTTGAAATACTTTCCTCCAGCCAAGACGGCAAAGTTGAGGAATGATATCTCTTCCTTTGTGCAAATGGATTTAGAGACCCTATACGATGCATGGGAGAGGTATAAGGATTTAATGAGAAGGTGCCCTCATCATGGGTTACCCTTATGGTTATAGGTTTAGACTTTCTACAATGGTCTGAACCCCTTAACTAGACAACTAATAGATGCAGTCGTCGGCAGTACCTTAAATAACAAAACACCTGAGGAGTCTTATGAGCTCATTGAAGAGATGCCACTGAATAATTATCAATGGCAAGTCATGAGGACAAAGCCGACAAAAGCCGCTGGTGTTTTCAACCTTGACAGGTCACCATGTTATCAAACCATGTAGAGTTCTTAAATAAAAAGATTGATGGTTTATGTGTTTCTACTCAGGTATATCCAGTGATGTAGTGTGACAGAAGTGGATGAGGAATGAATAATCCAGAATGCCTAGCCTACGACCTTAGCACTACGAACGAACAAGTCAACTATATGGGTAACAATTCTAGACCTCAGAATAACCCCTATAGTAATACTTACAATGCAAGTTGGAAGAACCATCCCAACTTCTCTTGGGGTGGTCAAGGTAATCAGAAACCACAACCTCCTCCTGGTTTTCAACAACCACCTTACCAACAGGAAAAGAAGCCGGACCTTGAGGAGATGCTAACGAAATTCATCTCAGCATCAGAAACACGGTTCCAAAACACTGAAATAGCACTTAAAAATCAGCAAGCGTCGATTCAAGGGCTCGAAAATCAAATAGGTCAGCTTTCTAAGTTGATCTCAGAAAGACCACAAGGTAGCCTGCCTAGCAACACCGAGACTAACCCAGGAGAGCAGCTCCATGCGGTTATTGTTCGATATGAAGAAGGGCTAGTTGAATCCAAACTAGAACCAAGGCAAGAAAGTGTGGTAAGTAATGAAAAGCTGGATGAAAACTAGTGTAAACAAAAACCGGTGAGTAAAGAATATACACCTCGTGTGCCATATCCCAACGCGACAAAGAAAGACCACACAAATGAATAATTCAATAAATTTCTTAACCTTTTAAAAAAATTACATATTAACTTACCGTTTATTGAAGCTCTTTCGCAGATGCCCAACTCAATTAAATTTTCAAAGGAGCTTTTGGCAAACAAACGAAAGTTAGATGATTTGTCACATGTAGAATTAAATGCAGTTTGCTCAGCAATTCTACAAAACAAATTGCCCAACAAGTTGAAAGATTCAGGGAGTTTTACTATTCCTTATTTAATTGGTAGTTTAAATACTGATAATGCTTTGGCCGATTTAGGGGGAGTATAAATGTCATGCCCTATAAAATGTTTAAACAACTAGGTCTTGGGAAACCTAAACAAACTAGGATGAGTCTTCAACTGGCAGACAAAACTATTAGATTTCCTAGGGGTATTGTTGAGGACGTACTCGTTAAGATTGATAAATTTATATTCCCAGTCAACTTTGTTGTTCTAGACATGGATGAGGATAGTGACTGACCTTTAATTCTAGGTTGGCCCGTTCTAGCAACTGCTAAAACGATTATCGATATTGGTACAGGTGAACTCATACTTCGTGTAGGTGATGACATGATCAAACTCCAAGTTCGTGATTCTGTTAGGATATATAGTGACCGAGATAATATTAAAAGTTCTGCTGACATTAATAACCTTGTGGCTCAACATCCTTTATAGGAAACACATCAAAAAACCATGATAAAGGCACGGTCCAGCTCAAGCGTCAAGGACAGAACAACTTGTGAAGAATGAAGGCTTCAAATCGATGAACTAGACGAATGGCGGTCACAAGTTAAGGAGAAACCGAGAATACACGATGTAAAACCTGAGCAATTCCTTGACGAGCTTAAAGAAGGAATGAATCACTTCAAGGTTGGGGACCAAGTCTTGTTAGATGAAAAAGACCCTCGAATTATCACTACAGAGCCTAACGCAAACAGAGCGACTCCTTTTACGGTATTCAATGTCTTTCCATACGATACGATCGAGGTAACTCATTGTCATTTTAGTACTTTTAAGGTAAACAGTATCCGACTTAAACCTTATCTAAATAAAAGAATTGACAGCGAGAAAGAGGAGTCTCGACTCCGTGATCCATTGTAACCATGTGAATAAGAGGTAAGTCAAGCTTAGACTCTAAATAAGCACTTCTCGAGAGGCAATCCGAGTACTAACATTGTTAATTTTCTTATTTTTATTTCATATAATTTTTTTAAAATTAACGAAACATTAAAACGCAGGTTTTTGACCCACATGGCCTGGACACACGGGCGTGTCCTAGGCCGTGTGATTTAACATGGGCGCAAAAATGAATAAAAGGGTCGTGCGACATGGCCGTGTGCTCACACGGCCTAGACACACGTGCGTGTCCTTGGCTGTGTGGATCTTGAGACTTAGCTTTTACTTTTAAAAGGAAATCGACAGAGGGTTACACGGTTAGGAGACACGACCGTGTAATCTACACAGCTAGTACACACGAGCATATCCTCGGCCGTGTGAGCCATGATGCATAAATCCCCAAAAATTGACAAAGACACGAGCTAGAATAATCCACACGGCCTGGGCATACGGGCGTATCTTAGGCCGTGTGAAAATTGGAGCCTAATTTTTCAAATTTAAAACAAGTCAGGGAGCTACACGGGTGAGGCATACGGCCGTGTGTTCGGAGACACGGGCATATGGTCAACCATACGGGTGTAGGACAAGCGAACAACATTACACACGGCCGTGCGATACGGCTATGTGAAGACTAGGCTTATAAATTTAATTGCACATGGGCTATACAGAGGCTACACTGGCATGTGACACGGCCGTGTAGCCCAACATGGGCCTTTGCACGATCGTCTTTCCCCTTAAAAACCCTAACCCCTTTTATTTTTTGTTTTTTTTGTGTGCTTCTCCTAAGCCCCCAAGAAAACCTAACCACCGTTCAATTTTTCTAGCCACCGGTCAATAACCATTCTTTCCCTTTCCCCTTCGCAGCACCCACCTGACCGACCCCCTAGCCTCCCCCGAACTTACCCCCTCTCCTCATGCCTATACCATTCCCACCCCAAACGGCCCCATCGCACAAACCTCTTTCACATCTTAACCCCAACTCCCTTCACGCCCTAGCCTTTTCCTTTCTCCTCCACTCGCACCGCAACTCCCCTTCTGAACTTCACCCTTGCATACCTGCACCGCCCTCGCCCTCACTCTCTACTCTATCATCGCCCCAAGCCCATACCAGCCGCGAACCTGAGCCTTTCTCCCCCACGACGTGCAGCCCCCTTCCTCCGCCATTTTCAACCCCCAAATTGACCCACCACTGTTCGATCACTGTTCACCGCCGTCCGTACCTCCGACCACCATTCAGTGGGTTTTCCTTGTAGCCTTTCCCTTTTTCTTTATATCTTAGTTAGATAATTTTATTTCTTTTATTTATTTCTATTACTATTAATTAATATTATTATCATTATTCTTTATTTCTTTATTTATTTCTTTGTTTTTTTTTCTAGGTGTTCTTGATTTTTACATTGGTGCTTATTCCGTTTCTTGCCTAACTGACTTTATATTTCTTCTTAAATTCTAGAGAATGTTCCTTTATGAATTAATTTTACATTTGTTGTTTTAGTTAATTTTTCTTCTAGTTTATTTCTACTACTCTTGCTTATTCACATTCATTCTTGGCCATTATTAGTTTATTCCTTCTCATTCAGTTTTTGTTTGGTAGCTGGCATTTTACTTATTACTGTTATTATGATTCTCTTGTGGGATTGGACATGAATGGTTATTGTTAGCTTGTGCTTATTATTTTGATTCGTCAACATTAAATTATTCGATTGTTTTATTGCAGATTTATCATGACAAACACTCGAGGAAAATTTAAGGTTGCTGATGATCGTAAAACTAACTAACAAAATTCGACTAAGGTAAGCGCACCTATCGAACAGTAGTATAGTTGTGGTGAGACCGAAAATATCGTATCCACGAGGACTAAAATTACTAGTAATTACTATCTTTTTATTATTTAGCGTAAAATTTAAATGAATGTTGTAAACTAAACTATTTATCTAATTAACTAAGATTATGACAGAGATGAAAGTTGGAGAATACTTTAGAAAAAAAACCAATAAAGAAGACAATACCCAAGAAAGAATCTACCTAGACTTCACTTATTACCTTTGAATTAGACGGTTTATTCACTTGACTTATTCCGTAGAAATCCTTGATTTATGTTATTATCCCTTTCGAGACCAAAAACAACTGACTCTAGGTTGATTAATCAAAATTTCTTTCTAATTAAAACTCATATTGTCGCATTAACTCGATCTATGGATTCCTTTATTAGATTTGACTCTCATCCAGCAAATTTATGTCGTCCTATTTCTAGGATTGCATGCAACTCCGCTTAATTATGAATGATCTACTCTTAAACAGGGACTTTTTCTCCACTGAATAAGCACATCAAAAACCTGAATTAATATCCTGGAATATTAAAGCAAAGGTTAAATTCATACTTAAGAATAAGAATAAGTATTTATCATATAACTCAAATAATAATAAGATCCGTCTTAGGTTTTATCTCCCTTAGGTATTTAGGGAATTTAGTCATAATAATAATGGAAAACATCTCAAAGTTTGGGAAACAACAAAACATAAAGAAACCCAAAGAACTTCTAGAAAATTGGATGGAAATCTTCAGTCTTGATGTAGATCCTGCTCCTGAGCTAATTTCGATGGCTTTCCTTGAGAATTTTCTGCCTCCAAATCTCCGTGTCCCCACTAATCCTCTTCTATGGTGTTTATATAGGCTTTAGAATACTTCAAAACCCTCAAAAGTGGTCTTTTTAGAGTAGAACTAGACTTGGGCTCGACAGGGACACGGCCGTGTGCCACGCCCGTGTGCAAGTGATCAAACCGTGTGCAATTCTGACTGGGATTAGTGTCGACACGGCCATGACACACGGGTGTGTGGTATGCCTGTGTGCCTCATAGGGGCGTGTGGGTTACCCGTGTGGAAGTGCCTAGGTCGTGTGTCATGCTGAATTAGGCCCATTTTGTCTATTTTTGGCCTGTTTATTGCTGTTTTCGCTTTCCAATGCTCTCTTGAGTATAAAACATGAAATTAAAGAATTAAGAGCATCGAATTCAATGAAACCAAGGAAAAATCATCCATAAATATGCCAAGAATGGGGTAAAAATATGTATAAAATATGGTTTATCAAATATCCCCACACTTAAGCATTTGCTTGTCCTCAAGCAAAATCCTCAACTCACAATTAAAATAAATCCTTTTCAACTTATAATTCTCATTTATAATGTTTCAAAATAATCCACAAGCAGTCATACATTGAAAATTTAACTAAAAGAATATTAAAGTTTCAAATAATCCAAATTGAGCATTTTAATTATAAAATCATAGGTATCCCCCTTTTATCTAAGTACTCACCTTTAATTTCAAATTCACAAGGTTGGCATCCTCACTAATGATTCACTCAAATCACTCAAAGTGTTTAAGGTTCAATAACTACGCTCTTAATAGTCAAACATGAAGAGTTATTACCATAGGCTTACATAAAAATCAAATCTCCACCACTATAATGAGATGATACATAAATCGAAAGGTCTTTAACAGGGTTGTAATAGGGCTTAGGTTAAAGGTGTGGATAAAGGCTGAACAAGAGAGTTAGAATCGAGATCAAATTAAATAAATTACCCAACTTCGAGAAAAAAATAAAAAATAAATCCAATCACTAAATTACAAACAAGTGCTAGAATTAACACTAACCAAAACTAATGAAGTGAGCTTGTCTCTCAATATAATAACTTTAACTTATCCGAGCTCTATTAGAACAATATGTAATTGAATGAATATATAGTTTTTTTTTAAGAATAAGAACAATGACGGAAAATACATAAATAGAAATAATTTAGCAACTGGAATGAACGACCATAAAAAGGTAATTAATCAAATTAAGTCTCGATAAAAATGGAGTAAATGAGAAGGGTGAAATTCTTAACGAATCAAAAAGGGTTAAGTTGAGGGTTATTATTAAGGGGTAAAATTGAGAAATAATAGTTAAGGCTCAAAGGGGTTCATTAGGGGCCAATTATGTGGGTAGGCTTTTTATGGAGGGAATGGGTTAAGTCCTAATTACCTTTATCACTTTAATATATCAAATCAAAGGTGTGGTCTCGACATGTATAATCAATGCAAGTTCTAGAATAACAAATCAATGTTGACACACTTATAGTAAATAAAATAAGTGAGCAAGAAAGATATATGCTCTAAAAGGCTCAAAATCTCACGAAAATTATGGGTATTTGATGTCAATCCTGTAAATTCAAAATTTCAAGATAATACCTCAATTTAGGGAAATAATCTAGCAATTTTACTTTTCAAAAGTCAACTTATCATGCTTGATTCTCTAATGTCTTAAAGTTTAAACAATCAAAGCACAATTACTTATGATTTAATTCAAAACATATTAATAAAAATTATAAGTCAATCAAGATTCATTCTAATAGCATTATGAGGAAATTATTTGAGAATAAGGTGAAATTTTAGGCCTTTTTCTGATAATTACATAAATTACCTGTCCACACTTAAGATGTACATTGTCCTCAATGTACAGAGATAGACAACAATAATATAAGCATAATATCAAAAAAAAAAAAGGGAGAGAAGCGAAATTGCCCTAAATTTGGATGTAATCCTTGAAAGAGCTGAAACAGGTTTAGAGGCATTCAAAGTGATGTGTATGTGACATGTGGATAGAGGTGAAGGTGGTGGTAGAGGTTGGGTTCCACAATCACAGTGCCCAGCGGAAAGGTTATCGTGGTGGTCGGTGTCGTGGTGGCTATGGTCGTGGTCAAACAGGACATGGCAGTAGTGGAGGATTGTTTGTTTATTCCTTAGTACCCATCGACTGAACCTTTTGAAACTGCAATGCCATCAGTAATGGTTAAGAGAGTTATATCTATAGGGATATTATGGTTGGAAAAAATTAAAAAAAAACAAGATAAAAAGAAATTCAAATTATACTAATAAAGGTATTTTACGAAAATGATAAATAAAGACAGAAATAAATGCAAAAATAAAAAGGAAACAAAAAGAAAAACAAATTGAAAAATAAATGGACTCAAAAGTCCTCATCGACAGTTGGATCCTAAGATGGTAGTGCTTGAGGCGATATGTGAAAATGTTGACAAATTTTTTGTAGCGTCGCCTCGATGCTGTTGAATCACTGAGTACAATATACTCAAAGCGATGAAGGTGGTCAGAAACTTCAGATATTGAAGCAGCCGCATGAACTGGTCGGTGGCTCGGTGGTGGCTGTGATGGTGGGTCCTCCTAAAATGCAGGGATATCATCAGGAATATCATTGACATCATTCTTATCGGTAGCTCGTGCAAGTCGGTACTGAGGAGGGTCGAACCCACGACGACGCTCAATCATTCGCATATGGAGCATACTTTGGATACCCTGTGGGGACATCTGGCCAATGAGAGTGAGCGAGGAAGACTGCGCAACTGTATTTAGGAGCCCAAAATATCATGCTAGACAAGTCACATATGGGCCGATGCTGATGACTTCCTTTAGGGGCCGTTCTATCTGGTGGCGAAAGACAAGGGTAACAAAGTAAGCGAGATGAAAAATATGCCCATGGTTCATGCTCCACAGGAAGTATGTGTCGTGAGTGTTGACAATGCCAGTACTCTCTCGCCTCCCCGTTAATGTGTGTGCCAAAGGGGCATGGAGATAGCATAGAGCTGGAGCTAGAACCAATGCCTTTGAACAGCTAGGATCATAAATCCCTGTAGCAGGGTGGAGGTCGACCTAGCACGATGAAGGTGAACAAAGTATGTGGTGGTGAAGGTGAGAGAAATGGCCGGCCTCTATAAACTCGTCAGTATAGAGTCCCAATGTAGCTCCGAATTCGGAGACACTTAACTGACGTACTAGACTGCCAAGGCAGAATTGAACTATTCCTGGGTCGTCATACTCTGCCATCACTGTCTATAACTGGAAAGCCGAGCCGAGCTCCAAGGTGAACTCCAAATATGTCGACTCAATGATATCAAAGAATCGGTCTCATGGAGCTGTGACTAGGAGGGCCCGTACTGGATTGGTTAGGTGGACCTTCTCTAGTGTAGCCCAATCGATGGAACGCCCCACACCAAGGGGTTGAGCATGTAGAATCTGAAATAGCTCTTCTTAGGGTCTTGGTGGGAATTGAAGAAATGGGTGTCGTATCTCGATGGTGGGACCTGAGGAAGATGTCGTTCCTTTTTATTTTTTTGAGGTGGGAACTGTAGCTTTCTTGCCTTTTGGATTCGTCATTATATGCCTGCAAGAGTAACAGAACCAAATAAGAAAACATCTAGGCAATAAAATAGCAAGTGAAGAAGGATGTGGACAAATTATGGGTCTAACTATATTAAAAGAGTTAAGTAGCTGCTAATTAAATCTTCAACTTATATTTAAAGGAATAATAATGAGTGATAAAGTAAACAAAAGAACGAATAATAGACTATACGATTTGGCAAGAGGTAGATATGACTAATATGATAAACTAAATATAGGGCTTTTAAGAAAATAGCAGCAGTAATTTAGACGTAATAGAATGATCCTAAACTAATCTGTCGCAGCCTAAGCATTATCTCAATGGCATAATAAAGCAAGGCTAAAGTAAAGACAAAGGCCTAAATAAAAGATAAAGATGAATAAATAAAAGGCATAACATAATAATACTTCTAATAATAATGATAACAATGATAACAAAAACAAAAACAAAAATAAAAATAAATAATGAAGATGATGGAGGAATTGGTAATGAAAGCGTGACCGACGATGGTGAACGGAGGAAGGCACGGCCGTCAGAGTGGCGCTTGATGGTAGATGACAAGGGTGATGGAGAAGGGAAAAGGAGAGGGGGAGGTGACTCCCGACGGTGTTTTGGTGGTCTGAGGGTGGGGGAAATGGGAGAGAGGGGAAAGAGATGAACAGTAAAAAAAGGAGTTTAAATAGGGAATGGGGAAATTAAGGTTAGGGATTGGGGTTAAAATGGGGGCCACAGCCGTGTAAGCCCCGTGTTGGGCCACACGGCCGTGGCACACGCCCGTGTGGTGTGTTCCTAGCTTGTGTTTTTTGTAAAATCGTAGTCAAGCTCGCACATTAGCCCTTTGACACGCCCATGTCCCCAGGCCGTGTGGTGCGCACGGCCATGTCTCACAACCGTGTGCATTCTTGTTCGTTTCTCTCACACCCGTATTAAGGTCACCACGCCCGTGTTCATGTCTTATGCTTATGGTTTGATGTTTCAAGTCAGTATTGCACACGGCTTGCGGACACACCTGTGTCCCTAAGTCGTATGACTCACACGGCCACATCGCATGGCCATGTGGTGCTCCCTTCATTTCTCCCACGCCCGTGGCCAATCCAACACGCTCATGGCAATTATGCAGGATTGTGCACGGCCCTTAAGCACGGTCGTGGCTTTTACCCGTGGTCTATTCTGACTTCGTTTATCTTTTCAACTTTTTGGGCAAGCTCCCCCACGGCCTGAAGCATGTACCTGTGACAGGCCGTGTGACTCCCACGGCCACCTCGCACGGCCGTGGTGATTTATCATAGGCCGTGTTTTCGCTGATCTTTTTGGAATTTAAGGTGTAATTTTGCCACGGTTTGGGTCACACCCGTGTCCCTTAACTGTGGGGTGCACAAGGCCGTGGCTATTTATTGCAGCCCGTGTGGCATCCTGTTTTGAAAAAAGATTGTCCTATTTTAGCACGGCCAGGGCCACGCCCGTGTCGACCGCCCGTGGGGATCCCACGGCCTACAGCACACCCATGTACCAGACTGTGTGTGTCGAAAATATCTGTAGTCAGATTATATAACAGAAGGAAAAACAACTAAGTTATTTAGTGAGATTAGTGCTCGGGTTGCCTCCCGAGAAGTGCTTATTTAGAGTCTAAGCTCGAATTTACCTGATAGATATGTTTGTTTAGGTTCGTGGAGCCGTAGCTCCTCTCGTTCATCTTTGAAATCCTCACTATTTTAAAGTTTAAGTCGATATCCATTTACCTTGAAAGTGCCTTGGGTTGGATAACTTACCTCGACTATACCGTATGGAAAAATGGTTTGGACTACGTAAGGACCTGACCATCGTGATTTAAGCTTCCCAGGGAATAATTTGAGCCTTAAGTTGTATAACAGGAGAATATCTCCAACTTCAAATTGCTTGTATTTCTTTAATCAAGCATCATGGCAGTGCTTTGTTGCTTCCTTGTATACTCGTGAGTTCTCATAGGCATTATCTTGCCATTCATCTAACTCGTTTAGCTGCATCATTCACCTTTCACCTGCGAGTTTGGGATCAAAGTTTAGAAATTTTATAGCCCAGAATGCTTTATGTTCTAATTCAAACGGTAGATGACAACTCTTCCCATAAACATGTCTGTAAGGGGATGTTTCTATGGGGGTCTTAAAAGTAGTTCTGTAGGCCCATAAAGCATCATCTACTTTCTTTGCCCAATCCTCCCTATTTGACTCTACAGTCTTTTCTAGGATGCGTTTAAGTTCTCGGTTCGTGACTTCAACTTTTCCACTAGTTTGAGGACGGTAAGGGGTAGCTGTCTTGTGGCAAACTCTATATTTCTTAAAGGTTTTATCAAATTAAGTATTACAGAAATGAGTGCCCCTATCACTGATGATTACTCTACGTGTTCCAAATCAAGAGAAAAGTTTCTTAAGGAACTTCACCACTACTCTAGTATCATTAGTAGGTAAGGCTTGGGCTTCCACCCATTTAGACATATAATCAATGGCTACTAATATGTATTTATTCGCAAATGAGTCGGGGAATGGACCCATGAAATCAATACCCCAAAAATCAAATATTTCACATGAGAGCATGTACGTTTGGGGCATTTCATCACATTTAGAGATATTACCTGTTCGTTGGCATTTATCACAAGTAGCAACATACCTGTTGGCATCTTTGAATAGTGTAGGCCAATAAAAACCTGATTCGAGTGTTTTATATGCAGTCTTAGTTCCACTGTAATGTCCCCCAGTCGGTCCTGAGTGGAAATGCTCCAAAATTTTAATCACTTCTGTCTTTGTAACGCATATTCGAATTACTTGATCTACACATATACGAAAAAGAAAAGGTTCTTCCCAAAAATAGTTTTTCACATCTGCAAAGAATCGCTTCTTTTGCTAATGTATCAACCCTTTTGGTATAATGTTAGTGGCTAAGTAATTCGCAATGTCTACAAACCAAGATTCATCAGTGTCAGAGATAGCAAAAAGTTGTTCTTCAGGGAATGAGTCATTTATTTTTTGTTCGTTCAATTCACTGAGATATGGGTTCTCTAATCTGGATAGATGATCTGCTACAAGATTTTCTGCTCATTTCTTATCTTGAATTTCTAAATCGAATTCCTGCAACAATAAAATCCATCTTATTAGTCGAGGTTTTGCATCTGTTTTAGTAAGAAGGTATCGAAGAGCTGAATGGTCAGTGTAAACGACAACTTTAAATAATATTAAATAGGTTCTAAATTTATCGAACACAAAAACCACAACCAATAATTCTTTCTCAGTCGTCGTATAATTTTCTTGTGCAGCTGTCAATGTTTTGCTAGCATAGTAAATCGGTTGAAAGTGTTTGTCTTTTCGCTGTCCAAGAACCGCTCCTACTGCAAAATCACTCGCATCACACATTAGTTCAAAAGGTAAATTCCAATCAGGTGAAACAACAATTAAAGCGTTAATTAATTTATCCTTAAGAGTATTGAACGCTTCTAAACAATCCTAACTAAAATTGAAGGGTACGCCTTTTTCTAGCAAATTCGTTAAAGGCTTAACTATCTTAGAAAAGTCTTTAAAAAATCGTCAATAAAATCCAGCATGTCCTAAAAAACTACGAATAGCCTTAACTATAGTAGAAGGGGGTAATTTCTCAATAGTTTCAACCTTTGTTTTATCAACCTCGATTCCCTTGCTAGAAATTTTATGGCCTAACACAATCCCTTCACGAACCATGAAGTGACATTTTTTCCAATTCAGTACGAGATTAGTTTCCTCACATCTAGTTAGAACTCATTTTAAATTTTTAAGGTAGAGATGGAAAGAGTTACCGAATACCGAGAAGTCATCCACGAATACCTCCATAATGTCTTCCATGAGTTTATCAAAAATAGCCAACATGCATCGCTGAAAAGTAGCAGGAGCATTACATAGTCCAAAAGGCATTCGTCGATAAGCAAACGTACCGTATGGACATGTGAATGTCATTTTCTCTTGATCCTCAGGAGCTATTGGAATTTGGAAATAACCGGAGAGTCCATCTAGGAAGCAATAATACATATGTCTAAATAATCTTTCCAACATCTGATCAATGAATGGTAGAGGAAAGTGATATTTTCTTGTGGCATCGTTCAATTTCCTATAGTCAATGCAGACTCTCCATCCTGTGACTGTTCATGTTGGAATTAATTCGTTCTTCTCATTGGCCACGAAACAACCTGCATAGGACTCACCTAGAAACTGTCAGAGATAGGATAAATAAATTTAGCATCTAAAAGTTTAATTACCTCAGCTTTTACAACTTCTTTCATGTTGGGATTCAACCGTCTTTACGCTTGCACACAGGGTTTGAATTCATCTTCCATTACGATTTTATATATGCAAAAAGAAGGGTTAATCCCTCTTATATCAAAAACCTTCCAAGCTATGGCTTTTTTATGCTCCTTTAAAACTTTGTGTAACTCGTCCTTTTCAGTTGGCTGTAAATCTGCAGCAATAATTACTGGTAATGTGGAACTATCTCCAAGAAATGTGTATTCCAAGTGATCTGGTAATTGCTTTAATTCCAATTTAAGCGGTTCTTCAACAGAGGGTTTTAATTTTACTTTATTTTTTAAATCAATACCCTCGTAGTTCTTCTGTCTCAATGAAGACTCATTGGAATTTAATTCCTCTTTTATCTTACCTATCTCAGAATCATCATTATTTACCTCCTCTCCTTGGACAAGACACAGTTCCAATGTGTCTTTATGTATGATTTCCTGCAAAGAGTTTTGAGTAGCATGATCAATAGAGTCAATAAAATAACATGAGTCATCCTGTTCCCTAGAGAATCTCATAGGATCATAAATTTTGAAAATAATCTCTTCGTTACCTACTCGAAGTACAAGTTTACCATCACTCACGTCAATAACAGCCCTAGCAGTGGCTAAAAATGGACGACCTAAAATTAAAGGCACCTCAACATCCTCATCCATATCAAGCACAACAAAATCAATAGAGAATATAAATTTGTCTACTTTTATTAGTACGTCCTCTATAATACCCCTAGGATATTTAACAGATCTATCAGCTAGTTGAATACTCATCTTAGTGGGTTTTGGTTCCCCAAGACCAAGTTGTTTAAACATTTTATATGGCATCAAATTAATGCTAGCACCTAATCAGCTAGTGCCTTCTCAACATTTAAACTACCAATTAAACAGGGAATAGTAAAACCTTCTGGATCTTTTAGTTTGGTTGGAAATTTATTTTGGAGTATAGCCGAGCATTCCTCGTTGAGTTCCACTGTAGATAAATCCTCAAACTTTCTTTTATTTGTTAGAAGCTCCTTTTAAAAATTTTGTATAAGTAGGCATCTGCGAGATAGCAGCAACAAAAGGTAAATTAATAAGTAATTGTTTATAAAGTTTGAGAAATTTATTGAATTGTGCATCCATGCAGTCTTTCTTCAACTTTACTGGGCATGGGGTTGGTGTTTTATATTCCCTCAATACCGGCTTTTCATTATTTTCGGGTTCTTCCTCCTCACCTTCTTTCCTATCAGGGTCTAGTTGCAGCTTCTTTTCAGATTCAGCTAACACCTTTCCACTCCTTAACGTAACTGTTTTCACATGCTCTTTTGGATTGGGCTTGGTATTGCTAGCTAGGCTCCCTGGTGGTCTCTCTGAAATCATCTTAGCCAGCTGTCCTATTTGATTCTCGAGTCCTGGAATTGATGCTTATTGATTTTTAAGTGCAGTTTCAGTATTCTGAAAACGAGTCTCCGCTACTGAGATAAATTTTGTCATTATCTCTTCAAGGTTCGGCTTTTTCTCTGGCTGGTAAGGTTGTTGTTGGAAGCCTAGAGGGAGTGGTGGTCTTTGATTTCCTTGGCCTCCCCATGAGAAATTTGGGTGGTTCCTCCAACCTGCATTGTAAGTGTTACTATAAAGATTATTTTGAGGTTGAGGATTATTACCCATATAGTTCAGTTGCTTGTTCTCCATGTTAGGGACATAGGATGGATATTCTAGATTGTTTAATCCACATCCACTTGCATCACACTACATTACTGGATGAACCCGTGAGGAGCCAAGTAAACCATCAATTTTTCTATTCAAAATTTCTACCTGATTAAAGAGCATAGTAACAAAATCGACGTTAAAAACGCCAGTTGCTTTTGTTGGCTTTGTCCTCATGACTTGCCACTGATAGTTATTCAGTGACATCTCTTCTATAAATTCATAAGCTTCTTCAGGTGTCTTATTATTAATAGTCCCACCAGCGGCTGCTCAATCATCTGTCTAGTTGAGGGATTCAAGCCGTTGTGGAAAGTTTGAACTTGCAGCCAAAAGGGTAAACCATGGTGAGGGCACCTTCTCAATAGGTCCTTCTATCTCTCCCACGCATCATAAAGTGTTTCTAAATCCATCTGCATAAAAGAAGAAATATTATTCCTTAATTTAGTTGTTTTAGCCGGCGAAAAATATTTAAGTAAAAATTTTTCGGTCATTTGTTCCCAAGTAGTGATTGACCCTCGTGGTAACGAGTTTAACCACTGTTTAGCCTTATTTCTCAATGAAAAGGGAAACAACTGAAAGAGAATGGCATCGTCTGAAATGCCATTGATCTTAAAGGTGTTGCAGAATTCCAGAAAATTTGTCAAATGAGTGTTTGGATCCTCGTCCTGCAAACCATCAAACTGAACAAATTGTTGTATCATTTGAATTGTGTTAGGTTTTAGTTCAAAATTATTTGCAAATACAGCAAGCCTAACTATACTTGATTCAGTTCCTGTTAATGTAGGTTTAGTATAATCATACATAGTACGAGGAGCAGGTTCCTAATTTACTGGATTTGCAGCAACCACAGGAGGTAGCGGGTTATTTTGATTATCAGCCATCTCCTTGGCTGTGGTTTGAATATCGTCCTCTTGCTCTTCCTCTATGTATCTTAGGCTTATTCTTATTTCTTTTCGGTTTGTGCGAGCTGTGCTTTTGATCTCACTATCAAAAAGTAGAGGTCCTGATGGGTTTCTTCTAGTCATAAACTATAAAAACCTGCCAAAAGTGAATAAAAGAAAATTTAGTAATTTAAGCAAAATTAAAAATTAAATTAAATTGCAATAAAAATAAAAAATGGCTAAAGTAATAAAAATTAAGCGTTCTTCATATTTTAGTCCCCGGCAACGGCACCAAAAACTTAATGATCGGAAAACTAACTAACAAAATTCAACTAAGGCAACCGCACTAATCGAACAGTAGTATAGTTGTGGTGAGACCGGAAATATCGTATCCACGAGGATTAAAAGTACTAGTAATTACTATCTTTTTATTACCTAGCCTAAAATTTAAGAGAATGTTGTAAACTAAACTAATTATCTAATTAACTAAGATTACGACAAAGATCAAAGTTGGAGAATACTTTAGAAAAAAAACTAATGGAGAAGACAATACCCAAGAAAGAATCTACCTAGACTTCACTTATTTGACTTAGACGATTTATTAACTTGACTTATTCCGTAACAATCCCTGATTTATTTTATTATCCCTTTCGAGACCAAAAACAACTGACTCTAGGTTGATAAATTGAAATCTCTTTCTAATTAAAACCCCTATTATCTCGTTAACTCGATCTGTAGATTCTTTTATTAGATTTGACTCTCATCCAGCAAATTTATGTCATCCTATTTCTAAGATTGCATGCAACTCCGCTTAATTATGAATGATTTACACTTAAACAAGGACTTTTGCTCCACCGAATAAGCACATCAAAAACCTGAATTAATATCCTGGAATATTAAAACAAGGGTTAAATTCACAATTAAGAATAAGAACAAGTATTTATCATATAAATCAAATAATAATAAGATCCGTCTTAGGTTTTATCTCCCTTAGGTATTTAGGGAATTTACTTCATAATAATAATGGAAAAAATCTCAAAGTTTGGGAAACAACAAAACATAAAGAAACCCAAAGAACTTCTAGAAAATTGGATGGAAATCTTCAGTCTTGATGTAGATTCCGCTCCTGAGCTGATTCCGATGGCTTTCCTTGAGTATTTTCTGCCTCCAACTCCCTGTGTCCCCACTAATCCTCTTCTATGGTGTTTATATAGGCATTAGAATGCTTCAAAACCCTCAAAAGTGGTCTTTTTCGAGTAGCACTAGACTTGGGTTCGATAGGGACTGATCGCGTAATTTTGTGTGATAAGTTTTATAAATTTATAATTAATCGTTCTTGAAGCTAACTATTATCGCGATGTTGGCAAGTGTACCTATCGAACATTAGTATAGTTTTAGCAAGACCAGATTGTCGAACCCAAAGGAACTCAAAGTACTAGTAATCACTATCTTTTTATTATCTAGCCTAAGAATAAAGAGGTTTGTTTTAACTAACTAATTATCTAAACTAAGAACTCACAGAGAATAGAATTGGGGGATTACTTTTGGAAAACGATTGAATTAAGACAATACCTAAGGAAATATCCACCTAGACTGTACTTGTTATTCTGGCTCCGAATCGGACGATTTATTCATTTAACTTGCTCCGTAGAGATCCCTAAGTTATGTTATTATCCCTATTCAAGACTAATAACGTCTAATCCCTAGATTGAATAATTGAGACTTTTCTCTAATTAACACTCTATGGTTGCATTAACTCGATCTATAGATCCCCTTATTAGGTTTCACCCTAATCCGGCAAAATCTTGTCACCCTATCTCTAGGCGCGCAATCAACTCTGCTTAATTATGACAAATGTACTCTTAGACAGGGTCTATTCCTCCTCTGAATAAGAGCTTATCTTGAATCGATATCCTGGGATATTAAAACAAGAATTAAGAACACATAATTAAGAACAAGTTAAATATTTATCATACAATTCAGAAAATAATAACAAGATTCGTCTTAGGTTTCATTCCTCTTAGGTATTCAGGGGATTTAGTTCATAACTAAAAAGGAAAACATCTCAGAAGAATAACGATTCCAAAACATAAAGAAAACCCAAAACTCTTGAAGGGAAGTTGAGGGGAGATCTTCAGTCTTAATGATGAAACCGGCTTCTGAGATGGATCAATCGGCTTTCTTCGAGTAATTCCTTCCTTCCTCCCTGTGTGACCCCTTACTTTCCTCCTCTAGGGTGTATTTATAGGCTTTAGAATGCCTAGAAGCCCTCAAAATCGGCCTTTTCCGAATTGGACTCAACTTGGGCTCAGCAGGGACACGCCCATGTGACACACTCGTGTGAGTCGTGCTTCAAATCTACCAAATTGACATGGCCTTGTGGTCTGCCGGTGTGAGGAGGTCCAGGTCGTGTTGAACTCGTACTTTAGCCCATTTTTCTCTGTTTTTGGCCCATTTCTCGTTCCTTTCGTTCTCCTATGCTCTCTTAAGTATAAAGCATGGAATTAAAGCATTAGGAGCATCGAATTCACCAATTCTAATGGGAAATCATCCATAAAATACGTTAAAAATGGGGTAAAAATATGTATAAATAACGGTTTATCAAATACCCCCACACTTAAGCATTTGCTTGTCCTCAAGCAAAATTCTCAACTCATAATCAAAATAAATTCTTTTCAATATATAATTTCTATTGATAATATCTCAAAATAATCCATAGGTAATCATACATTGAGAATTCAACTAAAAAAACATCACAGTTTCAATCATTCCAAGTTGAGCATTTTATTCTAAAAACATCGGTGTCTCCCCTCATCTAGGTAATTACCTTGTATTCAAAATGTCACAGAGTTTTACATCCTCACTAAATATTCACTCAAATCACTCGATGTGTTTAAGGACAATAAATGAAGCACTCAATAGTCAATAACAAAAAGCCATTACCATAGGCTTGTATGAAAATCAAATCTCCACCACTATAATTTGAGATGATACATCAATCAAAAGGTCTTTAGAGGATTGTAATGAGGCTTGGTTAGGGGGTGTGGTCACAAGCTAAAAGAAAAGGTTAGAATCGAGATTGACTTGAAAATTTTGCCTAACTAGAAAAATAGCTAGTCATCAATTGCGTACAACAGAGCTTTTCTCAGAATATAGAATTTAACTTCTTTGGCTTAGAAGATTACTACTATTAAGATGTATACACATTTTTTTTAAGAACAAGTTAAATACAAAGTAGAATAAAACTTAACTAAGCAACTATTTCAATTCCAATCTCGACAAAAAATTAGGGATCAAATTAATTTAAGGGATTTCAACAATAATGGGTTAAGGGTTAATATTAAAGATAATACAAGAAATGGCTTGTTAGCCCAACGGGGTTTACTATGGGTTAATAGGTAGGCTTTTCATGGCATGAGTGGGTTAATCCTAAGTGTCTTTCTCATTTTGACATATCAAATCAAATGGTGTGGTCTTGATGTGCATAATCAAGCAAGTTCTAGAATAAAAGTTCAATACTGACACGCTCAAAGTAATAATAAAAGTGAGCATGAAAGAATTAATAGATGCTCAAAAGGCTCAAAAATCTCACAAAAATTATGGCTTTTTAATGTTTAAAACTTGTGAATTCCAACTCAAAGTAATACCTAAACTTTGGGGAAACAACCTAAAATTTTAAATTCTTAAAAATCAACTTATCATGCTTGATTCTCTAATGTCTTAAGGTATTAAACAATCAATGCATAAATGCCTATGTTTTAATTCAAGATATATCAATCAAAATCATAAATCAATCAAAATTTATCTTAAATACGATGTGAGAGCTTTTCAAAAGAACAAGACAGTCATTCAGGGATTTTTCTGATAATGAAATAAATACCCCCTCACACTTAAGATGTACATTACCCTCAATGTACAAAGATAGATATAAAAATATAAAAATAAGATAGGGAGAGAAGTGAAACTTCCTGAGTTGAAAATGGATGAAATTCCTGGATTAGCGAGAGCGAGTTGCTAGAAATACAACTGGAGGACAAACATGATTCTGAAGGACAAAAGGAGAATTGAAGGAGTAATTTGATAGTAATCATAAAGATAAGCCATTTTAAAAACAAAAGAATCTTCAAAAATAAATAAAATAAAATCGATAAACTAATTTTTTTTCAAGTGGCACAGCCGGTTCACACACCCGTGTAGATCGTGTCCCGTCTGTGTTTGTCACGAAGTGAGATGCCATCACACGGCCTTCGGGCACGCCCGTGTGGCTACATGATCATGTTACACGACCGTGTATGCTATGGTTTGCTTCTCCCACGATCGTGTAGCTCTACACATACCCGTGTTATTTTGACAGTGTTGTCCACGGGTGATAGACACAGGCGTGTTGCACGCCCGTGTGCATTTGGTAGATTTGACCACTGCCAAGTCGCACGTCCGTGGCCACTTATCGCATCGCATGTTGGGGAAGATAACTTTTATCCTATTTTCGCACGACCGTCTCGCACGACCATGTTTACATCCGTAGTTGTCACACAGCCTTAAGCACGGCCGTATGATCGGCAGTGTGGAGTTGGGAACCTGTGCTTCAAAGACTCTGTTAGTGACATAGATGTTTGAAAATTGAAATTTAAGTAATTTAAAACCGTTAGTACTCGGGTTTCCTCCCAAGAAGTGCTTGTTTATATTCTAAGCTCGACTGTTACCTTGTTAGTTTATTCAGGGCAGTTTGTGGAGTCGTAGCTCCTTTCCATCGTCTTTAAAATTCTCCCTGTTATAAAGTTTGAGACTATGTCCATTTACTTTGAAAGTACCGTGTAATGGGTGACTTAACTGTATTGTGCTATATGAAAGAACAGATTGAATTACGAAAGGTCCTGACCATCGCAATTGTTTTTTTTTAAACGAGTGTAAGATGACAAGATCTCCAACTTCAAATTTTTTTTTTTTCTTTAAACGAGTGTCATGGCGCCACTTTGTTGCTTTCTTGTATAGGCGTGAGTTTTCGTATGCATTGGCTCGCCACTCATCAAGTTCGTTCAGCTGCATCAACCTGTTTGTTCCTGCAAGTTCGGGATCAAGGTTTAGAAATTTAATAGCCCAAAAAGCTTTATGCTCTAGTTCGAATAGTAGATGATAATTTTTTCCATAAACAACTCTGTAAGGTGATGTCCCTATGGAGGTCTTAAAAGTAGTTCTGTAAGCCCATAAGGCATCATCTGCTTTTATTTCCCAACCTTTTCTGTTTGATTCTACTGTTTTTTCAAGGATCCGTTTGATTTCTCGGTTTGCCACTTCAACTTGTTCATTAGTTTGAGGATGGTATGGGGTGGCTGTTCTATGATGAACTCCGTATTTCTGAGTTTTTTCAAATTGGGTATTACAAAAATGAGTGCCCCTGTCACTGATAATTGCTCTAGGTGTTCCGAATCTCGAGAAAAGTTTCTTAAGGAAATGTACTACCACTCTAGCATCATTAGTAGGTAGAGCTTGGGCTTCTACCCATTTGGACATATAATCAACTGCCACTAAGATTTATTTATTCCCAGATGAACTGGGGAATGGGCCAATGAAATCGATACCCCAAACATCAAATATTTCACATGAAAGCATATAGTTTTGAGGCATTTCATCATGTTCAGATATGTTACCTATCCATTGGCATTTGTCTCATGAAGTAACGTACCTGTTAGCATCTTTGATTAACGAGGGCCAGTAAAAACCTGATTCAAGTATTTTATGTGCGGTCTTAGTTCCACTATAGTGTCCTCTAGTTGGCCCTGAGTGGCAATGTTCCAGTATTTTTGATGTTTCAAATATTGTAACGTATCTTCTAATGACTTGATCTGCAAATCTGCGAAAAAAAAAAGGTCGTCCCAAGAGTAGTTTTTCACAGTATTAAAGAATCGCTTCTTTTGCTAGTGTGTTAACCCTTTTGGGATAATGTTAGCGGCTAAAACATTTGCGATGTTTGTAAACCAAGGTACCTCGAGTCAGGTATAGCGAAAAATTGTTCTTCAGGAAACAAATCATTTATTTCAACTTCATCTAGTTCCTTGGTATTAGAGTTCTCAAGCCTAGACAAATGATCAGCTGCGAGATTTTCAGCTCCTTTCTTATCCTGAATTTCCAAGTCAAATTCCTACAATAGGAGAATCCATCGAATGAGTCGAGGTTTTGCATCAGTTTTAGTTAAAAGGTAGCGAAGGGCGAAATGGTCAGTGTAAACAATGACTTTAGACAATATGAGATATGATCGAAATTTATCGAATGCAAAAACCACAGCAAGCAATTCTTTTTCTGTAGTAGTATAATTCTCTTGTGCAGCTGTCAAAGTTTTGCTAGCATAATAGATAGGTTGAAAATGCTTGTCTCTTCGCTATCCCAATACTGCACCTACTGCAAAGTCACTCGCATCACACATTAATTCAAATGGTAAGTTCCAATCAGGTGCAATTATAATTGAAGCATTAATTAATTTATCCTTTAAAGTATAAAATGCTTCTAAGCACTCCTGATTGAAATTAAAAGGTATTTCTTTTTCTAGTAATTTAGTCAAAGGCTTAGCTATTTTAGAAAAATTCTTAATAAATCTTCTATAAAAACTAGCATGTCTTAAAAAGCTTCTATTAGCCTTAACCGAACTAGGAGGGGGTAACTTTTCGATTGTTTCTATTTTAAATTTTTCCACCTCAATCCCTTTACTAGACATTTTATGCCCGAATACAATACCTTCTTGAACCATGAAGTGATATTTCTCCTAGTTAAGCACAATGTTCGTTTCCTCACATCTTATTAAAACTCATTTTAAATTTTTAAGGCAGAGATGGAAAAAGTTACCGAATACTGAGAAATCGTCCATAAATACTTCTATGATATCTTCCACGAGTTCGTCAAAGATGGCCATCACACAGCGCTGAAAAGTGGCAGGAGCATTACATAATCTAAAAGGCATTCTACGATAAGTGAACCTACCATATGGGCATGTGAATGTCGTCTTTTCTTGATCTTCAGGAGCTATTGGGATCTGGAAGTAACCAGAGAGTCCATCTAGAAAGTAGTAGTACATATGCCCGGATAATCTTTCCAACATTTGGTCAATAATGGCAAGGGGAAGTGATCTTTTGTTGTGGCAACATTCAGTTTCCTGTAGTCAATGTAAACTCTCCATTCTGTGACTGTCCTTGTTAGGATTAATTCATTCTTCTCGTTGGTCACAACTGTCATGCCTCCTTTCTTAGGGACAACCTGCACTGGACTTACCCAAGAACTGTCAGAAATAAGATAAATAACTTCAGCATCTAGAAGTTTAATTACCTCGACTTTAACAACTTCCTTCATGTTGGGGTTCAATCGTCTTTGAGCTTGCACACATGGTTTGTATTCATCTTCCATCAAAATTTTGTGGGTGAAAAAAGAAGGGCTGATTCCTTTAATGTCAGAAATTTTCCACGCTATGGCCTTTTTATGTTCTTTTAATACTTGGATTAATTCCTCTTTTTCCTTGGGTTGCAAGTTAGAAGCAATAATAACTGGTAATGTAGAAATATTTCCAAGGAATGGGTATTCCAAGTGGTTTGGTAATTGTTTAAGTTCCAGTTTGAGAGGCTCTTCAATAGAGGATTTAAGTTCATAATTTATCTTAATGCCCTCATATTCTACTTGTCTTGGAGAATGCTCATTATGTTCATCATCTGTCTCCTCTTCTTAAGCTAGATACAGTTCTGTCGTGTCCTTCTGTACAATTTCCTGAAAAGAGTCTTGAGTAGTATGATCAATAGAGTCAATAAAATAACATGAGTCATCCTGTTCCGTAGAAAACCTCATAACATTATAAATTTTAAAGATAATCTCCTCGTCACCCACTCTAAGTACCAATTTACCGTCTCCCACATCAATTACAGCCCTAGCAGTGGCTAAAAATGGGAGCCCTAAAATTAAGGGCACTTCCACATTTTCATCTATATCAAGCACAACAAAGTTAACAGGAAATATGAATTTATCTACTTTGATAAGTACGTATTCTATAATACCTCTAGGATATTTAACAGATCTATCGGCTAATTGAATACTCATCCTAGTAGGTTTAGGTTTCCCAAGACCAAGTTGTTTGAACATTTTATATGGCATCAAATTAATGCTAGCGCCTAAATCAGCTAGTGCTTTCTCAATATTCAAACTACCAATTAAGAAAAGGATAGTGAAACTTCCTGATCTTTCAGTTTGGTTGGCAGCTTGTTTTGGAGTATGGCTGAGCACTTATCGTTGATTTCTATTGTAGATAAGTCCTCGAACTTCCTTTTATTTGTTAGAAGCTCCTTCAAAAATTTTACGTAGGTAGGCATCTGCGAGATGGCTTTAACAAAAGGTAAGTTGATATGTAATTGCTTAAAAAGTTCAAGAAACTTACCGAATTGTGCATCAATGCAGTCTTTTTTCAATTTTGCTGGGTATGGAACTGGTGGATTATATTCCTTCGGCACTGGGTTGTCACTATTTTCGTGTTTTTCTTCCCTACTTTCGCTTGTCACGGCTTCTTGTGTTAGCTTCTTTTCAGATTCCACTAACACTTTCTCACTCCTTAGTGTAATTGCTTTTACATGCTCTTTTGATTTGGTATTACTAGGTAAACTTCCTAGTGGTCTTTTCGAAATTAGTTTAGACAGCTGGCCTATCTATGTTTCGAGCCTTTGGATCAATGCTTGTTGATTCTTAAGTGCTGTCTCGGTATTTTGGAAACGAGTTTCTGACACCGATATAAACCTTGAGAGCATTTCTTCAAGGTTCGGCTTTTTTCCTGTTGGTAGGGTGGTTGTTGGTAGCCTAGAGGTAGTCTCTGGTTTCCTTGGCCTCCCCATGAGAAATTTGGGTGGTTCCTCCAACCTACATTGTAAGTGTTACTATATGGATTGTTTTGAGATCGAGAATTATTACCTAAGTAATTTAACTGCTCGTTATCCATGTTGTGGCCATAAGGTTGGTATTTCGAATTGCTTGATCCACCTCCACTTGCTTCGCACTGCATTATTGGGTGAACCTGTGAAGAACTAAGAAAACCATTAATTTTCTTATTCAAGAGTTCTACCTGATTAGAGAGCATAGTGACTGAATTGACGTTATAAACACCGGTTATTTTTGTTGGCTTTGTCCTCATGACTTGCCACTGATAGTTATTCAGTGACATCTCCTCTATCAACTTATAAGCATCTTCAAGTGTTTTATTATTGATGGTTCTGCCAGCAGCTGCGTCAACCATTTGTCGAGTCGAAGGATTCAGGCCATTATGGAATGTTTGAACCTGAAGCCAAAGCGGTAACCCATGGTGAGGGCACCTTCTCAGTAAGTCCTTGTATCTCTCCCATGCATCGTAAAGAGTTTCTAAGTCCATCTGCACAAACGAAGAGATATCATTACATAATTTAGCCGTTTTAGTCGGCAGAAAATATTTTAGTAAAAATTTTTCGTTCATTTGTTCCCAAGTAGTAATTGACCCTCGTGGTAACGAGTTCAACCACTGTTTAGCTTTGCTCCTCAACGAAAAAGGGAATAATCGAAGACGAATGGCATCATCAGAAACACCATTAATTTTAAATGTATTGCATAGTTCCAAAAAGTTTGCTAAATGAGCATTGGGATCCTCATCCTGCAAACCATCAAACTGAACAAATTGCTATATCATTTGAATAGTGTTAGGTTTTAGTTCAAAAGAATTTGCAACTACAGCAGGTCTAACTATACTCGATTCAGTTCCTGTTAAAGAAGGATTAGCATAATCATACATAGTGCGCGGAGCAGGATTTTGATTAACTACAATTATAGGAGGTAGCTAATTGTCCTGGTTTTCAGCCATCTCTTTGGTTGGGGGCTGAGTATCGTCCTCTTGCTCGTTCTCTGTGTATCTTAAGCTTCGTCTTATTTCTCTTTGGTTTCTGTGAACTGTGCGATTGATTTCTTCATCAAAAAGTAGTGGTCCTGACGGGTTTCTTCTAGTCATAAACTATAAAAACCTGCCAAGAGAAAGAAAAAAAATAAATTAATAAATAATAAAAATTAAATTAAATTAAATTCTAAGGAAAATGAATGGCTAAAGTAATAAAAATTAAGTGTTCCTAATATCTTAGTTCCCCAGCAACGGCACCAAAAACTTGATCGCGTAATTTTGTGTGATAAGTTTTATAATATAATTAATCGTTCTTGAAACTAACTATTATCGCAATGTAGGCAAATGTACCTATCGAACAGTAGTATAGTTTTAGCAAGACTGGATTGTCGAACCCAAAGGAACTAAAAGTACTAGTAATGACTGTCTTTTTATTATCTAGCCTAAGAATAAAGAGGTTTGTTTTAACTAACTAATTATCTAAACTAAGAACTCACAGAGAATAAAATTGGGGGATTACTTTTGGAAAACGATTGAATTAAGACAATACCTAAGGAAATATCCACCTAGACTGTACTTGTTATTTTGACTCCGAATCGAACGATTTATTCATTTAACTTATTCCGTAGAGATCCCTAAGTTATGTTATTATCCCTATTCAAGACTAATAACGTCTAATCCCTAGATTGAATAATTGAGACTTTTCTCTAATTAAAACTCCAGGGTTGAATTAACTCGATCTATGGATCCCCCTATTAGGTTTCACCCTAATCTGGAAAAATCTTGTCACCCTATCTCTAGGCGCGCAATCAACTCTGCTTAATTATGACAAATGTACTCTTAGACAGGGTCTATTCCTCCTCTGAATAAGGGCTTATCTTGAATCGATATCCTGGGATATTAAAACAAGAATTAAGAACACATAATTAAGAACAAATTGAATATTTATCATACAATTCAGAAAATAATAACAAGATTCATCTTAGGTTTCATTCCTCTTAGGTATTCAGGGGATTTAGTTCATAACTAAAAAGGAAAACATCTCAGAAGAATAACGAATCCAAAACATGAAGAAAACTCAAAACTCTTAAAGGGAAGTTGAGTGGAGATCTTCAGTCTTGATGATGAAACCGGCTTCTGAGATGGATCAATCGGCTTTCTTCGAGTAATTCCTTCCTTCCACCCTGTGTGACCCCTTACTTTCCTCCTCTAAGGTGTATTTATAGGCTTTAGAATGCCTAAAAGCCCTCAAAATTGGCTTTTTCCGAATTGGCCTCAACTTGGGCTCGGCAGGGACACGCTCGTGTGACACGCCCGTGTGAGTCGTGCTTCAAATCTACCAAATTGACATGGTTGTGTGGTCTGTCCGTGTGAGGAGGTCCAGGCCGTGTTGAATTCATACTTTGGCCCATTTTTCTCTATTTTTGTCCCGTTTCTCATTCTTTTCGCTCTCCTATGCTCTCCCAAGTATAAAACATAAATTAGAGCATTAGGAGCATCGAATTCACCAATTCTAATGGGAAATCATCCATAAAATGCGTTAAACATGGGGTAAAAATATGTATAAATTACGGTTTATCAGGGACACGACCGTGTGCCACGCCCGTGTGCAAGTGCTCAAACCGTGTGCAATTCTGACTTGGATTAGTGTCGACATGGCCATGACACACGGGCATGTGGTATGGGCGTGCGGGTTACCCGTGTGGAAGTGCCTAGGCCGTGTGTCATGTTGAATTAGGCCCATTTTATCTGTTTTTGGCCTGTTTCTTGCTCTTTTCGCTTTCCAATACTCTACTGAGTATAAAACATGAAATTAAAGGATTAAAAGCATCGAATTCAATGAAACCAAGGAAAAATCATCCATAACTATGCCAAGCATGGGGTAAAAATATGTATAAATTATGGTTTATCAGTTGCCATCCCCGCTTCGAAATAACGAAAGGGCCCCGATGGGACCTTCTCCTCGAGCGCATTCGCCAAAGTCCGCCACCCCTATCTACGATTCTCGGTGGGCCCTGAGGAGGATCTATTTTAGTTACTTCGATAATGACCACTAGGCCTAGGATACTGTATAGAGTAGGCTGCACTTGAGCAGGTCCGCCTAGCTGACGATGTTCACGCCTTCATTGCTCTAGCTCTGTGGGATAGATTCTTTGCCATCATCGAGCCCACTTACACGGAGCTGACGTTAGATTTCAATTAAACGTTCCTAGTTCAGCAGGTTATGACGGTTCATAACGAGCCTGGCACTATCAGTTTTTGACTCGGTGGTTTGCTACGCCAAATGAGCATTCCGAAGTTCGGCGCGGCTATGGGCTCTACGCTGAAGAATTTATGAGTGCCGAGAACTTTCTTAGACTCCATCAGCACATCCACTATTCACCATCACGATGTTGGACCAAGCATACAGAGAGTCAGATCCTTTATGTTGAGAGTCGCTCGAAGGCGACATCTCTCCCACCAACTCTACAGTACCTCCACACCCTCCTAGCTCATACTTTAATAGGACGGAGAGAGAGCACAGGAGTTGTTAGTACCTATGATTCCTACTTTTTATAGAGTATGACTATGTCTTTGATTTGGCGTACTTCATCGCTCTCACCTTCCGCCATCAGATTGAAAGCCACAAAAAGGGCCTCATGTAACATCCTGATTTTCGGGTTTTTCGTGATTTTCGAGATTTTGGTAAAGTTTTTAAAATTTGGAATTTGGTTGTGAAATTCATAATTAGAGGGTGTAAATGGGCTTATGGAAGGCCCATGTGTTGGCCAAAACCCCGTAGAATTTTTGAATTTTGGACTTAAGAAGTTAGGGGCGTTGGATAGGTGGTCTTATTAAAAATTGTGGGAAAAATGTTTCGCAAAAGAGCCTCTGGTAAAGTGGCTAAGTGACGCCACTAGGGAGCTAAAAAGGTGGCGTGTAAGTGGTTAGGGGAAGACCTGGGTTCGATTCCCTGTGATGGCAAAGGTGATGTTAATTTTTATGCTTTGAGCAGGCAAGAGTTGTAGCCGAATGGAACTCTATGGAAGAGAGTTTGAATCAGAAAATGCATGGATTAAGGAGGGATAAGGGGAGAGATTTTAGGGATTTAAGAGGGAGATAGAGTTAGTCGAGTGAGGGGATTAGAGAGGGGATTTCGGCAGAGGGGTATTAGGTTAAAATTTTCGGTATTAGGGACTAGGTTGTACCGTTTTCTTCTTTTGGTTTAGTCTTTTTCTCTCTTTTGCCAAATCTATCACCTTTCCCTTCATCTTTTCTCCCTTTTCTTTCTCAAAAACCAGCCCACTACTCCCCTCCATTCATCTATTGTTTCTTTCCCTTACCTCCACTTCTGCCGAAAAACCGCAAAAGCCGAAACCTGTGAAGCTAGGTGGTGTCGAAATCTTGTTGACCAGCAACTCTCTCTTTTCCTTCACTTTTTGGTGGCCAATCCCTTTATTTTCTAAGCTTTACACAGATTCAAGAAGAGAGACGGTGGTAAGTATTCGTACTCTAAAACGATTTCAATAGTAACTGTTGACAAAAGCCGAAACCCTTATAGTTTAGGGAGGTGGCCGAATGTGGGTATAGGCCTTATTGGGTTTCTTCTTTTAATTTTTTGTGGTTTGTATAGTGGAGGAGCAGCAAGGCGTAGGGTCGACTTGGATTAGCTTGGATCATCGGATTGACTAAATCTAGTCATCAATTTCGGCAAAGGTATGGGTTCCAAGGCCATTATGGATGGTCGCCGAATGTGTAAAGTAATGATAATAGGTAGTCTTCGATTTGGTCTAATTATTAACGTGTTCTAATCTATAAGAGGTTGATTATAAGAGAAATCGCATAGGAGATCTCGTCAAGGAATATCGCAAATCAGGTGTGTAACGAACCTTCTTTCGTAGCTTAAATCGATATATGCCGAAATTCTGGCATTTCGAGGACTTGTGAGCAAGTGAATGCTCATTGATTAGTTAGATTCGCTAAGTTGATGATCAGGAACGTTGAAAAAGGTAAGAGCATGTTTTTTGGCATCACGGTAAGTTGGGCTTCGAGGGGCTGAAATTGGGCCCAACGGGCTTCCGGGCCCATTTGGGTAAATTTGGTCAAAAATGGAATCCTATCAGATTGCGCATTAATACGACTAAGACCGTTATGGTAGATGGGCTAAATGGGACTAGATGACTAATTCGACTATGTAGGGCCCATTAGGGGTTTTTGGCCCAAAAACTCGGTTTCGCTAAGAATGGACCAGAATCGCTGTTTAAGTACATGAATTGCTAGTAATTGATAATGAACATGGAAAAACCTAATATTTGGTAAAATGATGATATTACCCTTATAATGTGGAAATGACAGTTTTGCTCCTAGAAATGACCATTATACCCCTAGGATTTAATTATGAATTTGATACATGGGATTCTGATATATATGATATGTATGACATGAAAATGATATGTATGATATGCACATGATATGTACGATATGCATATGATGTATTCATAATGCATTGGGATGGGTTTATATGGATGAAGGAAGTGCAAAAGGGCTATGCCCCAGTTACAGAAAAGGGCTTTGCCCCAGTTTATCAAAAAGGGCTTTTGGCCCAGTTATTAAAAGAGGCTAGGCCTCCAGTTATATGATCAAGCAGCTATACTGCCAGTGGAAAGTTTGGTTGGGTGGGTTGAGTTATTCCCCACATGGAGAGCTTGGTTGGAACGAGTGGAGAGTAGCGGTTGGTGGGTTGAGTAGTCTCCCAAAATGGGCTTGCATATGTTCATTGATGTTGCATGTATTATTGAAATGGGCCTAGGGGCCATATTATTCTGATAAAGGCTTGACCCGATGATATGAATAATGAAAAGGCTTGCCCGATGATATGAATAATGTAAAGGCTTGACCCGAGATATCTTTGAGATTGAATTTGGGCTTAGGCTCAAAGAAGTGAGATTGTTTTGGGCTCTGAAAGGGGCTTGTTGCACACTGAGTTTCCAAACTCACCCCCTTCCTTAACCTTGCAGGCGAGCCTTGATTCGGGGACTTGGAGCTGGAGGGGATTCAGAGTGGCCACAGTGATCGCTTCTGGGCTTTCGAGATAAGTGATTGGTTTTCTTTAGTTTATTTTATTTGTTACTTACTTTTGGGTTGTAATAAGGCCATTTTAACTTTATTATTTTTCTTTCTTTTCTAGAACTATTTTATTTCTAATAACTTTAATCCGATTGATAATAATTTAAATGGGCTAGACTTAGGACGCGTTTCCAAAACGATACTTGTTTTCAAAATAACACAATGTTACGATTATTCGATTTATCAAATATATCAATTTTAAGAAATTCTAACTCGTTATAACCAAGTGTGGCAATGGTAGTGGGCATGTCTAGGATTGGATCCAATTGAAGAGCTTGGTACTGAAGCGACCTTCATGGCTCACCTCCTCTATTTTAGTTCCTACCGGTGCTCGACTTCCATTCACTTGGTTAAGCTTAACAAAAGTTGGTTTTAAAGTGCTAAAACGAAACGTGGATTTTTAACTTCAGTGTGGCACATCGGATTCAACCGTAACTCTGGGCCGAGTTTGGGGTGTAACATTTAGTGGTATCAGAGCCAGGTTGCAACAACTGGGCTGTGGATCGGGTCCGAAAAACTTTTCGAAAAAAATTCAAAATTAGACCAATGAGGGTATTTTTGGAAATAGTTCTGAAAAGTTCTTTTCAAAGATATTTTACAAGGTACATATGATAAAATGGTTTAGGTTTTTCTGTTTCTACGGGTCCAAAATCGAGAAATTTTAAATCAAAGGTATTTTTTTCAAATTTTAAGAAATTCTATATTTCCGTAACTAAATAAATGGTTTGTGGTTTTAAGTGGTTTGGGGAAAGAAGTGGCACGCTGAATCCCCGACACCAAGTCTATAAGTATACTCTATTTACGTTATGTGATAATGATATGATGCTATGAATAGAACTGAGACCTTACTATGATACTTTAGATAGGGTAGAGCTGTAAAACAGTAGGAGTGAGAACTGTAGCTAGGCTACGACGTTGCGAAAACAATCCTTGAACTGTTATATTTCCATAAGACATCTCGTAATAAACAATTGAACATTATACTAATATCATGAAATTTGTAATTAGATAATTCGATATGAGTACAAGAGGAACTCGTGGACGAGGCCGCAGACATGGTCGCGGAAGGGTGCAAGCGGAATCTTCATCCTCAGGGCATAGGCCAGCTGAGGAGGCATCCATGCCACAGGCAACTGAGACTGGGTCTTATGATCGGGCTGCGAGGGATGATGCTTTGTCCCAAGCAATGTTAAGGGTTTTAGAAAGAGTTGTTGGAGCTAGCACCGGGACAGTAAATAGGGGATCCATATCGGAGCGACTCCGGGCTAACGGAGCAGAAGTTTTTAGGGGCGTATCTGGAGTAGCCCCAAATGTGGCCGAATATTGGCTAGAGGCAACAGAGCGGATTATGGACGATTTGGATTACTCTGTGGAGCAAAAGTTGAAGGGGGCTGTGTCGTTACTACGAGACGAGGCATACAGGTGGTGGATCACCGTGAGGGAGAGTACCCCGATTGAACGAGTAACCTGGGAATTGTTCAATACTGCTTTTAAGGGGAGGTATGTTGGAGCTAGTTATGTGGATGCCCGTCGAAAGGAATTTTTGAATCTGACTCAAGGTAATAAGACTGTTGCGGAGTATGAGACGAAATTCCTGAGGTTGAGTCGATACGCTAGCAAGATAGTTGCGACTGAATATGAGCGCAGTGTTCGATTTGAGGATGGCCTCCGCGATGAGCTTAGGATACTGATAACTCCTCAGAGGGAGCGTGATTTCGCTGCGTTGGTAGAAAAGGCTAAGATAGCCGAGGAAGTTAAGTAAACTGAGCGGCAGAATTGTGAGAAGGATTGACCCAGACTTAAGAGGGATTTTGGACCCTCGAATGCTACGGATAGGAATGTTAAAAGAGCTAGAATGGAGGGACCAGTTCGAGCAGTTCCAGCGAATACTTTTAGACCGCAGGCTTGCAGGGACTGTGGTAGGGTGCATATGGGTGAGTGCTGGAGACGTACTAGAGCATGTTTTCGATGTGGGTCAAAGGAGCATAAGTTCAGAGAATGTCCTCGGAGAGTAGCTCAAAAACTAGCTGCGGAACAAAGGGATGTTCAACCACAGCGAGGAGGACCACCACCACAGAGAGGTCGTGGGCAAGCTAGAGGTGGCAATGGAAATGGACGAGGACGTGGGGCACCTGGCAGGGATGCTGGGTATGCTGAAGCTTGATAGCCAGCGTTGGTTTATGCTGCACGACGCCGTGAGGAGGATGACGCTCCTAATGTTATAACCGGTACGTTTTTCATTCATAGCACGCCTTACACTGCTTTGATTGATGTGGGTTCCACTCACTCGTATGTTCCTTACGATGTATCTAGGGCTTTGGGTGTGTTTCCCGAGGAGACAGTGAGTGTGGTATCTGTGATAAGCCCTTTAGGACACTTAGTTAAGGTAGATAAACTCTTTAGGGCGGTGCCTTTAGAGACACAAGATAAGATATTTGTAGGAGATTTGATGGAGCTGCCATTTGGGGATTTCGATCTTATCTTAGGAATGGACTGGCTAACTAAGCATAGGGCGACGTTAGATTGTGCTGCTAAGAGAATAGTACTAAGAACTACCGAAGATGAGGAGATAATGGTCATAGGGGAACGAAGGAATTATTTGCCCAATGTTGTTTCGGCTTTAAGAGCCGAGAAGTTGATTCGGAAAGGTTGTGAGGCGTACTTGGCATTGGTAAGTCAAGTTGAACCTGAGAGGATAACTGTGGAGTCGGTTAAGACCATTAAAGAATTTCAAGATGTATTTCCGGAGGAACTTCCTGGATTACCTCCGAACAGGGAAGTCGAGTTCGAAATCGACTTGTTACCTGGAACAGCTCTTGTGTCCATTGCACCTTATAGGATGGCACCAAAGGAGTTGGTAGAATTGAAAGCTCAGATTCAGGAACTGTTGGATAGAGGGTTTATAAGACCAAGTGTTTCCCCGTGGGGCGCACCAGTGTTGTTCGTAAAGAAGAAAGATAGGACCATGCGAATGTGTATTGACTATCGACAGTTGAATAAACTGACAATCAAGAACAAGTACCCTCTACCAAGAATCGACGATTTGTTCGACCAATTAAGAGGAGCCTCGGTATTTTCTAAAATCGACCATCGATTAGGATATCATCAGTTGAGAGTCAAAGAAGTGGATATTCATAAGATGGCATTCAGGACTCGATATAGTCATTACGAGTTTCTGGTTATACCCTTTGGTTTGACTAATGCACCGGCAACATTCATGGATTTAATGAATTGGGTGTTTCAGCCGTACTTGGATCAGTTTGTGGTCGTTTTTATCGATGATATCTTGGTGTATTCGGAAACAGAAGAGAAGCACGATGAGCATCTTCGTGTTATGCTGCAAGTGCTAAGGGACAAGTAACTTTATGTAAAGTTTAGTAAGTGCGAGTTTTGGCTGAAGGAAGTCACATTCTTGGGGCATGTTGTGTCTGCTAAGGGAATGAAGGTGGACCCTCAAAAGATTGAGGCAATTTTGGAATGGAAGCCACCAAGGTCAGTAACAGAAATCTGAAGTTTTCTGGGGTTGGCAGGTTATTATCAGAGATTTGTGGAGGATTTTCTGTGTTGGCAGCACCGTTAACGAAACTTATAAGGAATGGAGCACCTTTTGTTTGGACGAATAAGCAGCAAAAGGTTTTTGAGAAACTGAAGAAGGTTTTAACAGAAGCGCCAGTGTTGATTAAGCCAGAGTCTAGTAAGGATTTCACTGTGTACAGCGATGCGTCACATGTAGGTTTGGGCTGCGTGTTGATGCAAGAGGGTAAAGTGGTCGCTTATGCTTCACGACAGCTTAAGTCTCATGAGGTAAACTACCCTACGCATGACTTGGAGTTGGCAGCAGTGATTTTTGCGCTTAAAATATGGAAGCACTACTTATATGGGGAGAAATGCATTATTTATACGGATCACAAGAGTCTTAAGTACTTGTTAACTCAAAAGGAGCTGAATCTTAGACAGTGAAGGTGGATAGAGTTGTTAAAGGATTATGACTGTTCGATTGAGTACTATCCAGGTAAGGAAAATGTCATGGCTGATGCGTTAAGTCGAAGGACTGTGGCGGAATTGAAGGCAATGTTTGCTCGTTTAAGTTTGTATAACGATGGAAGCTTATTGGCAGAGTTACAAGTGAGACCGACTTGGGTGGAGCAGATTAAGAAGTAACGGTTAGAGGATGAGTCGTTGGTTTCTCGGTTTCAGTAAGTTGAGAAGGGGGAGAATCCAGATTTTGGGTTAAATAATGATGGGGTTCTTTGTTTTCGAGGAAGAATTTGTATGCCGAGGAACTCGGACTTGAGATTAATGATTTTAAAAGAGGCACATAATAGACCTTGTGCTATGCATCCAGGAGGGAGTAAGTTGTATCGAGACTTGCGGGAGCTATATTGGTGGCCTGGACTTAAGCGAGAAGTGACCGAATTTGTGGGGAAAAGTTTGACGTGTCAACAAGTAAAGGCCGAGCATCAACTGCCTTCAGAATTGTTACAGCTAGTAAGATACCACTTTGGAAGTGGGAAAGGGTAACTATGGATTTTGTAAGTGGGTTGCCATTGACACCTTCCAAGAAGGATTCAGTTTGGGTAATTGTGGATAGGCTCACGAAATCTGCCCATTTCATACCTGTCCGAACCGACTACTCACTTCAGAAGCTGGCCAAGTTGTATGTGGCGAAGATAGTGCGGTTGCATGGGGTGCCAGTATCGATAATTTCTGACCGAGACCCAAGGTTTACATCTCGGTTTTAGTAGAAATTGCATGAGGCGTTGGGAACGCGATTGGATTTCAGTACGGCCTTTCACCCTCAGACGGATGGGAAGTCAGAGAGAGTCATTCAGATTTTAGAAGACATGTTGAGAGGTTGTGTTATTAAATTTAGGGGCAGTGGGAAGGCTATTTGCCATTGGCGGAGTTTGCGTATAACAACAGTTACCAAGCAAGTATTCAGTTGGCTCCTTATGAGGCACTATATGGGTGAAGGTGTCGTTCGCCTACTTGTTGGGCAGAGTTGGGGAAAAGGCAAGTACTTAGTCCAGAGTTGGTAGTAGATACTGAAAATAAGACTATGGTGATCAGGAATCGATTAAAGGAGGCAGTGGATAGACAAAAGTCTTATGCCGATCTGAAGCGTAAGGATATTAAATATGCGGTTGGGGACATAGTCTTTTTAAAAGTTTCGCCTTGGAAGAAGATATTGAGATTTGGTAAGAAGGGCAAGTTGAGTCCACAGTTTATTAGGCCTTATTGAATTATTAAGCGGATAGGGCCGGTAGCTTATCAACTAGAGTTACCTCCAAAGCTGGATCGTATTCACGACGTTTTTCATGTGTCCATGCTAAAGCGATATCGTTTTGACCCAACTCATATCGTGCCAGTTGCGGAAATCGAAGTACAGTCGGATTTGACCTTCGAAGAAGAACCTATGCAAATACTTGATCACGACGTTAAGGTGCTGTGAAGGAAGTCATTCCCATTAATGAAGGTACTTTGGAGAAACCATGGAAAAGAAAAAGCTACTTGGGAAATCGAGGAAGCAATGTGTCAGCAACACCCTCAACTGTTTGGATTAGGTAAAATTTCGAGGCCAAAATTTCTTTAAGGAGGGTAGAGTTGTAACATCCTGATTTTCGGGTTTTTCGTGATTTTTGAGATTTTGGTAAAGTTTTTAAAATTTGGCATTTGGTTGTAAAATTCATAATTGGAGGGTGTAAATGGGCTTATGGAAGGCCCATGTGTTGGCCAAAACCCCGTAGAATTTTTGAATTTTGGACTTAAAAAGTTAGGGGCGTTGGATAGGTGGTCTTATTAAAAATTGTGGGAAAAATGTTTCGCAAAAGAGCCTCTGGTAAAGTGGCTAAGTGATGCCACTAGGAAGCTAAAAAGGTGGCGTATAAGTGGTTGGGGAAAGACCTGGGTTCGATTCCCTGTGATGGCAAAGGTGATGTTACTTTTTATGCTTTGAGCAAGCAGGAGTTGTAGCCGAATGGAACTCTGTGGAAGAGAGTTTGAATCAGTCAAATGCATGGATTAAGGAGGGATAATGGGAGAGATTTTAGGGATTTGAGAGGGAGATAGAGTTAGTCGATTGAGGGGATTAGAGAGGGGATTTCGGCAGAGGGGTATTAGGTTAGAATTTTCGGCATTAGGGACTAGGTTGTGCCGTTTTCTTCATTTGGTTTAGTCTTTTTCTCTCTTTTTCCAAATCTATCACCTTTCCATTCATTTTTTCTCCCTTTTCTTTCTCAAAAACCAGCCCACTACTCCCCTTCATTCATCTATTGTTTCTTTCCCTTACCTCCACTTCTGCCGAAAAACCGCAAAAGCCGAAACCTGTGAAGCTAGGTGGTGTCGAAATCTTGTTGACCAGCAACTCTCTCTTTTCCTTCACTTTTTGGTGGCCAACCCTTTATTTTCTATGCTTTACACGGATTCAAAAAGAGAGACTGTGGTAAGTATTCGTACTCTAAAACGATTTCAATAGTAACTGTTGACAAAAGCCGAAACCCCTATAGTTTAGGGAGGTGGCCGAATGTGGGTATAGGCCTTATTGGGTTTCTTCTTTTAATCTTTTGTGGTTTGTATAGTAGAAGAGCAGCAAGGTGTAGGGTCAACTTGGATTAGCTTGGATCATCGGAGTGACTAAATCTAGTCATCAATTTCGGCAAAGGTATGGGTTCCAAGGCCATTATGGATGGTCACCGAATGTGTAAAGTAATGATAATAGGTAGTCTTCGATTTGGTCTAATTATTAACGTGTTCTAATCTATAAGCGGTTGATTATAGGAGAAATCGCGTAGGAGATCTAGTCAAGGAATATCGCAAATCAGGTGTGTAACGAACCCTCTTTCGTAGCTTAAATCGATATATGCCGAAAAGCTGAAATCCCAAAATTCTGGCATTTCGAGGACTTGTGAGCAAGTGAATGCTCATTGGTTAGTTAGATTCGCTAAGTTGATGATCGGGAATGTTGGAAAAGGTAAGAGCATGTTTTTTGGCATCACGGTAAGTTGGGCCTCGAGGGGCTGAAATCGGGCCCAACGGGCTTCCGGGCCCATTTGGGTAAATTTGGTCGAAAATGGAATCCTATCAGATTGCATGTTAATACGGCTAAGACCGTTATGGTAGATGGGCTAAATGGGCCTAGATGACTAATTCGGCTATGTAGGGCCCATTAGGGGTTTTTGGCCCAATAACTCGGTTTCGCTAAGAATGGGCCAGAATCGCTGTTTAAGCACATGAATTGCTAGTAATTGATAATGAAATGGAAAAACCTAATATTTGGTAAAATGATGATATTACCCTTATAATATGGAAATGACAGTTTTGCCCCTAGGTAAAATGACCATTATACCCCTAGGGTTTAATTATGAATTTGATACATGGGATTCTGATATACATGATATGTATGATATGCACATGATATGTATGATATGCACATGATGTATTCATAATGCATTGGGATTGGTTTATATGGATGGAGGAAGTGCAAAAGGGCTATGCCCCAGTTACAGAAAAAGGGCTTTGCCCCAGTTTATCAAAAAGGGCTTTTGCCCCAGTTATTAAAAGAGGCTAGGCCTCCAGTTATATGATCAAGCAGCTATACTGCCAGTGGAGAGTTTGGTTAGGTGGGTTGAGTTATTCTCCACATGGAGAGCTTGGTTGGAACGAGTGGAGAGTAGCGGTTGGTGGGTTGAGTAGTCTCCCCAAATGGGCTTGCATATGTTCATTGATGTTGCATGTATTATTGAAATGGGCCTATGGGCCATATTATTCTGATAAAGGCTTCGCCCAATGATATGAATAATGAAAAGGCTTGACCGATGATATGAATAATGTAAAGGCTTGACCCGATATATCTTGAGATTGAATTTGGGCTTAGGCCCATGAGTTTGAGATTGTTTTGGGCTCGAAAGGGCTTGTTGCACACTGAGTTTCCAAACTCACCCCTTCCTTAACCTTGCAAAGAGCCTTGATTCGGGGACTTGGAGTGGAGGGATTGAGTGGCCACAAGATCGCTTCGGGCTTTGAAATAAGTGATTGGTTTTCTTTAGTTTATTTTATTTATTACTTACTTTTGGGTTGTAATAAGGCCATTTTAACTTTATTATTTTTCTTTCTTTTCTAGAACTATTTTATTTCTAATAACTTTAATCCGATTGATAATAATTTAAATGGGCTAGACTTAGGACGCGTTTCCAAAACGATACTTGTTTTCAAAATAACACAACGTCACGATTATTCAATTTATCAAATATATCAATTTTAAGAAATTCTAACTCGTTATAACCAAGTGTGGCAATGGTAGTGGGCATGTCTAGGATTGGATCCAATCGAAGAGCTTGGTACTGAAGCAGCCTTCATGGCCCACCTCCTCTGTTACGGATTCCTACCTGGTGCTCAGCTTCCATTCACTTGGTTAAGCTTAACAAAAGTTGGTTTTAAAGTGCTAAAACGAAACGTGGATTTTTAACTTCAGTGTGGCACATCGAATTCGGCCGTAACGTCTGGGCTGAGTTTGGGATGTTACACCTCATCTGTCTCGGCCTTTACATGACTCGTCTCACTCGACACTTCGATTTACTCGACATATTGGAGCAGTCCTTGTCGCTTACCCTCGTCAGCCAGATGTCTCCTCAAGGCATCACGAGCATGATCCATATGAGGATGATCGAGCGGGGACGTGGCGTGGACCCCCTCAGTACAGACTATTCTAGTCTGACATTTAGCATGACCTAGAGGACTTCACTGATGTTTTCCCTCCCTTTTACGAGGATCCACCTCCGCTACCACCGTCGAGTCATCGTTCTACTCATTCTACTGCTACCTTCGCGGTCCTCTCCGAGCGATTTACTCGCTTCGAGCAACAAAGTTTTTAGAGGTTCGACAGCATCGATGCAACTTTACAGCAGATATGTCAGCACCTCCATATTTCATCTTCAGCACCGATGACTTACGATGCTGACTTCTCTGATAATGAGGACCATTGAGTACATTTATCTTTATTTTTATTTTTATTTTTATTTTTATTTTTATTTTTATTTTGTCTTTATATTTTAAACTCTATTTTAATTATTATGGTTGTTTCAAATCGAGTAACCCTTTTTAATCTTCTTCAGTATTGTGTTTATCTTTTGATCCGTTGCTTAGAAATTTACACTACCTCTACATTTATCTACAATTTTGCTTTTCACTATTTTGGGAATTTCATCCAATAGTCAGGGCAGTTTCAATTCTCTTCCTCTCTTATGATATTCTGTTTATATTATGATTATATTTGTTTCTACATTGAGGACAATGTACATCTTAAGTGTGAGGAGGTTATTTATAGGATTATTTGAAAATCCCTGAATTATGCATTGTGTTTTTAAGTAATTTTCTCATATCATTATTAGAATAAACTTTTCCTCGATTTATGATTCTTATTGATATCTTTTAGATTAAATTCATAGGTATTTGTGCATTGATTGTTTAAATTTTAAGACACTAGAAAATCAAGCATGATAAGTCTATTTTCAGAATTAAAATTTTTTAAGTTGTTTCCCTAAATTGAGGTATTACCTTGAAGTTTGAAATTTACAAGATTGACATCAAAAGCCATAATTTTTGTGAGATTTTGAGCCTTTAGAGCATACATTTCTTCTTGCCACTTTATTATGAGTTATGAGTGTGTCAATACTGATTGATTATTCTAGAACTTACTTCGAATATACATGTTGAGACCACAACTTTGATTTGATATATTGAGATGATAAAGGCACCTAGGTTTTAACCCACTTATTCCATAAAAAGCCTACTTTCATAATTAACCCTTAGTGAACCCCTTTGAGCCTAACAAATTGTTTCTTAATTTACCATTAAAATTAACCCATAACTTATTTTTGATTCGTTGAGAATTTTCCCTATTTTATTGACTCCCTTTTTTGTCGAGATCTGATTTGGTTAGTTGCCTAACTATGTTCTTTTAATTCAGTTGTCTGATTTTCTCTTATTATTGTTTTTTAAAAAAAGTCAAAAAAATTATTATACATTTATGTTGATTATTTCTAATTCTTTGATTTGAGCTTAAGTAGTTAATTTCATATTCTGAGAAAAGCTCGTGTTATTCTTTAATAATTTCGATCGATGTAATTATTTAGTATTAGTTTATTTTTTCTAGTTAGGTAATTTATCAATTTGAGCTCGATTCTAACCTTCTTTTTCAGCCTTTATCCACACCTTTAACCCAAGCCCCGTTACATCCCTTTAAAGACCTTTTCATTTGTGAATCATCTCATTTACAGTGGTGGAGATTTGATTTTCATGCAAGCTTATCGTAACAATTTTTCATGTTTGACTTTTGAGTGCTTAATTTTTGAACCTTAAACACTTTGAGTGATTTGAGTGAACCGTTAGTGAGGATGTCAAATCTTGTTGGTTTTGAATTAAAGGTAATTACTTAGATAAAGGGAAATACCTACGTTTTCATGCTTTAAAAAAGTGAGACTTGGATTGTTTGAATCTTTAGTGCTCTTTTAGTTGAATTATCAATGTGTGATTATTTATGAATTATGATAAAACATTATTGATGAGAATTATGAATTGAGAAAGTTTAATTTTAATTGTGAGTTGAAGATTTTGCTTGAGGACAAGCAAACGCTTAAGTGTGGGGATATTTGATAAACCATAAAAGTAACACATTTTAATCTCAGGCTTAGCATATTTTTGGATGATTTATTATTTAATTTAGTGAATTTGATGCTCTTAATCCTTTAATTTCATGTTTTATACTTAGGTGAGCATAGGGAAACAAAAATAACAGAAAACGGGCCAAAAACGGACAAAACGGGTTGATTTAAAGTTTCACAAGACCAAGACCGTTTCCACGCGGACTGAGCACACACCTGTGTGAGCCACACTGGCTAGCCACACATCCATGTGGCAGCCCGTTTCGATTTCACTCCCGGTTTCCCAAACACGCAAAAAAGTCGATTTTTAGGGTTTCTGAGCATTCTAAAGTCTATATAAACACACTAGAAGTAGACCTAAGGGGGGACACAGAATAGAAAGCAGAAATTACTAGAAGAAAGCCGATGGAATCATCTCGGAAGCAGATCCAGTTTAAGATTGAAGATCTCCATTCAAATTTCTCTCAAAGTTTATTTGAGTTTTTTATGTCTTGTTGCTTTTCTAAATTTGAGATGTCTTCCTTTTACATTATGAACTAAACTCCCTAAATACCTAGGGAGGATGAAAGCTACTATGGATCTTATTATTTAATTATCTGAATTACACGATAAATACTTTTTCTTGTTCTTAATTATGTGTTCTTAATCATTGCCTTAATATTTTCAAGATATTAATCCAAGTTTGATATGCTTATTCAGTGAAGCAAAAGTCCCTGTTAAGAGTAGATCTAGCATAATTAAGCGGAGTTGCATGCAATCCTAGAAATAGGACGACATAAATCTGTCGAATTAGAGTCAAATCTAATAGGGGAATCCATAGATCAAGTTAATGCGACGATAAAGGTTTTAATTAGAAAGATATTTCAATTAATCAACCTAGAGTCAGTTGTTCTTAGTCTCGAAAGAGATATTAACATAATTTAGGGATTAATACGGATCAAGACAAGTGAATAAATCATTTGATTCAGAGTCAGAATAATAAGTGAAGTCTAGTTGGATTCTTTCCTGGGTATTGTCCTCCTTATAAGTTTTCTTCAAGTATTTTTCCCAATTCGCTCTCTGTCGCGTTCATAGTTAAGTTTAATTTTAGATTATAACAAATCCTTTTTTATTTTAGGGTAAATAATAGAAAGATAGTTAATACCAGTATTTTTAGTCATTGTGGATACGATATTCTGGACTCACCATAGCTATACTACCATTCGATAGGTGCGATTGCCTTTGTCGTGATCGTAGTCTAAATTCTCCACAAAATTGCCAATGGGGTAATTTTGTAATTTTTCTAAACTTCAGGGTCAAGTTTTAATAAAAAAATATCTCTAGAAATCTTCTAAAATAATTTCTTTAGAGGATTTTCTCTCTACAACTTTCTCTTGAATTCAAGTATGTGAAAAATAATGACCCATGACTCTCTTTATATAGGAGAGTTTAGAGAGTTCAACTATAATTAAATTTAATCACTTTAATATTAAATTAATATAATACTTATTAAGATAAATATTAGATTAAATTTAATATTAAATCTATTAAATTAATAGAATATTTATCTACAAGATAAATATTAAATTAAATTAAATATTAAATCTATTAAAATAATATTATTTTTATAATAGTTAATTTTAAATCAAATTATCCAGTAGAGTCCCAATATGAGTGTGATTCCTCCACAGCTCAACCGCCAAAGGTCCACCCGCTAAAAACTGGAATGTTGCTGTCGCTGTCACCAACATCATCGTGTCTAGTGGTGCCATCACAGATGTGATACCCTCACAACACCTCAAGTCGGTTCAGTCCGGGCTAGTGATAACTTGATCGGTCCAGTCTAGCTACCAATTAGAACGTCAACCCAGTTTCACATACTAGACCATGTTCGACCAAATTTTGGGTCTCGATTTCATTTTCGGGTTCTTGGGCCCAATTTTCGATCTCAGGTCTAATTTTCAAGTTCAATTACCTATTGGGTCGATTTTCTAACTTGAAAACTAATTTCTAAAAATATCATACTAATTTAATTTTTACTTGATTAATTTTCCCAAAAATCACTGAGATTTTTCAAAATTAATTTTTTTGAAAAATTCTTTAATCAAATTCTCTAGTTGAACAATTCTCACAACCGCCTAATTTAATTCCACATTGAATAAATTGACTCAATTAAATTTTTTCCAAAGTCGTAGAATTTTCTTCTAATTTAAATGCAGTTCGATCGAGCTTTTATTAAGCTAACGGAAGCTCTAATCGGGCATATACAATTAGGCTCGAGTAATTGCATTTATATCTAAAAGTATCATTCTGATAATTCACAATTTACTTAATCGTGGAGTTAGTCTACACAATTTACTTAATCGTGGAGTTAGTCTACAATAAGTACCATTAATGAAAACCCCTTATTGTATACTCTTTACAAAATCAATTCATCCAACTGCTTTGTCTAATAACCTTATCATGTGTGTGTTACCCTCATATGATATCCTTGAATCATTTGAATTAAATCCATCCACTCAATATTGTCTTATTTTATCTCATTGTCACCATTGTATCTTCTTAATGATTAATATAATCAATGTCAACAAATGATTGTGATAAATTGTTTTTTTGAGAACAAGCGACTCGTGGTCACATTCTATATTTATCAATCCATACAATGTCAATGATAGGATATTATTAACTCTTTAACTGAGCTATAAATTTCATTATTTTTAGTAAAGTCATGTCATGCACAAGTTATGTACCCAACATACTGGTTATGGGTTCAATCATTTTTTAGAGCATAAGCCTCCACTTATATTAAAGCACATGTGTTACATACGCATGGTCAGTGGCTAACTCAGGATTTATGTAAATCACACCATGAATATCACAAGTGAATTAATTCACAAATGAAATCAGAATAAATTCATCTTGAGACCAGTCGAATGTATCATTCTTCTAGTGAATACATTTATGTCTTGAATCGTGGAGTCAACTGCTTCGATAGCCAAGACTAATCACCTCCTCAATTGGAATTGTAGATGACATAATAATTCTTTTAAGTATTTGAATCAAATGCTTACTTTGATTCTTTTACGGGATTACGGACTTGTTTAGATTGTTTACCGAAGTAAGTTATTTTTTTCAGTTCCTACGAAATCCACCCGGTGTGACAACAAACGACAAGAACTCCGTCAAACTTTTTCAGAGAGAAAAACTCATTGGCAGCTACAAGACCTCATACACTATATTTCAGGTATATAAGGTTTTTCTTAAAAACTCTATATTTCCTAATTTGGGAATAGTTGATATCTTAATATGAATCAAAATTCATTATAATAATTAATCGAATATAATAATTATAATTACCATAATTATAATAATGTTTGACCAAAACTTACAATTACAATAATTATAATAATATTCGATCGTAAATTATAATTACAATAATTATAACAAGGATTTGATAAATTATGTTTAGTTAAATTTTATACAAATCAAATTCATATATATATATATATATATATATATTAATTTAACCATGTTCTCATTATGTGTACACTATACTTGTACATATAATTAGTTCGATATTTAGCTGCCCAATTAAATTAATTCTATAATCAATTTAATTCATGTGACAGCCAAAAAACAATACCGACTATGTTTGGATTTCGTTCGTTTCAACCATAAGGTGTAACCCTGTAGGTTCTTGTAACGTTAGCAGTAATACTAGAACGATTCTAATTTTACAAACAATGAGTGGCATCTAGCATCATTGCTACCAAAGTTACAAAAAATCTTCTTTTGGGATGATTTATTGCTGACATGTAAAATCAAATAATCATCACATGTTTATTACCACAGTTGCACGTGTAATTTTGTTTAATATTATTCTTCTTTTGGGCCGATCAATATTAATGTAGCTTAAGTTACATGCACACAACCTTTTATATTTTAAAAACAAAATAATTTCAAAAACGGATGTCACTTTGGCAAGTTATTATTTCAATTAAGTTATTTTAACATATATATAAACATATCAATATTCAGATTTAAAATTTTCAAAATAGTCAAAGGTCAAAACTGAAATTTTTTATTGCACTACAATTTTCGAAATAACCCAAAATAAGGTTGTCTAAATAGCGCAATAAAAAACCAAAAACCTTACTCTTTAACTATTTTTTTAAAACCATATATGTCAAAACTAAACCGAAATAATGTAGTGATTTAGGACCAAATAATTAACAAGCACATGTATTCATAATTTTGGCATGAACAAAACACCAAAGCAATCCACACATTTATGTATATTCAAAATCAAATAAAAAAACTTATCATGCATATACCATGTAAATCGAAAATTATATTTATGATTAAACAGATATTCACATGAATGCTTGAAAAATATTTTCAAGCCAATAAATCTATAAAAATTGATCATAATAGTTAGCATGTCCCACAATTCATACAAAAAAACCATATCATCATAATTTAACCAAAAATTTGGATCCATAAGATGCCAAAACCTAATATTATAAAACCAAACTTAAAACCAAATTATTTAAACATATATCATGATCAACATCAATTTGCATCAAAACAATAACCATTAAACTAATTCAACCAAAGTTTATAATTGTAACTGTGAAAATTAAATTAAATTAAATTAAAATAAAAAGCACACAGATTTAACGTGGAAACCCTTTCGGGAAAAAACCACGAGCAGAGGAAAAGAAAATTCACTATGTCGAAAAATTTGAATTCAATACAAGAGGAATAGACTATGTCTATTTATAGGCTTGTAAAGCCATATTCTAGTAGGATTGAAACACCTTATCCTAATCAATATAAAATAGATGGAGTTTAATAAGGTTTAAAAAACCTTATTCTAAAATAAAATAAAAGAAGTCTAGTTCTATATGGATTTTACTTTTATTTTATTTTCCATCGTATTTTATTTAAATAAGAATTCGGGTCACTTAATTCTAACAATCTCCACCTTGACACAAATTCTCAATGAACAAGTTCTTCATCGCGAACTTTCAATGAACAAGTTCTCCACCTCTTCCACAAAACCCCGTAAGGGTTTAACTTCAACAATGAACACCAACCAAGTCTACGCAATGCTTAAACTTGGTTATAGGAAGTGACTTAGTCATCATATCTGCAGGATTTTCATGAGTACTAATTTTGCTCACAACAATATCACCATGAGCAATAATATCACGAACAAAATGATACCGAACATCAATGTGTTTTGTTCTCTCATGAAACATTTGATCTTTTGTGAGGAAGATGGCACTCTGACTGTCACAAAATGATGTACTGATTTAAAGGTCTTCATTGAGTTCACTAAATAGTCCCTTCAACCAAATAGCTTCTTTACAAGCCTCAGTAATCACCATGTACTCAGCTTCAGTGGTAGACAAAGTGACTGTAGTTTGCAAAGTGGCTTTCCAACTAATTGCACAACCTCCGATTGTAAAGACATTGTAACACCCCGAATTTGGGCCTAGAAGTATTGGGCCTTGAGTGGGGGTCCGTAAGGAGGTTGCATATAGGTATTTAATTGTGCAATGAAATGACACAATTAAATGTCCGCTTTGGTGGTTAATGGCCCTGAGAAGTGTTGAGAAATCTTGGGTTCAAACTTGGGCTTTAGCAAAAATTTTGGTATTAAGTGAAAAAAACCTGGATGCTTGGATGAGGGTTTTTAAATTATTGTGTTAAATAAATGACACAAGGAAGCTTGTAGTCTAGTGGTTGTGGTGTCATTAAGGTTGTATGGGAGCCTGGGTTCAAGCCTTGGCTCTTGCAATTTATTTTGGGTTTTTTAAAGGGAACCTGGACTTTGGCCTCTAGACCTTATAATTAATTGGGGATAAAATATGATACAAAAAGCCTTGTGGCTTAGTGGCAAATAGCGTGTGGAGCATCTGAGGGGAGGCATGGGTTCGAATCCCATGGCAAGCAAGGAGCATTTATTTTGCTAACAGGGGGCGGCAAGAGTTGGTGTTGAATTTAAACTCTAATGTTGGAGGGATCCCATATCAGGAAGCTAATATAAGAGTGGTTGTAAAGCTGGCTTTAAATGGAGGGAACCATGAAGAGAGTAAATGTACCTTTCTTGGTGATCCCTTTCATTGTATGGCGTGCTTTCGTTTGGGTTGGGCGTCGGCTAAGAGTGCTCGGGCGTGGATTAACTCCAGTCTCCTATCGTGTGTATTTCTTACTACTCTAGTCAGAGGGGCGGCTACTACAGACGCGATAGGCGAAAGGGGTCATGTGAGCCTAATGGGCCTCTGAGCCCAATTGGATAAGTTGTTTGATTGTGTAGTAAATATTGGGCTAGGCTAGGTAAATCTAATATTTGTGGCTAGATTTGGGCTAAACAGGCCACACGAGCGTGTAGGCCCATTTGGGCGAGAATGGGCTTTAGAGCCATTAGTATTGTTATCCATGTTTAGAATACTTTAGTTTACTAAAATTACCGAAATACCCTTAGTTTGTAAAAATCTTGAAATACCTCGATTTGTAAAATTATTGAAATACCTTCGACTTGTAAAATTACCAAAGTACCCCCGATTTACAGAATTATCGTTTTACCCCCGATTTACATAATTACCGTTTTACCCTCGATTTACAAAATTACCGTTTTACCCTCATTTTACAGAATTACTGTTTTACCCTCGATTTATAAAATTACCGTTTTACCCTTGATTTACAGAATTACTGTTTTACCCTCAATTTACAAAATTATCATTTTACCGTCGATTTATAGAATTACTATTTTACCCTTGATTTACAGAATTACTATTTTACCCTCGATTTACAAAATTACAAAAATACCCTCAATTTGTAAAATTACCAAAATACCCCTAGTTTGTAAAATTATCAAAATACCACTGGTTTGTGAAATTACCGAAATACCCTCAATTTTTAAAATTACCAAAATACCCCTGATTTACAAAGTTACAGAAATACCCTTGACTTTCTAAAAATTATAGAAATACCATTGGTTTACAAAATTACTGAAATACCCTTGGTTTGTAGATTTACCAAAACACCCTTGTAGGATGAAATGACTAAAATACCTCTATTAGGTAAAAAGACCGTAAAGCCCCTGTAGGGTAAAGTGACCGTAAAGCCCTGTAAGGTAAAGTGACCGTAATACCCACGTATGGTAAAATGACGAATATGCCCTTATGTTTCAGATGACTGATGTGCTAAGGATTTACATATATTGATATTGGATTAGTTAAGTTTGAGTGATGGTGGTGGTTATCGTGGCGATTGATTTTGGAAGCGTTTCAACTTCAACCCGTAATGTGTGTACTAACCCTCGTAATAGCTTAGATTAATATTTCTTTGAAAAGCCGAAAGCTTCATATTTTAGTGATTCGAGAATTAATATTTAGATCTATTTTCTACGCACGTTTAAGTTGGATTCACAACGGATATGGGGTAGGAAGGTATTTGGAACGTTCTTCAACGAGTAGATCTCTTGGTAAGTATTCGAACCTTCTTTCCATTTGTATCTTGTGGTTTAAGAAAAGCTGAAAACCCCTCTGTCGACTAAGGCTACAAGGGTTTTTGGTGTTATTTGGTTTGTTGGTGCTAGTGAGGATTAAAGGCTACCGATCGAGGAGTGTGTGAAAAGCTTGGATCATCGGAGTGACTAAATCTAGTCATCAACTTCGGCAAAGGTATGAACCCAAGGGTCATTGTGGATGGTGGCCGAATGTGTAAGTGATAATAATAGGTAGTTTTCGATTTGGTTTAATAATAACATGGTCTAATCTATAAGTGGTTGATTATAGGAGAAATCGCATAGGAGATCTCGTCAAGGAATATCGCAAATCAGGTGTGTAACAAACCCTTTTTCATAGCTTAAAGTGATAAATGCCGAAAAGCCAAAATGCCGAAATTCTGGCATTTCGAGGACTTGTGAGCAAGCGAACGCTCACTAGTTAGTTAGAATCGATGAGATGATGATTGGGAGCAATGGAAACAGTAAGGACGTGATTTTGGCGTTCACAGGTAGGTTGGGCCTCGAGGGGCTGAATTAGGGCCCAATAGGCTTTCGGACCCATTTGGGTAAATTTGGTAGAAAATGGGAAATCTGTTAAATTGCATGATAAGACTGTTAAAACCGTTATGGAATATAGGCTAAATGGCCCTAGATGACAGAATCGGCTAAGTAGGGCCCATTAGGGGTTTTTTGGCCCATTAACTCGTTTTCGCTAAAAGTGGGCCAGAATCACTGTATGCACTCATGAATTGTTTGTAACCGTTAATGAACATGGAAACCCTAATTTTTGGTAAAATTACAAGATTACCCTTATAATATGAAAATGACCGTTTTGCCCCTAGGTAAAAATAACCATTATACCCCTAGGGTTTATATATGAACTTAATGCATGGGATTTTGATAAACATGATATGTATGATATGCACATGACATGTATGATATGCACATGATATGTATGATATGCACACGAGATGTTCATAAATGCATTGGGTTGGGTTTTTATATGAATGGAGGAAGTGAAAAGGGCTTATGCCCCGATTATTAAAGGGCTTATGCCCCGATTATCAAAAAGGGCTTACGCCCGATTATTAAAGGGCTTATGCCCCGATTATAAAAAGGGCTTTTGCCCAGCTTATTAAAAGAGGCTAGGCCTCCAAATATATGATAAAGCACTATCTTTGCCGGTGGAGAGTTATGGCGGGGTGGGTCGAGTAAATCCCCACATGGTATGTTGGTTGGTACGGGTGGAGAGTAGCGGATGGTGGGTTGAGTAGTCTCCCCAAATGGGTTGCATTCTTTCATTGACATTATATGTGATATTGAAATGGGCCTATGGGCCATACCGTTTCTGATAAAGGCTTGCCCAAGAATATGAAATTTGAAAAGGCTTGACCCGGTGTTATGAAATATGAAATATGAAAAGGGCTATGGCCCAAGACATGTTTGAGATTGGATTTGGGCTTAGACCCAACAGTCATTATTGTTTTGGGCTCGAAAGGGCTTGTTGCACACTGAGTTTCCAAACTCACCCCTTTCCTTAACCTTGCAGTGAGCCTTGATGTGGGACTTGGGCGGAGGGATTCAGTGGCCACGGTGATTGTCTTTGGACTTTTAAATAAGCGTAGGTTTTCTTTAAATTTCCTTTAAATATTATTTATTTTTGGGTTGTAATAAGGCCATTTTAACTTTCCTTTTATTTCTTTTCGAGGTTATTTTATTTCTTTTCGGGGTTATTTTATTTTTAATAACTTCAAACCTGGTTGATAATTGTTTAAATGGGCTAGACTTAGGACGTGTTTTCAAAGCGATACTTGTTTTCAAAATATCTCAACACGACGATTAGTCGATTTATCAAAGACATCCACTTAAACAAATTTAAACTCGATATAACAAAGTGTGGCTATGGTTGTGGGCATGTCTAGGATTGGATCCAATCAAAGAGCTTGGTACTTAAGCACCTTCATGGCTCACCTCCTCTCTCTCGGATACCTACACGGTGCCCGCTTCCATACACTTTGTTAACTCAACAAAATATATGGTTTTAAAACACTAAAACGGAACGTGGGTTTTCAACTCCAATGTGGCACGTCAGATTCGGCCATAACGTCTGGACCGGGTTTGGGGTGTTACAGACATAACCTGTGAGAGATCTTCTTTTATCAAGGTCTCCAGCAAAATCAACATCAACATACCCTATGACTCCATTTTTAGTTCTTCCAAACTGTAAGCAAACATCAGTAGTGCCTCGTAAATATCTTAAAATCCACTGAACTACATCCCAATGTTCTTTACCGGGATTTTCCATGTATCTGCTAACTGCACTGACTGCATATGATAAATTTGGACATGAACAAACCATAGCATGCATGAGAGATCCCACTGCACTAGAGTATGGAACATGTGACATGTACTCAATCTCATCATCTGATTGTGGAGACAAAGCCGATGAAAGTCTGAAATGGGCTGCTAAAGGAGTATTAACAGGCTTAGCACTCTGCATATTGAACCTGCAAAGAACTTTCTCAATGTACCCCTTCTGACTTAGGTACAATTTACTTACTTTTCTATCTCTGAGAATCTCCATACCAAGCATCTTCTTTGCTGGTCCTAAATCTTTCATCTCAAATTCTTCACTTAGTTGGGCTTTAACCTTTCTTATCTCTTCTTTATCTTTTGCTGCTATCAACATGTCATCAACATAAAGAAGTAGATACACAAAAGAACCATCACTGTTTTTCTTAAAGTAAACACAACTGTCTAAACTACTTCTTTTGAAATCATGAGAAGTCATAAAGGAATCAAACCTCTTCTACCACTGTCTTGGTGACTGTTTCAAACCGTAAAGGGACTTTCTCAGCAAGCAAACATAATCCTCTTTTTCTGATATTATAAAACCCTCTGGTTGTTGCATGTAAATATCTTCCTCAAGTTCTCCATGAAGAAATGAAGTTTTTACATCTAACTGCTCAAGCTACAAATCATGCATGGCCACAATACCAAGCAAAGCTCGAATCGAACTATGCTTAACAACTGGAGAGAACACATCTGTGAAGTCCACTCTTGGAATTTGACTGTAACCCTTTGCAACAAGCCTTGCTTTATATCTGAGTTCTTCAACTCCTGGAGTCCCTTCTTTCTTTTTAAACACCCATTTATAACGAACAGCCTTTTTACCTTTAGGAAGTTTCACAAGGTCCCATGTTTTGTTTTTGTGGAGTGATTCCATCTCTTCTTGCATAGCAAACATCCACTTTTCTGAGTCTTCACAGCTAACCGCCTCAGAATAATTAGATGGTTCTTGATTCGCATCTATATCTTTAGCCATATTTAAAGCATAAGCAACTAGATCAGCCTCGGTATACTTCTTTGGAGGTTTAATTTCTCTTCTAGTTCTATTTTTTGTAATAGAGTATTGTGGTGAAGAAGCAACTCTATTCTCAATTTTTGTTCTAGCTTGAGGAGTTGACTCCGTATTAATCTGATGCTCCACCTGCTTTTGATTTTCTTTATTGGAAGAGTATTTAAGAGATAAGTTACGTAGCATAGCAGTTTCATCAAAAAAAATATCTCTGCTAATCACAACTTTTCTATCTTCAGGACACCATAACTTATACCCTTTTACACCAGCTTTATAACCAAGAAAAACGTATTTAATGGATCTCGGTTCCAATTTTCCATTATCAACATGAACATACGTAGGACACCCAAAAATCTTTAAATCAGAATAATTAGCAGGATTACTAGACTATACCTCTTGTGGAGTCTTTTTCTCAATAGCAATGGATGGAGATCGGTTGATCAAAAAACATGCAGTAGAGGCTGCTTCTGCCCAAAATGACTTCGGCAAGTTGGCATTTGACAACATACATCGAACCTTCTCCATGATCATTCTGTTCATTCGTTCTGCAACGTCGTTTTGCTGTGGAGTATGACGAACTGTCAACTGTCTCATGATCCCTTCTGACTTGCACAATCTATTAAACTCATCAGAACAGAACTCTAAGCCATTGTCTGTGTGGAGGTATTTTATTTGTTTTCCCATCTATTTTTCAATCATAATTTTTAAAGACTTAAATGCGAAAAACACATCGCTTTTTTGCTTCAGGAAGAACGCCCAAACTTTTCTGGAAAAATCATCAATAAAGGCTAGCATATAATTAGCTTCACCTCTCGAAAGCCTTCTAGATGGCCCCTACAGATCAGAATGAATATACTCCAATATTCCCTTCGTGATATGGATTCCTCTACAGAATCGAACTCTCTTTTGCTTCCCAAAAACACAGTGCTCATAGAAATTCAGTTTGCAAACTCCTTGCCCATCAACAAGTCCTCTTTTACTCAATTCTGCCATGCCATTCTCACTCATATGCCCTAGGTGCATATGCCAAAGTTTAGTAATATCATCATCTGAAAAGGAAGAGGAAGCGACAGATGCATCACCAGTAACAGTAGAACCCTGCAAAACATATAACTTGGCAATCTTTCTCTGCCCTTTCATCACAACAAGGGACCCTTTGGAAATCTTTAAAACCCCACTTTCAGCTGTGTATCTGTACCATTTTGAATCAAGAGTACTCAACGAAATTAAATTTCTTTTCAATTCTAGAACATGTCGTACGTCACTAAGTGTTCTGACAACTCCATCAAACATCTTAACTTTAATTGTTCCAACACTTGCGATTTTAAACAAAGTATTATTTCCCATCAAAACAACACCTTCAGACACTGTTTCGTAAGTTGTAAACCAATCCCGATTGGGACTCATGTGGAAGGTGCAGCCTGAATCAAGTATCCACTCCTCGCTTACTTTAGAATCATTGACAGAAGAGACTAGAAGTTCACCATCGCTGTAGTCTTCTACAACATCCGTTTCACCCAAATTTTCTGGTTGTTTTCCCTTTTGATTCACAGCCTCCCTTTTAATCTTATTTTGTAGCTTATAGCACTCAGATTTAATGTTCCTTTCTTCTTGCAAAAGTTACAAGTTTTACCTCTGTTTGAAGACTTTGATCTACCTTTAGATTTACCGCGAGGATTTTGTTCCTGTGTCCTTCCACAATCATCATAGCATTCCAATCTTGTCTCCCACGAACAATAAGACCCTCTCCCTGAGAGTCAGGTTTAACCATAAGATGCTTCATCTTATCATACGAAGTCAAAGAATCATAAATCTCATCAACTATGAGAGACTCGCGGCTATATAAAATCGTGTCTCTAAAGGTTGACTAAGACGGGGGCAACAAACAAAGTAGAATCAACCCTAGATCTTCCTTATCATACTGAACCTCCATGGCCTCCAAGTTTGAGGGAATTTCTTTAAACACTGTTAAGTGTTCGTGTATAGATGCACCTTCCTCCAAACGATGAGCATTAAGACGCTGCTTCATATGCAACTTGCTTGTTAGAGTTTTCGACATACATATTTGTTCTATCCTCTTCCATAATGCAGCGTCAGTTTTCTCTTTCATCACATCCTGTAAAATTTCATTGGACAAATGCAGATGTAATTGTGTTAATGCCTTTCGATCCTTACGCTTCTTCTCTTCATCTATTAATGTCGAAGGCATCTTATCTATCCTTAGTAGGGCATCTTCTAGATCCATCTATGCAAAAACTGCTTGTATCTTAATTTGCCACAACGTAAATCTGGTATTGTGATCCAACAACGGAATTTCATACTTCAAAGATGCCATTACCGTGATCGAGATGAACAACCCGGAAGCTCAGATACCAATTTGTGAAAATAAAATAAAATAAAATTAAAATAAAAAGCACACAGATTTAACGTGGAAACCCTTTCGGGAAAAAACCACGGGCAGAGGAGAAGAAAATTCACTATGTCGAAAAATTTGAATTCAATACAAGAGGAATAGACTATGTCTATTTATAGGCTTGTAAAGCCATATTCTAGTAGGATTGAAACACCTTATCCTAATCAATATAAAATAGATAGAGTTTAATAAGGTTTAAAAACCTTATTCTAAAATAAAATAAAAGAAGTCTAGTTCTATATGGATTTTACTTTTATTTTATTTTTATTGTATTTTATTTAAATAAGAATTGAGTCACTTAATTCTAACAAGATCTGTTAAAATCAATCTCAATTCATGTAAAATAAAATCTTATAATATTACTATAACCAAAATATTCGCTCTCCTGAACATGTATACAAAAAGTAAAATTAAAAACCAAAGCAATTCTTATGAATTGCACCAAAGTAATTCATACCAAACCAATTCTTGAATCATATATATATATATATTAAATTCAATCAACATCAATTCTAACATATGTGGAATTTAATCGAAAATTACCAAAATCAATGATAACTGAAATCACCAAAATTAAAAATTGAAAAACTTTTTCAATTCCTAAATTTTTAACATCAATCTAAAAGATTTAATATGTGTATGATCGAAAACACCAAATCTAAATATCAAATCCATAAAATTTTAAAAATGAATCAACCCAAAAATAATAGAGAATCAATTTGTTCTCAAGTATTCAACATGACGAGGTTCAGATTTCACTTATTAGAATCAGAAAATAATATCTTATATAAAACTTAATAAACTATAAATCAAGATTTGTTATGTCAAATCATCAAGAATAAATCTAAATGCGGAAGCGTACCTAAATTCATGGATTTTTTGAGATCTTCTAATCTTATAGTTTAGATCTTTCAAATTAACACAAAGTAATTTTGAGAGGGTGCTCTCTCTTTTTTAAAATGGGATATTAGAAAAGTTACGTATGTATAATTGAAGAATCATAACCCTAATATATAACTTTTACACATTAACCCTAATTTCTAATCAACCAATCATCAATTAGAAATTAATTACTAGAGTATATACACATATTTGACACATACTTTCTTTTATAACTAAAGCCCAATAAACCTTAATCAAATTAGACCACTTTTAATTTAGACTAATCTTATATGATAGTAAATAATAACATGTAATTACTATTATTATATATGTGATGTTCATATCTTTTAACATTTTTTTCAATTCAAACATTTTTTAAATATTCTTCATATCCATTTTACGATCCATGTTCGAGGTTCGTAACTACTCCTCTCGAATTAAATGATAAAGAATCTTAAAATACTATTATTCCATAAAAAGAAACTGTGCTTTCAAACAACCAACATGGTAGTTTAAGAATCCAATGATATTAGAAATGGAGGTGACACTACTCATAGCACCCAAACCAAAGCCTTATAAACACGAAATACAAAACAAGACAAGCACTGCATTTGCATCATCCACTACAGCAAAATAGGTTTTTAGCGGTGTTTTTAGCGGCGTTTTAATAGAAGACGCCACTAAAGGTTGAGATTAGCGGTGCTTCACCAAAACGCCGCAAAAGATCAAGCATTAGCGGCATTTTAAATAAAGCGCCGCTAAAAGATTCAGCAAAACGACGTCGTTTACGTTGAGTTTCCACGGAATTAGTGGCGCTTAGGGAAAAACGCCACAAAATATCAGCATTAGCGGTGTTTTAAGAAAAGTGCCGCTACAATATTAAGGTTAACGACGTCGTTTAAACTAAGGTTACATGGAATTAGCGGCGCTAAAAGGAAAACGCCGCTATATGTCGAGTAGTAGTGGGGCTGAGTCGAAAACGCCGCAAAAGCGATGAGAACGACTACGTCGTTTTGTGGTTGAGCTATACTGGCATTAGCGGCGTTTATTGAAAAACGCCGCAATATATCTGTCTTTAGCGGCGTTTGCCTCTAAAACACCGCAAATATGTTTAAGATTGCCCAAAAACATTAGCGTTTTTATATATGCTTGTTAGTGGTGTTTTGGGTTATAAACGCCGCAATTATGTCAAAATTTTAAATTTTTAATATATATTTTTTTATCAAAATAAAACAAATAACTTATAAGTACGTTATGATGTATTTGAAATTTTTTATATTTTAATCAAAATACAACAAATATTTTTAAAATTTTATTATATTTTTAACGATATCATTAATCATTTTATAATTTTAACATTATGCTAGAGAAAATAATGATACTAATTTTATCATCATCTATTTTAAACTAATATTAGATATAAAAGTATTTTGGTAATTATATTAGAAGGGCAAATTTTACGATTATATCAATCTCGACTAGACCCAAATAATATTAAAATTAGACCGCTTAAAACTCAATTTTAAAAAAAAAAACTAAAACACTACATTATTTGCCCATTTTATGGTTTAGGGTGTATAATTTAGGGTTAAAGGTTTAAGATTTACTATTTAAAGGTTTAGGGTTTATGGGTTTAAGGATTATGTTTATGGCTTATGGTTTAAGGGTTGGGGTTTAAAGGTTATGGGTTAGTGGTTAGGGGTTAAGGGTTTATAGGTTATGGGTTAATGGTTTAGGGGTTAATGCTTAGGGGTTATTATTTTATGGTTTAAGGTTTAGAGGATATAGTTTAGGGTACTTTAGTAGGGGATATAGTTTAATGGTTTAAGGTTTAGAGTATTGATTAATTAGTGTTATTATTTTGTGGTTTAAGGATTAGGAGATATAGTTTAGGGTTATGATTAATTCATACATTTTGTTGTTAAGGTTTAGGGGTTATTGTTTTGTGGTTTATGGTTAGGTGATATAGTTCAGGGTTTAAGGGATATAGTTTAGGGTACTTTAGTAGGTGATATAGTTTAATGGTTTAAGGTTTAGAGTATTGATTAATTAGTGTTATTATTTTATGGTTTAAGGATCAAGGGATATAGTTTAGGGTTATGATTAATTCATACATTTTGTGGTTAAGGCTTAGGGGTTATTGTTTTGTGGTTTATGGTTAGGGGATATAGTTTAGGGTGTAGGGGATATACTTTAGGGTTTAAGGTTATAAGGATATAGTTTAATGGTTTAAGGTTAAGAGTTTTGATTAATTAGTGTTAATAATATTAAGTATTTTGATTAATTAATAATATGATAAAAATATAAAGAGTAAATGATATTCAATTTTACTGGCATTTTATTGAAAAACGCCACAAATATCCATGGAAGCAAAACGTTGTCGTTTGATACTTTGTTATTAGTGGCGCTTTTAGTAAAAACGCCACAAAAGGCATGAATTACCGGTGCTTTTTAGAAACGCCACAAAATTATGTCAACTGAAACGTCATCGTTTTCATTTTTTTTTTAGTGGCGAACCCTATAAAACGCCACAAATATCTGTCAATAGACAGCAGACGGCGTCGTTTAGTATTTTGTTATTAGTGGCGATTTATCTCAAACGCCGCAAAAAGTTGTCATTACCGGCGTTTTTGAAGGAAACGCCACAAATATCTTTTAGGGGATTGGTGGGAAACGTCATCATTTTTGTTATTTTTATTAGCAGCATTTTCTGAAAATGCCGCAAACATTTAATTTTTTTAACTTAAACGGCGTCGTTTCTGTGAGGCCCGAAATTGCTTTACTCTCTACCAAAGTCGATTTCCCCGATTTCCCTCAAATTTCCCCCAACTTCTTCTCCCCCAATTTTTTTACCCTAGTTTCCCAACATCCGACGCATATTCTCGGTTTTAGAAGGAAACTTTTCGCCTCTTCTCTCCTCCGACGCATCTTCTCCCCTCCGCCACCGCTGGAAATTCGGTTTGTAGAGGTATTTTACTCTTAAAAGCTACGAAGTTATTAAGTTTGATTTCATTTTTTTTTAATCAATAATATTTTATGATGATGATTTTAGAAAAAATCAATAAATTAATAAGAAGTTAGATAAATTAATAAGCAATCGTTTTAGATTGAGAGTTTGACTTTGGTGCACCCACATACGTTTTCTTTTGAAAAAGGAGAAAAGGTTGCAGACGAATGTCCACAATCTTGACGGAAAGGCAACCATTTTGACCATTTAATAATAAACTAAACTTGGTTTTTCTTGACTTTGGCAAAAGATGAGACAAACCAAATTGTTTTGGTTAATATCGGCCCATTTATTTATATATTTGGTACACCCGATGAGGAGTTGTTTCGAAGTGGGTTCAGCAATAAAGAACCTTCAAACTCCATGTTTTATTGGAGATTTTAATCAAGCTGTCTCATCTGACTTTGGGATATCTCTGTTTTTGAAGCTTACAAAATCTGCAGAATCATTGATGACTTCATTCTAGAAGAGTCCAAGTCCGGGCAAGTTGTGTGTCAAACCAGAAGATTGAATTTTGAAGACGTTAAAATCATAAGCACCCATTCAAGCATTTATAGCAGAAAATTTTTTTTAAGGAGAGCTTTGAAGATTCATCATATTAACTTCTGTAAGTACTTTGAATGAAGATTGGTATTTGAAACTGCAACTTCAAGTTTCAATCGTATCTTCTCAACCAATCTTCTGTTTTTCTGATTCTTTGATGTTAATTCAACTCTTTTACTAAAGGGAGAGTGCTGAGTCTAGAATTGCTCTTTGGTTGCTTACAAGTCATTGCTTTTACAAAAGTTCTGCATACACTTTATTAGTCTTGCACTCTATGGTAGACAATTCTAGTCATCAATTTTGAGATTTAAACTCAAAATCTTGAAAACCAAGTCTTGTTATTAGGAACTTAATTTCAAGTGTTTTATTTGTGCTTTAAACTTATCTGAGTGCTTTAAACTTAATGGGTTAGTTAACATACCAAAAAAATGGGTTCCTTCCAGTTTGGTAGAAAAAAACAATGGCAGAGGTCGAGCCCAAGTGGGAAATTTGCTGTGGGAGCGGACTTCCATTGTTTCAAACATAAAATCGAGCCCAAGTGATCCATCTAGTGGGATTCCATCGGTACAAGACATTACCCAATGAGTGTTGGATTTGTTAAGTTTTTTGTCTCCTATCTTTTATATATAATTTCGTTTAAAATATATTATATTTTGAAATATTTTTAACTGGTTCCTATATTTGTATTACATTATTGGTTTTTGTATTTTAATTATATAATATTCAAAAGGGTCAATTCTATGTAAAATTTATTAATAACTTGTTTATACATTTCTTAATCCCTCAAATTCTCTAATTAACTATAGTCATTCGAGGAAACATTACGTGTAATGTAAAAACATTTGCAACAACTGCTGCATATTTTTGGGCTGAGAAGTTTATTTTGACTGAATTATATCGCAAAACTGACATGAAGTTTTACTAAGGAAATGTCATTGTCTTTCAATTTTCCATCACTTGATCTTGAACATTGACTGGATTACTCACATTATGCCTTATATCAATTTTCAATTTAGATGGTTGTAGTTTGAAGATGATCTATTTTGGTACAAATCAGCTTGGATTTTCTTGACATTTAATTTTAAACTTTTTCGAGGTCATTCTTCTCAGATCTGCTTTCGAGACTCAAGTAAGTTTTTTACTTAATTACTTTTACATTTATGTTTTGTGTATTGAATCTAATTTGATAAAGCAATGCATTCCAGGGAGCAATTGAAAAAATGATCAGCCATTCAGATTGATAATTTTTGTATCAGTTTGTTAGCATCCTTATCAAGTATCAAATGCCTATCTGTTACTTCTTGTACCCTACAGGTTGGTTATATAATTCCTTCTTATTTGGGTTATTCTGTCAAGAATTACTTAGAAACTGTTCTATTTTACAATATTAACTAATGTACTAAACTTCATGATACCGAGTACCTGTTACCAAATTAATATATCATAGTATTTGAATTAATTTTCTACAAAAATATTTTTTTGACTGCTTTTAACCAAAACCTAATTTATTTCTACCCTATTTTTGTACTATGACGATTTTTAATAAATTTAATTATTACTATAATAATTATATGAAGTAATATATATGAAGTAAAATTATATTGTATACTAAATATGGTACATATACTTTAATTCCTTGTGTTTTGGCTTTTAGGATAGAGTTCCATGTGTCTGTATTAGTGAATTAATGTTGTATGTATTTCAGTTACTTCTTCCTGCTCCTCTTGCAACTATTGGTTCAACTGAAGCTGCCATTTAATCTTCGAATTAAAATTTGGTACTAATATAGATAAAGTTTTTATATTTGCTTAAACTGAAATATATTTGGTGCTACTCTTATAATCTTACATCAGTTCTAGGTACTATCGAGCACCTGAATTAATATTTGGTGCAACTAAATACACCACAGCCATTAACATCTGTTCTAGGTACAGGTTTCGTTGCTAAATTTTTTTCCTTATTTCTATGCATTTTCACTTTAAATTACTTAACAAATATTACTTTTTTGAATCCAGCCTCTGTTTGCTGGTGAGAGTGGAGTAGACTAGGTTGTTGAAATTATTAAGGTACATTTTATTTTAAAATTCTTGTAGACACTCAATTTTGCCCGGGCCCAGAAATAATTTCAAAAAAAAAAACAAAGTCCAAGTCCAGTACAAAATTACAAACATATAATTTGGCCTAATCGAAATAGCCAATTACTTGAAAAGATTTAAGGTCCATCTACAAGCTTGACTTATATGGAAATATAATCTTCAATGATATGCAATCTTAGATATGATACAATCTTAGATATGATTGCAATCTTAGATATGATATGCAATCTTAGATATGATACAATCTTAGATATGATTGCAATCTTAGATATGATATGCAATCTTAGAAGATATGATTTTGTAATCTTAGAGATTTAATTTGTAGATATCTTTTAATCTTAACCGTTGATGTAATTGATCTGTACCGTTGGATTTGAGGAGGTTCAACTATAAATAGAGGCCTCTCCCTTCATTGTAAATCACTTGAGTTTTGGGAAGCAATAAGAATTCTTGAGAGCATTCACTCAAATTTCTCTCCCTCTTGCGTTCTTACTCTCGTGGTTTGTTCTTATTTTATTCTTCGTCTATCTTAGTTTTTCAACCCTTTTATATTTTAATTTCTTCATTTTTCAAATATGTATATTTATTCCTATCTTTTATACATTTGATTATGTATTTTATATATTATAATATTTAACCTTTTTATATAGTTTATTTTCAAATATATATTTTCTATGCATGTATGTATATTATATCATCATTTCATGTATTTTGAACTATTGCATTATATTTTTATAATTTGTAAATGTTCTATTTATTCATTTTTTTAGTGTATGTCATTTATCTTATTTGTGCATAGTTTCATTTTTTTATATGCTATGTTTAATTATTTCTTTTATGTGCTATTTTATGATATATATATTGTTGTATAATTTTTGCATGTATTATGTTTTTCTTTTAGTTTACTCATGTTTTAATTTGTTTATTATCTTATATTTACCCTAGTATTTTTTTTCCATTAAACGTATGTTGATGTTATTTAGTTTTGTCTTAATGATATTATTTATGTTTGTATGGAAATGTTAGAATATTTTGTACATCTATGCTTCATGATGCATTAATATGTCATCCTAAAACGTCATTTAAAATAATATTCCAAGGTTTTTTTAAAAAATAAAAATAAAAGGCAATGCTTGATGTTTGGAAACTTCGAGAAAGGTAGTGCCCTAACTTACTGGGTTGTGACTTTTCTCGTTGAATTCGAATAGTCAAGCACCCTTCTAAGTGATTTTGAGTTTTCAAAACTTAAACAATTATTTCGAGATTTCAAAACATAATGTCCTAACTTACTGGATATGGCGTTTTGTTGTTTCGAGATAGAAATTTTTGAAAGACGAGCTTAGTTTCGAAGGTTTTAAAATGTTGCATCCTAACTTACTGGATGTGATGTTTTGACTCGTTTAAAATAAGTGAGCCTTAATTTTCAAAATTGAGACATTCTAATTAAAAGAGGTTTGCATCTTAAAACTTTCAAATTTCCGACATTAAAGACACTTGATAATCAATTAGGTACCAATTTTTGGGCATTACGAGGGTGCTAACCCTTCCTCGTACGTAACCGACTCCCGAATCCGTTTTCTTGACTTTCGTAGACCAAAATTAATGTTTTAAAACAAAACATTTTATAAGGTGATCCAATCACACCTAAAAAGATTGGTGGCGACTCCCGTTTTCGTTTTTCTTAAAGTCGATTCCCATTTTCCAAAACTCGATTTAAAAATGGTTTCGACAATTCTAATCAATAATAGTTTTATCATGATGATTTTGAAAAAATTAATATTTTGGGGTTGCGATTTTGTAAAGATTTAATTGTTGGTTCTATTTGGAGCAGAACTATATTGTTTCCAAATTAATTTTAAATTTTTGGCTTTTGAAAGTATTTTTAAATTAGTTACACTATAATAAGTTTTAAATTTGATATGTTTTCTTTTTAATTGAATTGAATAATTTCACTCAATTTTATTCGATACGACTCAAATTTCATTTTGCTTAACTCGATAAAATTTTAAATTGAGTAAAATACTAAAAATAAAGACATATGTTAATTTTTAAAATTACTTGTGAAAAAACATTCCGTCAATATATCAAATATTAACTCTATTATGATTCAAATTTATCTTTTATTTTCTCAATTTTTCTCTGAGCACTACTCCAAATTCAATAGTTGCTTTTACGCCCTCTCAACAAGTGAAAATTATTTTAATGATAGCTATAGTTTTATAAAATTAATCATACAAAATCTTATTAAAATATTTTCATCACAAAATTCAATCAAATCCTAAACAATTTATAAAAAATAAAATATATGGAAATTTCAACATCATAAAGCAGCCATTCAAATTGACAAATTGAAAAATTGGGATGACACTTAGCCCACGTTTAAGTGTAAAAGCCAAAATAAAAGTTATATTGTATTGAATCTCTAGTAACAAGAATTGTATAAATTTTAAAGTTTATATGTTATTTGATTTTTTATTTGATTTTAATTACTTGTAAGGTTAGAAAATAGGTTGAATGTGAATATGTGTATAATAATAATTTTATATTTTTAAAACTTAATAATGTGACGAAATTTTATTGGTGCTTAAAATTTTTTAAAATCATCATAATGGAAGTTATTCTCATATTTTATTATTTACTTGAAAATAGAAATAGCAAACAGAGTGAGGATCACCTCGACCCCGGCCCTGGCCAAATATACTCCTAACATACTCAACTTGATCCACTCAATTTAAAATTAAATATTAATTTATTATGTCACATTTATTTTATTTTATTTTATCAAAATAGAGCCATAGTTTTTTTCCGCAAAAATCGCATTAATTTGATGCAAATCTAATACTTAGCCCACGTTTAAGTGTAAAAGCCAAAACATGAAAGAATTTTCATGTTCCTTCTTGGATTTTGACCACCAAATTTTTTTCTCAAGACTTTCTTTTTACTTTCAACAATCTCTTTTAGTAAAATATCATTCTTCTTCCTTTTGGTGGTTTCTCCCATACTTTCAATTTTACTTTTCATTTAGTGTATTTAAAAATAAAGCTTTTCAAATTTGATGGGAATTCCAAAAATTTTATTTAAATTTGACCATGTTGTTGTTTAGGAAATTATAAGTTTTTTAAAGAAGGAAATTATGTATTAAATATTTCTAATTCAAAATTAATATATTTTTTCAAGTTCACCAAAGAACTCACATAATTTACATAATTTACATATACATAACTTACATAATTTAAAGTTCAAATTTCATAATGACATAATTTACTTAACTTACATAAGACATGACTTACATAATTTAAAGATCAAATTTCATAACTTATATGATACATAACTTACATAATTTAAAGACCAAATTCCATAAGTTACATAATTTACATAACTTACATAATAATTTAAAGTTCAAATTTCATAACTTACATAATACATAACTTGCATAATACATAACTTACATAATTTAAAGATCAAAATTCATGATTTACATAACTTACATAATACATGACTTACATAACTTAATTATACTTATAAATAAACAACTTATCCGTGTAATTTATTATCAACTTTAGACTTCAAGAACAACGATATGGATAGGAGTTGGATGAATTTGTCAAGGGTAAGTAACGGCTATCAAAATAGAGTTCAAACTTTTCTAAATTTTGCATTTCAAAATGCAAGCCAAGAGAATATGATTCTTTGCCCGTGTAAGAGGTGTGGCAACATCAATTGGAATTTTCGTGAAGTTGTCTACGAACATCTAATTGTTGATGGCTTTATTCGGGGGTATAAAAAATAGATTTTCCATGGAGAGTGTACATCTAATGGAACTTCTTCAACAATTAATCCGACTTATCCTGATACTACTTACCCTCAGTATGTTAGAGAACATGACATGGAAGGTATGTTGTGGGATACATTTAATATGCACAGTCATGGTGAGCAATTGTTTCCACCTAACTTTATTGCATTCGACGATTGTAATATTGGTGGAAATGTTTTTTGCGAAACGGGAACAAGTGCACCTGATGAGGAGCCAAATGAAGAAGCAGCGAAATTCTACAATTTACTTAACGAAATGAACGAAGAACTTTATGAGGGATCAAAATATTCAAAATTGTCTTTTTGTATTCGTCTATTTCACTTAAAATGTTTGGGAGGGTGGACCGGAAACTCTTTTACAATGCTGCTAAAGTTTCTGAGAGAGATGTTTCCGTTTGCAAAAATCCCCCAGTCTTGTCAAGATATGAAGAGACTAATAAAAGATTTGGGCCTTGGGTACGATAAAATTCATAGTTGCCTAAATGACTGCATGTTGTACTGGGGTGATCAGAAGAACCATCAGTCTTGTCATGTTTGCGGTAAGTCTCATTGGATGAACGGGAATACAGAAGATGTGAATGGGGATGAAGGTGGGACACATTTAAGAAAGAAACCAGTCAAGGTTATGCGATATTTTCCCCTAATACCAAGACTTCAAAGGCTTTTCATGTCGTCAAAGACGACCGATTCTATGAGGTGGCATAATGATCAACGAACCGATGATGGATTCTTAAGGCATCCTGCTGATTCTCTAGCTTGGAAATCGTTTGACAGTAAATTTTCAAGCTTTGCAAGCGATCCTCGGAATGTGAGGCTTGGGCTAGCAACTGATGGTTTTAATCCTTTTAAAATCATAAGTACTTCATACAGTACTTGGCCTGTAGTGCTTGTTTCTTACAATTTGCCTCCATGGATTTGCATGAAGCAATCTTCATTTATTTTATCAATGATTATCCCTGGAGAGAAAGGTCCCAGAAATGATATTGACATCTATTTGAAACCACTTATTGAAGAGCTAAAAAAATTATGGTCGGGTGTTGAAACATATGATGTATTAAGAAAGGAGAACTTTAATTTACGTGCAGCTTTATTGTGGACAATTAATGATTTCCCAGCTTATGCTAATTTATCGGGTTGGAGTACTAAAGGACGTTATGCCTATCCTTGTTGTGCTGCGCAAACTTGTTCAAAGTGGTTGTATAATGGGAAGAAGTTCTCTTACATAGGCTATCGTCGATGGTTAGATGGAAATCATAAATTTAGATTTCAGAGGACTGTATTTGACGGTACTGAAGAGTACAGAGGAGCTCCTAAGCAGACCATTGGATCTGAAATCTTGTTTATGTTAAAAGATATCAACTTTAGTTACGGGAAGATAAATCAACCACCTATCACGCAAACAAGGAGAAGATCGAGGGATGAATCTGATGATGACTCTGACGAAGAGGATAATTCTAATGAGGCGGACTTGTGGAAAAAAAGGAGTATTTTTTTTTAGTTGCCTTATTGGGAGCACAACATTTTACGCCACAATCTTGATGTCATGCATATTGAGAAGAATGTCTGCGAGAACATAATTGGGACAATTTTAAATGTCGATGGAAAATCAAAAGACAATCTTCAGAGTAGACTTGATTTAGTTGACATGAGAATTCGGCGTGAACTTTATACTAAAGTACTTCCAAATGGGAAATGTCTGTTACGGCGTGATCTTCATACTGAAGTACTTCCGAATGGGAAATGTCTGTTACCGCCTTCTATTTTTCAATGTCAAAGAAAGAGAAAGAGGTGTTTTGCATGGTGTTGAAGGACATAAAGGTCCCAGATGCATATGCGTCAAATATATCTCGATGTGTGAGTCTTAAAGATCGAAGATTATATTCATTAAAATCACATGATTACCACATCTTGATGCAAGATTTACTCCTAGTTGCTTTATGGTGTTGCATGTCAAAAAATGTAACGTCCTGTATAATTGAACTATCCAATATAATGAAAGCTATTTGTGGCAAAGTTTTGGATGTTGAAGAACTTAAGAAAGTACAGGATCGAGCTGCTTTGACTTTATACAATTTGGAGAAGATCTTTCCACCTTCCTTCTTCACTATTATGGTGCACTTGGTAATCCATCTCCCTCACGAAGCAATACTTGGTGGACCAGTGTTTTATCGATGGATGTATCCTATAGAAAGGTGTTAATTTATTTCTCAAGTATTTATTCATTCGACTCTATACATTTAGTTACAACTTTTGATAAATATTGTATATCGTGTTTAGGTTCCTACGCAAATTGAAATCTTATTTTCGCAATAAGCGTTATCCAGAAGGATCAATTGCTGAAGGCTACTTGGCAAAGAAGTGCTTGACCTTCTGTTCTAGATATTTAGAAGATGTTCAAACACGATTAAATAGACCAACTAGAAATGTTGGGCTCAATGATCATAACTTTGCCGAAACTTATTTATTCCAAAGTTACGGAGAATCAATCGGCAAAGTTGAAATTGCAGAATTAGATGATATATCGTGGATACAAGTACATCGATACGTACTTTTTCACCACGATTTAGTTGAACTGTTACGCAAATAAGTTCTAAAATTTCCTCACATATTCGTCGTTTTGATTTGTTTATCTTCTAACCAATTAAACTTGTTTTTAACATAGTGAGTACTAACAAATTTTGAGATCTCGTGCACGTTCTCGAAGATTACAACATCGAGAGATTAATAAGTTATTCACAGAATCTTTTCATGAATGGTTAAGCCAAACGGTATGTAACTAAAGTTAATAAGTTACATATATTCGCAAAATTTAGTTAATCAAATAAGAATGTTTTTACATAATACATTTATAATTATTCAATTTACTTTCGATTCAATAGGTTTGGAGGGAAGGACGTCAATGACGGTTAAATGGCTTTCCCAAGGTCCCACCGAGTAGTAAAAGATATAGTGCCTTCCTTATCAATGGATACTGATTTCATACAAAGTATCGCGAGAGAATGAGGAGAACTCAAAATTGTGGAGTTGTTGTTAATTCTTCAATTACAAGTTATGCTAGTGCTAGGGATAGTAATCCGGTTGAGGGTAATGTGGAGTATTACGGACTTTTTATCGACATTATTGAGTTGGATTACTATGGCAGATGGAAAGTTGTCTTATTTCGGTGTGATTGGGCTGATGTTAATACTACTCGAGGAATTAAAAAAGATCAATTTGGTTTTACAATGGTGAATTTCTCTCGCTTGATTCACACTGGATAACAATTGATGGACGAGCCACATGTATTTTTCTCTCAAGTGAAACAAGTTTTTTATTCGAAAGATCCAACTGATGAGGGTTAGTATGTTGTACTCCGGAACACCCCTAGAGACTTGTTTGACATGGGTAATGGAAATAGAGATGACATCGTCAAAAGATTAGAAACATTACCTTTTCCAGAACAAAACTTAGATGAAAATATCCCTAGTACTAGTACACAACATCAATGGGTTCGACATGATGTGGATGAAGATATTTACGAATAATGATGTAGTAAGATTTTACGATTTTTTAATTATATGTAATATTATAATTTTAATCTTGGTCAAGTTATATAATTTAACTATTTTATATGTACTATTATTGTTGTAATTTGTTACTAAAACTTTAACTATTTTATGTGTATTGCAGGAAAAATACGTAGAAGAAGATTACGAGATTTAAGTATTGTCTAGAATACTCTAAATTCGGAAGAAGGAAATAGTGAACAGCAGACAGTTGTTGGATCTTCGAATGTGCCGGAGACACTTGACGACCCTGAAGAATTTCAAAGTAATGTTAAGTTCATTTTACATGTATTGACTTTTATTATTGATTTATTTGTCAATTTTAATATAATAATAGTATATCATTTTTCAGCTGAAAGTGGTGGGACTTGCAGAGTTCGAGGACGTACGCTGCTTAGAGATTTATACGACTTAGATCCTGTCGAGTGTGTCAAAGTAAGTAGAAATACCCATGGTCAGCCTGTTGGATCTGAAGCTCGACTTTTAGCAGGCTATTTGGGCATTTTAGCACGAAATGCCAATATGTTGCCCATCAACTATGAATCATGGCATCACATGCCTGATAGCAACAAAAATCAGGCTCTCGCTAATATTAAGGTAACAAAATGTGAATGTAATTTATAATACTTTAGTTTAAGTTTCATTTATATTTACATTCTAAACTTGTGTTTTTTTAGGAGAGATTTGCTTTTGAAGTCTCCGATGATTATATCAAGAAGGCATTGGGTAAAAAATGGAGAGACAATAAAAGCACTTTAAAAAAACAAGATTTTAAGAAAGACATAAGCCTCGAGGAAAAATTAAAAATGTCCCGCCGAGAATGCTAAGGTACCAATGGGAAGATGCGGTTCGATTCTAAAATTCAAAGAAAGGAGAGGTATTGTAACGCCCCAATTTTCGGGAATTCTGGGAGTGTTGGAAAAATTTCATGCTTTGATTTTGTCATTTGTGAGTGAAATTATGAAATAGGACCTATGTGAAAATGTTTGAAAATGCTATAGGCTAATTTGTACTGGTCAAATAAATAGTAGTGCAAAATAGGAGGATTTGTATGTCAAACCTCCCATTTTACAAGAAGTGGCCAGCCATCATGTTGTTGAAGACAATATGTGCACTTGATCTCCGTAATTTATGGTACAAATTGATAAAAAATTGATAATGGGTTAGGTAAATGTTCCATGATGGGCATGACAAGCATTATGGGCATTTTTTTTTATTGACATTATGGCATAGGTATGGCACAAATAATATAGGTTATTTTGTGTCATAAAATGTTGGGTAATAAAATAACAAAAGGATGAAAAGAACAAAGTTTTGTCCATCTTTGTTCATCATAGCCGAAAGTTAGAGAAGAGAAATGAGAGGAGAAAGCTCTTGAGTATTCGGTCACTAGGAAGAAGAAAATTGAAGGTAAGTTCATGGTAGTTTGCTTCTATCTTGATGTTCATGAGTTCTTCTTAATTCTACCTTAACTCTTGAAGCATATTTTGGTTTTTAGTTATGTTGTGAGCATTTAGTCGTGAATTAAAATGAAGGAAATGGTTGTTGTTTCATGTTCTTTTGATGAAAAATGGAAGATAGGTGAAGTTGAGCCAAACAAATGAGCATGCATGTGCCTTAGATGCTAAAGGCAAAAATCGGCTAACATGTTGTGCTTTAAAATGATGAAATGGAGATTATACTTAAGTAACATCATAGATATGTGATGATTGATTGGTGATATACATGTTTAAATAACATGCATGCAAGGTATGTGTGAAAGAGTGATTTGGTAATAAATCTGCTTGGGACAGCAGCAGTAACGTGAATTTGGAAAATCACCATAAATTGTGGGAGATGAATTAGAAGCTGAATAAATTATGTAATTAAAAATTATTGAGTCTAGTTTCAAATGAAATAAACAATAACATATTTTGAATTCTGTACAATGAGAAATTTGATTCGTAATGAAGAGTGGTCAGATTAGTCAAACAGTGAAACATGAGAAACTTTGAGAAAAATCTGGTATTGATTGGCTAAACCAAAAATTCTGAAAATTTTATGGATAGAAGATATATGAGTCTATTTTCAGGGAAAATTAACGGCACTTGATTTGGAGTTTCGCAGCTCCAGTTATAAATGATTTAGTGACTGTTGCTCAGGAAGACAGCTTGCAGTAAAATTATGATTATGTGGTAAACATTGACAAAAATTTGTTAATGAGTTTCTTATTGATTTCTTATAAGCTTACTCTGATTTGTAGGTGTGGTTGGCCGAATATTGTAAGGGGTTAATACGTAGTTCGTATTTGAATAGTTAGATTAACGTGTTAGTAATCCAATTGTAGGCGGTTCGTGTGTGGATCTCACAAGATATCGTCAGCAAATGTGTGTAACTAACACCCTCTTATAGACTAGATCGGCACAAGCGAAAAGTCAAATGCCGAAAAGCCGGTATTTTGAGATCTTGCGAGTGTGTGAATGCTCATGAGATTAATAGTTTGATGTATATGGTAAATTAAAGTGATAAGACTGCAGAGTGCGCGATTCTGTGCATTTCGATATTTTTGGGCTTAATGGGCCAAAAACGCGATAATGGGCCAACGGGCCCAAATTGGTAAGAAAACGCGGTAAGTGTTTCTGATCGTACGTAAATGACTATATTATGTATGAAAACCTTAAGAATAGTTAAATTACTTGAATACCCCTATGTATGCAAAATTACCATTATACCCCTAGGTTACTTTTGACTGAAAAGCATGACGATCTGATTCTGTATGATGTATGCCATGATTATATATCTGTTGCATGGGGACTTGGGTTATACTATGGAGGAAGCGTCATGGTGGCTATGCCACAATTATCTGATCTGGTGGCTCTGCCACATATATCTGTTCTGGTGGCTCTGCCACAATATCTATATCTGGTGACTTCGTCACAATATCTGGCAGTCTCGCTGCGATTTTTGTGGTGTGTAGCGGTTGGGTGGGTCGAGTAGTCTCCCCACATGGTGTAAGGCTGGTACGGGGGTGTTATGGATGAATTTGGGTTGGGTTTCTGCATAAACATGTAATATCTGTTCTGTTCTGTTATGGGCTTATAGGCTTTATTCTGAATTCTATTTTGGGCTAAGGCCAACTTATTTTATTTCTGTGGTTTGAGCTGATATAGGCTATGGTTGGGTTAATTTACACACTGAGTTTCCCCAAACTCACCCTTTTATTTTCATCCATGCGTAATCCCCAACCATAGTGGGCTTGAAGTCGTGAGGGAATTGAGTGGCCACCCGCTCGAAAGTTTGATTTTCTTCCGTGAACTGGACATCCTTTTATTTACGTTTGAAGTTTTGGGTTTTAAATGCAATAAGGCGGTTAATTATTTTTGATGGTTTTAATATGTATTACTAATATAGGTATTACTTATTTTAACTGTTGAAATTGGATAGCTTTAGGGCGCGTTTTCAAAAACAACAATTGATTTCAAAATAACACGACAACAAGCAAAGCTTCCGTAATGAAAGTATTTTCCAAAAGTAATCACTTTTCCTAAAATGACTTAATCAAATCGGTTTCTAGAAATATCCATGACGTTAAGGTGTGGCAATGGCGGTATGCATGTCTAGGATTGGATCCAAGAGAGCTTGGTACTTAGCAATCCGATGGACTCATCACCTCATTTCGGTTTCCTACCGTGTACACTTCCATTCACTTTAACCTATAATGAAATTATCTTTAAAACACTAAGTAAGTTTTTCGGATCAACAATATAAAATGTTTTGAACGCTTCGATGTGGCATGTCGGATCCGGTCATAACGTCTGGGCCGGGTTTGGGGTGTTACAAGTATTGCGTATTTCCAAACTCTTATATATAGTGTTTATTATATACGTAATAATAATTTCATTATGTAGGACCGTGAGCGAGTTGGAACAAGCGTGAGTAAAAACAAAATTCACGCATTACCAGTGGTCGAGAATTTTTGCTTCAGAATGAGGCCGAGGTATTATGAATTTATTAGTTCTTTCAAATATTAATAACTTTCTACTATTAAATAATATTTTTACTACTATATTGTAGGAAGTCAAATCTGACAAAAGTTGGACGCCTTGACTTTTTGAAATTACGATAGGAAGAAAGATGGATCTCCTATGACATCCAAGTGGAGAAATTATGGTATATTTACTTAATAATTTTTTATTTATTCTAAATATTTATAATCTTTAATTATAATTGTTTAATTCAATTCATCATTAGTAGTTTTAAATAATGTTAAGTTATGTTGCATTCATTTTTATTATATATTTCGTTTCTAACTGTTTAATTGTTTTTTTAGGAGAAACTAAAAGAGAAGAGGCACGAGCGAGGGAGTCAGAGGCAGCAGCGATGGCAGCAGAGCAGAGCAAAAAGTACGATGACCTCCAGCTACAGCTTCAACAGATGATGCAGATGTTTCAGCAATCGCAAAAGCCGCCATCTTAGACATTAGTTTTCTCATTGTAAGAATGTTTTTAATTTTGTCACGTTTAACATTATTGTAAGAATATTTTAAATTATACTTTATTTATTAATTATATCATATATCTTTCGTTAAATTTGAAGTATCATTTAGAATTAATGTTTTTGGTTGTATTTTTTATGCTAAATTTACTGTTTTTGGCTGCATTTTATACTATATTTGTTGTATTTGGTTGGATTTTAATGCAGGAAGGGCTGGATATTGGTGAAAAAAATATATTGCAAATCTGTCAAAATTAGCGGCGTTTGTGGGAAAAGCAGCCATGACTTTTAGCGGCATTTTTTTTAAATAAACGCCACAAAAATTTGTGGCATTACCTATAGCGGCGTTTTTTGCGGCGTTTTAAAAAGCGCCGCAAAAAGTTTTAGTGGCGCTTAAAAACACCGCTAAAGGCTAAAAAAAGCGCCGCTAAAATTCTATTTTCTTGTAGTGATCCCCACTTAACAATAAAACAATTGACGGTCAATGAATCGAATCCCTTCCGACCAAACCAAATAAATCAATAAATAAAGACAAAAGCATAAGAGAGATCCACCCAAACAGACCTCCTTTATTATTATTATCATTATTATTATTCTTATTATTATTATTTTCCTGTGATTCTATGAACAAAGCAAAGTGGATTCTGTGGTTGTTTCGGGTTTAATGGATAAGGGGAATCTAAACTAGAGTGAGAGTTAGAGTTAAGAGTTAGTGCCTTATTGGACTTTTACACATTTATTGGAAAATAATGCATTTCTTTTGCTTTATTTGTAGTGTAATGGAGTGGAGTTCATATTATTACAAGTTTTTAAATTTTATTGGGTTTCATTTTTTAAATTTTAAGAATTTGTTTATACAAATTGCTTAAAATTTTACTTATGGTCTTTCTCCAACACTTCAATAGAAAGATAAAATACATTTTAGGGTGTTCAAACCCACGTCCTTTTGCATAGATAATAATGTCAAACCAACCAAATTAAAACTCAATTGACCAAAACTTTAAGAATTATTTGAACACATTCAATTAAGTTTATGCATATATTTATGTTTTAATTTTATTTGGATCACAGTTGGATATTTAAAAGGTTCGTCTAAACTAAAATTTTGTTTAATTCGATGATATGTTTCATTGATCATGTTGGTGATAAAATATTTACAAATTTTATATTCATATTTATATTTTTAATTAAATTTAAATTAAAATATATATGTATTATTTAAATCGAATTTTGATGAAATCGGTTTGAGGTAAAAAGTTCATTACCCAAGGTTGCTGATGAAAATATCTAAGCTTATTCACCTCGTGAAAATTAAGTTTTGAGTCTCGTACCTAATTTCAAATTCAATTACAAAAGTTTTGTAAGTTCTGAGTCTTGTATTTAATTTCAAACTCAATTACAAAAGTAAGTTTTGAGTCGCCAACCTAATTTCAAACTCAATTACTTATTCTCGAACTTGTGTTAAATTAAAAATTATCATAGATAAAATATATATTAAAAATATCAAATTCAAATAAAAATCAAATAACTTATAACCACATGTATCTATATAATCTATACTATAAATAGAGTGGCTCGTTGAGTTGGTATCACGAGTTACTCTTACTTTAAAAAGTAATTAATATTATTATAAGAATATTTTTCATACTTTTATATAACCTTCAAATAAAACAACTTAAAACATTATTTAAGAATTGAACACAAGACCAAATTCATATAAAAAACTTTTACCACTCCACTAATAATCATTTTTATATATTTTTATAAATATATATTTTTAATATAAAATATTTTTGTTCACTCACATCATGGGTGTGATAAAATCTATTATTATTTAAGTATTTCGTTGAGTTGGTATCACCCTTAACCGGATCATTAACTCAATTATGAAATTACGAAATATCTTTTAATTAATTATAATTAATATTATTACGATGACACTTTTATCTTTTCATAATTTTATATTATCTTTAAATAAAAACTAAAACTTACAAATTCAATAATTGAACACATTTTCAATAGTAACTATATTCATTATTGAATAAATTTTATTTTCTTTCACCCATACCGTGGGGTGACAATTTAAATTTAATAACATAAATATGATAATATCTTATTTTATAATTTTATCATGAATATTAATGGAATTGAAAAAATATTATATTATACTTTTATTAAAATCTATAAATAATATAATCAAAATACAAATACAATAAAAGAAAATCAAACTAGTATAATAATTTATACTAAAACCTAATAACCAAACTAAAATCCATATATACTACCAGCATATAGTCTCACATATATAATTACTCAAGACCAATAACCTCCGTGGCAAGCCTTTGACCACGTCTTTGCATTTTCTTGTCTATAAGAAGGTCGTATCTCATTCAGAAGTGTGTCAACCAAAGAGCGAGTAAATACTCGAGAAGAGAGAGAGAAGATTATGGGAGGCCAAACGCCATACGCAGCGTTGAGGAATATGTTTAACAAAGTGAAACCATACCTGTCAATGGTGTCTCTGCAGTTTGGATATGCAGGGATGTTCATAATCTCCATGGTTTCTTTGAAGCATGGCATGAGCAATTTCATCCTTGCTACCTATCGTCATCTTGCTGCCATCATTATCATTGCACCCTTTGCTTTTCTTCTTGAAAGGTTCCCCCTTCTTCTCCCTCTTATTTTCTTAGATCACACATTGTGTTTACAATTTAGTATATATTATCCTCTTTGAGTATTCACCGCTCCCTAAAGGCTTTATTATCAGAAAAACTCCTATATGTAGAGGTCCTGTTGGTTTAATTGTTTAGGAACAATTGAGTTTCCTGCCAATATCACTAGATTGTGAGAATGGCGCGATGTGATGTTGTCCAGTAAAATGAGAATACCCTTTCACTCATCTCACACCACATTCTTAATATTAATTTCTTAAACCTCTAAACTTAGTTATCACTGCTTTACATACTTCTTTCTGCAGGAAAATAAGGCCAAAGATGACCCTCCCTATCTTCCTCATGATTGTCATTCTTGGTTTCCTCGAGTAATTCTCTAAAACTCTCTTCTTTCTTTGTATCTCTATATGTATCCAAACTGCTTCTACATATGTAAATACCTGTATACACACATATACACATATATATGGTTTCTGATCATGAAACTTATTGATCTCCGACTCGAAAAGGCTTTACACATGCATGCAAAGATGATGATTTTTCTTCGTTTAGCATATATTTATATACGATTCAATGGAAAAGAAAATGGTATATTGTCAACTGCAAACCAATAATGCAAAGGTGTAACCGATGTTGTTGATTTGATGAAACAGGCCAGTGCTTGACCAGAATTTATACTTCTTGGGAATGAAGTACACATCAGCTATTCGTATAACTGATAAGTTAGTTAGTCAGTTATAGTTGTTAAGGCAGTTAGCTATTAGCTGTTATTTGCTCCTGCTCACTATTAAAGGAGAGATGTATTCAGCAGTCAAGATATGAAAAGAAGTTATATTCTTCTTGATCATAATCCTCTTTTTGTTCTTCTTTACTATAATCTAACATGGTATCAGAAGTCCATTGATTCCTGGTGTTTTTGTTTCCTCATGTCTCATCCCTCTAGCCCGTCAGCTGCACACTCCGCTACTCCAGCAATGTCTTCTTCTCTTGTTGATAGAGGTGTTGATAGTAGGTTCTTTTCTACCAAGAAAATAAGTGTTATTCTTGATGACACTAATTTCTTGTTATGGCGTCAGCAAGTTCTTTTGGCGATCAAGACTTGCAAACTTCAGCAGTTCTTGGATACATGCACAGTTGCACCTCCTTCCCTCCTTCCGGATGCTAATGGTGTTCTTCATGAGAATCCTGAGTTTGTTAAGTTTGAACAGCAAGATAGTGCACTTGCTTCATGGCTTCTGTCTTCCGTCAGCCAAGCTGTTCTTCCTCACCTTATTGGTATGGATACTTCTGCTCAAATATGGAATACTATTGTAAGTCTGTATGGCAGTAAAACTACTTCTAGGTTAATGTTTTATAAACGTGCCCTTCATTCTCAGCGTAAGGGTAATTTGTCTATGAAAGATTTTTTGATAAAGATTAAGGGGTACTGCGATAACCTTGCTAGTTGTGGAGAGGCCATTAGTGATCATGAGCACGTCACTGCTATTCTCAATGGCTTACCATCTGAATATAAGTCAGTAATCACAATAATAACTGCCAGTCTAGTTCCGTACAATGCGCAGGGTGTAACTACTATGCTACTTGATGCTGAAGCTCTTCAGCAGATACTCTTGACTGACGTTCCTAGCTCAGCCAATGTTGTGACTCATCAAGCTACTGATTCCACTACGTCTTCACTAGCTATCGTCCTCCCTCCAATACTCGAGGTCGTGGGCGTGGTCACTCGTCTGGCTCGCAGTTTCAGTGTCAGTTATGTGGCAAGCAGGGTCATCTTGTAGACCGCTGCTACTATCGTTTTGATGCATCATACAAGAGTGCAAGTTATAAACCTCCTCCACCACAGGCAAATGTTTGCATGTATGGTCCTGGATCTCCTATGGTGCCTTGGTCTCATTCGTCCCCTGTGACACCTTCAAGTGCTCCATCTGTCCCTTCATCCGGTTGGTATTTTTTACCTGCTCCAGCACCTACTTGGTATAATCCGTTTCTAGTCAATGCTCCACAGCCTGTCAGTACGACTACTTCGATGCCTACCTCTCAAGCTCTCATGGCTACTCTAGAAGTTGTCAGTGATAATGCTTGGTATCCGGCTTCTGGGGCTACTCATCATCTTACTCACTCTTCGTCTTCACTGGGTGAAAGCACTTTCTACAACAACCCAAGTAAGGTGTATGTTGGCAATGGTGCTGCTCTGCCTGTTTTATCTGCTGGTCAGTCTTCTCTACTTACTCGTACGAGACCATTATACATGAGATCTTTACTGTTTGTACCTAGTATAACAAAGAATTTGTTATCTGTGTCCAAGTTCACAAAAGACAATCAGGTGATCTTTGAATTCCTTCCTACACAGTGTTGGGTACTTGATCTCAACACCAGGGAGGTGCTTCTTCAAGGCTCCGTTCATCATGGTCTCTACAGGTTGCACTTACATGGCTCACCTCAAGTGGATTGCCCTCCGCCCCAGCTCAGTGTTTTACAACAAGTTCGATAGTTCCTATAAATGTCTGGCATGCTAGGTTAGGACATCCTTGCAAAACTGTACTTGCAAAGGCTCTAGCTAGTTGTAATGTACCTCTGGGTTCAACTAATGAATTGTCTCATTGTATTGCCTGTCATTTGGGTAAAGAACATAAATTTCCATTTCTGAAATCGTCTACACAGTATACTACTCCCCTTCAATTAGTTGTTGCGAATGTTTGGGGACCAGCACCAGTCCCTTTTAATGGTTTTTACTATTACGTTGCCTTTACTGATGCATATACACGTTATACTTGGGTTTATTTTTTGAAGAAGGAATCTGAGGTGCTCACTGCTTTCACTCAATTTCATAGACAAGTTGAACGCACTCTGGGTTGTAAACTTCAAATTTTGCAAACGGATGGGGGAGGAGAGTTTCAAGTGTTGAAGTTGTACTTGGCTCAACATGGAATTGTGCATAGGTTTGGTTGCCCCTATACGTCTGCACAAATTGGTATTGTTAAACGCAAGTACAGACAGATAGTAGAAGTTGGTCTCTCTATACTGGCTCATGCAGCAATGCCATTGTCCTACTGGAATGATGCTTTCAGCAGTGCTGTCTTTTTGATCAACAGGTTACCTTCCTATCCTCTTGACCATGTTTCACCATATAAGAAATTATTTCAAGTACCTCCAAACTACTCGTTTCTGTGTGTCTTTGGGTGCATGTGTTTCCCTAATCTCCGACCCTATAACTCTCATAAATTACAATTTAGATCCACACCATGCACATTTTTGGGATACTCTCCGTTGCACAAAGGCTACCAGTGTCAAGATAGTAGTGGTCGGGTATATGTGTCTCGTCATGTCACCTTTAATGAGACTGCCTTTCCTTTTAAAACCATCACCTCAAACTTGGTCACACAATCGACTCCATCCCAGACTAGCTCCCGCTTACTTGTTTTATCTTCAAATTCACTTTCCAATACTCGCCCACCAACTGTTCCTAGTTATTCACCATCTGTGCCCTCATTGACAGCTGCATCCCAATCACAATTTCCTAGTCCAGTATGTTCTTCTTCACCAACCTCTGTTCATAACATCTCCAATACCAACCAATGCAGCCAACCACTTCCACCAGCCTATGTTCCACCTAATTTTCATCCTATGATTACTCGTAGTAAAGCAGAGATTTTTAAACCTAAAGCTTATATGAGTACAGCACAAAGTTCTGTTGATCACACACCTGCTGACATCTATGAAGCAATGACTAGTGAATCTTGGAAAGCTGTAGTATGTAATGAGTTGCATGCACTTCTTCAAAATCGCACATGGAGCCTCTGTTCTCTGCCTAACAACAGAAGAGCAATTGGTTGCAAGTGGATATTTAAAGTAAAGAAGATGGCTGATGGTTCTGTCGAGCAGTACAAAGCTCGTTTGGTTGCCAAAGGTTTCTCACAGCATGCTGGAGTTGATTTTACCTTCAGTCCTGTAGTTTGAGCAGCTACTATTCGAACCATTCTTGCTGTTGCGGTCATGAAAGGGTGGCCATTGAGACAAGTGGATGTCAACAATGCTTTCCTTAACGAGGAGTTAACAGAGGATATTTACATGACTCAGCCGCCTGGATTTGAAGAGGTAGGTCCAAACGGTCAGAAGTTAGTTTGTAAGCTTAATAAGGCTCTCTATGGCTTAAAGCAAGCTCCTAGGGTATGGTTTCAAACGCTCAAACAGTACTTGGTTGGTCAACTTGGGTTTCATGCATCAAAGGCTGATCCCTCATTATTCATTCGAATCACTTCAGACAGTTATTTGTTCCTTATGGCATATGTAGATGATATTGTGCTCACAGGCAGTTCTAGCAAGGAAATTGATAGTGTTGTTCAACAACTTCATCTCAAGTTTGCTCTTAAAGACATGGGCCAGCTCAACTTTTTCTTGGGTGTTGATGTACGTCATACTTCTCAAGGATTGTTCCTGAATCAGAAGAAATACATTACTGAGATCCTCCATAAGACAGGGATGGCAGGAGCGTCTACTACACCAACTCCCATGGTGAACCTTCCTAAGCTTGTTGCTTTTGATGGCAATCCCTTGCTTAATGATGGACATCTGTATCGCAGTGTTGTGGGTATGCTCCAATATGTTTGCATCACTCGACCTGATCTGTCTTTTTGTGTTAATAAACTTAGTCAGTATATGAATTCTCCAAGTGAGTCTCATTGGAAGGCTGTCAAACGAGTGTTAAGGTATCTCATTGGCACTTTAGATCATGGTCTATATTTTTCAAAGGGACAGTTTGCATTAGTTGGCTATTCTGATGCTGACTGGGCATCCTCCGTTGACGATCGACGCTCCACCACTGGTTATATTCTTTACTTAGGGGCGAATCATGTTGCTTGGTGCTCCAAGAAGCAACCAGTTGTATCCAAATCCTCATCTGAAGCTGAATATCGGAGCCTAGCCAATTGTGTGTCTGAGTTATTGTGGGTCAAGCAGTTGTTAGAGGAACTCCACATACCCCTATGTCAACTCCCTGTGGTCTGGTGTGATAACACCTCTACTGTCTCGATGGCTGCAAATCCCACGCATCATGCCCGAGTTAAGCACGTGGAGATTGACCATCATTTCGTTCATGAGAAGATCATTGATGGTACACTGCAGGTTAATTTTGTTCCATCTGAGAAACAAATTGCAGATATCCTCACCAAACCCATCACGCCCAAGCAGTTTGTTCCTTTTCGCCATGCACTTCGAGTTTTGGCTAGTAACAACGTTGTTTAGGGACAATTTTTTACAAGACCAGGAGAATATTAGTATAACTGATAAGTTAGTTAGTCAGTTATAGTTGTTAAGTCAGTTAGCTATTAGCTGTTATTTGCTCCTGCTCACTATTAAAGGATAGATGTATTCAACAGTCAAGATATGAAAAGAAGTTATATTCTTCTTGATCATAATCCTCTTTTTGTTCTTCTTTACTATAATCTAACATCAGCAACATATGCGTCGGCTTTCCTTAACATAATTCCTGCTGTTACCTTCATAATGGCAATGATTTTTAGGTGAAATATTCAAACCAATATACATCACCTTAAATAGTTTTCAAAGTTCCATTATCTTTGTTCTTTTTCCATTTAGTTTTTTGTATATCCACACACTTGGTATTGGTACTGTCAATAGGATATTGAAGGCATTTATCGTTTTTTAGGTTAGAGAAAATCAATGTGAAGAAGATACGAAGTATGGCAAAGATTATTGGAACTGCAATCACAGTCATGGGAGCAATGGTGATGACATTGTACAAAGGTCCCATTATTGACTTTGTCAAGTCCACATGAGTTATACATCATGGAACTACCACTGAATCTGTAGATAAACACCGAGTTGCCGGAACAATAATGCTTGTTGGAAGCGTCTTTTGCTGGTCAAGCTTCTTTATTTTACAAGTGAGCCAAAGCATTCTAAAAAAATGAAAGTTGATTAAACTTATTTATGAGCTAATATTGGGTTATGATTTCGGTTCATCCTTCACATTGAAGAAGTACCCATGAACTCTCTCTTACAGCTTGGATATGTTACATGGGAATGTTGGAAGGTGCAGGAGTGTCCCTGGTTATGGTTAGTGACCTGAGTGCCTGGAAAATAGGCTGGGACTCAAGGCTTCTTACTACAACTTACTCTGTAAGTGACCCATAAAAAACCAAGCAGACACACGTATACTTGACCATTTTAACATAAATTTGTGATTGATTAGGGAGTAGTGTGCTCTGGAATCACGTTTTACGTGCAAGGATTCGTGATCCGGGAACGAGGACTGGTATTTGTAACATCTTTTAGTCCTCTATGTATGATCATCACAGCTGCACTAGGGACAATTATTTTAGCAGAAAAACTCCACCTTGGAAGGTATTGAGTTTTGATCTCAGCAACAATTGGATGACTATTAGAGATACCTAATGCAGATAGTGACAGAATGTATTGTGAAGTAGCTTTTTTTATGGCTTTAGTAACCATTAAACAAATTAGATGTCTTATTCATCTAATGGATTCTGCATTGGTTTTCCATCTGATTGCTCTTTTTCGTTGATTTCAGCATACTTGGAGCCATTATTATAGTCATAGGGCTTTACACTATGGTGTGGGGTAAAAGCAAAGATGGGAAAAACATAGAAACTGATGAGAAAAGCAATAGCCTACAAGAATTGGCAGTTACAAACAATGCTAAAGCAATCAGTATTGATGTGGGCATTGGTGGAGCTGACAAAATAGTTAACATTCCAACTTCAAAGAACCCTTTTTAGCACTTCCAAGGGATAGAAAATACTATGTAAACCATCCCATCTCTCTCCATCTCAGAGACAAGTATTTTTTAGCTTACTTATCATCTTTTTGCTTGTACTCTATGGCCTTCAAGTTGGTGAAGCAAAACCATGATGAACCGTTGCAGTTTGCCTATATTTTTGTACAAATATTCTCCTTCCCTACTTCTTTTCTTTAGCTTAAATGTTAAATATCTACAAAAATCAATCATGAGATGATTGTTATCACATACAGTTTGCCATTATCATTTTGAATTTTTTTCTGTGTGTACAAATAAACTGATTAATAATAAAATCCTGAGAATAATATGATTATTCTTAAAAGGTCCTCCGACAATAATTATGTGGGTTTGGATAATGATAATGCATTGATACTAATATATAGTTGATTGATGACAAAGTGTTGTTATTGACATAGGGATGTCAAAATTGATACAAGAGTATGTGTTAGAGAACAACATAATTGACTGACTCGCTATGAGTATGGTTCTTGGATTATTATGTAATAGTCACAATATTACTTATAGTGATAACTATGTATATGATCCTCAGACTTCAAATCATCATTATCTTAACTTAGTGAGTTGTATATTTTGACACAGTCAAACATCTACCATAATAGGTTATACTATAAAGACCGATGTTGGGCATGTCGCAATCTATGTAGAGGGATATGGTTGGTCAAGATAAGATTTGTCCCTCCTACATAATAGAAGCAACATCTGAGGCCTCTTGATGGAGTGAAACTTGAAATGCATTGTCACGCTAGAATAAGTTGATATGAGATATCACATTTATTTATTTATAGTATACTCATAATATCAAAAAATATGATATTAGACTATGCAAATGTGGCTATTCTAAGGCTTGTGTCCTATCTAGATATTAAGGATAAAATGATATAATACATGAAAATATTATCACAGAAAGGTTATATTGAATCACGAGTTCTTGTAACTTGGGTAGCAATAATGCATTGCTAGGTATCACTAATTGCTTGTAATATTAGAAATGTTCTAGTATTACTACTAACGTTACAAGAACCTCTGTGGTCACACCCTATAGTTGAAGCTAAAAGAATCCAAATACATTTGGTATTGTATTTAATTGCCACATGAATTAAATTAATTATTGAATTAACTTAATTTGATAGTTAAATATTGAACACATTATATGTACAAACTTATTGTGCATAAATAGATAATATAGATAAAATTAATATATGAATTTGATTTATACAAAATAATAATTGTATATAGTTTACCAAATTATTAGTATAAACAATTATAATAATTAATTTCGGTCAAAATATAAAAGACATGGAAATTGATATTCTTTAGGAAAGCATATAATTTTTTTTTCTGACTTTCCATTTGTTTCTCTAATAATAAGGGAATAATCTCATTTTCTTTCTAATATATGATATCAAAGAAAATAAAAGGAATATAGTCCCTTAGTGCATTAAGGCTACCAAGAAAAAAATATCAAAAGGTCTTGCAACCTTTTTTTTTTTCCCTCTAAAAAGTTCAAGAAAATTTTGTTGCTAGTTCTTTGACTGGGTGGATTACGTAGAGGTCAAGACGTTATTGTGGCGGCTTGGGATTGACATCATTCAAAGGAATCATATCAAAAACGTTGTTCGTCGCTCTTCCAGTTTTGAAAAGGTATTATTTTGACCATTATTTCAACCAAATTCATTCCTTGTTCATGGATCCATGGCTGATGATTGCCGAAATAATTTTTTTGCTGCACCATGGGTCGTACTGGCAGTCCAACGCTGTAACAAAAAGGATTTATGTGAAAACCAAACTATAAGAATCAAACAACTAAACTTGTTCAAAGATTTGGACCGGCATCTTAAATAATCAAGGGTCGTCATTTATTCAAATGCATTAGAAACACTTAGCCAAAATCAAATTCTAGCACAAAAGCTTAATCTTATATGTAAGTGCTTTAAAATAGTTGTGGAGCGAAAAAAAAAAAGTACTAACTAAATTATACCTATGCTTGGGGCCATCAATTCTTTCTTTTTAAGGTTTAGAGAAATGAGTTATAGCTTTTTGTCGAAGGATAATTTTTTTGCGAGCTTCTTTCAATATGAGAGTATTTTTAGAAAAATTGCTCGCTTTTGAAAAAGTGACACCTAATGAGTTAGATCTTGGGTTATAGCTTTTGACGAGTTCATATGGCTACTCAGACCAACAAATGTCACAAAGTAGTCAAATGATAAGTATCGAAGAAATTGGTGAAGGTTTCCGCATGCCTACACTCCAAACTTTTTAACCATGGTGGCATGGACAACTCACAGAGCACACATGGAAAGTTATATTAGTTACTCAGATCAATTGTTAGGGTTGATATTTTTTTGGAATCAAATACGGGTTTTTTTTTTTTGAATGCATAACGTTAAGCTTATTTTTGTTGTTAGATTGATTGATGTGTAATGTGATGTAAATTTTACTATTCTTAAATATTTTTTTTTCAATTGAGTGTCTTGTATACATGTGATATAAATAACGATTTGTGCCTCATTATTTTTTCAAGAATATCTACGTAAACCCTAAAATTGAAACCAAAAAAATGAAAATGAATTATACAATTAAATGAAACTAAAACCAAAAAACAAAGATGAAGTTGAATCATACCAATTGGTGCATCTTTATTTAAACAAAAAATGTTTGAGTCTATCTACTTAAGTTGCACAATTTAATATTCATCTTTGAAATGACTAAACCCTAAACCTTAAAGCTAAAACTTTTCTTTAGCTTAAATTGCCTTTTCCTTGTACAATTAAATGATACTCTAGTTGTTCCTTTATCAGGTACTTTTCCATTGACCTTAAAGCTAGTGCCTTCTTGAATGTTTTCGTTTTGCTTACATAGTAGGATACTAAGATTAGGCTTTTATTTAATTGTTGCAAATAGTATTGCTATATATATAACCTTTGTAGTTTTTGCATTGACGAGGAGTTCAATTTAATCAAATAATTCCAAATTTGTATACTCAGCTTTGGAATTGAGTAATATATTTTTATTATGCTTTTTCTTATGTTCCCTAAGGAAAATGGAAGTTAAGTATTGTTTGTTTGGGTTATTGCAGCTTGTGCATCTGTTGAGTGTTTGTTTTGTTGTTCTCTTCTCAAAGTGGCTCATATACATATATATAAGGCACGGCTAGCTAATATGATGTGTTAAGGGTGACTAGGTACTATGTGTGGTGACACATTATCCCCCTAAGGGTTACACATGTCCCATATACTCCCCAGAGGATATGGGCAAGTAGGGTAAGACCATGTGATTTGTTGTAATTCGTTGTAGCAGATTAAACTAGCTTTCATACTTAATGAGCTTGAATATGAGCAATTCTATTATGTTTTAGTTAGTTTTTCTATTTTAGCTTTAATTGAGTTGTTTTATCACCTTAAGAGGCCGAATAAGGCCTAAAGGTAGGTTAACATACTTAGTGAGTGTACAGGACACCATTCAAAGGCATAGGAGCTCGAGACTGATCGTCATGTTGCAACATGGGAGTATAATGTTGCAACATAGAGAATAGAGTGCCAATATTCCAAGATTACTTTTGGTGTCGCGACACACCCCTGAAGTTGAACCTGAGGCCAAACAAAATGCCTTTGATGTTGTGACACAGGCACTAGATGTCATGACACTGTCCCTGGATGAAAAAGAATTACAAGCTGAGGGCGTTTTGGTCTACACAATGTACTTTGACGTAAAAATGCCAGCCGACCTAGGGTTGATGACAATGACCAACACCTACTCTATAAATAGACTTTTTAGTCACTTGTTTATGGATAACTGTTATAGTTCAAAATTTTCCTTGTAATTTAGTTTTCAGTTTTCAATTTCTTTAGCCTTTAGGTTTATTTCCATTTGTTTTGTTCATGTTTAATGAAGAATCTGATTTGTGGATTCAACCAAATCTCTGTGGATTCTACGCTTTCATCAATCAATATTATCAGGGTTCTCTTAAACCGTATTCTTGATTTGTTCTTTATGTTTATTGTGTTTATGGATTCCATGAGGAACTAATCCTCTTAAAGGGATTAGTGAGTAGAGGTGTGATTAACTAATTGCTATGTAGGGTTTTCTTAACAGATCAACTATTTAGGAGAGGAAAAACTTAAACCTAAGCTTGACAACCGTAGGAAGTCATTTAGGTAGGAATTAACACAAAATTGGTATGGCCTATATTTAAACCATTTAACCCCAAATCAATTTGGACTGTGAGGTCGAGAGATAAGTAGTTTTTGCTACCTCGTTAGTTTAATAAAAGATCAAGAGATCTTGCTAGGGTAACGACTAGTTGATTAAATAAAAACCCGAAATAGGAATTAGTTATGACCACCGAAGCGAGCTAATCACCCAGGCTTAGATTTGATTTAGTTTAAAGATAAGGTTTTCCATTGTCATTATTTTATGCATGTTATTTCTTTTATTAGATTTATAGATAATTTCTATTTTTATATTCATCATAATACAATTTATTTAAAGTACTAATTAGATCTATTCCCATTTAGTTTAATATTAATTTAGTAATCGCCTCCCCTGGGTACGGTTCTCGGAGTACTCACTTACTTCGTTGTAACTATATTGTAACCTAACCCGTATACTTGTGGACACCACCTTAATTTCATACATTTAGTTGCAGTATTCACACTCTGGATGTTAGAACATCCGGAGGCTATCACCATGCAAGTGGTGAGAACACATAACGGGCAAGCTCTTGAGGAGCTAGCCAAGTTGGTGACAAGCAAGGGCCTAGCTAGCTGGACCGTACTTGGCCAACTAGGATGAGTGGTGAGCAAGGTTTACGTGGCATGCTCTATATTAGTCGTATAACATTTTTTCCCCCATCTTGTCAAATGAGAGCTATAAAGTGACTCTTCTAAGACACACTTGCATAAATGAGCATTGTGATTGAAACTTGTTGTATTGTTTGGTACAAATCTTGTCTTATTTTTTGGAATAACAAACCATTTTTTGAGTTTATTGGTCTTATTTTTTGGAAAAACAAACCATTTTTTGAGTCTTTCTCTTTAAATGATACTTGCTTAACACTAGTTCCCCACTATTTGTTTGAAATTTACCTAAAAATTTACGGGATATCACTGACGAGAAGAAAAGTCTTCGTTTATAGGTAACAACCTTCATACTCTCAACTATTATTTCCATTTTCATCTATCATGGTTAGATTTAGAAATGGTTTGGCTGGTCAAAGTGGTGGCCATACCCAGAAGTGCATATCATAATTCCTCGAGCAGTTTTGAGCCTTGAGGACTTCTTTTGGAGCTAGATATTGCAATACCCAAAGAGGATATTGCGATACCACTGAAGGGAGTCTTTAATTTTCAATATTGTTGGAGGTATCACGGTTCCAAGGGTTGGTTACTGTGATACCCTTTCCTTCGGTGTTATTATCGCTCATTTTCAACCTCTAATAAGTCCATACACCACTCAGTCACACGTTAGGCCTCCCAATGCGCTATTGGCTAATTTGGGTCACAAAATGGGAAAAAATGAGACACCTTAACTTATTAACTAAAGATTTAAAAGTAACAAAAAAAACTACGCTAAAGATGTTATTTTGCTCGAGGAAAAGCGCCTTAAGTATGTGGAAGAGCCTAATTTTCCACATCAATTTTAGGCAGATAAACTCCCCCACACTTAACTCTTTGCTTGTTCTCAGGAAAACACACAAAACATGCAATAGAAAAGACAATCCTTGGACTAAATTAGGCAATTAAGTTACATAGCATCAAAATATCAAACTCTTACAAGAATTACCTCACATGCAACTTAAGAATGATAGCTAGCTAATTTGCTTATTCCTAATACAAACATTATTAGTTCAGTAAGTTAAAGTGTCAATAGATGTAGAGGAAACGTAAATGAACATATGTACAAATGGTATCCATCAAAATAAATTATATGGATAGCTCAATAATATTTAACAAGAATTGATCATGTTCATTCGAATGAACGATAACTATTTACAAATTAATGCGTTGGTGACTGATTTGGGTCCCAAAGATCTTCTAGGTTTGTAGCATTCTGAGTCTTGGGATGGTTCAAAGTTCAAACAATGGATACTCAAAATGGGTTCAAGCACTAAAAACCGTTGAGCATATGACACTATTCTCTACTCATTCCCAATGTATTTACGAGCTCACCTTCTTATGTATCCTTCTCTCGCCTACCTCTGAAATGTAAGAAGGTATTACGTGAAATTAGTGCGTGCAAAATTTGCAAATGTGAACCAAAAGATTTTCATTTTTGAGCCTACTTTGATTTAGCTCTGGTTTTCTTTATTTGCATTCTTTTGTTCACCCTTTTTTTTAACGTACTAATTCACATAATCCTTTCATTTTCTTTTTACACACACTATGTCGCCATAATGTCTCTACCTATTTCTTAATATTTACGGTTCAACATTCATTACATAATGCATTTAAAAACAGGACAGAGAAGGCTTGAATACTAGACTCGTTTAGCTCAAGACTTAAGATTAAGGCTTACAAAAAAAAAGGGTACTCGAGGCTCAAAGATATAGGAACTAGGGTATATAGCAATAGGTAAGCTTTTAGGCTCTAGGCTATATCAAACAATGCCTAAGGTCTTTCCCGAATAAATCACCTAGAACCAATTCTTTTAAGCAAACATCTACTTAAACAAACAATTAGCAATTCAAATATTTATCTACAAAGATTTGTATATTTTATTCATCCTACGATACATTTTATATATTTTCATTTTGGTTATTGCCTCTAGTCTATCATACATATTAACTAATTGTCTACAATTAAGAGTAAGAAATTATCTAATATCATTCAAATTTTACAAGTTTGGCAATTCTACATACTCATTTGATATCTAACTACTAACTTGTTACCTAATTACAGTCCAAGCACCATATAATAACATAAAACAAAAAAAAATATTTTTTTTGGTTATTTTAAGGTGTCTATTGATGACTTTTCATTGCCAAAAATGCCCCTACACTGGCCTTGGGTGATTGGCGGATGACCAGTTGCGTAGTGCACAATAAAACAACTAATTTATGAAACAATTTTTAAAGTTCAGTTTTACTGCAAGCGTACAAGTCAGTTGTAACATTTATAGTGTTACAATGAAACACCGAAGTATTCCAAGATCAAACCCAAAGGAATAGGCAATTAAGAAATAAATAGCATACATAATAGAGGTTAAGTGGCTTCTAATAAGATTTTATATTACGGCGATTCATAAAAGATAAGGTTGCAATAAAATTAAATATTCTACTATAAGGACTAAATTGAAAGAAATGTAAACTAAAGGGATTATCTAGAAATTAACTAATGGGGTTGGTTAACTTCGGTGTGGTTCACCAAACCTCAAACAAGGGACATAAATTGCGTAAATTACCAAGTGGCTCCATTTTATCTTCCGGTCTCAATTTTACCTACTTAGACTGATTAGGTCTTGTTTTTTTCCGATCTCGCTAGTTAATCTAGGACTAACGAACGAGTGCGTAACAAGATTACCTTCCGGTCTCACTTTTTCTTAATATTCCCTTCGGTGCGTCACTACCTAAGTTCTTAGTTCGATTCGTATTAGTCCAATTTGTTACGATTTAGTCTTCTGTCTAAAGATTTTAATTTATTCACATATTCATCAACCAACCTCCTTAAGGATTTAGCTACACATGCTCAAAATCAAGAAAATAAACATAACAATGGAAAACAAATAAGCCATAAAAGTAAAACTTAAGAAAACATAAAAGTTAAGATTTTTATGCAAGAAAACTTAAATAATATAACGGCCCAAATTTCAGTGGTATCGGAATAGTGATTTGAGATCACTAAATCCGACATGTGAGTTTAGATATTAGTAAGTAAAAGTTAAGTGTGGTTTTAGAAATGATTTCGAATTAGTGAAATTATAAATTAAAAGAAATTTGTAGATTAAATAAGATAAAAACGAGGTATCGAGACCTCGAATTCATAAAATGAGCCATAAATATTTTTATAAATATTTATGGAGTGTTAGTAAGTTAGTATTAAAGTTTCGTTAAGAAATTTTAAGGTTTCGGTAGTCAATTAGGTAAAAAGGACTAAATTGAATTAAGTGCAAAATTGTGAAATGTGATTAAATAATTCTAGTAATAATTAAAGGAGGACTAAATAGGCATTTAAACACCTATTGTTGGTCTGGACGTACGAGTGTGCAGGAAAAATAAAAATCAAGTGTGAACAAGGGGCAAAATTGGAAATAGGGTAAAAATTAAATTGTAAAATATGATATATTATGTAAAATCTAGAGTTTTCTTCATTTTTCTTCATATTCTCCAAAAAAACACCATTGAAGGGTTCTTTTAAGCTGGTCTCTCATATTTTTACTACATGTAAGCTCAATTCTTGATTATTCTTGTAAATTTTGTGTTTTTGAGACTTTTACAACTAAGTCCACTTGTTTAATTCATTAGTTTTTGAATTCATGGGTAATTTTGAAAGTTGTCATGAATAAGTGCTGAAATTTTATAATGATTTATCATGAAATTAAGCTTTTAATTTCATTATATGATGATTTTATGAAGAGATTTGCATAGAAATTTATTTTAGGACTTAATTGCGAAAGTTGTTGGAATTAGGGTTTTGTGTTGAAGGTTGGCATGTCTGAGGCTGTGAAGTAGTTTTTAGTGTTTAGATAAAATGATATTTGAAAGAAATTAGTTTAATTGATGAATAAATTGAATAGGGACTAAATTGTAAAAACTAAAAAGTTTAGGGTAATAGTGTAATTTCAAAAATTTAGGGGCATAAGTTGTGAAATAGAATAGAATCGAAATAGATGCTAATGAAGAAATGGTTCTATAATTATAGATCAAGAAAACGAAGTGAATCATGGAAAGGAGAAAATTCAAGAATAGTCCCTGACTTTCTACGACTTTTGCAAATTAGCCCAGGTAAGTTCATATTGCAAAATTCAATGTTTGATATGAAAATATTATGATTGTTAAAGTATTTTATTGTAGATGAATATTATCAAATTGTATTAACTAATGAATAATGTGTAACTAAAAGAACAAATTAGTCCAGATATCCCAGATATGGTCACACATTATTCAATGTGTACCTGGGACACGGATCACACTTCATACTGATGCCATAGCCCAGATATGGTCTTATACGGAATCACATTATCACATCACACCAATGCCATAGCCCAGCTATGGTATTATACGGGAATACGAATCATATTGTACCGATGCCATAGCCCGGCTATGGTCTTATACGGAAGCATATATCACATCTTTTCCATCTTATCGGTATGAATAATGTGTCACACGGGCATGTTTCAGGCCACATGGGCATGTCCCAGGCCACATGGGCATGTTCCAGGCCACACGGGCGTGTGCCCCTATTTTAAAGGAAAATTTTCCAAAGTTTCCGGTTTAGTCTCAAATCACTTCCTAAGCATATTTTGGGTCTCGTAGGTCCACAATAAGGACTTTAAGATGAAATTTGATAAAAATTGATCTGAAATATAAAGTTTACGACTCGATTTTGTATAAATGTTAGTGCATAAATCTAGTAATGCCTCGTAGCCATATTTCGGTGATGGCTTGGGGTTAGGGGTGTTACAAATAACATGAAGCCAAAACCATTTAATAAAGAAATTTAAAGCAAGAAATATTAAAGGAATAAGCTTTAACAGATTTAAAGTGAAATAAATTGAAATGCATTAAACTAAATCTTAAAGAGTCTTGGAAACAAAGTACAAGGGCCAGAAATGTAAATAAACCTTAGCTACAGCGTTAACTAACTTAACTGACATAAAGAACATAAAAAATAAGAAGTAAATGAAGGAAAATAAACTCTAATCTAAGGTAAAAGAAGAGAAAACTAAAAAAACCCTAGAAAAGTGTAGAGAAAAACTAAAGAAAACCTAAAGAAAACTAAACCTAAAACTAAGCTAAACGTGTCTCTCTCCTCCTCAATAATTTTTGGCTATTTTGAAGAGTGCTCTGATGACTTTTCGATGTCAAAACTGCACCTACATAGGCCTTATGTGATTGGTGGGTTGGATAGATACAGATTGCCATTTTTGTCCAAGTTTGTCCCTTTGATAAAGGCGATATCGCAATACCCAGAAGAGGATGTCGCGATATCTAGGGCAGTGTTGAACTTGAGGGTCTTCTTTGAGAGGTGGATGTCACAATACCAAGTAAGATGTCACGATACCACTGAAGGGTATCATTGGCCTTCTATACTGTCTGGGAGGTCACAATTCCAAGGGTTGGATATCACAATACACTTTCCCTCGATGTCGTTTTCACTCGTTTTCGACCTCCGGCACATCCCTACATCACTCAAACACCCGTTAGACCTCCCAATGGCACTATCGGGCAATATAGGTAAAAAAATAGACAAAAATGAGAAATTTTCATTTATTACCTGAAAAATATAAAAATGCAAAAATAACAAAAACCTAAGTTAAAAACTCTATTTAGCTTGAGAAAAAGCTCCTTAAGTGTGTTGAAAAAGTCTGATTTGCCACATCGATTTGTGGCAAATCAGTGGACCAGGTAGACAAAGACTAGCCTTTTTGTCCAAGTTTGTCCCCTAACGAAGGTGATATCGCGATACCCAGAAGTGGATATCGTGATTCCTTGGGCAGTTTCGACCCTTGAGGTCTTCTTTGAAAGGTGGATATCATGATACCCAGAAAGGATATCACGATACCACTAAAGGAAGTATTTAATTTTCTATATTGTTGGAGGTATAGCAATCCCAAGGGTTAGGTATCACGATACCCTTTCCTTCGATGCTATTCTCACTCATTTTCGACCTCTAACAAGTCTCTACACCACTTAATCACACGTTAAGCCTCCCAATAGCACTATTGGTCAATTTGGGTCACAAAATAGGCAAAAATGAGACATTTTCACTTATTAACTAAAGATTCAAAAGTAATGAAAAACTACGTTAAAGACACTATTTTGCTCGAGGAAAATATCCTTAAGTATGTCGGAAGAGCCTAATTTTCCACATCAATTTGTGGCAAATCAATGCTAATTTATTACCCCCATAATAAAGGCGTTTGATATATTCCTCTAAGGACTCATCCTCCTTTTGTTTCACTAACATAAGGCCCATCGAAGTGCTCATTATCATCCTGTGAGCACGAAACCTTCCCAGAAACATATATCCAAGTTGCGTGAAACTTCGTATGGAACCCTTTGGTAAAGAAAAATATCAATCCTTTGCACTCCCTCTCAAAGTTATGGAAAATGTTTTACATTTTACTGCTTCTATGACACCTAAAACATTCATGTAACCAATGGATAGCATCAAATGTGCTCGCGGGTCCATTTTCCCCTCAAAAACTTCCTTTGGGACCCTAAACTTCAGAGGTAAGCCTATAATCGCAATTTTTTTGGCCAAAGGGTTATTGGAACAGAAAAATCCAATCCATATCCTACACATCTGGATGTAATGCTTGAACATCCTAACATAAAGCTTCCACTTCTTACTACCAAGGTCTTGCATGCACACCATAACCCTCCTCCTACAATTGTACAATGTTATTATGGTGGTCTGGTTGCATTTTTCTCATCACTTTTTCATTTTTCCTAAACTGCTCCTAATGAAAGAGTTGTTGTCACTCATACCTCATATTTTGTTGTAGCATTTAACTGGTCCTGATGAAAGAGTTGCTTAAACTTTTATCTGGTCCTACGAATTCGTAAGTTGTTGAAAGGTCTCTTGATCAGAAAGGTTGGTGGTTTCTTGATCGGAGGGGAAATTTAGGTTGAAAGATTAGTGGGCATCCTACTGGCTTGAGTTATCCAGATTCTCCAGTCGATTGCAAAACCAACTAGTGAAAAAATCAAACCCTCGAGGGTGGTCTTTAGTCTCGTCTCTCACATTCTTATATGGAAATGGTTAGGCCAAAAATCTCTCTTTTCGATGAGCCATGTCAACTTTTGCTCTTTTTTTCTGATATCCAGAAGTATGTCCATGCTCACCGGACCAATTGTTAAGTGTTTGTTTTTTTGTTCCCTTCTGAGAGTGGCTCATTTACATATATATATATATATATATATAAGGCATGGTTCACTGATGTGACGTGCTAGGTGACACGTTATCCCTCCTAAGGGTTGCATGTGCCCCAGATGCTCATAGAGGATATAGGCGAGTAGGGTAAGACCATGCAAGTGTCAAGCACACATAATGAGCAAGCTCTTGAGGAGCTAGCCAGGTTGGTAACAAGCAAGGCCTTAGCTAGCTAGATCGTACATCGCCAACTAGGATAAATGGCGAGCACACGTGTCGGGCGAGCAAGGTTTACGCGGCATGCTTTATATTAGCTGTATAACATCTTCAAATTTTCCTAAATATGCCTCAGATTGTAGATTGATTGTTCCTAATAGGAGCTATGTTATTATTGCTAGCCACTATGTCCAGTGCAGCTATGAATTCAGATGCTCACATTCATGAGGTCGGATGGGTTTGACATAAGATTTCAATATGTACAAGGGAATTTCTTTCCTCTTCTTATTTCCACCATACAGTTGAAGCTGAACTAGTAACGAGGACTCTTCATTATTTACAAAAACATTTAGTAATGTAATATTTGCAATTTTTGCAACTAAGAGAAAAGGTCACTATAGCTTTTGTTATAGTTGTGTGATCCAAATTCTAAGAGATTGCTTGCAAATCAAGTTAAACAAATATATCTTCTTTCTAGAAGATTTAGTATTTATGAGTATAATATATTTAGCATTTATTAGCATAATACATTTGACTTTGATTAGAAATAGGTTTTTTCAACCTATAAATAGATATAGTCGAAACTCCTTTTGTAATCATTCAAATTTGACATAGTGAATTTTTTTCTCCTCTGCCCGTGGATTTTTTTCGTAAGGGTTTCTACGTAAAATTTGTGTGTGTTCTTTTTTTAAAAAAAAAGTTGGTATCTGAGCTTCCGGATTGTTCATCTCGATCACAGTAATAGCGTCTTTGAAGTACGAAATTCAGCTATTGGATCGCAACACCAGATTTACGTTGTGCCAGATTAAGATGCAAGCAGTTCTTGCACAGATGGATCTGGAGGATACCCTGCTAGGGATAGATAAGATACCTTCGACATTAACAGATGAAGAGAAGAACCGTAAAGATCGAAAGGCATTAACACAATTATATTTGCATTTGTCCAAAGAAATTTTGCAAGATGTGATGAAAGAGAAGATCGTCGCTGCATTATGGAAGAGGCTAGAACAAATATGTATGTCTAAAACTCTAACAAGCAAGTTGCATATGGAGTAACGTCTTTATGCTCATCGTTTAGAGGAAGGTACGTCTGTATACGAACACTTAACAGTGCTTAAAGAAATTCTCTCAAACTATGAGGCCATGGAGGTTCAGTATGATAAGGAAGATCTAGGGTTGATTCTACTTTGTTCATTGCCCTCATCTTATTCAACCTTTAGAGACACAATTTTATATAGTCGCGAATCTCTCACAGTTGATAAGGTTTATGATTCTTTGACCTCATATGATAAGATGAAGCATCTTGTGGTTAAACCCGACTCTCAAAGAGAGGGTCTCATTGTTCGTGAAAGACAATATCGGAATGTTGATGATGATCGTGGAAGGATACAGAAACGGAATCCTCGTGGTAAATTTAAGAGTAGATCAAAGTCTTCAAACAGAGGTACAACTATAACTTTTGCGAGAAAAAAGGGGCAAATTAAATCTGATTGCTATAAGCTTCAGAACAAGATTAAAAGGGAGGCTGCGAATCAAAAGGGAAAACAACTAGAAAATTCCGGTGAAGCTGATGTTGTAGAAGACTATAGCGATGGTGAAATTCTAGTCGCTTCTGTCAACAATTCTAAAGTGAACAATGAGTGGATACTTGATTTAGGCTCCACCTTCCACAGGAGTCCCAATCGGGATTGGTTTACAACTTACGAAACACTGCCTGAAGGTGCTGTTTTGGTGGGAAATAATGCTTCGTGTAAAATCATAAGTGCTAGAACAATTAAAGTTAAGATGTTTCATGGAGTTGTCAAAACACTTAGTGACGTACAGCATGTTTCAGAATTGAAGAGAAATTTAATTTTGTTGAGTACTCCTGATTCAAAAGGGTACAAATACACAGCTGAAAGTGGGGTTATAAAGATTTCCAAAGGTTCTCTTGTTGTGATTAAAGGGCTGAGAATGACTGCCAAGTTATATGTTTTGCAGGGTTCTACTATTACCGGTGATGCAGCTGTCACTTCCTCTTCCTTGTCAGAAGATGATATTACTAAACTTTGGCATATGCGCCTAGGGCATATGAGTGAGAATGGCATGGCAGAATTAAGCAAAAGAGGACTTCTTGATGGGCAAGGAATTTGCAAACTGAATTTCTGTGAGCAGTGTGTTTTTGGGAAGCAAAAGAGAATTCGATTCACCAGAGGAATCCATAACAAAAAGGGAACATTAAAGTATATTCATTCTGATCTGTTGGGGCCATCCAGAGTGCCTTCGAGAGGTGAAGCTAATTATATGCTAACCTTTATTAACGACTTTTCCAGAAAAATTTGGGCGTTCTTCCTAAAGCAGAAAAGTGATATGTTTTCTGCATTTAACTCTTGGAAAATTATGATTTAAAAACAGATGGGAAAACAAATAAAATACCTCCACACAGACAATGGCTTAGAGTTCTGTTCTGATGAGTTTAATAGATTGTGCAAGTCAGAAGGGATCGTGGGACACTTAACAGTTCGCCATACTCCACAGCAAAATAGCGTGGCAGAATGAATGAACAGAACGATCATGGAGAAGGTTCGATGTATGTTGTCAAATGCCAACTTACCAAAGTCGTTTTGGGTGAAGCAGCCTCTACTGTATGTTTTTTGATCAACCGATCTTCATCCATGGCCATTGAAAAAAAGACTCCACAAGAGGTATGGTCTGGTAATCCTGCTAATTATTCTAATTTAAAGATCTTTGGATGTCCTGCATATGCTCATGCTGATAATGGAAAATTGGAACCGAGATCCATTAAAGGTGTTTTTCTTGGTTATAAAGTTGGTGTAAAAGGGTATAAGTTATGGTGTCCTGAAAATAGAAAAGTTGTGATTAGCAGAGATATTGTTTTTGATGAAACTGCTATGCTACCTAACTTATCTCTTAAAAACTCTTCCAATAAAGGAAAACAAAAGTAGGTGGAGCAGCAGATTAATACAGAGTCGACTCCTCAAGCCAGTACAAAAATTGAGAATAAAGTTGCTTTTTCACCGCAATACTCTATCACCAAAAATAGAACTAGAAGAGAAATTACACCTCCAAAGAAGTATGCCGAGGCTAATCTAGTTGTTTATGCTTTAAATGTGGCTGAAGATATAGATTTGAATTAAAAGCCATCTAATTATTCTGAGGCAGTTAACTATGAAGACTTAGAAAAGTGGATATTTGTTATGAAAGAGGAGATGGAATCACTCCACAAAAATAGAACATGGGATCTTGTGAAACTTCCTAAAGGTAAAAAAGTTGTTCGTTGTAAATGGGTGTTTAAAAAGAAAGAAGGGACTCCAGGAGTTGAAGAACCCAGATATAAAGCAAAGATTGTTGCAAAGGGTTACAGTTAAATTCCAGGAGTGGAATTTACAAATGTGTTCTCCTCAGTTGTTAAGCATAGTTCAATTCGAGCTTTGCTTGGTATTATGGCCATGCATGATTTGGAGCTTGAGTAGTTAGATGTAAAAACTGCATTTTTGCATGGAGAACTTGAGGAGGATATTTACATGCAACAACCAGAGGGTTTTATAGTCTCAAAAAAGGATGACTATGTTTGCTTGCTGAAAAAGTCCCTTTACGATTTGAAACAGTCACCAAAACAGTGGTACAAGAGGGTTGATTCCTTTATGACTTCTCATGATTTCAAAAGAAGTAGTTTTGACAGTTGTATTTACTTTAAGAAAACCAGTGATAGTTCTGTTGTGTATCTACTTCTTTATGTTAATGACATGTTGATAGCAGCAAAAGATAAAGGAGAGATAAGAAAGGTTAAAGCCCAACTAAGTGAAGAATTTGAGATGAAAGATGTCGAAACCATTTTTTAAAGGGAATGTTTGAAAAATGGGGATCAACTTTTGAAAAACGAAAACGAGAGTCGCCACCAACCTTTTTAGGTGTGATTGGATCATCTTATAAAACGTTTTGGTCTACGAAAATTAAGAAAACAGGTTCAGGAGTCGGTTACGTACGATAAAGGATTAGCACCCTCACAACGCCCAAAATTGATACCAAATTGAATAGTTTTCTGTCTTAATGTCAAAAATTTGAAAGGATTTAAAAATAGGATCCTTTTTTTAAAATCGAAATTATTTAAGTTGAAAAATCGAGATTCCTTAGCTCCAAAAGAATACAAACATCACATCCAGCATGATAGGACACGATATTCTTAAACTCTCGTAATTGAAATCATCTCGTGATTTACAAAATCTATTTAGAAGGATACTTTAGGCATTTAGGCAAACGGGAAATCGCAACCCAGCATGTTAGGACACTATTTCCCGAATTCCTAAATACCAAAAATATTGCCTCATTTTAGAAAAACTTTTGGATAAAATATGACAATTAAATGAAATATATTTTTTTAAATAATGATTTGAATAAAATTTAAAAAATAATTTACTAAGAGTAATAGTAAAAAATTATTAAAAATGAAAGAGTTTGATATGATACTAAAATTATTAAAAAAATTAAAATATATAAAAAAATCGGGAAACATGGATTAAATCAAAATAAAAGGGTTGAAAACGAAGATGAACAAAGAATAAAATAAGAACAAACCGTAGAAAATAAGAACGTAAGAGGGAGAGAAATTTGAGTGAAAGCTCTCAAAATTTTTATTGTTTCCCAAAACTCCAAAGTCTTTACAATGAAGGAGAGGCCTCTATTTATAGTTGAACCTCCTCAAATCCAACGATGTAACAATTACATCAACGGTTAAGATTAAAAGGTATCTACAAATTAAATCTCTAAGATTACAAAATCATATCTTCCAAGATTGCATATCATATCTAAGATTGCAATCATATCTAAGATTGTATCGTATCTAAGATTGCATATCATTGAAGATTATATTTCCATATGAGTCAAGCTTGTAGATGGACCTTAAATCTTTTCAAGTAATGGGCTATTCTGATCGGGTCAAATTATATTTGTAATTCTGGACTGAAATTGGACTTCTTTTTTTTTTGGGGTTTATTATTTTTGTTTTTGGACTTATTTCTGGGCCCGGGCAAAATTGAGTGTCTAAAGCTGCCCTTCTTTGCTCATTGTTGTGTAACAGGAATAGAGCAAAGACTATAAAAGGACCAATTTTGCCCAGGCTTGCCGAGTCTTGAGTTCTTGATCCTTGATCTTCTTTAAATGGCCTCTTGACGGCTTCAATCTGCTTCACTGCAACTCAGGAAGGTGATATCTACTATCTTTGATCTGCTCCCCGTCTAATACAGAGACGCCAAATCTGTTATCTTCAATCTGCTCCCCGTCTAATACAGAGATGCCAAATCTGTCATCTTGGATCTGCTTCGATGTAAACACATGAAGGTCAGATCTACTATGTCTTTGATCTGCTCCCCGTCTAATACAAAAATGCCAAATCATCTTGGATCTACTTCAATAAAGTCCAATCTGTTATGTCTTTGATCTGCTCCCCGTCTATTACAGAGATGCCAAATCATCTTGGATCTGCTTCAATGAAGGTCAGATCTGCTGTGTCTTTGATCTGCTCCTCGTCTAATACAGAGATGCCAAATCATCTTAGATCTGTTTCACTAAAGGTTAGATCTGCTATGTCTTCGATCTGCTCTCCATCAAATATGGAGATGCCAAATCTGTTTCTTTGATTTGTTCTCTGACAGTATAGAGATGCCAAATCATCTTAGATCTACTTCAGCATAAACACGTGAAAGCCAAATCTGCTATGTCTTCGATCTGCTCCTTGTCAACGTAAGGATGCCAAATCATCTTGGATCTACTTCGATGTGAAAACATCCAAAGGTTAGATCTACTCTGTCTTCGATCTGCTCTCCGTCGAATATGGAGATGCCAAATCTGTTTTTTTGATTTGTTCTCTGATAATACAGAGATGTTAAATCATCTTGGATCCGCTTCAGCGTAAACACTTGAAGGTCAAATCTGCTATGCTTTAGCCTGTTACCCTACTGCTTAGGGAGTTAAGGCGCATCAATCTTCATTGTCCCTTAAAGGACATAACTCAGATAATGTGTATGAGTTCATGCCTAATGATTAGGATGCTATGATCGAAGTGAGTCAAATGCTCCTAATTAAACCTGTTATAATGCAAAATGTTTATGAATATGACCCCTATTCCAGACGTCACCACTAATTCTTTCATTGAAGTTTATCCTTATTTCTCTCGAAGTATCATTCCTACTCAGCCTGTGGGTTTGTACCATTCTTCAAATGCTATGACCCACCAAAAATGTCTGTAAGATGATCCTCTCTTAGGATCAAATCGTTTGATTTGTCCAATCATCATTTTGGACTAAAGAAAGAATTTCCTCGAGTTCTTTCAAACCTCACTTACGTGAATTCTTCAAACAATTGTTCTGTTTTAGTTTCTTGTATTATCTAGAAATTTCCAGAGTAATGAGCAAAACTTCATTTGTGAAAATTATTTAGTTCATCTATCATTATTTTAATGCAACATACTTTAAGAATAATGGAAGATGAATTTAATCTTGAGAATAATTAGACTTGAATAAATTTGTCAAAAATACAAAGGAAATTAATCTGAAAGCCTATCTTTGAGAAGAAAAGAATCTAAAGATAGCAAACAGGACAAAAGTTAGATGCCCTAGATATCGCCACTTGAGCGTTTATATGCCAGCTCCATGAAGACTTTCTTGAATTCAACATGTGTTTAAAAGATCCAAAGTACTTTGTTGATGCCCCGATATACAACGCACTTCACTCTTCGTTGAATCAAATATAGCAAGATTACCGTGTGCTCTTCAAAATTTGAGCCGCCCTTTCGAGTTTTCAACTCAAAACCACTTTGGTCACAAGGCGCCCTTTGCGGGTTTTTACCTTGGCCTCTCCATTTTTTTATTTTTATTTCTTTTTATTTTTTATTTTTTCGAAAACTAAAGGTTCCCTTTAAAGGTTTTCACCCTGAATTCTTCTCTCGTTTAGACAAAGTACTTTTTGACTGAGTCTGAACTCACTGGATTGGGCAAACTCTTCCCATCCATTTCCGTTAAGATCAATGCACCCCCAGAGAAGGCCTTCTTCATGACATACGGCCCTTCCCAATTTGGCATCTATTTTCCTCTAAAGTCCTTCTGAATAGGGAGGATCTTTTTCAGTACAAGATCCGCCTCGTGGAATTCTCTTAGTTGTATTTTCTTATCTAAGCTCGTATCATTCGCTTCTGATACATCTGACCATGACGAATGGCCTTTAACCTCTTTTCTTCAATCAAGTTCAACTGTTCATATCACGATTGTATCCATTCAGCTTCATTAAACTTTATCTCTGACAAGACTCGAAGAGACGGTATTTCCACTTCAATGGGTAACACTGCTTCCATCCAATAAACCAACGAGAAAGGAGTTGCCCTGGTAGAGGTTCTGACAGATGTTCGGTAAGCTAAGAGTGCAAATGGTAACTTCTCATGCCAGTCTCTGTAGGTTTCAGTCATTTTCCCTACTATCTTCTTGATGTTTTTGTTAGCAGCTTCCACTGCCCCATTCATCTTTGGGCGATATGGCGAAAAGTTATGATGCTTAATCCTGAACTGACTGTAAACTTCTGCTATCGTTTTGTTGTTCAAGTTCAGTGTATTGTCTGATATGATCCTTTCAGCCATCCCATACCAACAAATAATCTCTTTCTTCAAGAAACGACTTACAGCCGACTTAGTAACATTCGCATAAGAAGCAGCCTCTACCCACTTCGTGAAGTAATCAATGACCACAAAAATAAAGTGATGCCCATTTGAAGCTTTTGGTGATATTGACCTAATGACATCCATGCCCCACATAGAAAAAGGCCATGGAGAAGTCATAACGTGTAGAGATGAAGGTGGTACATGAATCTTGTCTCCTTAAATCTGACATTTATGGCATTTTTTGGCATAGTTGATACAATCCCCTTCCAAAGTAGACCAATAATATCCAAACCTCATGATTTGTCTAGCCATCGTGAAACCATTAGCCGCTCGGAGTCCCATGATGCACGCTTCATACTCGGCCATATTGTTTGTGCAATCAAAATCCAACTTGCACGTGAATGGATAATAATCACCATTTGGGGATACCAAGACTGCCCCAATTCTATTTCCCACTGTATTGGATGCCCCATCAAAGCTCAACTTCTAAGGATAATCCTCTGTAGATGCTACACACATCAACTCCTCATTTGTAAATCAAAATTCAATGGCTCATAGTCTTCTAGAGCTCTACTAGCTAGAAATTCCGCTATCGCACTTCCTTTTATAGCCTTCTGGCTCACATAAACTATGTCAAACTCTGAAAGAAGAATTTGCCACCTCGCCATTCTTCCATTCAAAGCTGTTGACTCCATCATATACTTCAGAGGATCAAGTTTTGAAATAAGCCAAGTAGTATGATACAACATATATTGCCTTAACCTTTGAGTCGTCCAAATTAAAGCACAGCACAATTTCTCAATTGGCGAATATCTCATCTCACACTCTGTGAATTTCTTGCTGAGGTAGTATATCGCCTTCTCCTTTCTTCTCGACTCGTCATGTTGGCCAAGCACACATCCCATAGAATTGCTAAACACTGATAAGTACAGAATTAATGGTCTACCTGGATTAGGTGGAGATAACACAGGAGCATTTAACAAGTATTGCTTAACCTTATCGAAAGCACTCTGGCATTCCTCATCTCAAGTACCTTAGTTGTGTTTTCTAAGGAGTTGAAATATAGGGTCACATTTCTCAGTTAATTGTGAAATAAACTGAGCAATATAATTCAACCTTCCAAGAAAACCCCAAACTTCTTTCTGAGTACGCGGTGAAGGCAAATCTTGTATGCCTCTAACTTTGTCTAAATCAACTTCTATTCCTTTTTCACTGACTACAAAACCTAGTAACTTCCCCGACCTGACTCCGAAAGTGCATTTTACCGGATTAAGTTTTAACCGAAATTTCCTTAATCTCAAGAATAGTTTCTTTAAAACCTCAATATGTTCCTCCTCTGTTCGAGATTTGGCAATCATATCATCAACATACACCTCAATTTCCTTGTGCATCATATCATGAAATAAGGTCACCATAGCCCTTTGGTATGTTGCCCCTGTATTCTTTAGCCTAAAGGGCATTACCTTGTAACAGAAAGTCCCCCACAAGGTTATGAATGTGGTTTTGTCCATGTCTTCAGGATGCATCTTTATCTGATTGTACCCTGAAAAACCATCCATGAAGGAGAACAACGAATATCCCGCTGTGTTGTCTACCAAAGTGTCTATGTGAGGCAGAGGGAAATTATCTTTTGGGCTAACTTTGTTCAGATCCCTGTAATCAAAACACATCCGTACCTTCCTATCCTTCTTAGGAACTGGTACAATGTCAGCTACCCATTCAGAATACTTCACTTCTTGTAAGAATCCTGCATCGAACTGTTTCTTGACTTCATCCTTTATTTTTAATACGATATCTGGTCTCATTCTTCGCAACTTCTGTTGAAGGTTTACAATCTTGTCTTATTGGAAGACGATGCACCACAATATCAGTATTTAACCCTGGCATATCTTAATAGGACCATGCAAAGATATCCTTGAACTCACGTAACAACTCAATCAGTCCTTGCCTTATATCATCAGCAATATACGTGCCAATTTTCACCTCTTTCCCTTCCTCTAAGGCTACATTCTCTACTGCCTCTTTCTCATGTGGTATGATTTGTTTCTCCACCTGTTTCACCATCCTCAAAAGATCTAGAGACACATCACAACCCTGGACATCTTCAAAATCCTGTGATTCCTCTAAACACATGTCTTGCTCACAAGAAAAATTAGGATTTGTAATATCAATGTTCATGTCATTGATATCTAGGGATCTGTGAAGTATAAAGAATATACAAAGAATGAATGAATTTAAGAATGATTATTTATATGCTATGAATGAAAGAATAAGAATTGCCAAAATTTAACAGAATATTGGTTGATAAAAATGAAACAATACTCGTTCAAATTGATAAAAGTTATGCTTTATTAAAAAATAATAAATGATTGTAAGCCCATTTCACAAATAAAATCCTATTACTCCTAGGCTCTAGAGTAACAAGAATATTTCGAGAATTACTCTGAAAAATTCCTAAAGACTACAGGAAGTTCCTCCACAGTCTAATTGTTCAGAGAGCTTCTCGATTCGTAAGGACGAATGCCCTCAAGGTTTCCTTGCTCTGATCCTTTATCGTGTATAGCATTAATCTGATGGCCTTTTTCTAAAAGTAACCCTCCTGATATAAAGGTTTGGGATATTGGAGGGAATATTATTGACTCCCACTCCACTTCTCTTCTATTAAGACGCGCCCTTCTTCCCTCTTGGCGCTTCTCAACTTCCTTCCTCCTTTACTTATAGTCTGGCTTGAAGCCTAGACCAAAGCGATCTCTCTTCTCTTTTAGTTCTAGGATTTGACTCCCTCCTTGCAGGTATTTTCCTAACCCTCTTCCTGGTAAGGCTCCCTTTCCCACTATCATTTGTAGAGCCATCCTCGTGGCTCTTGCTATCTTTGGCGCCGGTGGCTCACTCCCTTCTGAAATAAAGGTCGCATTCACAAATTCTAAAGAGCGAAAGGAACACTCAATAGACTCTTCGTTCGTCTCGACATAAGGGGCCTTGCTAGTGACTACGGCTATAATATCCTCCTCCGTATTGATGGTTACTAACCGTCCATCCGTCACTAACGTTAATTTTTTGTGCAACGATGAGGGCATCACTCCCACTGAATGTATCCATGGCCTCCTTAATAAGCAATTGTAGGAGGGCTTGATATCCATCACCAAGAAGTCTACTTCGTATATATTCGGCCCAATTTCCAAAGGGATGTCAATCTTTCCCATCACTTTCCTTTCTGTACCGTTAAAGCCTCTTACCATATTTTGACATGTCTTCATGTGAGAATCGTCAATGGGTAATCTGTTCAGAGTAGACAACGGTAGAACATTCAAAGCCGATCCATTATCGACAAGCACGCTTGGGAATGTGTACCCCTTACATCAAATGGTGATGTGCAGGGCCTTTGTTGACCCCCTGCCCCCCGGTGGGATTTCATCGTCATTAAAATAGATGAAATTATCCGCACTTATGTTATTCACCAACCGGTCCAGCTTGTTAACGGATATGTCATGGGTGACATATGTTTCGTTGAGCACCTTCATCAATGCATCCTGATGCATCTCAGAACTCAGAAGTAGAGCCAATACTGATATGCGAGCCGGCTGCTTACGTAATTGCTCGACCACGCTATACTCACTATGTTTAAGGAACTTTAGAAATTCATTAACCTCTTCCTCCCTTACTGGCTCCTTGATAGGTGCTTCGGCCTCTTTCTCCTTCTCTGTACTAACATTCTTTGTTTTTGTGGGCTCCTTTCTGACGCCCACTGTATCATACCGCTTCCCGCTCCGTGTATGGGAACCCTCACCTTGGACTTCCTTAGAAGCACTTGCTATATCCTCCCTCTCCGGCATTGACACATTGCAATTATAACTCCATGGTACTCTCTTGTTATCCTTATAAGGAAAGGAAATAGGTTTATGAATGATGACTTTCGGTACTGTCGGTATTTCAACTTCATTACTTCCTGGTAAAGAAATAATGATCCTTGGCCAACTTTGATTCTTCAGCGCACCTTCTAATGTGCATATATGTCTCTCATTTGGCCCAGCTTCATAAAATCCTAGCTCCTTGTCCATAAGGCTTTGTATCAAGGCCTTAAACTCGTCGCATTCCTGAATCTTGTGCCCCTCTTCGGCATGGAACTCACAATAGTCTTTTGCTTCTTCATTCCTCTCTTTAGAGATTATCATCTCTTTTTTTACCATTTCTTCCCAAATCATCTTCATCGGCGTTCTCACCTCAGCCACGCCTTCCTTTATTCTCCTCTCACTAGTTTCACCAACGGCGTTCACTCCTTGATCGCTATGATTTGGTAATGGGTTTTCAGTATTTGGGGTATTATCGAACTTCACTACCCCCATCTTAATAAGCCTTTCTATGGCCTTCTTAAAACCAATACAGTTTTCAATCGAATGCCCCGGTATTTCATCATGGTATTCGCATCTGGCGTTTGCGTCATACCATTTAGGATATGGGGGCTGCAATGGCTTAAGGTGAAAAGGAGAAATAACATGTGCATCGTATAAGCGTTGATAGAGCTCACGATACATCACAAGGATAGGTGTGAATTGCATCTTTTCAAAATTCTGCCTTATACCTAACTCCTGCCTTTAAGAACTCTGTTACTCAACCGCAGCTGTTTTAGGTTAACCAACTGTGATTGCCCTCGTGTTGAAAGTGCTTGTGTTATTCACTTCACTATCCTTTCTCTTTGGGGCCGATCTTTTAGTTGTTTCCCCCTCAATTTTGCCACCCCTTATGGCATTCTCAATCATCTCTCCCTCCATGACTATATCCGCAAAGCTTTTGGTGGTACTCCCAATCATGTGAGTGATGAATGGAGCTTTTAGAGTGTTGATGAACAACATGGTAGTCTCCTTCTCCAACAACGGTGGTTGAACTTGCATTGCCACCTCTCTCCATCTCTATGCATATTGCCTAAAATTTTCATTAGGCTTTTTCTCCATGTTTTGCAGCGTGATCCTATCTGGAGTCATGTCACTCACATGATTGTATCATTGTATGAAGGCTCATGCAAGATCCTCCATGAACTTATTCTCGCCCGCCGATTGATTATACCACTTGGTCATTGCTCCAATTAAACTGTCTTGGAAACAGTGAATCAACAATTGATCATTATTCACATACCCAATCATCCTCCTACAGAACATCGTAATGTGGGCTTCTGGGCAAGTAGTCCCATTGTACGTCTCAAATTCCGGTATCTTGAATTTGTGAGGAAGCACCAAGTCTGGGACCAAGCTTAGATATTTGGCATCAACCCTATGATGCCCATCAGCATTCTCTAAAGCCTTGAACTTTTCCTCCAACCATTTGCAGCGATCTTCCAACTGTCTTGTAGCCTCAGTTCTTAGATCCTCTTTTTCAGCCATATATAAGTCAGGAATGACATGATTTGCAGGATTGTCACCCAAATTGAATCCTGAACCAGTTGGGAAATTTATAGGGATCCCAGTATCGATCGACCCTTGTTGGGGACTTATAGTGACAGATAGCCTCCTAGGAAGTGCCTCTGTTTGTGTAGGCACGTGGGGTGGGTTGAAACCTAGAGGATGATCCTCACCCTCCTCGCCAGTAACTGCCATGGGAGCCTTTCCCTTATCAGTGGCCCTCAGAAGTTGGGCCATCTCAGCCATCATGTTCCTTTGTGCCTCCAACATTTGTTCCCTCATGTCATTTTGCATCTTTTCCAATTGCTCTTGCAATTGGTCCTGCATATACTTCTGTAACTGTTCAAATCTTTGGTCCATGTTCTTAGTTTTTACACGAGTTTCGTAGTGATGTGTTGCTTCCAGATTTTTTTTCTCTGACTCTCTTTCTCCCTATTAATTTTAACTAATTAGGGTCTTTCTATAAACTTGAATGCATATGATACAATAAGATGCTATGAAATGCAAATGCATGAATGCAAAAAGATGTCGATTCTGATTCAATTTCATTTTAAAAAATGTTATTTAAGGAACAAAAATCTTTTCATAAAACGGATTACAAATACGCTTTCGCCCGTAGGCCTAGAGTCTTAACCCTATCTAATAACAATGTTAACTCTCGTCCTCTATCTGACGATGACTCATACATTATACTCAGCATTCTAGCTTATACTGCCAAATCCTGCAAGTGTTCAGCAACCTCTCGAATCTGAACTAAGGCTTCCCATGAGATAATCCCTATTTCCAACTTGATCCTGAAGATGGTGAAGTTCTCCCTTCCACTGTTCTTCTCTTGCTTCGAGCTGCTCAATCCGTAGCTCACAGCCCTATAGTGTTGCTTCCAACCTTCCAATATCGTGCTTTATTTCCTCGATCTTATTCAAGCTTGCCTTTAACTCGATTGAAAGGTTACGACTTCGGTGATGATGAAGAGATCGTCCAAGTTCAGCCACCTTAGTTTTTAATCCTTGATTTTCCTTCTCTAGGGCCTGATTATGCGACTGCATCTCTTGGAACTTCTTCTTCTAATACTCAGCTTTGGCTCTTTCTTCCTGAATCTCTTGCTGCCACTGCTCTGGAAATCTCCCTAATACGACCCTTTTCAACGTTACCTGGGTCTTTTTGTAGTACGTCTTTAAATCATCTCGATCTTCCTCGATCTTTCTCTTTTCCTTTTTCACCTTCTCGACTTCCATCTTTTGAACATCGACGTCGAGACTTAAGCATATTTTTTCCTCTTCGAGCTTCTCAATCCTCTTTTCAATCTCTAAATTCTTTTTCTCGAACTCTTGCTTCATAACCTCCAACTCTGATGGAATCACTCGTAAGCTCTCTTCTAATGATCGAGCCACTCCCAAAATTGGCCTAGGGACATTATCGTTGACTCTCCTACTAAACCATCCTTTATACTCAAGGGTTGACGTCGAGCCTTCGGTCAAGATCTTCATACAGAAAGGCTTCTTCCAAGCCTCAGAAATCTCTCGCATCCTCTTCTTATAGTGATCTCCTTTATAAGAGAAATCACTCTGAGCCAAACCCTGTGTAGCCGGTATAAACTGCCTCGCCCGATATTGCCTTAGAACAAGCAATGGTGCATATCCAACTACTCCCCAAATTCCTGGCAGAGGAACCCATCAAAACTGCCACAGCAGTAAAGGACTTCACTAGGAACCAACCAATGAGCCTTCCACATAACATCTTGCTCTCGAAGATTCTGAAGAATATCTATCCACCTTTCCTCTGAAATGTCATCTCTCCTAGGCATGTCTACTGCTTCCTTTAAAGGAGAATAACCCTCAAAGAATACTCGGCAAGGAACCTTATCAAGCTTCCAGAAGTGGCTATGGAACCAGACTAGCAATAATTACGCACATCCAATAAATCTTCCCTCGCCGGCCCTCCAACATGCACTCAAAGATCTAAATGTCTCAGCTAAGATTGCTGGTACCAGTGTATTCTGCTTACCAACGCAATCAAACAAATCTGTGACTGCCTCATCTATGTGCCCCAAAGCATTCGGAAAAATCACCATACCGTAAATACTCAAAGCTGGGACATCGACCCTTTTCTTTACATCTGGATGTGTCGATATCAAATCCCTCAAAACAACCCATGGAACACACTTACTATCACCCTTTTGCTGTATACGAGCTACAGCCCACTGCTCACTCATCCTAGTAATCATCACCAACTTCTTTGCAAAAGTTGGAAGACTAGTAGGCCTAACATAAGCCTTATGACCCTGAATCCTCGGGCAACGCAGTAAAGTCGTATACTCCTCCAAAGTAGGTACAAGATCAACATCACCAAATGTAAAGCAACTATAAGTAGGGTTCCAGAACTGTACCATTCGAAACAAGTGCCTATCTACTTTGACGTCTAACAAATAGGGAAGGTCTCCATAATTCTGATAGAAAAGCTGCTTAGCCTCGTCATCCCATTGGGCCCAAATGTCTCTCAACTCCTGAAACTCATTCTGCGTCAAATTAATACGGGTGAAGTCCCATAACTCTGATGTATGCCCCTCAGTAACACTATCTCTTTTTTCTAACTGGGTTTTCTCTGACCAGGTACAGAAAAAGGCATTGTCCTCCACTTTATCAAGATATTCGTTCCCCATTACAAAACTTTCTAACTCAGAAATCGAACCGTGAATCGATATCTTTGAATATTGAATGACATGCAATGATAGCAAAATAAAATAGGTCAGTATCATATATATAAGAAATGATAAACAAGTACTTACAAGGGTAGCTTACTAAAAGCTATCACTATTTTCCCTAGGGTAAGCACTTAAAGTTCACTATATGAGTTTTAGCTCTAAAGCCAGGGTACCTGAACTAGCAGATTCCTTGGTCTTCACCCATTATAGGCTCATATAGACCAAGTTCAGTTCAGGGGGACACATTTCCCTATGGCCATACGGAGATGAAAATCTCACGAAGACATAGGTACAGATCCCTAAGCAATCCACTAGCTCATACGAAGGTGAAAACCTTACTAAAGCGTAGCTTCTCACTCCCACTTAAGGGTGTGACCACAACGGTCATGCAAATGCAATGTACAAAGAATAAGGTAACAAACATATGCAGCAAACACATGTAAAAAGGATCCAATTTTAAATTTTCCAAACTTCGACATTAAGATGAAAATACTCAATTTCTTGGCTTGACTCTCTTAAGTCCCCAATTAGTCGCCAAGTCGTCAAAACCATTTTTAAAGGGAATGTTTGAAAATGGGGATCGACTTTGAAAAACGAACGAGAGTCGCCACCAACCTTTTTAGGTGTGATTGGATCACCTTATAAAACGTTTTGGTTTACGAAAATTAAGAAAATAGGTTCGGGAGTCGATTACGTACGATGAAGGATTAGTACCCTCGCAACGCCTAAAATTGGTACCAAATTGAATTGTTTTCTGTCTTAATGTCAAAATTTTGAAAGGATTTAAAAATAAGATCTTTTTTTTAAAACCAGAATTATTTAAGTTGAAAAATCGAGATTCCTTAGCTCCGAAAGAATACAAACATCACATCCAGCATGATAGGACACGATATTCTTAAACTCTCGTAATTGAAATCATCTCGTGATTTACAAAATTTATTTAGAAGGATACTTTAGGCATTTAGACAAACGGGAAATCGCAACCCAGCATGTTAGGGTACTATTTCCCGAATTCCTAAATATGAAAAACATTGCCTCATTTTAGAAAAACTTTTGGATAAAATATGACAATTAAATGAAATATTTTTTTTTAAATAATAATTTGAATAAAATTTAAAAAATAATTTACTAAGAGTAATACTAAAAATTATTAAAAAAAGAGTTTGATATGATACTAAAATTATAAAAAAATTAAAATATATAAAAAAATCAGGAAACATGGATTAAATCAAAATAAAAAGGGTTGAAAAACGAAGATAAACAAAGAATAAAATAAGAACAAACCGTAGAAAATAAGAACGTAAGAGGGAGAGAAATTTGAGTGAAAGCTCTCAAAAATTTTTATTGTTTCCCAAAACTCCAGTGTCTTTACAATGAAGGGAGAGGCCTCTATTTATAATTGAACCTCCTCAAATCCAACGGTGCAGATCAATTACATCAACGGTTAAGATTAAAAGGTATCTACAAATTAAATCTCTAAGATTACAAAATCATATCTTCTAAGATTGCATATCATATCTAAGATTGCAATCATATCTAAGATTGTATCATATCTAAGATTGCATATCATATCTAAGATTGCATATCATTGAAGATTATATTTCCATATGAGTCAAGCTTGTAGATGGACCTTAAATCTTTTCAAGTAATGGGCCATTCCGATCGTGCCAAATTATATTTGTAATTCTAGACTGAACTTGGGCTTCGTTTTTTTTTGGGGTTTATTATTTTTGTTTTTGGACTTATTTCTGGGCCCGGGCAAAATTGAGTCTCTACAAAAGATTTAATACCAGCAAAGAAGATACTTGGTATGAAGATTCTCAAAGATAGAAAAGCAAGTAAATTGTACCTAAGTGAGGAGGGGTACATTGAGAAAGTTCTTTACAGGTTCAATATGCAGAGTGCTAAGCCTGTTAGTACTCCTTTAGCTGCCCATTTCAGACTTTCATCGGCTTTGTCTCCACAATCAGATGATGAGATTGAGTACATGTCACATGTTCCATACTCTAGTGCAGTGAGATCTCTCATGTATGCTATGGTTTGTTCACGTCCAGATTTATCATATGCAGTTAGTCCAATTAGCAGATACATGGAAAATTCCAGTAAAGAACACTAAAAAGCGGTTTAGTGGATTTTAAGATACCTTACGAGGTACTATTGATGTTTGCTTACAGTTTGGAAGAACCAGAGATAGAGTCATTGGGTATGTTGATGTTGATTTTCTTGGAGATCTTGATAGAAGAAGATCTCTCACGAGTTATGTCTTTACAATCGGAGGTTGTGCAATCGGTTGAAAGCCACTTTGCAAACTACACTGCTTTTGTCTACCAATCTGAAGTTGAGTACATGGCGATTCTTCGAGGCTTGTAAAGAAGCTATTTGGTTGAAGGACTCTTTAGTGAACTCAATGAAGACCTTCAAATCAGTATAGTATTTTGTGACAGTCAGAGTGCAATCTTCCTTACAAAAGATCAAATGTTTCATGAGAGAACAAAACACATTGATGTTCGGTATCATTTTGTTCGTGATATTATTGCTCGTGGTGATATTGTTGTGAGCAAAATTAGTACTCATGAAAATCCTGCAGATATGATGACTAAGTCACTTCCTATAGGCAAGTTTGAGCATTGCTTAGACTTGGTTGGTGTTCATTGTTGAAGTTAAACCTTTAAGGGGTTTAATGGAAGAGGTGAAAAACTTGTTCGTTGAGAATTCGTGTCAAGGTGGAGATTGTTAAAGTTGTGTGACCCAAATTCTAAGAGATTGCTTGCAAGTCAAGTTAAACAAAATATATCTTCTTTCTAGAAGACTTAGTATTTATGAATACAATATATTTAGCATTTATTAGCATAATATGTTTGACTTTGATTAGAATTAGGTTTTTTCAACTTATAAATAAATGTAGTCAAAACTCCTTTTGTAATCATTCGAATTTGACATAGTGAATTTTCTTCTCCTCTGCCCGTGATTTTTTCCCTGAAGGGTTTTCACGTAAAATCTGTGTGTGTTCTTCTTCTTTTTTAACAGCTTTCATATGGACCTTTTTCCAATTTTATTTAACAACAGACCATCTTCTCCTTTCCCATTTTTCTTCCATTCCTTCTCGCTCCACTAATCTTCATGACAAAATAATTATTAAATCTTTTTAATTAAATTTGCAAAAATAAATTTCATAACGGTTAAATTATTTTCTAAGTATCATAAAACTCAAAAACATGTGTCTACATGCCTTTGACAAATTACAAAAATTTTTTGGTTCTCCAAGTCTTAACAAATGTATCTAAACTTATAGTTTTTAGGCTAAGTCTCGAGATCCAATAATGTAAGTCTTAAGACTTTGCAAGTTAGTAGTCAAAGTTCTATTTAGAGAGATTAGATCTTGAGACTCGCCATGCAAATCTTGAGCCTGACAATAATGTCTCACAATTTAAGCTTGCAAGTCTTGAGACTAGTAAAGTCAATAGCCAAAGTTCCATTTTAAGGAGCATATTCTCGAGACTTGTTCATCAAGGATCGAGACTTGTACAAAAAATCTTGAGATCATCTTATGAGTCTCGAGACTTAGTTTTTTCTAACAATTATTTTTAACTAAATCTCAAGACTTAACCATGTAGAATGCATTTAATGCACAAAATCAATGCTCCCAACAACTAGAAACTTCCTCCAATTAACTCCAAATCTTTCCAAAAGATCACTCAAATGGACAAAAATAAGCTTACAAAGTTTTTTGTGCAAAAATCCAAATCTTTCATTATTATACTATCTTTTTTGTAAAGACATTAGTAAGTTTATTTGTTATTCTTTCTTTTTAATATTTAATTGTATTTGTGAAAGTTAAAAATTGTAAATGTACTTTTGAGATGTATTTATTCTCTCAATTTGTGAGACATTACTAATCATTCGAAACTAGAAAATAATGTATCGTAAAAGTTATGCCTTCTTCTTAAGGAAAATCCTTGGTAAGAAAATCCTTAGTTATGATAAACTAAGCTAGTGGAAGTGCACAATTGAAGTCGAAACAATCTAAATTCTTGGTATTTTTGTTTTGAGCCTTCATTTTAAAAAAAAAATTAAATACTAATTCACCCTTGTTGGGATAATTTGAATAATTATCAACATCAAGCATAGGATGGTAAATACAATTTATCCATTAAATGGTACAAATGCAACCGTATCTATTCACAACATTTACATTTCACACCCACATGACTTAAATAACCACGCATATCTACAGTTCAGATAGACCATTTTTTTTTTTTTGGTCAATAAATTTCTTTCTCTGCTATAGAACAGATTAATTCATTTATAGTACCCTCATTACAACTTTGCCAGTTGTTTGAATGCCCATTGCAGCAAGTTTCACTATAGTGCGGCTATTATATAACCTGTCCAAGTCACAGAAAAACTGATTAACAAAAGTTTAATTCATTAGATTAGAAACTAAATACGGACATGGTTAAAGCCTAGCACACCGTGTTTAATTCTCGACTCTAAATCTAGTGGCACCTAAGAAGATCTGTCGGGTACCAATCTTTCCATAACCTAAATATATACAACTTTGCAGTAAAAAGAAAAGATTTCTAAGCTATTGATGGTTTGATAGTAAAGGCAAACTTAGAGATCCCAGTTTTATGCTGTAGTATAATAGGTGATAATTTTGTTCAAACAGTACTTCAATAAATTGCGTGAATTTAACTCGCAAGATAACTAATCAAATGTTTCTGCAAGAAGTTTACGTGGTTTATATATAAAAGGCATAGTTGTTTCAACAAATAACAATACTTGCTAAGGTATAAAAAATAGTACAGATGTGTAGGTGTGAGGAGCCATTTATATCTTTCACCTGCTACAAATCAAAGCAGGTGCCATAAATTATCAGAACTGGTTTAATCATCCATGCCAATTGTATATTGGACTTTGATCTTCCTAAAAGAGAATCTATAAGCATTGCTACTAGGATCAAGGTTCAACGATGTACACAAAGTTTACACAAGCCTATCCTCTCAAAAAAATAAGGACAAGCATGCCATTCTTTTTTTACGTTGAGGGAATGGAATGCGATTTACAAGTACACAAAACAAAGAAGGAACAGCAGAACGTACCCAGCCAATGTAAATCCCCAAGTTGACAACACATAGAACATCTTTCCAGCATGCCAAATGCTCAAAACCTTCTCCAATTTGCTGACACCTTCTAATGCTTTCAGCATAGCTGCTTATAAATCTCATCATAGTAAGCAAATGCTACATGATACTCACAATTGGTTAGAAGAATAGGGCAAGAGGCATGCTAATTAGTTACAAACTCAATGGAAATCAATGCTATCTGCTGAAATTCATCAGCAAGTCTCAAAATAGGCAACATACTCGTAAAACAAAAAACAACTTTTCAAGTGTCTAAACACTAAGGTTACCAAACATGTAAAATGGAAGACACATCTGGAAATTGAACACATAATTACAGTATGAAGCAAACTTACTTTTCTGCAGTTCTTCTGGGGTCATAGTCTGCAATATCAGGATCACAAAACAAACATAAGAACACGGTAAATATAGTAAATTACGAATGGAAAAAAGCCAAACAAGTAGCTAAAAACCTGAGCTTTAGGGTTCAACAAAAGGCATTTTGCCATAAAGTTAGCAACACCATCCACAACATGCTCTTCGCTAACAACAACGTAATTCTCATCATCAATTCCACTCCACTCTTCAACATTGCTTGGAACCATTTCATCAGTTACCCATACCCACCAACTTGGTTCTTTTTGGTCAACGTTAATCAGAACTTCAGCTGAATGTACATCATCTCCTAATTAAGCAAAAAACAGATTACCTGATCAATCAATGCATACATTCCTAATACAAAAGGAGAAATTTACCCCACCAGATGAGGTCATAATTTATAAGTCCAATTATGAATTCCTAAACATTGACAAGTGCAAATAGTTTATATAAAAATGATGAGAAAAGTAGCATTACTCTGCCATAATTTATTCTATTAAACAATTACAATTAAATGAAGAGATTTAGTATATAAGAACCTGTAGCTTCCTTGAATGGAAACTCAATTTTAATATCGGATTCATTAAGAGATTTGAGTCGGGTCAAAAAGTCTCTAGAATCTACGGTAGATACCAACCGAGCATAGAGCTGCAATTAATTTCAGAAATCAGAACGAAAAAAAAATTAACACACACAGAGAAAAAAAAAAAACCTAAAAGATTGAAATTTACATACGTTAGGAGGACAATCGTTTAACAGAACAGGAGATTCAGATAAATTATTGAGAAGTTTGAGGTTCTGTTCCAGTTGATTCCTTAAACGCCGATTTTCGGATTTTAGGGTTTCCAATTCTTTTTGAAGCTCGGAATTGTGAAGACTGTGGGGAGCATCATGGGGATGGTGGAGGTGGTGGCTACATTCCAAGGCGGTCCATGCGACGTCGGCGACTTCGAGGACGGTCTTGGCAACTTCCACAGCTTCATGGCCGCCCATTGATAAAGGTAAAAAATGGAACTTTTCTTCGGGGACTTGAGATATGGGGGGAGAGAGGGGTTGGATGTTGTCGTTTTCACCTTTACGTGTCCAAAATTGCCGTTTCTGCTAAGACCGTCAACCAGTTTCGTTTAAAGCGCTGTTACTAGCTTTGACTCTCTCGGACACAACACCCAATACATTTCACTTTTGCTTCTGATTTTTCATTCTTCTATAATTGAATTTGTTCGTTTTTACTTGAAAATAGTAAATTTTTATTATTTATTAGTTAAAAGTCTTCTCTCCTTTGAAATTTAATAAATTAATTTTTTAAATTAAAGTAATTTAAATCTTATAAAGTAAGCAACTAAGAATAATTAATCACTGAAATTAATGTATTTCATTAATTATACTTAATTTAAATTGAAATGATAATAAATTTAACTCTCAATATTTATATATTTTGTTAATTTGATCTTAATTCTAAAAAACTAATAAATTTAGCCTTAACATTTAATATCGTAAGCTAATTTTTTAAATCATGACTAAAGTGATAGAATGTATAAATTGTGATGTCTAATTTCGTTCTTATACTAGTCAAATTTATGTAAAATTGAGGGAAAAACATTAACGTTGTGATTAATTTTCTTTAGTTGTTCGCTTTCAAAATTTATGGGATTAAATTACTCTAATTTTTTTCAGAAAAACTAATTTGCTCAATATTGGAATTGAGAGGACGTACAAAGTTCTTTTTACCTATTTATTATTGTGTGTTTTTAAAAGTTTTTTATTATTATTTAAACCTTTCTACATTATATTGAGATGGGAAAAAAGACATGTAGGTCATGATGTAGTAACAATAGAGCATTCTCTTGGAGCTGAGTTTGTTGTAATATGGAAATTAATTTACAAGACAATAGAAGCATTTCTTGTTTAAAAGATGTTGGTTTTTATCATGTTAGTCAAATTGAGAATTTTACTTTCGTTTCATTTCTCATGAGATAAAGCGACAATGATACTAAAAGATGTAATATTAGTGAAAAAAATTTTAATAGACAGGTGTACAATAATGAGAAATTTTGAGTTTAATTAATGTAGGTCATTGTTGCAATGTTTAGAATAAGTACTCAATATGCTTTTGATTAGAAAGGGTTTTAAGTTAAATTAGACTAATTGAAAAGGTGATTTGGCATCTCCCACAGAATGTCACACCATAAGTATTCAACATAATGCTAGAGCTTGTGTACTTTGATTGATTGAAGGTGTCCTAATGCTAGGAAAGTTTTGCTACTTAGTACATACAATGTTACTCCAGCCTTAATAGAAGTACTCCCCATAGCATTAACATTTATCAGATCAGTGATGGTAGTGGAATAACCGGCTGCAATTCCAGCTAAAGTATCCATAGCCTTCACCACATAGGATAGATAAATGGCAGGCAGTCCATTATCGGTCCCATTAAAACAAGTACAGGGCAAAGGAACGACAAGGTTCTTCCCCACAGCAAGAACAGAAGGATCAGAAATGGAGTTAGCCTCCTTAATCTCATCAGCTGACACCAAACCAGCATAAATCGAGTCAGCAATGGATGAAAGCGTGTCCTGTGGGCAATAAACTTTTCTTGTAGAGTTTCGGATAAGCTTTGTTTGTGAGCCACAGAAAAAAAAATCAAGCTGAAAGCCGTGACATATAAAAACCAACATGAAATATACTAAGTAAATAAAAATAAAATAAAATCCTGGAAAAGCAGAAAAAAGAGAATGGCCTCCTCAGTCTGGTGCCTCTACATTTCACCATGTTTGAAAAAGAAAGGTGTATCAGACGAGCACTGCTATTGCTACGTACACTCTTTTGTGTATACTTTTTTTTATTTTGGGTTACCCCATTGATTTCATGATAATATGTTGACCAGGAGGAGGAGGATTACTACATTTTCCCCTAAATAGTAATACCAAGAGAGTGCAGCGCCTGCAAATGCAACTGCAAAATCAAGAATTAATGAAGGAAGACGACGGCCATGCAACTTCAACAAGAAGAAGACAATTTATACTTCATGCGCCTCTTATTGCTTTTTCTTTTCCCCAATTAATTATGTCTACTGCTATTGCAATCGCAGAGATTGGTAACTCTGTTCATTATATTACTTGTTTCTTTTTTCAATTTTAATTTGTTCTCAGTTTTGATCTTATCTTGTTTCTCTCTCTTTCAGATGTGCCACAAGATTTCCGAGTTTATACTGATGAAGTGAATAAGTTCAAGATTTTTATTCCGCAAGGTCAGTGACTCTTTCCTATATCCATTTCAATGTTTGTAAAATGAAATGATTACTTGTTGCTGTTGTAGATTGGCAAGTGGGAGCTGGTGAGCCCAATAATTTCAAGTCCATTACTGCTTTCTATCCAGAAGAAGAAGCCAACTCAAATGGTAATGAATGCTAATCTCGCTCACATGCACTCATTTCCTAAATCCATTTCTAGGTTTGCGATTGCATATGCAACAAACTAAAATTGATTGCTTCAGTTAGCGTTGCCATCACGGGGCTTGGTCCCGATTTTACTCGAATGGAATCCTTCGGTAAAGTTGATGCTTTTGCAGACACTCTGGTACGGTTTTTCTTTTCTTCTTTTTTTTAGTTATGAAGCTTTTGCTTAACTATGCATTGTTAACTGCTTTTTTCCGTTAGGTTAGTGGACTGGACAGAAGTTGGCAAAGGCCCCCTGGTGTGGCTGCAAAACTCATTGACTGCAAAGCATCTAATGGTATATATATATTACTATTATTATTGCAAGACCATCCTCTTCCTCCACCATGAAAGCATACTTATTCCATTCCAATGAAGTTTAGTAGGATGATGATAAGAAAAAGAAAACTTATTTTAAAAAAGAGAAATTAAAAAAGATCATTTCATGTGAAGAAAAAAATTAGGGGGTAAAATTTCAGAGATCAAATTTTTAACTACACTTTGTTTCTCTACTTGATTAATTAACTTGTTTTGCTTATCCGTTTATCAGGCTTCTATTATATTGAGTATACACTGCAAAATCCAGGAGAAAGTAGAAGACATTTGTTTTCAGCTATTGGAATGGCATCCAATGGTTGGTATAACAGACTATATACTGTCACTGGACAGGTGAGCTTGCATCAATTATAACACATACATACATACATACGATTCAGTTGCTTCCATACCTTCGCTGATCATTTGTTCCTATATGCACATGTATGTACGTGTGTTTATATGTGTCATTTTCCGCATGCAGTTTGTGGAAGAAGAAGCAGAGAAATATGGATCAAGAATTCAGAAGGTTGGTAGCTTTAATCAAACTATATAGAATGCTACAAGTTTTTAAATCTTCAGTATCTGGTGCATGGTTAACCCAAAACTAACCTCAGTTGGTGCAGCAACATGATGATTATTATTGTTTTTACCATAATATAATAATATAAAATTGATGATCTCGTGCCTTAATTTCGTCTTTCAGGCAGTATCATCCTTCAGATTTATTTGACGCAACTCTTGCTGGAAACCAAGCCACTCTTTATTTATTTCTACAGAGAGATCCTCTAAAAGTCGGGATATATCAGCCATTTATAAGTCATATTTTGAGAGAGAAAGCTTACATGATCAGGCATTGTCACCGTAAGAGATTTGATCAATTAGTACTTTTCTTACCGTACGAGATTTGATAAATTTTTTTGTCAAACCAAAAGAACTTCTTTTCGGTAAGAAATCACATCAATTCAATTCTAAGAACACGTTATCAAACCAAATACTACCCTAAAACATTGATTCCATATTTTTTATATGATACTTGAACTTGATTTTAATTTTTAATTCGATACTTGAGTTTGACTTGACTTCAATGTATTTTAACTAAAGTACACGTCAAAAGTTTATTAGATCACATAATGTCATTTGGTTTGGAAACCAAATTGAACCTTGAAATCAATCTCAGTTACCAAATTATGAAGAAAAAAAAAACTCAAATACCAAATTAAGTCTTGAAGTCAAACACGGATACCAAATTTCCCTAGTGGAATTTTAAGCTCTGCTTAAAAAATTGAAAAGATGAGAAATTGGAAGGGTGAAAAATAAAAAGATAGAAAATATAAACTTTTTTCCATATTTGATGAGAAAAGAGTATACATGTTGGATTTCAAACAAGATATTTAGCACCTACTGTCCAGTTTGTTTTTAATTAAAAGCTTTAAAAGATCAATCCTATGTCTTCAAAACTTCTGTAACCAATATATTTGATATTACATTTTTAAGCAACATCCTCCGGTGAACCAGTAAGACCAGACCCGATAGGTTCAAAACTAGCTATTCTCTTATGCTGTTCCCCACTAGTATTGTAGCAATAACAAAGACTAGACCTAGCAAAAATTTAATGAACAGAAAAGAAGGCTACTCCCCATTAATTGCACTGAATGAGTAGAAATCAAGTAAATTAACTTACTAGTGCAATTTGAAAGCTCACGGCACATACTGTAATGCAATCATGGCCAAAGTTACATCAATACACAACTGGGACAGGTCAAAAAGTAAGAAACCTTCGAAACAAGGAGGAGCAAACTTACAAGGAGAAGGGTGGGATTAATTTGATAAGCAAAAAAATCATAAATGCAGTAGGAATGGCAGCAGCCGAATTCACCAAAGTCGACGCATCAGATGTACTTCCCATAGGGGCACCTGCTGGGGCAAGTCCAGGAAGTGACCCAGTAGATGGCACTGTCTTAGGCACAGTTGTTGTGGAACCACCATCTGACTGGGGTGCAGGTGCTGGGGCGAAAGCCGAATCCCGTGTTACATGAGTAGGTGGGGCTAGAAGGGGAGGAAATTGCTGTGGTCCTGCATTATTTAATGGGAATTTAAAATCAGTCAAGAAGCATTCTATGACCATCTGGAAATATTTGTGAAATCAAAACATGAAACTGCTCATGTTCAGCTCCTCAAGATTTGAAGCCATAAATGTTGTCATAGAAGCTGAAACTTTCATTTCTTTTAAAAAAGCCCCAGCATTGAAGATAACAAACTGATGAATAAATAAATCATTATTTGTATCTGTAGATGCTAGACAAAAAAATATCTGATAATCAACACCAGATAAGAACTTCACATTGTATTAGATTGGGGGGAAGTCCAAATCTGTGAGTCACCCTAAAACTAAACAATTTCTTGTCTTGTTGCGTTTTGGAATCACTGTAAAACTCATACCTGGACATCGGGGTTGAAGAGATGATGACAACCTGCAGAACACAGACACGGTTTAACACAGATGATTTCTCGAACCGTCAATAAAAGCAAGTAAAAGCTGTAGTATACCAAGTGATAATGGTTCCATTAGCATAACCACCATAAGCACAAGAAGTAACATTGCATCCAGCACTACTTTGTTGCACTGTAACATTCCCCAGCTTAAGATTGCTGCTTTTACATTGCATGCTTGAACAAGAAACAGCTAACGAAGACGGCATACAATACAGACTGTACGGTACAATCAGTACTGTTAGATTTAGGGAAAAAGAATAATCACAAGCAGTAAAGTCAATCATACAACTAATAAGCTAAGAAAAAGCTCGATTACTTGCGACTCCCGGGCCCACAACTGCACTGGACACAGTGGCTGGCAGTAATTGCATAGCTCCCATTAGGAACAATCAATCCATAATCTGAGGCATATCTAGGAAAATTTGAAGCACAAGCTGCAAGAACCCAAACAAACAACACTTAACTTCCATTGCCCTCAGGAAACAGACATAAACAAAGCAAAAGCATAAAAATATACTACTCAATTCCACCGACTTGAACTCATCAATGCAAAAACTGTAAAACTACAAAAAGGTTATATATAGCAATACCATTTGCAGCAATTATATAAAAGCCTAATCCTAGTATCCTAGGCTACTATGTACGCAAGACAAAAACATAGAGAAAGAAGGCACTAGCTTAAAATGATTAGAGCATTGCAGAATTCACCAAAACAAGGCAATGGAAAAGTACCTGATAAAGGAACAGCTAGAATATCACCGGCCTTAATAGAAGTACTCCCCATAGCATTAACATTCATCAAATCAGTGATGGTAGTGGAATAACTGGCTGCAATTCCAGCTAAAGTATCCACAGCCTTCACCACATAGGATAGATAAATGGCGGGCAGTTCATTATCAGTCCCATTAAAACAAGTACAGGGCAAAGGAACGACAAGGTTCTCCCCCACATCAAGAACAGAAGGATCAGAAATGGAGTTAGCCTCCTTAATCTGATCAGCTGATACCAAACCAGCATAAATCGAGTCAGCAATTGATGAAAGTGTGTCCTGTGGGCGAGTTTTGTACTTAGTGGAAACGGATTTTCGAATTCCATCAACGCAGGAACAGAGGATAGGAATCTTGAGGAAGAGGTTGGAAGGAAGGATGTGGTTTTCGACGTCAGGGTAAGAGATATCGATGGCGTTAGATGTTAGAATGGAAATGGGGTCAACCTGGAAGAGGGAAGCAACCTCCGCCACTTTCAAATCAGTGTAGAGAGTGTATCCCAGCAAGGCGTTGCAGGAATCGGAGTTTGAACAGGGTTCGATGGTTGATTTTGAAGTTACCAAAGCTACATTAGAGAAAATCATGAAGCATAGGGCAAAATAGGAGGAGAAAAAAGTGGGATTTCGGTTAGGCATTGCAAGGTTGCTGGATTCGAGGGGCTTCTTTGCTTGTTCCTCTTCGGTTAAGAGCAGGGTAAAACAGAGTGGTGGAAGAATGTAAAAGAACCGAGTGAGTTTTGCTTTGCTACTCAAAGTCACAAGATGGGGTTCTTTCCTTCAGTATGAAACGAGAATTTCGAACAAATAAAAGAAGTTATTGATCCAATCTAAGGATGGAATGGGGTGGAGTTGAAGGTTGCTAGGGTTTGTTCAGCTGGGTTTTAAGTTTTACCCTCCACTTTCAACAAAAACAGCACCACTCTTTAAACTTGAGAAAAAGAAAGAGTTACACTCAACAATGTAGCAACTTGAAGGTAAGTTTCATAGTGTTCGGGTTTGGGTTTCTTTGGCGAAGTAGAGAGAGAGTGTGGGCGCGTGGACTTGAAGGGGACAAATTTGGAATGAAGTGAACACACACAACACAAGTCAGATTCTCGATCTTGGAGTCTTCAAACTTTATTACCTTTTTTACCCTTAAAGACTAATTTGTCCCTCTCCTTTTGTTAATTTTAAATTTTTTTTATAATGATATCTTACTTTAGGGTAAACTATAAAAATATCATTAAATTATTACTTTTGTTTTATTTTGGTCATTGAACTATTAATTTTTTCAATTTAGTCACTAAACTTTTTTAAATCAAATATTTTGGTCACTCAAAGCAAATTTGGACTTTTTTATTGGTCTAAATAAAAAGAATTTATCCTCCAATATTTACACATTATATCAATTTGATCCTAAATATAAAATATTTAACAATTGTAGCCCTTAATGTTTACAAAATTTGTCATTTTAGTTTGAATTCTAAGAAATAATAAATTTAGCCCTCAAGATTTACAAAATTTGTCAATTTAGTTTTAATTCTAAAATATTTAATAAATTAATTTTTGATCCTTTACGAAATTAATAATTTAAGCTTCTTAACCCGAAATGTTAACTTTAGGTTTCAAAATTTTATAATATTATCCTACTCCTATATAAAATTTTTAACATCGTCTTTGGATAGACTATTTTTACACACCCCATTTACCAACCCAATACATGGAAAATGGAAAAAAAGAATGAAAAGAACACCATATACTAATGATATTTAAAAGCTTACAATAGATGAAGCAAAATTGATTACAAACATCTGATAGAGGCTACAACAGCCAAACAGCCAACTTATAATAAAAACATCACCAAACAACAAAATTCAATACCCAAAATAGAAAAAAAAAGTGTGAGCTCAAGTTGCCATCTTCAGCTTCAAACAGACCATAAAATTATGGGGAATGGATTGTTTAGTTATAGATCAAGTTATGTGAATTTTTTAGAATTCAAATTAAAATGACAAATTTTGTAAACCTTGAGGGCTAAATTTGTTGAATGTTCTATATTTAAGATCAAATTGATATAATGTATAAACATTGGAGGGCTAAATTTGTTATTAGATAATAACAAAGCCAAAATCAGATTTGAGTGACCAAAATATTTAATTCAAAAATTTAGTGACTAAATCAAAAAATAATAGTTCAATGACCAAAATAGAAAAAATGCAATAGTTTAATGACCATTTTATTGTTTACCTTACTTTTATAGTATTACAGTTATTTTCTAATGATATGTGTAAAATATATAATCCAAACATTCTGTAAAGAAGAAAAACAATTCAATTAACTCAACAAAAGTGGATATCGAGGTCCTAATGACTACTTTTTAAAATTTCTTTTAAGAATATTGAATGACTACTTTTTAAAATTTCTTTTAAGGATCTTGTACTTTGCAGTTACAAAAATGAAGTTGGCATGATGGAACAAAACTTGATTATTACAAGTGCCAAATTCATTAATACTTTTTAATGGTGAAGTTGACACTGATAGGCATTAACTTTAGGTATAGTTAAATTGATTGATCCTATTCTCATATCCTATAAATCTAGTGGTTTCATTAGGAAAAAAATGTAAAAAAAGAATCATTCAAAATACAACTTTCTTAAAATCTTCTCTTCCATAATCCTATTACAAACATTCCAACAGGTATAAAGGTTCGGTAACTTATTAAGTGCACATTTTTCACAATACATAAGCTAGTGGTATGGCAGATAATGTTATCTTATTATTGTTTTCACAATTATTAAATAGATTTCTCATATGATCTAAAGAAGAATTATTTTTTTGTGTATGGTTGTCATTGTAGTAAGTTAGTATTAATGTTGTTGGTATCATTATTACTATGAAACGTTGAATTTGTTACAAATGTTATGGTATTATTATTCCATTTGTTGAATATGTTCTATGTATGGTACAAGGAAATTATATTATTGTATATGAGTGTCATTGTAGTAAGTTAGCAATAAGGTTGTTAGAATCATTGTTATTAAGATAAAATATTTTTATAATATTTGACATGTATTATTTGGTAGGTTCAAGATAGCGGATCGATTCTTAGCACAATTTTTTTTTTAATGGAGACATGTATTCAACTAATGATGAAGTCATATTCTAATCAAATAGACATTCAACATGACTTTTGATACTTCCTTAGGCAACATAAACATAAGGATCTTTAGGAAAATACAGGCTAAAGTATTAAGTACATATCTATCATGAAGTATAGATTTTCAAAGTCCAATAGAAGAGAGTATAAATACATTGAGATGGATCTTAATGATAGTGAAGATGTTGAGACAATAGCGTCTAGGCATCGGGAAAGTGAGGATGTTGATATGGAGTTGTTAATGGAGGTTGAAGATATGCTCAATATTGGGTATGGGGTATCAAATTACATGGTCGATTTGACTATCCCAGTGCTTACATATCGACCGAATATTTCATCATGTTTAAGAAACCCTAGATCTATCAATAACTGAAATAGATTAGTAATTCTCATTAACTGAAGATTACTTCATTGTTACTACATTTGGCATAGCAATTCACTTTACTATTTAATCCAATTATTTATTTTCTTTAGTTTTTTAGTTAATCATGCTTAATAAAAATTATTCTTATTAATTGTCTTAGATAGTTTTAAATCAACAACTTGTAGGTTCAATCATTGAAATACTTCTTTCAATAAAAACATTTTATTGTAATTTATTACTTGACTACGATCCTGCATACTTACGAATACGTGAGAAAGTAGTAATAGTGAGTTTTGAGATTTGAAAATTATTTATTATATTTTTGTTACTATTTTTAATTACCACTTTTCACACCAATGAGCAAATTTGACTCTACCAAACTTTTCTAAGCCATTTTGCTTAGAAACTAAAGCAAGTTCATATGAATTTGGTGCAGTCTTATCCCAAGAAAGAAAATTTGTGGCTTACCTAAGCAAGACTTTAGCACCTAGACATACTAACTTGTCTATTTATAAGAATGAGTACTTAGCGTTAAGCATGGCATGCACTAAATGGAGGCATTATTTAAAAGGTATTATCTTTGTGATATATATGTATAATAAGACATTGAAATATCTGTTGGAGATAAACAAACCACTACTATTTAGAAGAGAAAGAAGGCTGATAAAATTAGTAGATTACAAGGATTAAACCACTCAATATAGAAAATGATAAAGTAATGTTGTAGACGCTTTATCCAAATAATGTAAAGAAGCTAGGGTTTGCTAAGTTATGATTTCTATATCAATCATTCTTATGTGGGTACATGACATTGAGGGATAGTTATTCATTGTTGTTACGGTTAAAAAGCGCTTTTGATAAGTACTTTAGAAAAGCGTGGTTTGTTAATTTAAAGCATTCTCTATTGTTGTTAAAAAGTGTTGTGGGAAGTGTAACACCCCAAACTCAACCGAGTAAGTGCGACTCGAATTTGGTTTGCCACATTATCTATTGGAGTGACTCTCTATTAACTCCCAACCTAACCTCCAACACACCGTGGATTCACAACATGGAAGTTGTACTAAGTTTCACACATTGCAACGGAATGTCATAACATCATGCATATAATATAAAACATGCAAGCTTATAAAACAATTAGAGGAAATGTTCGCATATCAATTTACAACATATTAAGGGTTCACAAACATTACTCAATCATAAGTTCACATAGCAACATTCATCGTGAGTTCACACAATCAACCTATGTTCGCATATAGTAATATAGGTTCACATGCTAACATTCATTATAGGTTCGCTAAATAAACAAACTTATCAAAAAAAAGGAACTGTACATGAATGGATTATCATACTGTAACAGAGTTCGCATTAATACATATATGGGTTCGCTAAGTAGTAAAGCTATCCCTAACAAGGGGTACGCATGTAATTTTTCGGAGTCGCAAACATACAAGGGTCGTAGAAAACAATACTTAGCAATAAATCTGACTTACAATTTTTTTATAAAAGTTAAGATAATATAACGTAACACTTATGCATGGAAAACTTCAGCTTTATTCATAATAAAAAGATAATTAAATAACAAATGTTTTACTTTAGGGTTCGTAGAATGAAAATAATCTTAAAATTTCAAGGAAAATTATTTCAATAACAGAATTAAATTATAATAAGTCTAATCTCACATAAATAAAATCTCATCGCTTATTTACATAGGTTCACTGATATCTATTCAGGTATGAATCTCGCCAAGTCATCTACTTCGCCACTGCCATTCGTGATTTACTAACCTACGAAGTAAGAAAGGTGTGGGTGAGTTCATTACGAACTCGGTGAATAATCAGGAATCAACAGAGTAAGCTTACAACATAGAGTTTAAAACGGAAGAGGATTTAGTCTGAAAATTGTGTTGAGTGCTGGGTTCGTGATGAAGGTAAGTGACCCAATTCGCAGATCCTTCTTGTCAAAAAACATATAAGTTTGAAAATAGTTTCGCGTATACTTACTGAAAATCATACTTAAAAACTTAGCTTGTACTTTTTTAAAAATATATCTTAGAATAGCATGAAACATGCTCACATACTTGTCTTATCAGAATGGCTAAGGAACATAAAACATGTTCTCGCTCACACTTATCTTATCAGAATCTGTTGGATATGTAGATCTCCTTATAACGCCTCAGAATGACTTAAAGAGTCATTAACATGTCCCATAAGTGTAGCATAAAGCTAAACACTCTCCTGTACACCAACATGTCCCATTGAATGGAGCATAACTCGACATTCTCTTATATCTCCACATGTCTCAGGGCCTTAAAGCTCAAAATCACAAAAAACTTATGGTGAGTACTCATAATCCTTTGGTATACCAATATATCCAACATAAGGGCTTATAAATGAGCACACACAGAAACTTATCACATAGAGCTCGTAAAAACATAGCTTATAAAACTGTACTTTTAAAACATGCTGGAAAACATAGTCTTACATTGGAGCACGAGTAACACATATATTTAAAACATGGCTTAAAACATGTATTGGAAACAAAGTATCAAAACTTAAAAGTAGAGTTTTGTAGGAAAACTTACTTTTGAAACTTAGTTTTAAAAACAAATTTTTTTTAATAACATAACAGTTCGTACACAAGTTACGAACCCCTGAGCATTCATACTAAAACATGATAGGTTAGCACACTTATGACAATTCTTAACCACTCACTAAAAAAGCTTGAGAATTTACACAAGTTTTGCTTTGCCTTTATCTTTGTTGGTAGATGGCCCGGCTGGTTCGCAACATACATAAACATACAAATTACTTAAATAGACAAAACTTACAGAATCCACACATGCAAGTGAACCTAGCTTTCTGAACAATCAACCCTAACAGGATAGAGGCTTACAATGGTTCTTACTAACTTGATTCAAAATATTGATGAGAGAATTCTCATAGAATAAGAGTCCTGGAAATCTTAAGATATTGTACTTGACTTAGGAAATGTGTTACTTGCACGAAAAGTATTACTAGATACACCATATCTTTATTTCCTATTTTGAGTCTGACTTTGAATTTGATTGGTGAACCTCCAGTTCACAACTTGACTGGCAAACCCTTATTTCGCAACTTAACTGGCGAACACTAGCTCGTCAAACAGACAAGCGAACACAACTTCTGATGAACCCCCTTCCCACATCTTTTGGCATATACTTCTTACTGTCCTTACTGAAACTCTTTACTGAACTCTTTTGGCGAACTTTTTATTGATCATTCTGAAGGGCATCAGTTTGCCAAAACACTGGTGAATTCCTTGCTGGTATTCATTTGGTGAACTCCTAGTTCGCTGAAGCATTGGTGAACACCTTGTTCACCGAAACATTGACGAATCTTCACTTGCGGGGCTAAAACTTTCAAACCCAATTTCGGGATGTTACAGGAAATTAAAATATTCATTTTAAACATGACGCTGGAAAGTAAAATATAAGTTAGCTTAAATGGTATTTAAATAATTTAATATACTTATACAACAATTAATATAAATTATTTGTAAAGTTTAATTTAAAATATAAATCATATTAGAGAAAATTAAGAATATTTTTATTAATTTACATTCTTATTGCTAACGTCTAAGTTAAAACTTAAAAAAAATGATTGTTATGGATAATTTATAAAATAATCATTTATGTTTGGTTAAGTTTATGTTTTGGCTATTAATGTTTAATTTATTATGATTTAATCATTAATATTATCGATTTATAACATTTTGATCATCGAGATATTATCTAATATTAAAAAGTTTAATGTGACATAAATTGTATTGTTAAATGCTAACGTGGCTTTCATGTCATGCCTACATAATCTAAACACTTTTTTTTTTTTAGATTTAACCTTTTTCACTTTTTTATATTGCTTTATTTAATTTTTATTTATTTTTCGTTTATTTTCCTTATTCATTCTTTTCTCCACAAAGCTCCCAAACACTAAGTGGCCACCGCCATTACCACCCCAAACCATCTCACCATGGTTCACCTCTCTCACCATCACATTTTCCTTAGCTCTCTCTCGGACCCTCAACAACCATCATCAGCCTAAGCTACTCTCAACTGTTAGCACCATTCCACCATTTACAATCACCTCTCCCTTAAAAAAACACCACTTAGACTCTAAATCTAAGCTCTCTCACCACCATCTTCACCATTTTAGCTCACCCATCATACCTAACAAACCACCACCAAGCCCCACTTCAACCATTCTCACCACCACAGTAAATCCTTTTATAGACCCAATCCGATTACTAGCCCCAAAACCAATTATTCGTAAAATCAATAAATACAATCAAATTAAAAAAATAAAATAAAGGCTAAGCCCCTTTGTTCAAACAATGACTTGCAAATCAATGAAAGGACCATAAAAAAAAGAAAGCAAAATAAAGTAAAAGGAAAAAATTAAAAAAGAGGAGACTTATCTTAAATCTACCATGCATGGCACTTCGATCATTTATCTTCCAATCCAAATGGTAGAAAGGACGAGCTCGATAAAAGGAGCAACATACTATATAAACAAGCCAATCTAATGGTCAACGACGACATGGTGATAGAAGATTATTTCGCTACGTTTATTTTAAATATAGAAAAATCCATGACGATTTGATGAAATGGAAGACATATGCAAAAAGATCATGAGAAAACGAGTTTAGAGGGTGAAGTTTGGGCTCCGCCGGCCACCGGTGATGACGACCCGACGCCGGAGTTGATGGATTTTGAGTTTTGAGTTTGGAGTTTGGCCATTACAGAGACTAGGGAGCATTTAAGTTAGAGAGAAAATGGGAAGAAAAAAAAAATGGAAAAATGGTAAAAACGAGAGACAAAAAAAATTAATAAAGTGGTAGGGCTCACATGCATAAAAAAGAAAAATCTATTGTTTTAATATATTAATTTAAGTGTTAAATGGAGATTACATGAAATCCACATCACTATTTAACGATATAATTTGTGTTATATTAGATTTTGTAATATTTATAATGTCGAGTAAAATTTTAGTAATTAAAATGTTATAAATTGATAATATTAATGATTAATTATAATAAATTAATTATTAATGATTAGATTAACTATTAGTAATTAAAATATAAATTTAACCAAATATAAATGACTATTTTTACAATTGAACCAAATTTGTAACATATATTTGCGGTAGTGTATACACTATAATCGAATCGCTTATAAACCGAGACCAACTTGAATAAAAGAATACGAACAAAGGTGCCACAATCTGACCCGGCCACGAACAAAGGTATGGACCTTGGGCTGGGCTGGCTGGGCTGGCACTGGCGTAGTCAATACATTCAATGCCGTCGGATCTCATCATTATCAGTCACCACCTGACTGAGCGCGTCACGTTCACGCGCTTCAGAAGGCGGGATTCTCCCCTCTTAAACCGAGGCATCCATTTCTCGTTTCTTCAAATTCTCCCTCCCAAAAAGAAACCCTCAACATCCTTACTCCTCCATGCCACTACTGACCTTTTTCTTAATTTTTTTTCCCTATCAAACCTCTCTGTAGCATTCCTCCCTAAATGGAAGAGTCCACATTGCAACTCATCTGTGGAATCGGCGCCAAACTCGGCCAGCTCGCTCGCCCTAACAAAGATGTCCTCGTAAAATCTCTTCGTGTAAGCATAAGTTTCTTCTTCGTCTTCTTCTTCTTCTTCTCTCTGGAAAAAGGAAAAGTAAATTTTCTCAAAAAAGTCGCTAGGACTGTCTAATACCACTGATTATGGAGTGTTTACAGCGAATGGTTAGGTGCTGATATTCTTATAGTTGATTAAATTGTTACTTACGAACATGGATTTACTTCGAAATTTGAATGAGTAAAATGTCGAATATGTCTTAATATTCTATCGAATATATATATTGTGTATTTGGCTCTATAGTTCAATGTCTTAGATCATGCTTTATTTAGTTAAATTTACTAATTACTTTTTTCCTCTAAAATTTCGTAATTAAGTATTTTCCTGAGAGCTTCTTTGATAGAATTCATTTTTTTGAGGAAAAAAAAAACTTGTGTGATCTTCCATGTGGCTGAAAATTCTCTTCACAGCAAGTTGTGAGCGCATTGTCACAAATAGAGCAGCCTTCTGTGGTAGAAGTTGCTGCAAAGGCACAAGTGTTGCGAGAACTAGAGGCAGCCACGAAGCCATTGAGGAATTCTATTGTTAAGCATGGTCTACCTAACCATACTGATAAAGATGTTAGACTTTTGGTGGCCATCTGTGTCAGTGAGTTTTTCCGGATCCTGGCACCTCAACCACCCTTTGCAGATAAACATCTTAGGGTAACATTTTTTTCTTTTTGGTATTGTTGTACACCATTGTCATTTCGCTCCTTTTTATCACTCAAGAGCCCAAACTCTTTCATTTCAGGACATTTTTAAACTCATTATCAGTATTTTCTCGGAGCTTGCTGATACTATAAGTGCATTCTTCTCAAGGAGGGTTAAAATATTGGAGACTATTGCTCGATGTAAATGTTGTGTGATAATGCTGGATATTGGTTGCAATGATTTGATTCTTGAAATGTTTAAGACTTTCTTCTCTGTTGTGAGGTCAGATTCTTTTCTCTCTTTACTTCCTGTATTTATATGGTAATTAATTATCTTTTCTTTTTAATTAAACAAATTGTAAGATATTGTGTCTTGAATGACCTTAATCTTTTTTGTATGATCTCTTTTCGTGCAAGATTAATCTACAAGGAGTATTTATTTTTCAATCTATCTTGTTGTATTTGCCACTGAATTGGAACTGACTTTAACTAGAGTTAAGAAAGTGTTACAGTTTTTCCTCCCAATCATTTAATTCACGATAAACATACTTGAAAAAAGTTCTCATTGCCTCTAAAGTAAACTGTTAACTTTTTTATGTTCTACTTGCCAGTCAGATTTTGGTAACTTATTTCTGACATTAGAGCCTCCATTATTTATTGTAGCTTTGAATTTTGCATCAACAATTGTACCTTAAATTAACTTAGTCCCTTCTGTATGATGTTTTTCATACAAGATTAACCTACAAGGCCTATATATTTTTTAATCTGTCATGTTTTAGGCGTCTCTGAATTGAGACTAACTTTTTGTTAAAGTTGAGAATATGTTACTGTTTTTCCTACTAATCTTTTAAGTCATGACAAATATGCTTGATAAAAGCTACTGTTCTACTTGCCTCCCAAGTTGACTTGTTAACGTTTTCATGTACTACTCACCATGCAGATTTTATTAACTTATTTGAGAGCCTCCATTAAATTTATTATAACTTTGAATTTTACATGTTTATCTCTCCTAGTTGAATGTTAGTGAAATGTTTTACCTCTGAAATTCTTTTATTTTTAATGCAATCATTGTATCCTGTGGAGCATTTATTGCCTCTGCATGTGAGCCTCTTCTTTCGACCCCTTTGTTTGTTGCTTCACTACTCTTACTGTTTTGACTTTCCATTTTGTATATGCCGTGATAGTAAAATGTCATTTCTCTTTATTCCCAGAGATCACCACCAACAGAGTTTAATCAATGATGTCTTGTCTATAATGACTCATATCCTAAATGAGGAAGTATCCCACCAGCTAATGGATGTAATTTTGGGAAATCTCATACAGGAAAGTAAGGTGAGTGCTGGCAGACTTTTATTTTTTGGTTCAAGCGAGACTGTATTTAACTTGTGTACCAGAACTTTGAGCCAAAAAGGGGTTTATGCATTGTTGGAGGAGGCAATATGAACTGATATTGATTTAATTTGTCAATATATATGATATGCATTAGATATTTCCCAGATGCCTTCTCATTTAAGTAGGAGTTGTGTCATTTGTTGTCATGGGAATGTGTGAAAATATCCTTTCAATGTATTTGTTGGTGGCAGAGGTCAGAAACCTCTTATTTACATTGTTAGGTCAGACACTCTAATCTTTCATCAGATGTCATGAAGTTTGACTGTTGCTTATGCTCGCCAGGTTGGGATTTTAATTTTGTTTGAGATTTTGATGATTCAAGGTATCTTTAGGATTGAGCTACTGTTTTTGTAAAATGACATCACTTTTTCATTGTGTGTATGATTATGCATAGAATTTATTTGCAACTGATGGTGCGTTCTGATACTGGTTGCTCTTATTCTGATTGTAGTACATTTTCAATTTCAAAGTATTGCATATATACTACTTAAGAAGAATACTGTGATTATTTATTTTGCAATTCAAATAGAGCTGAAATTTTTTGTTTATCAGTGTTTATTTCAGTAGCATGGTTGTGGACCATTTTCCATATATCATACTAATACCATATTGTAGATTATCGGCAGCTTGTGGTAGATGAGATTTTTCCATTTATGCATGTAAAAGTGAAAATTTTGAATATTTGTTTACATTAGTGTCTGTTATGTAGGATGCACCTTCCGCAGCTTCTCAGCTTGCTGCCTCTGTTATCCAAAGTTGTGCAGAAAAGCTTCAGCCGTTTGTTTGTGGGTTTTTGACATCTTGCTCCTTGGATAGAGATTCTGTAGGTAGCGAGCTCAAAGAATTCTACCATGAAATTGTGTTAAAAATCTTTCAGTGTGCTCCTGAGATGCTTAATGCTATCATCCCTAGTTTGACCCAAGAATTAATGGTACATCATCCTCATAATGGTCTGGCTCTATTTGTTATACATATTGCTTAAATTGTTTGGATTTAGTATTATGATCTCTTGTTACATTGTTTCCCTACAAAATGTTTCTTATGCTCTAATCTATTTAACTTCGAAAATTATTTCTAATTATTGTTGAAATAACATTGTCTATCTACAGACTGATCAAGTTGATGTGCGAATAAAAGCTGTTAATTTAATTGGAAAACTTCTATTACGTCCCGAATACCGTGTTGCACAAAGATACCATGCTCTTTATTTAGAATTTTTGAAAAGATTTGCCGATAAATCTTCAGAAGTTAGAGTTACTGCTCTACAATGTGCTAAAGCTTGTTGCTTGGCCAATCCCTCAGGGATAGAATCTCTTGAACTTCTCCGTAAGCAATTCCATAACTAGTTACCTTGGTTATTGTGCATGTCTTTTTTTTCATGGCCTTCAAATCTGATACTTATTTTCTATCTCTGACTTGCGATCTCAACAGCTGCCATTAAAGATAGACTGCTGGACTTTGATGATAAAGTGAGAATGCAGGCAGTGATTGTTGCCTGTGATATTGCTAGGTCTAACCTTAAATATACTTCACATGAATTCGTATCTGAGTTTACAGAGAGACTTAGGGATAAGAAGGTAAGCTTGTTTTAGGATATTGGTGTGATTATTATGTTCCTAAAGCTGTGTACCACTCATTTTCCATTCTTGTGCAGATTTCTGTTAGGAAGAAAACCTTGCAGAAAGTGATGGAAGTATATCGAGATTATTGTAACAAGTGTGCAGAAGGGCACATCACAATATGTGATCGCTTTGAGCAGATTCCTTGCAAAGTGTTGATGCTTTGCTACGATAAAGATTGCAAAGAATTTAGGTAGGCATATTTGCACTTGGGCTAAAGAAATCAAAACTTGTCTCTCATAATGTGAAATTTGATGTTTAGGTCCCAAAACATTGAACTTGTTATTGCGGAGGATTTGTTTCCTATTCTCCTTCCTGTCGAAGAGAGGACAAGGCACTGGATCCACTTGTTTTCTCTTTTCAGCCCTTCGCATGTGAAGGCCCTCAGTGCTATTTTATCTCAGAAAAAAAGGTATTTATATTAAATTACTGCTTGAGTGATGGTGGCATATGCTTTATTACCATCTCTTTATGCTTTCAGGTTGCAAACTGAAATGCGGAATTATTTGGTCCTACGACGGAAAGAGAAGGTAGATTGCTTGCACTGCTTTCTGGAAAGTTGTAATGTTTCTTTGAGGGCTTTATGTATCAGCTCTCCTACGACTATTGCTTTCTAATTGAAAAAGGCCTATGTATTACTTGATATTTGCATTTATGTTGCAACCATTACCTATCCAAATATTTACTGTAGTGTGCATTATTATTGGTCATGGCTTTCGCTTTCTGCCATTCATTTCTTTCCTTGAAATGCATGTAAACATTCCAGAGTCAAGATTTATGCATGCACGCACGCAGAATACTTTCTTATTGATGTTATTTCGTTTCCCTTTCCATGACATCATTATAATTGGTATATATAATTAATGCATGTGTTTTATTATTATTTTTTTTTTGGGTGTGTGTGTGTGACACAATTTTGTTCTTCCAAGTTACTGTTTGCTTGGTTTGATTAATAGATCTGATAAATTCTTATTGCAGGAGATTAATTCAGAGGATATGCAGAAGAAGTTGAGAAGCTCTTTTGTGAAAATGTCAGCTTCATTCCCAGATCCATCCAAAGCTGAAGAGTGCTTTGATAAGTTGAGTCAAATGAAGGACAACAAAATTTTCTCTTCACTGGGTCAGTTATTGGATGAAGTGACCCTTAAAAGTGCCATGGCCATAAGAGTGCGTTGTTTTTCTTGTTCCTTGTAGTTTACTTAATAAAGACTCCAAAATCACATGTTTTCTTTGGGTACTTTTGCATCTTTTTGCATGGTGTAATAAGGTTGTCAGGTTCGGTTTCCACATGTTTAGATGATTCTACAATACTTCCTACATAAAGTAATCGGATTGACAACACAGTAAATGATACTTAAGAAGTATTTGCTTTAAAACGTCTTTTGGGCATGTGATATAGTAAGAAGCACCTGAATGACTATCGAAAAACAAAGATGTGAAAAATTTGAAGCTGGATTTCTCCACCCAATTTTCTGATTGTGGTAAAGCTTAGTTGGTTTCTGTTTGGTATCTTTTCCTTTCTGTGTCGAGGTCTATTTTTGCAGTTGAAGAAGCCCATGTTGATGCGTTGTATGACATACTTAAAACAGAAATTGGCCCTTGTTTTGACCCATTCTTTTGTCATATTTTGTTTTCAGTACTAGAATTTTAAAAAAAAAAATGCTAATTAGGGTAGAAGCGTGGGATTTAAATGGATCAGTTTAAGTTTAATCATCAGAGTATTCCGAGTCATATGCCGTTGGGTGCTGCATGCATGTGATTACTTGTTTTGTGGTTAATAGGAAGGTTTGTCTTGTTTTTGTTGATGAACATGTTGTCAAACTTGCTTAAACATGTAATGTTAAGTATAAAATGTTATATTCCCTTGTTTTCCCCTTTGTATTTCTTGTTCTTTAATCTTCTCTATAACTTGACCAAAATTTTACCTATCCTTTTCAGGATAAATTCCTTAAAGTGATAGGGAATAAACATCCACACTATGAGTTTTTGCAGTTGCTCTGCTCAAAATGCTTGTTTAATATATTTGACTCCGAGCATGTCAGTTGCATTCTCAATCTTATCTCCAGTGGTGGTTTGGAAAGCAATCATTTGGAAGCCTTTTCTATTGAGCTACTTCTGGTAAGAACAATTGCTTCTAATTGAACCTCGATGGTGTTCTTTTTTTTTTCTTCATTTTAAAAGGGGAGCTGCACTCAGAAGTTTAGCATGCATCATCATGCTCAAGTAGAACTTTATTTTTTAATTGGAATATGCGACGCTAGTAATGGTTACTTGTAATTTTCTGTTTAAGTTTATTTGCAGAAATAGTAATGATGTTGCTACAAGACTTTCTTGTCTTTCTTGTTTTGACTCTAGCTATCTACTTTGTTTCCTCTACATTTTATGATTATAAATTCACAATCAAAGATTTTCTATTCAGTAATAACATCAGTCAGTAAGTGAAACACTGGACTTTTTTCTAAACGTGATCTTGAAGGTACTTCTTAAGGAGAAATGTCAAAGAGTGAATTTTGGACAGAGAAGTGTTGCCATGATAGAAAATTAATTTTTGAATTGCTTTTTATTATAGTGGTGTTTGGTAATTAAAAAAGCCTATGTCCTGCATGAACATGAATTTGATTGATTTTTTATAGATTTCAAATTTTCTTAAATTACATTTACGCGATACAGGTTATCATCAGCAATTTCCCTTCACTCATGAGGGGTTCAGAACTTGAGTTATGCCTGTTGTTTGAAGAGAAGTATCTGATTCATGATAAGATCATTCAAGTTTTAGTGAAAGCAGGACCTCATATCTCTGTTAAATTTAGGTACTTTCTACCTTTTTTTTCAGAGCTTTGCACTTGATATTTGTGTTAGAACTCTGATAGAAAGATGTGTTTTGAATTTCACAACCTTAAATACAATCTGTAGTCTGAAATAGGGATTTAACATTCGTCAACAATTTATTATTATTTAAATTCTCTAAACAGCAAGCTGATGTGAAACTAGTTTAGGAGGTTGCAAGTTTCTTGAGTTGTTGTGCTGACATTCTAATCATCCTTAAAAATTTTTGTTGGGTTCTATGCAACATGTTTTCACTTTTTTCCTTATCTATGTCCTTCACATGCAGTGATTTTTACCCTGTTTTGAAGAAGATCTGTCTTGAGGGAACTCGCCCTCAGTCGAAATATGCTGTTTCTGCAATTGCTTCACTAATAGATGTATCTGAGCCTTACGTTTTCTCAGAATTATGTGAGGTGTGCTTATCTCAATTTTATTTATTTACTATATCCTTATAAACGGAAAAAGAGGATGTGTGCCTGGCACACCAGGTGAAGAAGATGTGAAAAAGGAAAACAAGAAATAGACACAACATCTTTATTTTAAATTTAGAAACTTGTACACTCATATCAGTAACCTGAAAGATTTGGCCTCTAACTGCTTTTTGTTAATTGCTAATTTAGTGAGCCGCATTTGTAAACATCAGTTAAATGGAAGTTGAATGTTGTTGTCTTTAGCGCATTTGGATGGAAAATATTAAAACTTTGAAGAATTTTTAAATGAAGACATTTTAAAATGCATCATTTCAAAATGCTAGCATTTGTAATTGTTTCTTTGAATAAATATTGCTTAGAAGGAAATTTAGGCGATTGGAATTTCATGAGATAAAAAAATTGTAAATGAAAAATGATACTATAAAAAAAAAAATTTGCAATGAGTATTGCTAGATTTGTAAAAATGGATAGATATTATTACAATATAAAAATAAAATATATATATTCAGGTTAAATAAAAAGATATGTCTTAGTTTTGCATTTTATAGTGGACCATGAGGCCTAAAGTGAGGATATTTGGAGGAGATTTGAAAACCTCTCATGTTGGAACTGTCCCTAATCCCTTCTCGAAATTCCTTCTAAATTTTGAAAATCTTTTATTTATACCTAAACAAGTAAATTTATTTATTGACTTCTGGAAACCTTGATTGAAATGAATCTCTTCTCCGAATGCCCATCCAAATACACTTCAAATGTCGAAATGGGAGGTGGGATCATAAATTTTAATGTTTTGTTGTCTTTTAGTGGATAAAAAGTCCAAAGGGCAGCTAAATTTTATTTCAATTACCGGTCACTCCCCTTGGTTACTTTCATTTTCAATGTCATCTACCACCTTTTTATATGGTCATGAGAGTAAGTCAAGTTAGCAATATAGTTTAGGAGGTCTTCAATTAGGTTGGTATCTGTCCTTAACTAAAGCATTTGACAGAAGTGCCAACCTAGAGTTGAAGCCTGATTGTAATTTTGGTCTGTAGTTGTACATAATTTGTATGCTTTTCAAGGCTGAAGAGGGTTTCCTGTGGTGATTTAAAAAAAAAAACCTGTGTATTGCAAATTTTTTTTATAACAAAAGAGAAAAATGGCTATATTTTCAAAGCACTGACTGATGTGTTTCAGGGCCCTTTTGATGACCATGACAATATTTTATCTGTTCAAGTTCAGGAACTTGTGGATTCTCTACATCGTGGGCGGAATACTGCAACTGTTTTGCAGTCATTGGGATGTATAGCTCAATATTCTGTTTCAACTTTTGAACATCACGATAAAGAAATCACGCAATATGTGTATAAAAAGATTTTTCAGGTATCTGATTTCTGCTTACTTTGTCTTCCTAGAATTTAGTGGCTGGAGCATCTAATTTGCTTTTGGTAGTTGTTATGTGCTGACTAATTTGAAATTTAATCTCTGAAGGCAAAGTCATTGGATGATCCTTCAGTCACTGAGGATAGCTCCGGTTGTACTACTTGCAAATTAAAGGTTAGTGTCAAGAGGGAGCTTTCCTATGTAAAGTCATAATAATTATATATGTTGATTTCCGCTAGAGTGGAGTTTGATGTTTTAATAATAAAATTTATCTTTGAACTACAGCATTGGCATAAACTGATTTAATGCAAATTTGAGGGAGTATTCAATTAAATGGTGATCAAATGACTGAGAGCAACTTAGGTTCAGCTTGCAGACCAAACAATGTATTCTTATCATGTCTCATAATACAAGAAAATTATTACTGGGAGGAGTTGTGGGTGAGTTTTGTTAAGGCAATAATGGTGATAGTGATTCCTTTAGTTGTCTACTGTTTATTACAAGGGTTTTCCTCAATTTACAAATTATTAGCAAGTTGAGATCATTAAACAATTCATTCGTTTTTTTAGTATTTCTGTGAAGCAGCAATGATGGATTCCAAAACATTATATTAATCATACTTATAATATTGCAAAGAGAGAATTTTTTTTCCTGGGTATTGAAGGATATAATGCTACTGTAGCACTTTTCTCTAAATAGTGAATTAACTTTTTAAGTATGTTAAGTCCTTCAAATTCGTGTGGTTGGCATGGATAAAAAGTCCAATAGGGCTGTTAGGGATGAGTGCAAGTCTGGCATTCTAACTTTAACTTTTACCTTGCAGATTAGCTGATATGTCATTTTGTTGGTCAACGGCTTCTTTAAGTAAACTGCCACTTGTGCTAAACTGCTTTAACTCTTAAATTCTGAGTCACTGTGATCTTGAGATATGATGGTCTTGTGAAGAACATTTTTGATTGTTCCTATCCAGATTATTTCTAGAGAATTTAGATATTTTTTTTCTTGTTTGAAAGAACCAAGAGACTGTAGAAATAAGCAACTTCTGATTCAATGGCTTATATTTTAAGCTTCAGGTGCTCCAATATAGTTTTTTAGATTTTGAAAGGAAGCTACAACAATTATATTATGAACTTAGGAGATATTATTTCACTGGCTGGTAGGTCTTTATGGCTAATTTAGTTTGATGACAATCCTTTGCAGATTTATGGGCTTAAGATGCTTGTCAAGAGTTTTTTGCCCCATCGAGGGTCTCAGATCAGTAGACCAATTAATTCATTGTTGGGCACTTTGTTGAAGATGCTCCAGAAAGAGGATGTGCTTGATGATATCATCTCATGGTGCGTTCTAAAAGATGTACATTGTCTATTGCCTTACCTCCACTTGGAATAATCTTTACTTCATCTCTTCATAGTTCTTGACCTTCGTTGTTGGAAATAGATTATAACTCTTATGATTTGAAAGTATATTTTAAATGTGAAGGTCACTGCAAGCAGTTTTCTGTCCTACTTAGTAATAATTTGTAATTAGAAAGTGAGAAAAGCAAATCTTCAGTGAGTAGTTTGGAGAGAATTAGGGAGAAAATTATTCTACCTTGATTAAAAGCAATCATTGCCCTTTTGGAATACCACTTATGGACTTATTGAGATGGAAAAGAAAAGGAGAGATAGAAAATGTATTTATGTTGTGGGAGGGTGTTTGGTCCTGCTAATTACGAGGTAGGGATAGAGTGGCATTTTAAGTCTTTATGTGTGGTGGAGAGTAAGGAGTAATATTGTTTATGAGTTAGATCCCATCTGACCACTTTTACATAGGACCAATTAGCCTAGCTTCAAAAATCTATGATTGTTCTATTAGAGTTTGATTTGGTTAATGAGCCTTAAATGGGACTTTTGCACTTGGCTTATTAGTGAATATAAAAGAACCCTTCTATGATTTATATAACAAATAAGATTGTTCATAAACCCAAATTCGCTAGAACTTACCTACATTCAGTCTTGGCTTGTTGTCTAATTTGTTCATTTATTTGAATAGACAAATATAAATTAGCCTAAAGTAAGGTCTAACTGGTGTTGTAGCATTTACCATTGTTCCCGCAAGGATTAGAACCTAAATCTTACTAAGAACTGGAATTCTAAAATAAAAAGTTAATTAACAAATAAAGTAAAGCAAATGCAGGATCACAACTTCACTTGAAACATCACTCAAAGTTTGTAATCCCTCAATCTTTCTCCTAATTAATGGAGAAGTCAATCTAGAGTTCTAATGTAATTTATACGTAATTTTGAGTTGCAATTAAACCTATACTCCTAACTTGCTAAATGTCTAGGGGAATTAACATTAGAATGAAGGGTTAGAAATGGATTGTAATTTTGATTGCATAAGGTTAATAGGCATGTTTATTCTATCAACAAATCAATCATGAAATTAATTAAATGTCTTGATGCTATGTTTAATTTTTGTCTCATATTATTTTTTCCAAGCTTCACCTAGAATTCCCAAATCAGTCTGAAAGGATGAATAATCAATTTAGATTTATGAATATCAAATTAGACAGATCTCAAATTCATAAAGAAAAGAAATCAAGTATTACAAATAAAAGTCAAGATCCATTGTAATTCTAGAAAACTAATTTAGTTCTTGAAGAATAAATAAAACTCAAAGCAAAGGAGTCCACTGTCATCAACAATATGATATGGACGCTTTAATTGCAATAGGAGTATTTAGTTTTATTTATTTATTATATCAGGTTTTACTAAGAGTTTTAGTTTTACTATATTAGGTTTTTGTTTCCTTCATAAACTCTAAGTTAGGAATTCTATTTTATGTCAATTAGGACTCTTTCCTTTGTTACTAACAGTCTATAAAAGGCTGCCAATATGAAATAAAGAGGTAAGCAATTATTCTATCAAAAGAAACGTTATTTTGAGAGGGGGTTCAGTCAAGGACGAATCTGCCTTTTGAGTAACCATAGGTCGAAGCAAGAATTCTTTCCCGTCTAGACCTGTGACTAGATCTTACGCTAAGGCGCATATCACAATACAAAAGAAATAAAAAAGAGAAGAGAGAAATAGAAGGTTGTCATGCTTGAATCACCAAATTGCTAATTCTCTTTAGATTCTTGCAACTTTGTTTGGCTTCTCCTTTTGAAACTAAACATGCTTAACTATTTCTAAAATAAACCTAAGAGGTCTTAAAAATAAAAGGTTAAAGTCTTGTTAATGTAGGAATCACAAAACTTTTTTAAATTTGGAAACCTTGCTGAAAAAGACATCATTGGGCACTGTTGCCTTTGACACAAAAATTGTAGTGATGAGGTGTTGAAATGCACGTGGTGCCCTACAATGCTTATTTTGGACATTTTCCTTATTAAATTTTCTCGATTCCTTAGTTTTGCTCTTTTTATTGCAACTTTGTCTCTGAGTGTTTAGGCTCCAACCACGCGAAATGTTAGACTCTTCTATCTTGTAAACTCAACATTTGATCTCCTTTGACTTGATTTCTGATCCTACTATAGAAGCCACATTTAGGTATTTGCTAAAGTAAAATAGAAACAATTACGGAAAGAAAATCTAAAGGAAATACACTCAACTAAAAAATAATAAAATTAAACGTAAAAGTCTAGAGCTTAGCTTGTGTTTAGCTCAAAATGTGATTAAATAACTATTTCATAGAATTACTGAAGATTCTGGATAATGAAATTTTGATTATTTTGATTGAAGAAACTAGAGAAATACAACAACTTCATAGCTAATAATCTTTTAAGAATAGGAAACTATCTCTGAGATAAAGTAGGAAACAAACTAAAGGATGAAAAGCTGGACATGAAAATTCATTTGTGGTTGGATAGAAAATCAAGAAACAAAATGAAATGTTGCTTTCACTTAAACTAGTTTTTGAGTAAATCATATTCTCAAATTTCAACCCTCCTCTTCAAGCTAGGTATGTAGATGTTGCTCAATCCAAGCTTGGAATTTATTTCCTCAAATGTTTTCTTGATAAGTGCTTTTGTTAGGGTATCTATAGCTTGCTTTCTTGTGGGAATGTACTCTAGCGATATATTTCTGTTTCAATTTTTTCTTTGATAAAATGCTTATCTATCTTGATGTGCTTGGTTCAATCATGATGTGCAAAGCTTTTTGCTATATTGAGAATCACATGATTGTCACAGCACACTTGTAGAGATAGTGGTTGAAACCTGTAGCTCAATTTACAATCTTTTGTAGCCAAATTCCGAATGTACTCTAGTGATATATTTCTGTTTCAGTTTTTTCTTTGATAAAATGCTTATCTATCTTGATGTGCTTGGTTCAATCATGATGTGCAAAGCTTTTTGCTATATTGAGAATCACATGATTTTCACAGCACACTTGTAGAGATAGTGGTTGAAACCTGTAGCTCAATTTACAATCTTTTGTAGCCAAATTCCTTCACAGATCTCGTGATTTAATGCTCAAAATTCCGCCATGGAGTTACTATGAGAAACAATTGCTTGCAATAACTAGGTATTGACCTTTAATCTTTAGTAGACCTTGCCTAATCAGCATCATTATAGTCCATATCTCTTAGTTTTTTGAGAATAGTCCACAACTGGTTGTTCTTTGGAAGTACTTCAGAATTCTATAAACTTCATCTATATTTCTTCAGTTGAATCGTTCATGGACTGACTTAGTACCAGTTGGAAAACCTAAAAAACGGGGAAAGAACTCTTATGTTCTTCATTGATACTAGGCGGTATCTTCATATAAACTTCCTCTTCAAAAGCTTCGTTGAGAAAAACATTTTTCACATCAAGTTGATAGAAGAGCCAGCCAAGATTTGCAGCAAGGGAGAGGGACACTCTACCATGTTTGGTTTTGTTATTCGAGCAAATGTCTTGATAATTGATCCCATACGATTGAGTAAATCCCTTTGCAGCTAATTTGGCTTTCAATTGATTTGTACTCCCATCAACATTTCTTCACAGTGAAGATCCTTTTACTTCTTGCTATCCTTCCAAGTAGATCTATTTTTCGGGTTCCATTTTTCTCAAAAGCTTGTAGTTCTTTGATGACAATTGCCTTCTTTTTAGGGAATTCAAGTGCCTCATGTATTGTACTAAGTATCCGCACTTTGTCAAGATTGCTTACAAAGGCAAAGTGATTTGGTGACAACTTTGCCTATGAGACAAATTTGTGAATTGCATGTTCTGTACAAGCCCGTTTCCCATTCCTTAATGTTATTGTTCTATCCTTAGGAAAAGATAAAACAATGTTACCTGGTGATTCTTGAATCTAATCATTAGATTCATGGTTTGGGCCAAATATCTCTTGTTTGTACGGAGGTTTTGGTCTTCCAGAATAGACACTAGAGTATGGTTTGGAATAGGCTCTTGAGTGAGGTAAATAATGTCTGGGTTTGGAATTGACTTAGATAAATTGATAAGACTTAGGTTCAAATTGGGCACTAGTATGGTTTGATGACTACTCAAGAAATATACATTTGATTAACTTTAGAACCAATTTGCTTTTATTTTGTGCACAGATGTGAACAAAGGCTGACCGCATGAATTTTCTTATGGGTAGAGTACTCTAAAGGTGTATGTTCGGGAATAATTTCATAAAGGACATGAGAGGGCATTCTATTTATTTGATAGAAACAATGCATCAAAAACAGGGTTAGGAATAGTAATGATGTTTAGACTTACAATGAATTTTTTTTGTGGGATGGTTATAAGTGCTTAATGGAGACCTAGTGAGGTGGTGGATAGAGTGGTCATTTAGTGCATGCTTCACTACCTTTTCTAACAGCAATAGGGAGGTAAACGTCGTTTGTTGGGCCAATATGTTTTTCAGCAATTTTTGTGTAAAAGTGGGTTAGCTCTTATTGTGATTTCATTTACAAAGCTTGAGTTGGATTCTTGAACTTGTGTAAGTTCTAGAACAATCTTTCTCCTTGAATACACTTGAGAAAAGTATAGGAGATTTTGAGCAACACTAGTTGGGAAGTGAGATGACATAGGTTAAGAAGCAAAATTAGGTGACTCAAAAGTGAGAGGTTTAAAGGACTTGAGTTCAACAACATGAGGATTAGGAGACTTAGAGGTGATAAGTTCAAAGGGCTCAATTTCAACGATACAAGAATTAGGTGATTTGGAAGTGATAGGTTTAGAGGGTTTGCATGTTCAACGAGGGATTGAAGTAAGAACTCAAATATTATCTTCCATCATTGAAGTCTCCTTTTAAGATAGGACTTGGATAAAAAAAAAAGGTATTTTTTGCGTAGGTGACACCAACAGAGATGTAAAAAATTATCACTTATGTGGCACTAAGTATAGTTTCCCCAAAATCAGACTTACACACATTCTCTTGAAAGAGCAAAGCATGGGAGAGTGTTGAGTAAATGCTCATTTCTTCTCTCAGCTACCTCTTTTTGCCAAGATGTATTGACACATGATGAATCATGTATAATGCTTTGTGATTTGAAGTATGGTGACAGAATTTGGTCAAAATTAGCTTTACATTTTCTGTGCTAAAGCTTTTTATTCCAACTCCAAGATGGTTTTGAATCGTTGAGTGAAAATTAGGTATAACGAAGCTAACATCAAATTTTTGTTCAAGGAGGGAGAGCCATGTAACCCGAGTGGAAATATTACTATAGTGACAGCAATGAAGGCTGAAACAGGACTGTAGTGCAGCAATGAAGGTTGAAATAGGAGGGAAAAAACAAAAAAAGAATCCAAAAAATGACCTAAAGCTTTGATACCATGTTAGAGAATATAAGGAGAAAATTTTTGAAATTCTTATTCATCTACCTTCACAATACATGGTACCATATAGGGTATTACAAATGGAAAAATAGGAATGTAAATCATAATGAAATAATATCCTAATCAAATCCCTCAATTTAAGGGATTTTGAACTAATCTTCCTAACCCATTTCCAGCTCTACACTTTGACATCTATATATAAATATATAGGGAGACAGATACAGACAGAGCTACACAAAGGGAGGTAGCACACTTCCATTCTTTGTGTCCCCTTTCCCTTGATTATAACTTGAGACCTCCAAGAGTCTTTTTAAGTTCTAAACATTGGGTGTCTGCTTTGATATATCTTCTAATATTTTTCTTTTCATTATTCTTCCCAAAAAGTTTTAAGACATGGATTTTGATTTAGTAAAAGAATGTTCCTGACGTGTTTAACATTGTATATTAAAGCAATTATTCGACAAAGAGTCTTGGCTGTGCTAATTTTTTACCAAGATTCAGAGGATTTTGCAATTACTGCTGTCAATGTAAGCATTAGTTTTCTTTTGAAATTAATCTGACTCCTCAATCACAGTGTATGAGATGTCTTTTCTTTGAAAGAGTAGCTTACATTTTAGAAATGAAGATTCACGTGCAAAAGTTTATGTGATTATTTCATTTCAGAGAATATTGGCAACCTTTACTCATTGCTTGGGCATTGGCTTTATGTTCTAATGCAGTGCAGGTGATAGGGATTATATAAGATTGGCTGCTGCAAAGTCTGTCCTCCAACTTTCTAGAAGATGGGACCTACATATATCTCCAGATATTTTTCGCCCCACAATTTTGATGGGAAAGGTAAGTAGTTTGATCTAGCAATTTGAATTCTAAGCACTTCTTGCAAACTCCTATTGCTAACCATGTAAAACATGCCTTTTGATTTTAACTTTTTTTGCTTAATAATAAAAGATAAAAATATACTTTGTTTAAAGTGTGCCTTCATTTTTCATGTTTCTTCCTGCATACCTCAGCTTTCAGTTTTCCTGGAATTGTTAGCAATTGTTCATTTTAAGTTATATCCTTGTATTTCTGGTTAATTACTCTTATTCCTCTCCTATTCCAGGATGATTCTTCTTCAGTCAGGTTATCATTTCTTGATAAAACGTACAAGCTATTGAAGGAACGAGTTATACCTATAAGATATGCTTCTGCTTTTACTCTGGCTACTGCTGATGGCTTCAAGGATCGACAGCATGTATGCATTTCTTTTTCTTAATATATCTTGCAAATATAATTTGTATTCTTTTCTTTTTACTAATTCATACAAGCTGATTTGCTCTTCTAGTCATTCAAATACATGGTGGAGTTTATCAAGGAATACAATAGAGAAGCTCAAAAACGCCGAACATCCATGGTGCAGGGAGGGTCAATTGTGGACTACCCAGCGTATTTGGTGGTATTCTTGATCCATCTGCTTGCACATGATGAAGGCTTCCCACCTGAGGGTTGTCAGGATGAAGCAATATATGCTCAATTTTGCAGGTAAAATGTTGTTCAGAAGTCAAGTTCTGAATTTTGGTTAACCTCAAACCGAACATGGGTGCATTTGCAAACATTGTTGATTTTAATTTTTTTTCCTTTTTGCAGTCCACTTCTTTTATTCTTACACACATCAATCAGCTCTAATAATGTTGATGATGATATGGATATTGTTAACGTTGCTGCTTTCTATTTGTATTATATATTTCGTGCTATTAAGAGAGCAAAGGATGCCGTTGATGTTCAGAGAACACCTGTGAGATATTTTTTAATTTTATAGAAATCCTTTATGGGTGAATAGTGTTTTTTGTTTCAATGCAACAAGGTGCTTTGTGAATAATAAGGCTATTTCTTACAATGCAGAGGTTGCACTTTCTAGCTGATGTTGGAATTTCTGGTGTAAATTCATTTTATCAGAAAGGCATCTCCTCTTTACCCAGACCTGAAAAGATTTTGCTTCCATCATCACTTTATAAAATAACTCCTATGCAAAATGAAGAGGCAAGTTCCCAATGACATGTTTCCTTTTCTAAATGTAAAATATTTTATCCGAATTCTAATTTAGTTTTTCTATGCAGGCTAATTGGAAATCTTTTACTCATACTTTTGTTGAGAGGGTCGTTCACATTTTCAAGTCTCAAATCTCTCTGGTGTGTATGAAGTTGATATAGGATTGCCATGATTAATATATTGATGAATTTTATATTTGAATGCCATTCATATCAAAGATAGTTGATTCCACATTGGTTTTTATGGAACTTTCATCTTATATGTTTAGTATGGAATGATTTTGTATGGACTTTGTTTTTAATGTATGAGATGCTGTTTTTTCCCTTGGTTTTCTTGAATTTGTTGAAGGACAGGTTTTTATTTGTGAAGTTTATTGATGAGTATTTTATATAATTGATGAATATTTTATATTAGAAATTTATTTAATCTCATTTATTTTATATTTGTAAATAATTTCTATATACATATATTAAATATTTTTCAAAAATGTGGATAAATCCGAAACAATATAGCGAAATAGATTGGTACCAGTTCTAGTAGAAAAACAGTGTATCCACCAATGCGGTATTCACTATCTTGATTCATATGCCCATGCATGCACACATACACACAATCACAAGCAAGTATTTCAATTGGAGATTGTTGATTGCATCTATGTTTCAGTCAGTTGACTCTGTTCGTAAACGTGGTCGCAAGTGTCATGAGGATGACAGTTTTATCTTGGTTTCACATAAGCAAGAAGATTTTTCAACTCGTGGGGCAGATCAAGTGCATAAGAAATCTACGAGGCAGGGTGTCAATTTGGGATGTAGGGGAAGGTGTGCTGTTTCTCCAGATGCACTGGGATCTGTTGGGTCACGCAATAAGGATTCTAATGAGCAGGAATATGGTGCATCTAACAGTTCGGAATCAGCTTTGGAAAAAGGGAAGTCCTTTTCTTCACATTCTTTCACTCAAAAACCTTCTCAGATGGAATCAAAAGTTTCAACTCAGAAAGTTGGAAGATCTAGCACATCAGACGGAAATGTTGCTGCAGATAAAAGCCACACTGCTGGGGCTTCCAATAATTGCAAGGTAAAGTTCAATGCTCCTTTTAGTTCAAAAGTAGTATCTTTCTCTAACTGAGACCATTAGTTGTAGGTTTAGCTTTTTTGTGTTTTGCTATCCATATACAAACTGTATATATATTTGACCAATGACTAACAGTTCTTTTTAACTAAGCAGGAATCGGGTACCAGAAATGAGGTATTAATTGGACAGCGGATCAAAGTATGGTCTACTTTTGATAGTTGGTAAGTCAAAGGAAATAGGTCTTTCTGCAAGTTTTGCAATATATGCCGGTTTTAGTTTCATTTTGTTTTATCTTTATTTTTCAGTTTCTATTCCGGCACCGTGGCTGACTTTAACCCAGAAAACACCACTCACAAGGTAACTGCTTGCACATATTGTTAGTCAATGGAGTAGTTGTTCTGTAATATAAATTTTAGATGCTGCTTGGGAACTATGTGAGAAATTCAGTTTAACTGGAGTTGTTGATTTTATTTATTTGGTTGTCTCTAATGTCTTCAAGAAGTAATAAGGTTTTCCTGATTTTGAATTGAATATTCATTCTCATATTTTCTTTTTTCAGTTTATTTATATTTTCTTTCTGAAAGAGTTTGTTTTACTATTGTTGACTTTCTTAATTAGCTATAAAATGTGATATATAAGTGCATTAACGAACTTCCACACCACACACAGAAAGAAAAAGGAAAGAAACTCAAATGAATGAGTGACATACTCCGCTTGGCTAAGGGTAAAACAATCCAACTCTTTGGATTAAATTTGTTTCCATGCAATTGACAGATTACATGTGATAGTGGGGAAGTTGAAATATTATGCTTGGACAGTGAGAGCTGGGAGACGATAAGTAACTGTTCTTTGATGGAGAGGGTAAGTGTGAAAGCTACGATATTTCTTTTGAGCTTTGAACTGTTGACTTAACCATAGGTTTGTGTTTTGAAGATCTAAAGGAATTGGATTGTGTCCGGTCCCATAAATATGCCAGTCTAGTTAGAATTAGATTTGCTCTTGCCTCTGACTAGAGAACTCAAATTAGTTCTAAATTCTATTATTCTGACTCTATTAATTAACGGCAAATTAGCCAACTTGGGAGGAGGGCTAGGTGTTGCAGTAGAACCTGGATATGGTGGCTGCCTTACGTGGCTGATTACCAGCAAACCAAGAAGTTATTGGCAAAATAATCCTGTATCCCTGAAAATTAGAAACAGCAACAAAAATAAAGAATGTTCACAAAATATGATGACTTTATTGCTGTCAAACCCTACATGATTTTCCATCCAAGCATATGATTTTTGCAGCATCACTTTTGTCTTTCTCTGTGACTTTATCCTACTAATCTTGTTCTGTCCATTTTTTGCATGAAAGGAGGTTCAACCATCAGATAAGCAAAACACCTTGCATTTGCGGCAATGGTGAGTTGATCTGTAAAACGAATCAACTATAATGATATGCATCTTGCTTTTTCCACCTCCGTGAAATTAGTATTGGACATATTGCTTGTATCATTTCCTTTTGTTAAGTTTATATACTTCATCATGCAAATCAATCTAGTTATTTGGTACTCCCAACTGTTACTGTTGTTTAGCAATGCCTCAACTTTGTTACTTTTCTCCTTTCGTTAAACTTTGTTTCTGATTTTCCTGAGGCAACCAGATAATTTAACACTTATCTTGTGTGTGGCCTTCGTTAGTTATCTTGTTTTTTTTTACTGTCTAGATGTTGCGACTACTGAAGGACTTTTATTTGCTGAATAACTATTGAAGCTATAATAGATATACAAATCAAAACTTATGGATTTTATTCCTCATTGCTGTTTTCTGCTTTCCTTTTGTTGCATTCTGGTCTCAATAGTGTCAAAGACACAGTTGATAAGTTAAGAAGTGATGCCAGGCAAGAGTCTAAGACAAAATTAAATATGGAGGATTGTAAGGTTCCTTGCAGAGGTAATTTATCTGTTGCATTTATTATCTATTTTCCTTTTCTTTTTCTCCTTTGCAACTCTTGCCTGTTCTTTACATGTGTCGGTCATTAAAGGGCTTTTGTGATATTTTAAATTTATAGAAACGTTATTTAATTTTATGATCCAGAGAAGAAAAAGAAAGAGAGATCCAAAAATTCATCATCAGTATCAGAAGTTATGAATATAGATGAAGATGCTGTAAGTGCCCCATTTATACATTTTCTTCCATTCTCTTTCTAATATAGGAAATCTTGAAAGACCATTTCTTAGTATTTTCATTCCAAGGAAATATTACCTTATTTTCTAAAATATTGGCTGCACTGTTCACTGCACACAACATTTATTGTCAAATAAAAGATTGGGTTTTGTTTGGGATTGTTTTAGGTTGCAAGAAGAACACGGAGTAGGAAGGTATAAAGTGGAATCGGAAGGTGTAGTTATTGAGGAAAGAGCAAATGAAATGGCTAGTGATTTTACTCACTCTTGCCTGTAACCCCTTGCTACCAATTGGTTTTTATATAATATATATATATATTAGCTGTAAAAATGGATCAGTGTCACCATCTGTAATTATCCTTTTAATTTTTATGGTATACATGTTTTTTGAGGTTCTGTTAAAGGAATTCGGTTGTGGTATACTTGATTAATTAAAATACAAGAAGATGAAGGCCAGTGGAAACTTGAGAACATCCAGCTTTTGATCTTGTAATTTTCATAAATTGAAAATGATACGAAAGTTTATATTTCAAAGTTAGTTAAGACATGTGAACTTTGGCTTTTTTCAGAATTAAGACATCTGTCTCCAATCTTGAACAATGTTGAACTTAAGAACATTGAGCGAATCTATAAACTTGTCTAATACTTATCAAATTATTTATATAAGTTTTATTATTGTTTTAGTGTATATATTGATTAATAAAAGAGCTGCAACTACTACTCAACACATGGTTATAATATTTTGTTAACCCACATAACTATAATATATACATTTTCCTGTTTTAGTGTTAGTATTAGTAGTGTAATTTTTTTCTACAATCAATTTTAAAAGGTTGTCACGTGTTTTTTAATATTTAATAGTGGAAAATGTTGACACTTGTAGTAATTTTAGAATGGTTTAGTTGTTAGTCTGATCTTTGTGTAATTGTCATTTGAGGTACTTATCAATTTTAAAATCAATTTCCTTTATTTTAATCACTAATCAATTTATTCTATGTATTTTTTATTAATTGATTTAATTTATAGTACTTAATAATTCAACCTTCTCAATCCATATTTTGACTTGTCATTATTTTATTCTAATTATTTGCTAGTTTGATAGAAAAATTAATCTAAAATCGATTTTTATGATACTATTAAAAATTGAATTATTTCGATATTATCACTTTTCCCTAAAAAGAGGAGAAGAGCAATCATGTTTCTTTAAAAAAAATATTTGGAAAGAGCATGCAATTGCTTTTCACTAAATTTGGGAAGAACAAACCATTGCTTTCTGTTATTGTGTTTCCTAAAAAGAAAAAAAATGGAAAGAGCTTGCTATTTATTAACAAGAAAGTAAAATTTAACTTCAAATGTTCTCTAAATAATGTCTTTAGAACATATACACTATTAGTAATGGTGACAACAATAAGTTGCTTATCCAAACTTAATATTTTTTTTCATTAAAAGAAATGAGAAATACTTGGTATAATACAAATGAAATTTTTACAAATAAAATTCTAAAAATAGATACCATTTTTTTACCATCGCCAGGCCTTGCCAAGGAAAATGGTAGGTTTTTCCATAATTTTTTATATAATTTTTGTTAAAGTATAATAGACATTAAACACCCATTAGTTAATTTGGGGAATTAGTAAGATTTTAGATGAAATTCCATTGATGGTAACTTGAGGAAAATTGAAGTTTAAGTTTCAAAGCTCATGCATGTTAATAGTAATTAAGATTATGGTTACTTTATGTTAATTTTTTGTGAAAATTATTGAATTAGGCTAGGATTAAGCAATGATTATATAGTTAAATTATGTGTAATTAATGACCTAATTGTAAGAAATGTAAATTCTGAAGTTTGAAAATAAATAATGGTAGCAGAAGGTCCCTATACTATGTTTATAAAGCCAAAATTTAATTTAATTTGGTAAAATTGTGAGTAACAAGTGTTTTGGATATTAGAGTGCTTAGGGACTAAATCTGTAACACCCCTAACCCGTATCCGTTACCAAATTAGGGTTATGAGGCATTACTGTATAAAACACAGTTCAGCACACTCATTTCTCACCTTCCATACACCAAGAATTAATAAACATTTAAAACTTATTAATTTCAAATATCCACAATTCACTTATTATAAATTCAAATACATGGGTCATAATTCCAATTCAGAAATAATCATACCTTACTGAACATATATTGCAAATAAGCACATTTCAAAAATTTCAACTAATTTAGTACGAACATATATCAAAACCCAACTAATTATGTTCCATAATTACTAAATTCGAACAAAACTTGTATATATCAAAGACATGTTCACATATTTAATACTTCCAATATTCAGTTCCTTATATACATCATATTAATGCCATATTCATAATTAAAATCATATTCCATTGTATATCATTACACTTCATACTTCGAATATATGCCAATTTCTATCTCATTAATCGTATATCAAACATATCATTTGATAACTTCGCACAAGTTCATAATAAAACCAATTGAATCATATTACATGAATTATTATGCAATCACATATGAAGCTTAAATACATTATAACATGCCCAAACATACTAATGATGCATATATATACAAGTGTGCAATTCATCCTAAAAATAAAAGCCATACTTAACACTTGAACACAAATAACACTTCAGCGTGCATCTAATTCATATCTATATTAATATACCTAAACTTTATATTTTTATCCCATTAACTAACCCAAAACATGCTTAATCATTACCATCATTAACCATTTGAACCCATACCAATACAATCAACCAAAACAATCATAAAATATATTCATTATTTACCACTTAGTAACCAAACCTGTTAAGTTAATATACCATCATTCATCACTCTAATTATATCACATTTCATATTTCCAAAATGAGCTAAATATTAAAACGACTACCAAAACCAAACTCATTAAACATTTTAATTAAGAACATGTAAAACCAAACTTAAGCATAATAACCAAGTCATTTTCGTCATTTTCGCATGGCTTTAAATACATATTCAAAATAATTAACTCCAAGACTAGCCAATACATGCCACATAACCGAGTCTCAAAATATTATTTACTGAAATGATAACCGGATAATGTGATGTCATCTCTATCGACTCCTAACCCAAGCAAATCCCCGAAAATCTATAAACATAAGAAAAAGAAAACACAGAGTAAGCCTTTAAGCTTAGTAAGCTTGTATCTTAATAAACTTAACATAACAAATACTTTCATTACAATGTCGTAAACATAATATGCTATCTCACACAACCTTTCTAAATTTCATAACATGTTCTCTTATCAAATTATCATCATTCAATATTATACTTACTCACTTAACCAACTTGAACTTTCACAAACTTATTCAATTAAATTTTCATACATCAACCTTTTCACACTTTCATATAGCCAAATGAACACATTATGGGAAATAACACATTTAATCATATATCTTTCTCATATGAATCTCATATGACCATTTATAATCAAATTCACTTTTCATTCATATAGCATCTGACAAATTTCACATATGCAACTTTACAAATCACATCTTATTCATTCATTTATGTTTCATTGGCACATAATCATATTTCATTTCCACATACATCACAATACATTCTTTGCACATATACATACCTTATTTTCAAATAGGTAATCAATTATCACGTACCTGATCGTTTTAGCTCATTTAACGTATTCAACTACCATATCAGCAATAAATCTTCTAGGCATAAACTTATAATAATTCACCGGCATAAAGCCTGGTAGGCCTAAGCCTGTATCTCACACCGACATTTCCTGCTAGACTCAAAGTTTGATTTTATACACCGGCAATAAGCCTGCTAGGCATAAGCCCGATTTAATTCACCAGCATAGGGCTTGCTAGGCTCAAAGCCCGAATATCACCATTATAAAGTCGTCTCATAAATAATTCATATAATATAGCATGTATACCTGTTCACTTTGCTCGATTTAATCATTCAATCACAATTTATAATTGCCCTTTGAATCATTCGATATTTCGCACACTAAGTGTCGTTATCAATATCTCGCACACTAAGTGTCATTCTCAATATTCGTACACTGAGTGCCATATTTGATTGCCTCGCACACTAAGTGCCACATTTAGTCGATATGTCGTCAGACATTAAAATATTCACGTATATACAAATTATACGATATTAAAGCATTAGAAGCATATATTTAACAATGCTTATTATATACGAACTTATCTGGCTAAATTGTAGAGATACCAAAGTTTAGTGGCATTTTGGTAATTTTCCCATTTTCCTCGATTTTCCACCCGATCTTGATCATGCATTAGCTGAAAGTTGGAATCTTCTCCCATGGCTTCTCAAGCCTTCATATTCGGCTGGTAAAAAGAGAATGAAAAAGATGACACCTTGATTCTTTTATTTTATTCATTTTATTATTATTTTTAACCAATCTACAATATTAACCTTTATTTATTACACCAAATGCCAAGCCATCATATCCCACTATCTCTTTAATGGGATAATTGCCAAATAAGGACTTCCAATTTAAAGTTCTATAACTATTTAATACCTTTAGTTTATAGAACACAACTTTTTTACTTTTTGCGATTTAGTCCTTTTTGCTTAATTAACTATTGAAACGATAAAATTTTTCAACGAAACTTTAATACCATCTTATTGTCACTTTGTAAATATTTATAAAAATATTTACAACTCGTTTTATAGAAACAAGGTCCCGATACCTCATTTTCTAAACCCACTTGACCTTAAGGTCATATCACTTGAACTTAATAAATCGCTTATAAAAAAAAATCACAATATCAAAAATATTTTTAAAATCATAATTAACTCATAAAATTAAATATAATATTTACAAACCTACTCGTCAGATTTGGTGGCCCCGAAACTACTGTTCTGATTAACCCTAAAAATGGGCTGTTACAAAATCAAACAAAAATGCATTCATGTTTATAATGTGTAGATTGATATTTGAATTGTGTGATTAATGAACTTCCTATATTTAATTTCATAGCTAAAGACAAGATAGGACCATCCCAAGATAAAAGGAAATCCAAAGCCATTGACAAATAGATATTTTAGTTTGTGATATCATAATTTGAGTTCGTTAAATAGTTAAATGTATATGCTTAAATTGCCAAATGATCGAATATAGTAAACTATCGATATGATTATATTTGTACGTATAGACTTAATTATGTGATTATGATAATTGGTATGTAATTTGTATATGTTTATGACTGTTTAATATCATATGGCGATTGAATATGGAATTTGCATTATTAACATTGTCAAATTGAGTCACGGGTGTCGAAACTTTTTTTTTTGAAAGGTCGACTTTTTATTTTGAAAACGAAAATAGGAGTTGCCACCAATCTTTTTTTATGAGGTGCGATCGGATCACCTCGAAACTTGATCTTTTTAATGAAAGGTTTAATTTATTAAAACAATGTTTTTCGGTCTACAAAAATCCAGAAAACGGGTTCGGGAGTCGGTTACGCACGAGGAAGGATTAACACCCTCAGAACGCCCAAAATTGGTACCTAGTTGATTACTTAATGTCTTAATGTCGAAAGTTGAAAACTCGAAAATATTTAAAATACGATCTCTCTTTGTATTATGCTATTTTTAATAAAACGATTGAATAAATTGAAACGAACGTTAAAGACTCTCTCGCCTCGAGATAACAAAACGTCATATCCTGTAAGTTACGACACGACACCTTTAACCCTCGAGAATAAGTTTTTCTTTTATTTTTTATTTAAAATCTTATATGTTTTAATTTTGAAAGGATATCCAGATATTCAAGTTCAACGAGAAAATCAAAACCCCGTAAGTTAGGGTACGATTTCTCGAATCTCCCAAATACCAGATATTGCCTATTTTTGAAAATTTTCCTTTTTATGAATTTGGGTGAAAATTAATGTAACATTTAAAATGATATGTTTAATTTATTCTATTATGTCATAAAAGCAGTTAAAACATAAAAAGGATCATACTTAGCGAATAATGATAGTGCGACATAAATTTGGAGTAATAATGACATAATATAAATAATAAAATATAAAATATATATAGAATTGATATTAATAAATGATAATGTTAATATACATAAACAATAATAATAATGATGAACACGATAATATAAATAACAATAATAATAGCAATAATAACAATAATAATAATTAATAATCTGAATTTTGAAAGTACATAAAAAGTAATAAAAATAAATAATGGAATAAAATAACAATGATAAGGGCAAAAATAAAAATAAAACAAGCCAATTAAAAATAATAAGTAAATAAATAAATAAAACTAATATAAGTTTAATTTAAAATTGAAAATAAATAAATAAATAAATAAAATATTAAATGAAATATTAAATAAAAAGTTTTTTTAAATTGAAGTTAGAGATTAAGTATTGAATTGAAATAGAAATGAAATTGGGTACAAATTATAAATAATAAAAATAGGCCAACAAGGATCAAAATAAAATGCGCTAAAAGGATAAAAAAATTACCTTTAAAGATTAAAATCTGATTTCTAATTTTTCTTTAATTTTGCTATTTGTTTTGTTTACTCTGGTGTGCGTAAAAAAATACAAGTAATTGATGTGACCTATTTTATAGACGAAATACAAGATTCTCTTTTGTTTTCTTTGCTTTTGTTTGCTATTGTTATTTGTTTTTTTCTTTGTTGTCCTCTGCTTTGCGTGTTGCAGGTAGTAGCAGAGAAGCGTTAGACGCGTGTGGAGAGGCTGCAGCAGGTGCGGTGCCAGGGTTAGGCCTAGAGTTCAGCGGCTAGGGTATCTACCCTTCTTTTTTCTTGCTGAAAATTAGTTTAGTTTTGGGCCATTTGGGCTAGGGTTAATTTTGGGCTATGGGTTTTGTTGTATTTTGGGCCTGTTGTTTTGTAATTAGGACTGTTAAGATTTATTTTGGTTTTTATTTCTGTTTATTTTTGGGTCTTGGCCCTGGCTAAATTGGCCCATTACAATAGGTATAGTTCTCTAATACCTTGGGGTCGAGAAACATATCACCAGCTCAAATACCCTAAGAGTACAAGCGTATTCTGGTCTGGTTGGTGGGATCAATGCAATTATGCCGAATTAGCACTTTGGTGCATATTCAATGTGATGGTGGATTGATCTGAGTATCCATTCTTATATTCGATTTAGTTAATAGGAGCAAAGATGTAAAAATAACATGTTGAACACACACACACATATATATATATATATATAATTGAAATGATATATTAATGCTAATATGAAATATGATTTGGATATGATTAGTCAAATGCAAATACTCTGATGGTGCATCAAGATTCATATATTGTAAATGAGCATTTAAATAAAATGAATATGATTGTACAATAATGAGGTATTTGGTTCCATGGTATATACATCCTAATGAAATTGATAACAATTTAATTATTAACTAATATATTATCTTGGCAGGTAGTTGTTTACATGATTTACTTATGTTTATAATTGAATTCGGATAAAAGCTGTAAAAGTGTTGTGATCAAGCATCCAACTCTCAAGCTCAACTTGGAAGTCATTCCTATCCTATTTTGTATGTATTTATATGTCTTGAGGTCATATGGTATCTACCTAGGTTGGTTGGCTTGTTTCTTAAGTTAGTTTTGATAAGTGACCTATAATGTTATATTGGTTGAATTTTATCTTTTGATTACTAGTTAATTATGCTTGATTATTTGAGATTAAATGTGCGAACGGGTTGGTTTAGTAATAATGTATTGAATGTTATAATTTGGTAATGTTTGAACATGTTATATAAGTTAATTGGATGAATATGTTTTGTGGTACATTTTAGGTATGTTTAGGTTCATTTGGTTAGGCTTTGGACACTTAAAAGAGTAGGATTTTAATTATTTGGTCATTGAGTCTCGAGACAGAAAGAACATGTCTCGAGACTGCTAGAATACATTTCATTAAATTTTGCATTCAAGAGTCTGAGGTCTCGAGGCATATTTGTATAGTCTTAAGACAATTGTTCCTAGGTATGGAGACAAAAGAATATCGTAGCTAAATATATTTTGTCCTATTCTAGGTATCAATATAAAAACCCCTTATCTCGATACATTCAAACATCGAAGAAAAAATAGGAAAACATGGAAAGTTGGTCTCGAGACATAAAGGACCTTGCTTGGAGCCACAACATGTAGTGTCTCGAGACATGTTCCTTCAAAGATAAAAATCCCAAAATAATTTATGACCTATCTTGAGACATGAAGACTCCTGTCTCGAGGCATAAATTTGAAATTTAATATTTGAGTTTTGATTTGAGTCTTAACTCTAAAATTAATTCGTATAACCTTGTAAATTGATGAAATGAAATCAATAAGTGTACAAATGCATGCATATGAATTATTTGATGATTGAATTGAATGTATTTGTGTTATAGTAGCTTGAGTTGCTTTAATGATGTAATATGACATCACACATTCAAATTCGAGGTTCAAGTCGGATATGAGGTGTTACAAATATCTTCTTCATAAATATTTAAGGGAAAACAACAACTTGCTCTTCTCTTATTTTTTGTGAAATGCAACAACATTCTCTTCTTACTATTTTTCCTTAGTATGCTATTTTCAAATTTTTAGAAAAAAAATTGCTATTCCCAAATTTTTTTAAGAGATGAGAAATTCTCAATTTTGAAGAAACATAAAAATATATTATTTTATTTTATTTTTTAAAAGCAATGTCATACTCTTTTCATTTTTTAAGGAAAAATAATGGTATATTGTTTGTTGATTTTTCTTTTAAAAAGAAGCAATATTATATACTCTTTCTAACTTAAGCTTTAGCATGTTATTCTTGAAAATTTTAAGGAGAAACAATATTATGCTATTCCAAATTTTCTTAGGAGAAAACAACATGTTTTCACATACACAAACTTATATACATGAAATATATTTCGTACTTAAAAAAAATGTTTCCATGCAAGAGTATATAAAATGGGAAATACATTTTTTACACAACTAGAATTTTTCCTTATGAATTTATAATTGTTTTATCATTTTTTATTACTTATTCTTGCATGAGAATTTTTCTACTAACAATTCTTTCTCGTGTAGGGACAAGATATAAATATTTAATTTTGGTTACTAATATATTATCTCTTTTAGAGATAAATAAAATTATGTTTTAGGAAATTGAGTTTCTAAGGGAACAAATTAGTAGTGTTGCTTTATTTAACATCTCTTCTTGAAGAACAACTCTTGTTTAGAATAATTGCTATTCAGAACAACCGTTGCTTAAGAATAGTCACGTTCAGAACAACTATGTTTAGAACATGGCTTCAGTTTAGAGTAGTTGTCATACAACGTAGCTTTTATTTGAGAATAACTAATATTCAAAATAACTCTTATTTAGAATAACCACATTTTAAGAATAGTTATATTCAAAGCAACCATTGTTCAAAACAACTTTTATTTAAAACAATTGTGTTTTATAACAAGAGCCCTTATTCGAAATAATCACTTTGAAGAAAAGTATCAACATAAAACAACACTTGTTCATAATAATCTCTACTAAAAATAACTTTGTTGAGAAACTCACGTTTAGAACCTGTCAGAATAATCTTTATTCAAGAACAACTCTCATTCAAAAATAACTTTTCTTTAAAAATAGGTTGCATTCCAAGAAGTTTTTTATGAAAGATGTTTCACATGACAATACTTCACAAAAATAAAAGAAGTAAAAATAACCTCGGAACATAATAGGGTTCTTGGGTTTTCTTCCGCTTTTGAAATGTTTTAGAGAGCTTGATTTGATGGGTTAAAATGAAAGATAGTTAAGAGATTTACTTTTAACTTTTTTTCTTGTAATCTTAAGTATTTCTTTATTATTCTTTCGGAAGCCTATTCACTATTCACCATCACCCAAAACTTAAAAACTTTTATTAAAACAAAATATTTATACCTTATACAACTTACAATATTCTTCATTACTCGTATTTAATCCTCAAATTTAGGACACAATAAATAAAAATCCTCCAATGACAATCTAATTTAAACTTTTTCAACCTATTCCCTCACTTAGATTTATTGTCAGTCACACAATTTAGCTCCACCTTGCAAACCACCGTCCGTCGCTACACTGCATTACAGAAACTACTCTAATATTTTCTGTAGAGCCCAAATTTTGCCCGGGCCTAACAAACAGAGTCCAAAACACCAACCATCCAATTAGCACACTACTAAACCGACCACTAACTCCATCACCCCACTAACTCCATCACCCTTTGCCACTAATTCCATCACCCCCCTAACCCCATTACCCTACTTGCCTAGGAAAAGAGAAAGGGTCGATCAGTTGTAAAATTTGACTATAAAAGCCATTCAAAACTATTGTAAAGGGGTAGGTTTTTTGGAGAAAATGAGAGGAGATGCTGAATACGAGCATAAAATAACAACCATTCAATAACGGTTTTTATTTCGAAGGATTTGCGCATCGTTTTAATTTGCTCCTCATTTAAATACTGTCTTTTGTGAGTTGGAATATTTGTATTTTAAATCCCTATTTATTTGGGCACATTTCATTCTAGTCCTTGTCTACGCTTTAGAAATTCTATTTGTTTACAAATTATCCCTTTAATTTTGTTTTTATTTCCATTGAGTTCTTTTAAAATTCATGTTTTTATATTCTTTATAATTCATTCATTCTTACCCCTTTTCGTATTATCTTAACATTTTGTTAATTGATTCCACCTTATTTTAATTTTTTCTTGTTGTATTTTCTTTTGTATATTTTCATTCATTTTATTATATTTTATTTATTTTCTCTTTTATGAACATTTTTAAATATTATATTATTATTTTTATATATATTATTTATATTAAGCTATTTGTATTTTGTGTATATTATTTATTCGTATATATATTGTTTTGTATATCATTTATCTTTGTTTAGTTTACAAAATTATTTCTTGCACTTATATATATGTAAATGTTTCCTATATCATCACTTTGAATTGTTCCACATTATTTTTTTATATATATTGTTGATTTTATATTATTTTATGTATTTTACTTTAAATCTATTTGTGATTATACATTTCCTTTTAAATCTATATATATATATATAATTTATGCCTTCTAAAGTTATTCTATGATGTATTTTTGTTTATTTCAAATGTTTTATATTATTATTTCGTACATATATTTATAATAAGTTTTTCATTATATGTATATTATTAATTTAGATAGATCAATATTTTGTATTTTATGCATTAATTATTTTTATTTATTTTATAATTAATTTTAAAGTTTTGCATGTATTGTTTGTCTGTATACATATAGTTTATTTTATGTATTGTTCGTTTGTTTATTGTTTGTTTTTGTGTGTTTTAATTTACATATCTCGCACCTTTGCAATATCGTTGATAAATGGTGTAATATATTAACTATGTACATGTTCCATATTAGTTACTTTGCTTTTGGATTTCTATGTATTGATTTATGATCGAGCTTGCTTACTCTTTCATCTTAAATTGTTAAATTCATTTTTTTATATAAACCGAATAAATGTACTTCACCGCTTTTATAATCACCCTCATTAAAAAAAACCTCTTAAAACGAGGCAATATTTCGTGTTTGGAAGTTTGAGAGATCGTGCCCAATCGTCTTTGGGTTTCGATTTTTCATTCGACTAAAATCTGAAATATCCTTTTGAAATTCCATCCATGTTTTCTCAAATTAAAATGAGGCAATGTTTCGTATTTGGAAATTCGATAAATCGTGCCCAATCGTGCTGGGTTTCGGTTTACCGTTTGGGCCGAATAGTCAAATATCCTTTTGAAAAATTTTAAGTGCATATGTTTTGGAAATCCTGAGATGATCTTGTGTCGAGGGTTCGAAATATTGTATCCAATCGTGCTGGACGTAATATTTTATTCCTTCTAAGCAAGAGAATCTTAATATCCAATTCAAGTTATCCGAGTGTTTTAAAGGAATTGTATTTTAAAATCTTTTTCAAAGCTTCAACATTAGGACGTAAATTGATCAATAATACTGAACCAATTTTGGGCGTTGCGAGGGTGCTAATCCTTCCTCGTGCATAACTAACTCCCGAATCCATTTTCTAGTTTTTCATAGACCAAAAATGTTGTTTTAATAAACTAAAATACTTTATTAAAATGATCGATCACAAGGTTACCCGATCACACCTAAATAAAAAGAATTGATGGCGACTCCATTTTCGTTTTAAAGTCGATCCCCGTTTTCAAAATAAAAATGATTTTGACAGCTTGGCGACTCCGCTGGGGACAACAAGAGAGTCAAGCCATAAAATTGATCATTTTCTGTCCTTTTGTTGAAAATTTAAAATTTGATTTTTTTAACATATGATCCATTTATTGCATCTCGTGGGTTTTATGGTTTTCATCATGTTATTCATTTTTTTTGAGTTCTAAGTTTTTATGTCCTCTCGCATTGCATATCGCATGACTGTTGTGGTATCGCCTTTTAAGTGGGAGTGAGAAGCTATGCCTTCGTGAGGTTTCACCTCTGCATGGGCTAGTGGACTGCTTTCGGGATACATCTGTACCTATGTCTTCATGAGGTTTTCACCTCCGCATGGCCATAGGGAAATGAATCCCCTGAGCCGAACTCGATCTGTATGAGCCTATAATGGGTGAAGATTGAGGAATCTGCTGGTTTGGGTACCCTTTCTCTAGAACTGAGCCACATATAGTGAACTTTGAGGGTCCACTTAGGTAGAACCATGCCCAAATATAGTGGTCACTCGAATAGATACTTTCTCTGTTATTTATTTCTTCTGTACTAACGAGTTTTGCTTTTTTTTTATTTTGTCTATAATTGCATTGCGTTACATTATCATAGAAAGGAGGTTTTAATTCATATTTGATTTCTAAATAGAACAGTTTGTCATAAGAAAACGAATTTCTTGATAAACTGGATTAAAATACGGTTGTCTGAATATGGTCCAAGTAAACACAATCGAAGAAGGTTGATAATTCGCGGAGGAAAACAAGACTTTACCTGAGGATTTAAGTAAATAAAGATTATCCGAAAGACGTCACGTCTCAACTTTCTTAAAGGTTCTAACGAACATTGCGAGGATAGGTGAGTATTAAGTCGCGGCCTGAATCAAGTAAAAGGGAGCTAGTGGGGGCATCTATTGGAAGCTTACGAGATTCGACTTTTACAAAGAAAAGAAATCGGTGTCCTCGCTTGGAACATGAGGGCAAAGCCGCATATGTAATCCGTTTTATGTAAAGGAATTTGCTTTCTAGAAAAGTTGTTCTAATAGAATTAAATTCAGAATCAACGCCTTACTTTATTTTGCGTTCATTCCATGCATTTGCATTGCATTGCATCATGTGCATTAAACTTCACAAGAGAACCGTAATTAATTAGAAATCGTATTGTAGTTACCCTGGAACATTATTACTACACACGGAGAAAAGCAAAAGTTATGGATCAAAGGTTGGAAAAACTAGAGCAAATGTAGAAAGAAATGCAGGATCGGCTGCAAGAACAGATGTAAGAGCAACTGACTAAGATTCAGCAAGATATGAAGGATCAGATACTAGAATCGCAAAAGATCATGATGAATCAGTTAACCAAGTTACTACTTTGAGGGCCAGGAAAAGGAAAGAGCCCTATGATCAATCTCGGGAATGACAATGAAGATCTTGTCTATCCACCAAGTTTCGCCCCAACAAATACCCCTGCACATCTCAATCCATATCCACCTCGGGTGTTCGTCAACATTGGTCCTCAGCATTAAGCTGACGTTTCAACTTTAACACACTTCCCGAAAGGTTCAGGCTCCAGAGACAATCCGGCGAATCCCGGTGTCCCTGATCTGGATGACATAGCAGAGGTAGAAAGGACAAAAGAAGAGCTCCTAAAGCAGTTGGAAGACCGATACAAATGGTTGGAAGAAAAGTTCAAAGTGCTGAAAAGCGCTAATTATCACTGTAGAATGGATGCTAATGAGTTAAGCTTGGTTCTGGATCTAGTACTCCCTCCGAAGTTCAAAATGCCGGAGTTTGAAAAATACAACGGAACTAGCTGCCCTGAAGCTCGCATCACGATGTTTTGTTGAAGGATGATTGGTCATGTTAATAATGATCAGTTGTTAATTCACTATTTTCAGGACAGTTTGACTGGGGATGCGGCCAAATGGTACAATCAGCTGAATCGCACCCAAGTCAAATCATAGAGGGTGTAATGAACCGAAAGTTACGGTATCGGAAATTGAGTCTTGAGTACTGTTTCCGTGAAATTTATTCATGAATATTTATTAGAAATATTTATGAATTATAGTTGAATGGTTATTTAGTGTTTAATTAAGCGAAGTAGCTTGAATTTAGTTTAAAGGATTAAATTGCATAAGGAATAAAAGTTTAATTATAGATTAAAGAAGTAAAAGGGACTAATCTAGCAATTAGACCCTAAGTGCCATGTGTGTGAATGTATGATATAACATGTGTAATAGTTGGTATATATGTGTAATAGCTATAAGATATTTTATGTTATAGCTATTACACATGTTAATTTATATTTTTTATAGGTTAATAATAATGAGTAAAGAAACATAGAAAGAGTTACAGAGAGCAAACGTGAGAAAGAAAGAAGGAAAGAAAGAAAGAAAAAGAAAAGGGAAATTTGAGGATTAAGGCCCTAAAGTTTAATTGGTAAGTTGTTTTAGCTCATTTTCTTATGATTTTTATGTTTATGGATGCCTAATTCAAAGTTCTACATGTATGAGGTTAAAATGAAGAAAATAGAAAATTTTTAGATATTGATTTAGTTGAATAAATTGAGGTTTTATGGGTTAAATTGATAGGAATTGAAGTTAGAAGTGAAAATTGAGTGATTTATTAAAAGAATTCTAAGTTAGGTTTAAATAGGGATTAAGTTGAATAGAGCTCAAAATTTATGTTTTATAATGAATTTTATGAGTTAGAAATTGTTAATGAGTTGATTAAAAGAGAATATGAAGCTTAAGTTAAAGAAAAAGATTAGTAATGGAAAAAGGACGAAATTGGAATTTTTGTAAAAGTTTGATAGAAAGTGAAAATGTGTTTTATGAATTAGTATATTGATGAATTTTAATTGTATGATTGTTAGTAGCAAACGTAGCACGGATCGTCATCAAAGAAGGAAAAGAAAAGTGAACGAAGATATCGATTAAATTCGATAAATAGTGGTTTGTATTTCTATAAACCGAGCTTAATCGTTATTGCTATATTTGATATTTATATTGTATGAAAATGTGAATGAGGTAAGTATTTTTACCATATTGAAATGAATGTGATTTTGAATACCCTATTAACGATGTCGGGCTAGTCGGATATAGTTGACATGTCATAGGAATTGGAAGTATTGGGATATTCCGACATTGAGTCGATGAGACACTATGTGTCGACTCTTTATTAAAGTTCGGATTTGTTCCGATGAAGTACTTTGTGTACTATAATGTTAAAGTTCGGATTTGTTCGATGAAGCACTATGTGCTTATCCCGAGTGTGGGTTGGATCCGTGTATCCGTTAGTGTCCGAGTTATGTTAATAAGGGTAAATAAAGTAAAGGTTATTAAAGTCTTGATTGATATTGAATAATAGCAATAATGTGTTTGAATTACCATGTTTTAAAGTTGATTAAGCTATTGTTTATGGAAATACCATGAGAGTATTCTCAGCGTCACGGTTTGTTTCCGTCAGCGAGGCTAGGTACTGAAAGTATAAGGACTCAGCATACAAGCCGATCCCCAAACTCAAATTGGTGAAGTTTCTATCTTTTTGGAAAATGGCATTGTACCTAGGATGTCTTTTGGTTATATTGAAAGTATCTAAGTTGTTAAATGATATTTTGGTATGTTTTGTAAATGTTACCAAAACCTTAAGAATGGTATGTTTTGATATGTTAGTGAAGAGTAATAAGAGGAATTGTTGGTAAATGTTGTAGAAAGAAGAAATGAAGATGTTATAAACTTAGTTATCAACATTTTATACTAAAACAGATTTGGACAGTAACAGTAGTCCAACTTTGAAAATATACCAAAAATAGTATAAAGTGAATTAGATGATGAATAAAATATGTAATTGAAGCTTAATGAATCTATTTTTATATGGAAGAAACAAAATTGGTAAAAGAGTTTTATTTTATGAGATATTTACGTTTTGGTGAAACAGGGTTAGAACAATTTCTGGATTCCCTGTTCTGACTTTAGAAATTCACCATAAATTGTGTATTAAGAATTAGGACTCAAACTTTATATGTATGGATTCATTATTGAGTCTATTTTTAATTGAAACAAATTGCATAGTCATTGGATTTCTGTACAGGAAGAAATTTGATTCGAAGTGCACAAGGGTCAGAGTAGCTGAACCCTGAAATAGGGGAGACTTCTTATAATAAACTGTACTAATTGGCCTGACCAAAAATTCTAGAAAAAAAATAGTAAGTAGATATATGAGTCTAGTTTCAGGAAAAATTTACGGAATTGGATTTCGAGTTTTGTAACTCGAGATATGATTTTTTTAGCGACTGTGACGCAGATGGATAGTTTACTACGAAAACTGTTTAAGTGCTAAGATAAGTTTTGTAATGTCTCCTGCTTGACTCCGGCAACGGTCTCGGGTAGGGGGGACGTTACAATATTGATTGGTATCAGAGCTATTTAGGTGTATTCGGTTCTAGGACTAAATCGAATGTCAATGGGAATCTAGAGGTACATGCCATTACTGAGTCAAATTTGAGTTGGGATTGGATGCTGATATGTTTGTTGAATATTTTTGTTTTATAGCATTAAGAATGTCGATAAAAGCATTGAGGATACTGATCAAGAGATGTATAGTGAAGATGATGAACCGTATAATGTGAATGAATCGGAGTCTGCAACTCCAAGTGTGAATCCAGTAGGAAATCAACCGAATGTTGGAAGTGACAATCTGAAGTCTTTAGAATAATCGCCGATGCCCTTCAAAAAGCGGTAGGAACTATGCTTGCTCGTCCTCTATCCCTACTACCGAAGAGCTCCAATTAAAGAATTGAGAAAATATGGAGCTACAGAATTTTTGGGTGCCAAGGGAATTGATTTGACTACTGCTGAAAATTGGTTAAAGACTACAAAGAGAGTTCTGAAGCAACTTGAATGTACACCACAAGAAAGCTTAGTGTGTGTTGTCTCATTACTGCAAGAGGAAGCTTTAGTATGGTGGGAATCGGTGATTCGAATGTACTTGAGGACAGATAAGTTAGGACTTCTTTCAAAAAGAGTTTCAAAATAAGTATTTGGGAGAAATGTACATAGAAGACAAAAGACAAGAGTTCTTAACACTGAAACAAGGTGAGATGCTTATAGTGGATTATGAGCGAGAATTTCGAGATTGAGCAGATATGCCATTGAGTTTGTACCGATTGAAGCCGACCGATGTAAAAGATTTTTAAGAGGATTACGTGATGAATTTAGACTACGTTGATGCCTCTTAGAATCACCGAGTTTATGGATTTAATGGAAAGAGCTAAGATGATTGAACAAATTCTTGGAAGGGATAAAAGTCCGAAGTTGCTCATTCGATTGAAAAACGTCCGGAATGGTTAGTTCAAGTCCGCACCTAAGCGGTCAAAGGAATCACGAGGTAATTGGAGATTTAGTTCTCGATCGAAAAGGAGTGATCGAGGTCGGAAAAACAGACTCTGTGTCTCTGGCGATATCCAAGTCCATTCGAATCTTGAAATTCCAATATGTGAGCATTGTGGAAACCGACACAAAGAGGAGTGTAGAAAATTGACTGGAGGTTGTTTCCGTTGTGGAGCTACCGATCACTTTATTAAAGATTGCCCAAAGATATCCGGAACAACACCGACAGTGGTGCAAAGATCTGAATTTGCTTCCGAGGCCGGGATCGGTAAAGTAGTTTGTTTGCTAGAGGTGGTACTAGAAGAACTAGTGAGAGTGCTACACAACAATCTGAAGCTAGAGCTCCAGCTCGGCGTATGTTGTGAGGGCTCGAGAAGAGAAAGATGCTCACGATGTGGTGACGGTATATTCTTATTGAATTCAGACCCGTTTATGCTTTAATAGACCACAGGTCATCACATTCATATGTTAATACTGAAAGTAGTTGAGACAAAAAATTAGAGTTTGAATTGTCTAAAGTTATAATAGAAGTGTCTAGTCCATTGGGACAAACTACTTTAGTGAACCATATATGTCGAAGATGTTCGTTAATGATTCAAGATAGAATATTCCTGTTGATCATTGATTATGCCATTTGGCGACTTTGATGTTATTTTGGGAATGGACCTGGTTATCGAACATGGAGTGATTTTAGATGTTATAAGAAGAAGTTTATTGTTCGAATGAAAGTGAAGATAGAATTGAAGTAAATGGTATTCGGACTAGTGGATCAATTCGTATTGTTTGACCATTAAAGCTAGCAAGCTTCTTCATCGAGGTTGTAATGCTTTCTTAGCATATGTGATTAATTCGGATTCGGTTGAAAGTCGATGTAGTAAAATTCGGACTATATGTGAATTTTCGATGTATTCCCGAGGAATTACGGATTACCCCCGATCGAGAGGTAGAATTTGTGATTGAAGTCTACCAGTCTGATCCGTGTCGATACCTCCGCATCAGTATGGCACCTCTTGAGCTAAAGGAATTAAAAGTACGATTGCAAGACTTATTGGACGAGAGGTTTTATACGACCTAGTACATCACCATGGGGAGCTCAATGTTATTTGTTAAGAAGAAAGATGGGTCGATGCGATTGTGCATTGATTATCGACAACTCAACAAATTATTTGTCAAGAACAAGTATCCACTTCCCGAATAGATGATTTGTTTGATCAAGCTGAAAGGAGCTTCGTATTTTCAAAGATTGATCTAAGGTCGGGATACTATCGGTTGAAAGTAAAAGAGTGCGACATATTGAAGACGGCATTCAAATGCGAGGTATGGGCATTATGAATTTTAGTGATGCCATTTGGATGACAAATGCCCTACTGCTTTTATGGATCTTATGAATCGGATTTTTCAACCATACTTGGATCGGTTAGTAGTAGTTTTTATCGACGATATTTTGGTGTATTCCAAGTCGAAAAAGATCATGAGCAACATCTCCGATTGTTTTGCAAATACTACGAGAAAAGCAATTGTACGGAAAATTGAGCAAGTGTGAATTCGTTATCGAAGTTGTGTTTCTTGGTCATGTCGTATCGCAGATGGAATTAGAGTGGATCCAAAGAAGATTGAAGCGGTTATTCAAAGGAAAGTTCCTAAGAATGTATCGAGGTACGAAGTTTTCTCGGATTGGTGGTTACTATCGAAGATTCATCAACGGATTTTCAAAGATAGCCTTACCGATGACCAAGCTACTACGAAAAATATTCCATTTGTTTGGAATGAGCAATGTCGAAAAAGTTTTGAAGCATTAAAACGAATGTTAACAGAGGCACGGTGTTGACTTTACCGAATCGAAAGAGATTTTGTAGTGTACGGTGATGCTTCATTGAGTGGATGGGATGTGTCTTGATGCGAAGCAGGAAAGTCATTGCTTATGCTTCACGGCAAGCTGAAACCGCATGAACGCAACTATCCAACTCATGATTTAGAATTAGCAATTGTAATTTTGCCTTGAAGATTTGGAGGCACTATCTTTATGGTGAAAAGTGCTATGTTTATACGGATCATAAAAGTTTGAAGTATCTACTTTCACAAAAGATTTGAATCGAGACAAAGGCGTTGGATAGAGCTTCTAAAAGACTATGATTGTGTCATAGACTATCATCCGGGAAGGCTAATGTAGTAGCCGACGACCGAGTAGAAAAGTCTGCGATTGAATTACGAGCAATGTTTGCACAACTTAGTATCATTGAAGATGGAAGCCTTTTGATGAATTAAGAATAAAGCCGAAATGTTTGATCGAATCGGATCAAGACAGTTAGAAGATGATAAGTTGTTAAAGAAAGAGAGATGATTCGAATGGTACAATGAAAATTTTAGCATTGATGGAAATGGTCGCTTAAGATTTCGAATCGACTTTGCATTCGAATAATTACGAGTTGAAAGAGTTAATTCTTCGAGAAGCTCATAATAGTCCATTTGCATTTCATCCGGAGGTATGAAAATGTATCGTGATTTACGTGAATTGTATTGGTGGTCGGAATGAAAAGGATATAATCGAATATGTGGCAAAGTGTTTGACTTGTCAACGAGTGAAGGCAGAACATCAAGTTCCATCGGATTACTTCAACCCATCAATATTCCCGAATGGAAATGGGACCGAATAACGATGGACTTTGTGACGGGATTACCGATGTCTACAAGTAAAAAGAATGCTATTTGGGTAATAGTTGATCGACTTACGAAGTCACTCATTTCTTAGTTTGTGAGAACCGATTGGTCGTTAAAGAAACTTCTTGAGGTTTATGTTCGGAAATCATTAGATTACATGGTATTCCAAAATCAATAATTTCGACAGAGATCCAAGGTTTACGTCAAGGTTTTGGAAGCAATTACATGAATCTTTCGATACTCGACTTCATTTTAGTACGACTTTTCATCCACGGTGATGGTCAATCTGAACGGGTAATACAAATTTTAGAAGATATGCTTGAGCTGTATGATTGATTTTGAGTCTAACTGGAATATTATTTGTCATTAGCAATTTGTGTATAATAATAGTTTCGATCAAGTATCTGAGATGGCACCGTATGAGGCTTTGTATGGACGAAGATGCCGATCACCCGTATGTTGGATGAAATGAATGAGAAGAAGATGATTGGACTGAATTGGTTCAAGAAACGGAAAGTCTGATTAAGAAAATTCGGAAAGATTGAAAAGCGCTTTTGATAGATGTAAATCGTGTGCGATTTGAAACGACGGGATATTGAATACTCGATCGGGATAAAGTATTTTAAAGGTTTCACCTTGGAAGAAAATTCTAAGATTTGGTCAAAAGGAAAATTAAGTCCTCGTTTTATTGGGCCTTACGGTTATTGAGAGAATTGGACCATGGCGTATCGATTGGCCTTACCTCTGAACTACGAAAATGCACGATGTCTTCCATGTTTCTATGCTAAGAAGATATCGATCGGATCCTTCACATGTTATTACGACCGAGAATGTAGAGATTCGACTGACTTATCGTATGAAGAAGAACCGGTTGAGATTCTAGCACGAGAGGTAAAAGAATTACGTAATAAACGTATTCCTTTAGTAAAAGTGCTATGGCGAAGTCACAGTGTTGAAGAAGCTACATGGGAACCGAAGAAACGATGAGATCTCAATACCCCATCTCTTTTCGTAAATTTCGAGGACGAAATTTATTAAGGGGAGAGAATTGTAATGAACCGAAAGTTACGGTATCGGAAATTGAGTCTTGAGTCTTGTTTCAGTGAAATTTATTCATGAATATTTATTAGAAATATTTATGAATTATAGTTGAATGGTTATTTAGTGTTTAATTAAGTGAAGTAGCTTGAATTTAGTTTAAAGGATTAAATTGCATAAGGAATAAAAGTTTAATTATAGATTAAAGAAGTAAAAGGGACTAATCTAGCAATTAGACCCTAAGTGCCATGTGTGTGAATGTATGATATAACATGTGTAATAGTTGGTATATATGTGTAATAGCTATAAGATATTTTATGTTATAGCTATTACACATGTTAATTTATATTTTTATAGGTTAATAATAATGAGTAAAGAAACATAGAAAGAGTTACAGAGAGCAAACGTGAGAAAGAAAGAAGGAAAGAAAGAAAGAAAAGAAAAGGGAAATTTGAGGATTAAGGCCCTAAAGTTTAATTGGTAAGTTGTTTTAGCTCATTTTCTTATGATTTTTATGTTTATGGATGCCTAATTCAAAGTTCTACATGTATGAGGTTAAAATGAAGAAAAATAGAAAATTTTTAGATATTGATTTAGTTGAATAAATTGAGGTTTTATGGGTTAAATTGATAGGAATTGAAGTTAGAAGTGAAAATTGAGTGATTTATTAAAAGAATTCTAAGTTAGGTTTAAATAGGGATTAAGTTGAATAGAGCTCAAAATTTATGTTTTATAATGAATTTTATGAGTTAGAAATTGTTAATGAGTTGATTAAAAGAGAATATGAAGCTTAAGTTAAAGAAAAAAGATTAGTAATGGAAAAAGGACGAAATTGGAATTTTTGTAAAAGTTTGATAGAAAGTGAAAATGTGTTTTATGAATTAGTATATTGATGAATTTTAATTGTATGATTGTTAGTAGCAAACGTAGCACCGGATACGTCATCAAAGAAGGGAAAAGAGAAAGTGAACGAAGATATCGATTAAATTCGATAAATAGTGGTTTGTATTTCTATAAACCGAGCTTAATCGTTATTGCTATATTTGATATTTATATTGTATGAAAATGTGAATGAGGTAAGTATTTTTACCATATTGAAATGAATGTGATTTTGAATACCCTATTAACAGTGTCGGGCTAGTCGGATATAGTTGACATGTCATAGGAATTGGAAGTATTGGGATATTCCGACATTGAGTCGATGAGACACTATGTGTCGACTACTGTTAAAGTTCCGGATTTGTTCCGATGAAGTACTTTGTGTACTATAATGTTAAAGTTCCGGATTTGTTCGATGAAGCACTATGTGCTTATCCCGGAGTGTGGGTTGGATCCGTGTATCCGTTAGTGTCCGAGTTATGTTAATAAGGGTAAATAAAGTAAAGGTTATTAAAGTACTAATTGATATTGAATAATAGCAATAATGTGTTTGAATTACCATGTTTTAAAGTTGATTAAGCTATTGTTTATGGAAATACCATTGAGAGTATTCTCAGCGTCGGGTTTGTTTCGTCTTGCAGCTAGGTACGAAAGTATAAGGACTCAACATACAAGCCGATCCCCAAACTCAAATTGGTGAAGTTTCTATCTTTTGGAAAATGGCATTGTACCTAGGATGTCTTTTGGTTATATTGAAAGTATCTAAGTTGTTAAATGATATTTTGGTATGTTTTGTAAATGTTACCAAAACCTTAAGAATGGTATGTTTTGATATGTTAGTGAAGAGTAATAAGAGGAATTGTTGGTAAATGTTGTAGAAAGAAGAAATGAAGATGTTATAAACTTAGTTATCAACATTTTATACTAAAACAGATTTGGACAGTAACAGTAGTCCAAATTTGAAAATATACCAAAAATAGTATAAAGTGAATTAGATGATGAATAAAATATGTAATTGAAGCTTAATGAATCTATTTTTATATGGAAGAAACAAAATTGGTAAAAGAGTTGTATTTTATGAGATATTTACGTTTTGGTGAAACAGGGTTAGAACAATTTCTGGATTCCTGTTCTGACTTTAGAAATTCACCATAAATTGTGTATTAAGAATTAGGACTCAAACTTTATATGTATGGATTCATTATTGAGTCTATTTTTAATTGAAACAAATGGCATAGTCATTGGATTTCTGTACAGGAAGAAATTTGATTCGAAGTGCACAAGGGTCAGAGTAGCTGAACCCTGAAACAGGGGAGACTTCTTATAATAAACTGTACTAATTGGCCTGACCAAAAATTCTAGAAAAAAATTAGTAAGTAGATATATGAGTCTAGTTTCAGGGAAAATTTACGGAATTGGATTTCGAGTTTCGTAACTTGAGATATGATTTTTTTAGTGACTGTGACTCAGATGGATAGTTTACTACGAAAACTGTTTAAGTGCTAAGATAAGTTTTGTAATGTCTCCTGCTTGACTCCGGCAACGGTCTCGGGTAGGGGGGACGTTACAGAGGGATTTAGCATAGGCTTTCATGAAGCAGTATGGCCATGTGACGAATATAGCACCTGATAGGACCACGTTACAGAATCTGAAGAAAAAGTCGAGTGAAAGTTTCAGGCAATATGCTCAGAGGTGGAAGGAAGTTGCTACACAGGTCCAACCGCCACTACTGGAAAAAGAAACAACCATGCTCTTCATTAATACCTTGAAAGACTCATTCATTAATCACATGCTGGGCAGCGCAACTACGAGTTTCACGGACATAGTGATGTCCAGTGAAATGATAGAGAATGCGATAAGATGCGGAAAGATAGAGGCTGGGGAAAGCATTAGGATGTTAGCCCTGAATAAAAGAGAAAATGAGGTCAGCAATGTGAGCATAGGTTATGTAAAACCAATTACGGTTAATCAACCGAGAATGATGGCCACAGGCCAGCAAGCTTCACCAAGACAGGAGCCCAGTATAAAACAAAGCACGGAGAAGCTCCGGTTCACTCTAATTCCCATAACATTTCGGGAGCTGTACAAAATCTATTCAATACGCACGTTGTATCCCCGTTCTACTTAAAACCGTTCAACCCCCGTACCCCAAGTGGTATAATGCAAGTGCCCAATGTGAATATCATGCGGGCATTGTGGGACACTCGATAGAGAACTGAACCTCCTTCCAAAGAGTAGTCTAAAGGCTCATCAACATGGGAATTGTGAAGTTCGACGACTCCTCAATCACTCTGACAATAGAATAAATGCAATATTTGAAAGAGGGGGCAAAAAGGTTGCGATACCTTAAACAAGTTAAAAGAGGAATGAATATCGGGGAATCTGAATGACATATCTGAAGAGAGAATCGGGGAATAAAGGTTTCCATATCCTTGCATACTTGGGAATGTTTTGAACAATGGTACTGTGGAAGAGATCACTGTATTTTTAGAGCTAATCTAGAGTAATATTCAAAACACACTTGTTGCTTTAAGCTTAGAGGCAATAAGAATCCTTTTGTTAAATAAGCTTGTGTCCAAAAATTTTTATTTCAATAAAATGTAACTTGTCGAAAAAATATTCTTTCATTTTTTCCATTTCATAATATATATTCTTTTGTTCTTTGGACTGTCTTCTAAATATTTTTTTATTCTTCATCCATGATCATATCATATAAATAATCATCCTTAGAATCATTTATTATTTGAAAATCTGCCTTTGTACCTACAATAGGTCTCCAGATATCAACGATGGAAGCAACGCTGTAAATGACTCCCTTTTGGGGTGAGATATGTGTTTAAGCGGATCTCAGGACTTTGAAGATGACAAATATTGTAGCTTATCTCCTGATTTGTTAAGGATGGTAAAACAAGATGAAAAACAGACCATACTCTACAAAGGGTCAGTGGACATTATAAGCAAGAGATAAAGATCGGTGCCTGCATTACCACGAAGGCAAAGCGAATCGTCATTGAGTTATTCTAAGAAATCAAAGAGGTTTTCACGTGATCATGTCAAGATATACCTGAGATATTAAGACCTGTGAAAGATAAAAATATCTATACGGTGTCAGAGGGACACATGCTAATGATTTTACGTTAGCCAGGTTAATCATGAGGTTCGGGTGCTACTGATCCACCATAGAAGGGGATTGTATTAATTATGTCGTAAATGCCAAATGGAGGAAGACAGGACTTATGTGCCATCTCTATTTCTTCGTATGTTATCAGGCCATTCTCATCTAATATACATCGATTTTTCTTGGTGGTCTTTGATCACATCATGAAGAGGGTGAGGGTCGCTTCATATGCCAATATTACAAGGTCGGTAGTCGTCAAATTTTAAAAAAAGGGTGCCGACAAGTAATGTCAGAAAAGATCATGTCTATTACAACTGCACAATGTCAAAAGTTTGCAGTTTGTTCAAAGATCAGACGCCATATCCTAATACAGAAAAGGAAACCAAAAAGAAAAAAAAACAAAAATAAAGGAAAGAAAAAACAAAAATAAAAACAACAAAAAGAGATTGTAGAAGGTGACCGTGACTTGTAAGGATTGGCATAAAGAAGTTACCATTTACCCTCTATGCTTATTGAATGTTAACCAGGATCTTCGCTGGTGCAACACATTGCTCATTGGTTTATGGAATAAAAATGATTTTGAAAACAAGATTCATTTTTATGGAATAAAAATGGCCCAACAAGTAGAGCCCAAAACATCAACCATCCAATTAGCACACTACTAAACCGACCACTAACTCCATCATCCCACTAACTCCATCACCCTATTTGCCACTAATTCCATCACCCCACTAACCCCATTACCCCACTTGCCTAGGAAAAGAGAAAGGGCCAATCAGTTTGTAAAATTTGACTATAAAAGCCATTCAAAACTATTGTAAAGGGGGATTTTTTGGAGAAAATGAGATGAGATGGTGAATACGAGCACAAAAAAACAACCATTCAATAACGGTTTTTATTTCGAAGGATTTGCGCATCGTTTTAACTTGCTCCTCATTTAAATACTGTCTTTTGTAAGTTGGAATATTTGTATTTTAAATCCCTATTTATTTAGGCACATTTCATTCTAGTCCTTGTCTACGCTTTAGAAATTCTATTTGTTTACAAATTATCCCCTTAATTTTGTTTTTATTTCCATTAAGTTCTTTTAAAATTCATGTTTTATATTCTTTATAATTCATTCATTCTTTCCCCCTTTTCATATTATCTTAACATTGTGTTAATTGATTCCACCTTATTTTAATTTTTTCTTGTTGTATTTTCTTTTGTATATTTTCATTCTGCTTTATTATATTTTATTTATTTTCTCTTTTATGAACATTTTTAAATATTATATTATTATTTTTATATATATTATTTATATTAAGCTATTTGTATTTTGTTTATATTATTTATTCAGTATATATATATTCTTTTGTATATCATTTATCTTTGTTTAGTTACAAAATTATTTCTTACACTTATATATATGTAAATGTTTCCTATATCATCAGCTTTGAATTGTTCCACATTTTTTTATATATATTGTTGATTTTATATTATTTTATGCATTTTCTTTTAAATCTATTTGTGATTATACATTTCCTTTTAAATCTATATATATATATATATAATTTATGCCTTTTAAAGTTATCTTATGATGTATTTTTGTTTATTTCAAATGTTTTATATTATTATTTCGTACATATATTTATAATAAGTTTTTCATTATATGTATATTATTAATTTAGATAGATCAATATTTTGTATTTTATGCATTGATTATTTTTATTTATTTTATAATTAATTTTAAAGTTTTGCATGTATTGTTTGTCTCATATACATATAGTTTATTTTATGTATTGTTCGTTTGTTTATTGTTTGTTTTTGTGTGTTTTAATTTACATATCTGCACCTTTGTAATATCGTTGATAAATGGTGTAATATATTAACTATGTACATGTTCCATATTAGTTACTTTGCTTTTGGATTTCTGTGTATTGATTTATGATCGAGCTTGCTTACTTTTTCATCTTAAATTGTTCAATTCATTTTTTTTATATAAACCGAATAAATGTACTTCACCGCTTTTATAATCACCCTCATTAAAAAAAACCTCTTAAAACGAGGCAATATTTCGTGTTTGGAAGTTTGAGAGATCGTGCCCAATCGTGCTGGGTTTCGATTTTTCATTCGACTAAAATACAGAATATCCTTTTGAAATTCCATCTATGTTTTCTCAAATTAAAATGAGGCAATGTTTCGTATTTGGAAATTCGATAAATCGTGCTCAATCGTGCTGAGTTTCGGTTTACCGTTTAGGCCGAATAGTCAAATATCCTTTTTAAAATTTTCAAGTGCATGTGTTTTGGAAATCCTGAGATGATCTTGTATCGAGGGTTCGAAATATTGTATCCAATCGTGCTGGACGTAATACTTTATTCCTTCTAAGCAAGAGAATCTTAATATCCAATTCAAATTATCCAAGCGTTTTAAAGGAATTGTATTTTAAAATCTTTTTCAAAGCTTCAACATTAGGACGTAAATTGATCAATAATACGGTACCAATTTTGGGCGTTATGAGGGTGCTAATCCTTCCTCGCGTGTAACTGAATCCCGAATCCATTTTCTAGTTTTTTGTAGTCCAAAAACGTTACTTTAATAAACCAAAATACTTCATTAAAATGATCGATCACAAGGTTACCCGATCACACCTAAACAAAAAGGATTGGTGGCGACTCCATTTTCGTTTTAAAGTCGATCCCTGTTTTCAAAATAAAAATGGTTTCGACAGCTTGGCGACTCCGCTGGGGACAACAAGAGAGTCAAGCTGTAAAATTGATCATTTTCTGTCCTTTTGTTGAAAATTTAAAATTTGATTTTTTAACATACGATCCTTTTATTGCATCTCGTGGGTTTTATGGTTTTCATCATGTTATTCATATTTTTTGAGTTCTAAGTTTTTATGTCCCCTGGCATTGCATATCGCATGACCGTTGTGGTCACGCCTTTTAAGTGGGAGTGAGAAGCTATGCCTTCGTGAGGTTTTCACCTCCGCATGGGCTAGTGGGCTGCTTTCGGGATACATCTATACCTATGTCTTCGTGAGGTTTTCACCTCTGCATGGCCATAGGGAAATGTATCCCTTTGAATCAAACTCGATCCGTATAAGCCTATAATGGGTGAGGATTGAGGAATCTGCTGGTTTGGGTACCCTTTCTCTAGAACTGAGCCACATATAGTGAACCTTGAGGGTCCACTTAGGTAGAACCGTGCCCAAATTTAGTGGTCACCCGAATAGGTACTTTCTCTGTTATTTATTTCTTCTGTACTAACGAGTTTTGTTTTTTTTTTTTTGTTTTGTCTATGACTGCATTGCATTACATCATCATAGAAAGGAGGTGTTGATTCATATTTGATTTCTAAATAGAACAGTTTGTCATAAGAAAACGAATTTCTTAATAAACTGGATTAAAATATGGTTGCCTGAATATGGTCCAAGTAAACACAACCGAAGAAGGCTGATAGTTCGCAGAGGAAAACAAGACTTTACCTGAGGATTTAAGTAAATAAAGATTATCCGAAAGACGTCACGTCTCAACTTTCTTAAAGGTTCTAACGAACATTGCGAGGATAGGTGAGTATTAAGTCGCGGCCTGAATCAAGCAAAAGGGAGCTAATGGGGGCATCTATTGGAAGCTTACGAGATTCGGCTTTTACAAAGAAAAGAAATCGGTGTCCTCACCTGGCACATGAGGGCAAGGCTGCATATGTAATCCGTTTTATGTAAAGGAATTTACTTTCTAGAAAAGTCGTTCTAATAGAATTGAATTCAGAATCAACGCCTTACTTTCTTTTGCATTCATTCCATGCATTTGCATTGCATTGCATCATGTACATTAAACTTCACAAGAGAACCCTAATTAATTAGAAATCATATTGTAGTTCCTTGGAACATTATTACTACACACGGAGAAAAGCCAAAGTTATGGATTAAAAGTTGGAAAAACTAGAGCAAATGCAGAAGGAAATGCAGGATCAGTTGCAAGAACAGATGCAAGAGCAACTGACCAAGATTCAGCAGGATATGAAAGATCAGATACTGGAATCACAAAAGAACATGATGAATCAGTTAACCAAGTTACTGCTTTGAGGGCCATGAAAAGGAAAGAGCCCTATGATCAATCTCGGAGATGACAGTGAGGATCTTGTCTATCCACCAGGTTTCGCCCCAACAAATGCCCCTGCATAACCCAATGCATATGCACCTTGGGTGTCTGTCAACATTGGTCCTCAGCATCAAGTTGACGTTTCAACATTAACACACTTCCCGACAGGCTCAGGCTCCGGAGATAATTCGGCGAATCCCGGTGTCCCTGATCTGGATGACATTGTAGAGGTAGAATGGACAAATGGAGAGCTTCTAAAGCAGCTGGAAAACCGATACAAATGGTTGGAAGAGAAGTTCAAAGCGCTGGAAAGCGCTGATTATCAGTGTGGAATGGATGCTAAGGAGTTAAGCTTGGTTCTGGATCTAGTGCTCCCTCAGAAGTTCAAAATACCGGAGTTTAAAAAATACAACAGAACTAGATGCCCTGAAGCTCGCATCACGATGTTTTGTTGAAGGATGACTGGTTATGTTAATAATGATCAGTTGTTAATTCACTATTTTCAGGATAGTTTGACTGGGGCTGCGGCCAAATAGTACAATCAGCTGAATCGCACCCAAGTCAAATCATGGAGGGATTTAGCACAAGCTTTCATGAAGCAGTATGGCCATGTGATGGATATAACATCTGATAGGATCATGTTACAGAATTTGAAGAAAAAGTCGAGTAAAAGTTTCAGGCAATATGCTCAGAGGTGGAAGTTGCTACACAGGTCCAAACGTCACTACTGGAAAAAGAAACAACCATGCTCTTCATTAATACCTTGAAATCCCCATTCATTAATCACATGCTGGGCAGTGCAACTATGAGTTTCGCGGACATAGTGATGTCCAGTGAAATGATAGAGATTGCGATAAGATGCGGAAAGATAGAAGCTGGGGAAAGCACTAGGAAGTCAGCCTCGAAGAAAAGAGAAAATGAGGTCAGCAATATGAACATAGATTATGTAAAATCGATTACGGTTAATCAACCGAGAACGATGGCTACGGGCCAGCAAGCTTCGCCAAGACAGGAGCCCAGTACAAAACAAAGCACGAAGAAGCTCTGGTTCACTCCAATTCCCATAACATACCGGGAGCTGTACAAAAGTCTATTCAATGCGCACGTTGTATCCCTGTTCTACTTAAAACCGTTGCAACCCCCGTACCCCAAGTGGTATGATGCAAGTGCCCAATGTGAATATCATGCGGGCATTGTGGGACACTCGATAGAGAACTGCACCTTCTTCAAAAGAGTAGTCTAAAGGCTTATCAACATGGGAATTGTGAAGTTTGAAGACTCCTCAATCGCTCTGAAAATAGAATAAATGCAATATTTGAAAGAGGGGGCAAAAGGGTTGCGATACCTTAAACACGTTAAAAGAGGAATGAATATCGGGGAGTCTGAATGACATATCTGAAGAGAGAATCGGGGAATAAAGGTTTCCATATCCTTGCATACTTAGGAATGTTTTGAATAATGGGACTGTGGAAGAGATCAATGTATTTTTAGAGCTAATCTAGAGTAATATTCAAAACACGTTTGTTGCTTTAAGCTTAGAGGCAAGAAGAATCCTTTTGTAACATAAGCTTTTGTCCAAAATTTTTTATGTCAATAAAATGTAACTTGTCGAACAAATATTCTTTCATTTTTTCCATTTCATAATATATATTCTTTTATTCCTTGGACTATCTTCTAAATATTTTTTTTATTCTTCATCCATGATCATATCATATAAATAATCATCCTTAGATTTATTTATTCTTTGGAAATATGCCTTTGTACCTACAATATGTCCTTATATATCAACGACAGGAGCAACGCTGTAAATGACCCCCTTTTGGGGTGAGATATGTGTTTAAGCGGATCTCAGGACTTTGAAGATGATAGATATTGTAGCTTATCTCCTGATTTGTTAAGGATGGTAAAACAAGATGAAAAATAGACCCTACTCTACAAAGGGTCAGTGGACATTATAAGCAAGAGATAAAGATCGGTGCCTGCATTACCACGAAGGCAAAGCGAATCGTCATTGAGTTATTCCAAGAAATCAAAAAGGTTTTCGCGTGATCATGTCAAGATATACCCGAGATATTAAGACCTGTGGACGATAAAAATATCTATACGGTGTCAGAGGGACACATGCTAATGATTTTACGTTAGCCAGGTTAATCATGAGGTTCGGGTGCTACTAATCCACCATAGAAGGGGATTGTATTAGTTATTCCATAAATGCCAAATAGAGGAAGACAGGACTTATGTGTTATCTCCATTTCTTCATAGATTTTCAATATGTGGGGCATGGATGTTATCAGGCCATTCTCGTCTAATATAAATCGATTTATCTTGGTGGTCTTTGATGACTTCATAAAGAGGGTGAGGTCGCTTCATATGCCAATATTACAAGGTCGGTAGTCGTCAAATTTTAAAAAAAGAGTGCCGACAAGTAATGCCAGAAAAGATCATGTCTAATACAACTGCACAATGTCAAAAGTTTGCAGTTTGTTCAAAGATTAGATGCCATATCCTAATACAGAAAAGGAAACCAAAAAGAAAAAAAACAAAAAAAAAGGAAAGAAAAAACAAAAACAAAAACAACAAAAAGAGATTGCAGAAGGTGACTGTGACTTGTAAGGATTGGCATAAAAAAGTTACCATTTACCCTCTATGCTTATTGAATGTTAACCAGGATCTTCGCTGGGGCAACACATTGCTCATTGGTTTATGGGATAAAAATGGTTTTGAAAACAAGATTCATTTTCTCCAAGTCTTTTCAGAATTAAAATGAGATGAGGCAGAATGAACCCAATCCCGATATGTTCAATCAAATTTAAAGGATGTCCGCCACAGTCAGATGATGTGGGCTTATGACAGAGAGGTTTATCTTAGAGAATTCCACGAGGGAAACTTGATATTGTAGAAGATCATTTCTATATAGAAGGATTTCAAAGGAAGAAATATGCCAAATTGAGAGGGACTTTATGTAGTAAAGAATGCCTGTTCTAGAGGAGCATTGATACTGACTGAAATGGATGGTAAGGACCTGCCCAATCCAGTGAACTTTGATTCAGTCACAGTTAATAGTTTTAAAAAAACACAAAAAAGAAAAAGAAAAGAAAAAGGAGAGGCCAAGGCGAAAACTCGTAAAGGACGCCTTGAGACCAAAGGGGTTTTGAATTGAAAACCTGAAAAGGGTAATTCAAATTTCGACCAAAGATGAGGTATATGGTAGTCTTGCTATGCTGGAATCAATGAAGAGGAAGTACGTTACGTCTTGGGGCATCGACAAAGCATTATAGATCTCCTAAACACATGTCAAGCTCAAAATGGTCCTCAAGAAGCTCATACAGAGAAGATCAGGCTGCAATATCTGAGGCACCTAATTTTTTATTTTACCAGTTTTTGGATTTAATATCTTTGATTATCTTATTCTTTTCAAGATACATTCTAATAAATTTCTTTCTTAAAGTTGCATTTACTTACTTACTTCGAGCTATGCTCCTAATTTCCTTTTGGTCCATTGTTATGATCCCTTTTTAAGCATTTTTACATTGAAATAATGATTAGTGGAATAATAATACCTTCACAAAAAGAGGTTGTGCATATTACTCTGGAAGTTTCTAAATAATACAAGAACCTGAAATAGGACTATTATTTAGAACTTACCAAACTTAAGGGTTGGAAAGAGGAGTCTAAATTGTCACTATCTCTTTACATTTCTTATCAAAAGTATCAGATACAAGATGTGGCATTGGTAATACAACCTCAACGAATGACGAACAATGTTCACCCAAGCATTAAATGGGATCAGCTCGAAAAAGAAAATTGATATTCTGCATACGCATCTGGTCATATTACTCAGAGAAGGGTGTAATAGATCATTTGATTGAAGAAAATGGTACGAATCCAATACCTTTGAGTTACAACAGGATTGATAGAAGAAACCAAATGTTATTCCCCTGAAGTTGCAGTGGGAAGTACAAACTTTATGTTCTAGAAGGTACAATGGAAGGGACTTTGAAATTACATTGGGGCAGGCTTGCTGAGCAGAATGGGATTGCTTCTGAGTTTGTCAAGAATACCAGCCAAACAAGATGGCAATTAATACATCAGTGATAAGGCCCTGATCAATAATGAGTGATAACACTTTAAGTATAAAAAAGGGGCATTTCTTATGACACTCTACATTCATACCAATGCCATTCATAGTACATCTAGTTAGGAGCATTTGATTCATTTTGATCATAGCATCCTAATTATTTGGCATAAGCATCACATCTAGCTCGGAGCATTTGATTTATTTCGATCATAGCATCCTAACTGTTTGGCATAAGCATATATAGATGAAATCGATTTTATAGATTATGTTCCTCAGAGGACAGTGCAGTATATCGGTAACGTTGCGAGCCTTAACTCCCTAAGCAGTAGGGTAACAAGCTGCAAATTATAGATCTTATCTCCATGTATCGGCTATGGAACAGATCAAAAATGGTGAGTCTTATCTCCATGTATCGGCTATGGAGCAGATTTTAGCCATCAGTCTCATCTCTCTAAGGTAGCAAGAGAGTAGGTTAAAGATACAGGTCTTATCTTCCTAAAGTTGTAGGAAGCAGACCGAAAAGTTACAGATCTTATCTCCATGTATCGGCTATGGAGCAGATCAGAAATGGCGAGTCTTATTTCCATGTATCGGCTATGGAGCAGATTTTAGCCACTAGTCTTATCTTCCTGAAGTTGCAGGAAGCAGACTGAAGAATTACAGATCTTATCTCCATGTATCGGCTATGGAGCAGATAAAAAATAGCGAGTTTTATCTCTATGTATCGGCTATGGAGCAGATTTTAGCCACCACCCTTATCTCTCTGCGGTAGCAAGAGAGCAGGTTGAAGATAAAAGTCTTATCTTCCTGAAGTTGCAGGAAGTAGACTGAAAATTACAGATCTTATCTCTATGTATCAGCTATAGAGCAGATCAGAAATGGCGAGTCTTATCTCCAGGTATCGACTATGGAGCAGATTTTAGCCACCAGCCTTATCTCTGTGAGGTAGCAAAGAGCAAGTTGAAGATACAAGTCTTATCTTCATGAAGTTGCAAGAAGCAGACTGAAAATTTACAGATCTTATCTCCATGTATCGGCTATGGAGCAGATTTTAGCCACCGGCCTTATCTTTCTGAGGTAGCAAGAGAACAGGTTGAAGATACAAGTCTTATCTTCCTGAAGTTACAGGAAGCAGACTGAAAATTTACAGATCTTATCTCCATGTATCGGCTATGGAGCAGATTTTAGCCACCAGCTTCATCTCTCTGAGGTAGTAAGAGAGCAGGATAAAGATACAGATCTTATCTTCCTGAAGTTGTAGGAAGCAGACTGAAGAATTACAGATCTTATCTCCATGTATCGGCTATGGAGCAGATTTTAGCCACTAGTCTTATCTTCTTGAAGTTGCAGGAAGCAGACTGAAGAATTACAGATCTTATCTCCATGTATCGGCTATGGAGCAGATTAAAAATGGCGAGTTTTATCCCCATGTATCGGCTATGGAGCAGATTTTAGCCACCGGCCTTATCTCTCTAAGGTAGCAAGAGAGCAGGTTGAAGATACTAGTCTTATCTTCTTGAAGTTGCAAGAAGCAAACTGAAAATTACGGATCTTATCTCCATATATCGGTTATGGAGCAGATCAAAAATGGCAAGTTTTATCTCCATGTATCGGCTATGGAGCAGATTTTAGCCATTGACCTCATCTCCCTGAAGTTGCAGTGGAACAGGTTGAAATTACAAACGTTATCTTCTTGAAGTTGCTATAGGACTACTTGAAGAAGAGGAGCATCAAATAAGTTGAAGATTTCGCAAGACCGGGCAAAATTGGCCCTATTTGAAGTCTTTGCTCTATTCTCGTTACACAACAACGAGTAAAGAGGGGCAGTTGTAGAGCCCAAATTTTGCCCGGGCCCAACAAGTAGATATATTGTGTATATTATTTATTCGTATATATATATTGTTTTGTATATCATTTATACTGTTTCATTACAAAATTATTTCTTACACTTATATATATTATTTATTCGTATATATATATTGTTTTGTATATCATTTATAATGTTTCATTACAAAATTATTTCTTACACTTATATATATGTAAATGTTTCTTATATCATCACTTTGAATTGTTCCACATTTTATATATATATATATATACTTGGTTTATATTATTTTATGTATTTTCTTTTAAATCTATTTGTGATTATACATTTCCTTTTAAATCTATATATATATATATAATTTATGCCTTTTAAAGTTATTTTATGATGTATTTTTGTTTATTTCAAATGTTTTATATTATTATTTCAGAGATATATTTATCATAAGTTTTTCATTATATGTATATTATTAATTTAGATAGATCAATATTTTGTATTTTATGCATTAATTATTTTTATTTATTTTATAATTAATTTTAAAGTTTTGCATGTATTGTTTGTCTGTATACATATAGTTTATTTTATGTATTGTTCGTTTGTTTATTGTTTGTTTTGTGTGTTTTAATTTGCATATCTGCACCTTTGTAATATCGTTGATAAATGATGTAATATATTAACTATGTACATGTTCCATATTAGTTACTTTGCTTTTGAATTTCTGTGTATTGATTTATGATCGAGCTTGCTTACTTTTTCATCTTAAATTGTTCAATTCATTTTTTTTATATAAACCGAATAAATGTACTTCACCGCTTTTATAATCACCCTCATTAAAAAAAACTCTTAAAACGAGGCAATATTTCGTGTTTGGAAGTTTGAGAGATCGTGCCCAATCGTGCTGGGTTTCGATTTTTCATTCGACTAAAATACAGAATATCCTTTTGAAATTCCATCTATGTTTTCTCAAATTAAAATGAGGCAATGTTTCGCATTTGGAAATTCGATAAATCGTGCCCAATCGTGCTGGGTTTTTATTTACCGTTTGGGTCGAATAGTCAAATATCCTTTTTAAAAGTTTTAAGTGCATGTGTTTCGAAAATCCTGAGATGATCTTGTGTCGAGGGTTCGAAATATTGTATCCAATTGTGCTAGACGTAATATTTTATTCCTTCTAAGCAAGAGAATCTTAATATCCAATTCAAGTTATATAAACGTTTTAAAGGAATTGCATTTTAAAATCTTTTTCAAAGCTTCAACATTAGGACGTAAATTGATCAATACGGTACCAATTTTGGGCGTTGCGAGGGTGTTAATCCTTCCTCGCGCGTAACTGACTCCCGAATCTATTTTTTAGTTTTTTGTAGACAAAAAACGTTGTTTTAATAAGCCAAAATACTTTATTAAAATGATCGATCACAGGATTACCCAATTACACCTAAACAAAAAGAATTGATGGCGACTCTATTTCCGTTTTAAAATCATTCTCCATTTTCAAAATAAAAATGGTTTCGACATTTTCTTTTTCCTGTTCTCAATAAATTTTATTTCACTTATTCTCTTTACCATAGATTTCTTTACAAAAGGTTAAACATATATTCCTTTTCAAAAACAAATTAGGTGCGCTTGAGAGTGGATGAATGCCCCTAACTTAGCTGATGGATAGCTATCCAAAAACCCTGTCTGCCTACTCCCTACCTATTATATTGTCTAAATCGACATGGTGGTGGGACCAATCTCATGATAATCTTTACTTAACTTCCCCCACAATATAATCTATCACACACCAACTCAACTCTTTCATTCTATGTGTTAAAAAGGAATTTTCATATTCCCTCCTCTAATTGCTCTCTTCTTTTACAGTAGGAGTCCCATAGCATGATGAAGGGGTATAGGGAAGACAATTCATGCTGCTATTTCCATCCTAAAGAAGTTGTTATTGGGGTTTGCCCTCTGTGCTTAAATGAGAGGCTTCTTTTCTTAGCTTCAAAGCAGGCCCAACGCTCTTCATCATCCACCTGCAAAAGCAACCATAGATTAATTCATGGTGTCTCACTAAAGAAACCTCCCATTAACCTCCCCAAGATCTTTGCTTTAGGCTCACTTCTCAATCGTCTTGAGTTCAAGCATTGCAAATCTGAAAATTCCGATGCTCATGATGCTTCAACCAGTCAAGAAGGTAATACCCTTTTAATTTCTCCCCCTCTGCTCCTCCTTTTTTCTTAAGTACTTGGTTCAGATTTTTCAAGCAAAGACAGTATCTTTTTTGTTCTTGAATTCCCATCAACAAAAAGGAAAAAAATAACTTAAATCAAAACATAATATTAGAAAGACATGCATCACATGCATGCATGGGTGTCTTTACTCTTTATGTTTAAAATTATAGTTTGGGTAGTGACAAAAGTGTGGTCAAAATATGGTAAAACTGGAAAACAATTTTTTTTCCTATTTCCTTCTGCTTGCTGTAGGTATCCTTTTTCCCATGTTTCAAAGTAAGCAGCTTCCCAACATAAAAATGTGTTTAGCATTGTATGTGTGTTTTACATGGGAAAAATCATGGAAAAAGTTTTATAATAATTGAAAAATATATCAGTTTGGAAACAATGAATGCCATTAACAATAAATCCTATGATTTTATTCATGTTCTGACCTTAAAAAAATTTAGTAAAGATGGCTTTCCTTTTATATTATTTTCCCCTATTTTCAGGCTATGCTTTGTACATTGCTTTAGTTTTGCACTCACTGTTAGTATACAGCTAACTAGCTACAAAATTTGGTGGATGTACTATAATGCATACACTTTACCATAAAAGTAGTTGCTTTATCTTTGCTTTTCTTTTAGTACTTTTACTAATCTTCCTTTGAAACCCTTGTTTCTTTTGTAGATTCCTTTATCTCAATTAAGTTTGAAGAGAATGGTGTTGGTTCATGGGACAAAGGCACAGTTTCAAAGGTCTCTCTTGAGCATTGCAGTATGTCATGGAACCCCATTAAGGATGCCAATAAGAGTGTGATAGAGCATGCCAAACCACGAGCTTCGCTTAAGTGGCGAAAGCGGATTGGCCACTTATTCCAGCTCATGAGGTGGAAGAGATCCAGCAAGGTAGAAGGACTGAAAGTGATGAGAAGGAAGGGGTGGTGGATAAGGAGTCTGACAAAGTGGACCAAAGAATAAAGACATCTTTTGTATAGAAAGGGACACCTAAAGCTTTGCTTTTCGTCTTCCTCCATGCCAATTTGTGCGTGTGTGTTGGGGCTCTCATATAATTGAGATGGTAAGAGTCAAAATATGCTTTATCACCCTAACGTGCTTTGGTTTAAAGTTCTTTGGCTGCTGCTTCTATTATACTCTTTTTTCTTTTTCTGATAAACTGAACCAGCTGTAAAAGGATTATTTGTTTACAATGAGCCACATTCCTAATACAAAAAAGAAAGAAAGAAATATTTGTATATTTTGAAGTCCCCATATCATGTGTCTAAAGTGAGTAACATTGCAGCATAATTTCACAAGGGCCAAACAGCAACATGCTCCCCAAAATATAATGCTAAATCTTGTCTTATTGTTGTCTTGGTGGGAAAGAATATTGTTCCTTCTGAGGAATTATATAAAAAATGATTTTATATATATTTATTTTTATTTGTAATTAATTATGTTTACACTTTTAATTTCATTGTTTTATATTAAATATAAAGATAAATATTAAAACTACACATGAATTTCAATTTATTGTGCAATGTGGTATATGAACATTAATTTTGTACAATTATATATATAAATTTTGATTTAATTCAAATTTTAAGAATTATTGACATTATTATCCATATAATATCATTTTATGTTTCAGGAATTTTTGACACTATTATCCACGTAATACTATTTTATGTTTGCATATCAAATAATTATATTTATTTAACATGAAAGTAAATAGCTCTTATTATTTTTAAAAAATTGTGTACAATTAAATAAAATTTTATTTGTGTAATTAAATTAAAATTAATTTTTTTGTGTATAATTATACTAAATTAAAGTTTATGTATTTCATTAAGTATGGACATTGAAATTTATGATATATATTACCTTAACTATATATATTCAAGATATTAACATTAAGTAAAAAGATTTTTTAATTATTACTTATTTTTATACATTAAATAAGTAATTAAACATAAATTTAAAAAACAAACAAATCCGTCAATTCAATTAAGTCAACTAAGAATTAATAGTTGAATGCCAAATAATCATTGGCTTAAGTAGTGATAAAAGTTCTGTTAATACAAGATTTCAAGTTCAAAGGCATGTTTTAACATTTATTTTCTTCTTCAAATCTCATGAGTTGTTTTGTGTAGAGTCATCAAATCTTCTATGCCCCTAACATGTTTCTTGGACTTGAAAATTTCCATAGTTGTTCATGGAGATTTCTGCCCCCACGTGCCAGCCATTAAGCTGGTGCAAAGTGGCCAAGCAGGCCCCTTTGTTTGTTCAGAAAGACCCTTAACTATAATTTGTCCCAAATTGTAACTCTTTCCAGCAAAGGGACCAATGCAGTCAGGACCACAATGGTACTATTGAGAAAAGGCTAAAATGGAGTAGTCGAAAATGACGAGACATAAATCTTAACCCCACCGCCCCACATTCTTCTCCGCCATTATCAAAGAAGAAGAAGATGAAAGAATCATGGGTTTCACTAGATATTTTCAGTCAATATTGAATTGGAAAACTATAGTGGCTATTTAATACAGTATACATTAAGGTTAACATTTTAGTCCAAGTTTCAACTTCCATTTTAGTCATTTCAATCACCAATGAATTAACATTTTCATTTGGAGGTGACCTTAAAACAAAGAACATGGTGTGAACCAATAAAAGGGCAGCAGCTGTAGTTTGTTTGGTTTCAAGAAGCCAAAGGGAGGGCTAGCCTAGGCTTGGCTTGGCTTTTCTTTTGCTAGCTTTTCTCAAGTCAAACAAAACTTTAAAAGAGGCACCTTGTTCTGTCACACCTCATATATAAAGGGCGTTAAAAGCGTTAGACAAATGCATCTTTCAAAACTTTGCTTTTTTCTTTAACACCCTTTTTTGCGTTTCAAGCTTGACTTCTTTATTTTTCTTGTGGATAATTATTTTTAGATTAAAAAGATTGGCTTATGTCTTATGATCCTTTAGAAAATACACAAAGAACCCGCTTTATAATCTGCCTATACTAACCTATGGTAAATAGGACCCTTGAGGCCCAAAGACATTGCCAAGGACAAATCCCAATTGCCAGCAAACTATCCATAGTTTTCACTCCCCGACTATCATGCATGGCAAAGAAAAGATTGACACTGCCATGATCCCGCCAAGTTTGCACGTTGCCCTACGAAATTAGATGACACAGGACAATGAAAACTAGCCATTTCCATGCACTGTTTATCCCTAAGTCAACATCTAAGTAAGATATAATCTTAGATATCTATTCTCATCTTCTTCCCCATCTAGCTATTACTTTGGTCCTCCCTCTCTAAATTTCCTCGAGTCCCTAAGCATCAGATAATAACCGGCTAGAATTTTTAAATTGAAAAAGCAAGAGGATTGAACTTTAAATTATAGGGACTAAATCTCAAATTATGGATAAGTACGAGGACTAATATCATATTTTAACCCTTTTTTTATTTAAAGAAAAACAGACTTCCCTGTGGAGCTGTCTCCAATGACCAATTCGTGTTTCAACAGGCCTTTCTGAAAAGAGAAAAAAGTGAGAAGAGAAAGGAAGATTTGATAATTTGTGTGTGCTTCAAGATCTGCTCTATATCCATCACATGGTTTAAAATAGCCAAAATACTAAAGTAATTCCAAGATTCAATTCAATGTCCCAAAAAATACTTTCATTTCAAAAAGATATTACATGAATATGATTACATTTAAGTTTGGGTAGTCGCAATACTTTGCTCAACTCTTTCAACAAACACTCCAAATTTCTTTCCCTTCAGAATTTATGTACATGAGTGACCATGAAAAACAACAAAGAATGACTCAAAACAAGCTATAAACAACAACCACACAAGGTAACTCTCGGTATAATGCACGTGGAAGACCATAAACGATATGATCACATAAAATGCAGAGTACCAAGTTCTTGAGTTGACGAGGGTTGTAGGGCACGGATTCTAACATCGTATTTTCTATGGCTAGAAACTTCATTACTAGGGGATGAATTGGATTTGTCTAATACAAGAGGGTAGCCTGAAGTTTTTTCATCATAAGCATTTCCAATGTGGTTGCCACACTTGCGGCAAAGAAGTTTGGTTCTATGGCGGAACAAGCCCCAAGAATGCCTTGAAAAGTAAGGAACGCATTGGAACTCATCAACTTGTGTAAATCTGCTCTCATCTATACTGAAGAATGATATAATCCCTCGCTTTATAGACTTTCCATATTTTGAGCCAATTGTTGCGGTGTTTCGACTAGAAGAACTCAGGTTTAGCTCATACCCACAAGAGCCACAGCTGCAAGAAAGAATTGTTTCGACCATTTTATATCTTCAAAAAATGTAATGCTAAGGAAACTATTATGCAGTGTCTGAAACTAAAGAGACTTGGCAGTTCTGTACATACATTAGTTATACTTATGTTGCTTTAGAGAGGAAGACTAGAATTTCAACGAGTGTTCAATGAAGGCATCATAATTTGAAATGATGGAAGCATCTAAGGAACTTTTCTGCTAATCGACTCTTTCTAAGTACTCATTGCAATTTCATGAAAAAAAAAATAGAATTAAAATTTACTAGGACTATAATTCTCAATGTCAACTACTCTTTAAGAATTTGTAAATTCCAATTTCATGAGCTAAACTAATAGGAAAAATCCTAAAAGGCTTTTGATCAGTTAGCCAAATAGAAGTAAATGAAAAACAAAATTACCAGATGAGTTCATAACCTGGCTTTGATAATCTAAGTCAAACAGCCCATATCAATTTATGAACTTGCAGTTGCTATCAAAGCTAAGGAGATCACGTTATAACTCAACAAACCATAAAAATTGAATCTTCAGATGTTTCATTACTCTGCCTATGAAGTACCAGCTATCAACCAAGCCAGAGAATTTGCGGTGAAGTTACCATAAATGCAAAATACTACATAAATAACCAGTTCATTCCACTAGGACCCTAATAAACCTGTAATATAAATAAATTAAGGTTCTTCGGAGTTGGATGTGAGTGACAGATAAGTATTTTTTGGACACATATATGCTTAATTTTTTACTAAGCTTTTCCATGTATTAACAGAATCTCTGGAAGATTGTAATGTCTGTATATGCTTAATTTATTTCTCAAAAAGATTTTCTTCTCATCAAAAGCTCATTCAAAATTCAGCTTTGTACTCCAATCAGCAGTTAATAATGAACACTTTATTAAACTAAACCAGTCCCCTGGTTTACAATCAATGGAGACAAAAAAAAAAAAAAGCAAAAGCAAAAACAGAAACTTTATTTAACACAATTAGGCATAGTCAACGCAACCAATTCCCATCATTTAAAAAAAAAAAACCCAAAATCAAAAATCTCATGACAAACAAAACCCAGAAATGACATTTCAAAATCTTAAACCATGGAATTAAAAAAGAACAGAAAAAAGAAAGAAGGAATCGAGATACCCAGAAACCTGTAAGTTACATGTCCTAGAGAAGCAGGAGAAAAGGAATAAAGGAGATTCCCGTTGAGGTGTTGAATATGATTCATAAAAACCGAATTCTCCATTATTCCTTCTTCCTCTCACAAATCAACAACTCTGACGAGGATGACGGTGCTAAAGAAAGACCCAAGGTTTTAGTAAATAAGTGCTGAGGTGGGTTAGGAAGGAAAAAAATTTGTCCGCTAGAATCGGGGGTGGCGTTAACGGCTCAATTTTCAGGGCTTTTAGTTAGGAAAATAAATGGAGTTAACAGTTCAACAATCTTGTTTTGAGGGTTTTGGCTTTTAGCTGTGGTTTTCTTATTGATGACGTCGTATCTATATTCGCTAGCATTGCTTTTTTATTAAAATATGTTGCGAATGTGGCTTTTGGGCGGTTCATCTAAGTTTTACTATTTCTGATTTTTCCTCTCATCCTCGTTGGGTTTTTTTTACTAATTTAATAAAAAAAATCATCAAAATAATACAAACATAAAATTATATACCAAAATGGTACATGTAAGGTGGTATTGTCTCTGACAGAGGCGTGATCACTCTATTTTTTTGATACCTGTTAAAAAAATGTTAGTTTAAAAATAAATATAAACTGTTAAAAAAAAAAAGAGAGGAGGATGTACCAGAGGGGGCACTGGTGAAGCCTCTGGCAGAGACAGCATTGGTAAAGCCTCTGTCAGAGGTGGCACCAGTTGCTGACGTGGCACAGGCGGTACCCACTCCTCCAAACCTTTTATTTAAGCTATCAGTGTTAAATGAAAGGTACATACCAATAAAAAAAATGCAGAAGAAGAGAGGGAGAAGAGAAAAAAGAAAATGTATCTTCTTTTTTTATTTTTAAATAGAATAAATTATGATAAGAAAAATTATTTTGTTAGTATTATATAGTTTGTTTAGTGTTATTTTTATGTTTTGTTTTAAAAGTTATTTTGTTTATCGTGAATTTTTAGTAAGTTTTGTATTTAGATTAATTATGTGTTTATTGGGAATGTTATGTTTTAAATTTTTTAATATATTTGAAACTTTTATGTTAGTAAAACTATTATAAAGTAATTGTTAATTAGTGATAACAATGAAAATATTTCATTATACATATTGTTAGAAATGACAACATATTTGATTTTATGAGATATTAGAAAAGAATATTTACTCTAACCTAATATTTATAACTTTGTCATATAGTTCTAATTCCTAATTAGCCCGTTTAGAATTTGATTAGAACTCAATTATTAGAGTATCTATACATATTTGACCTATACTTTATTTAATAATTAAAGTCCAATAAAACTTTAACCAAATTAGATCACTACAAAATTAAAAACACTACATAAGTCTTGAAATTAACACATAATATTAATTATTAAATTTGATTAATTACCGATTTGAATCAAATTAATCGATAACTAAAATTCCAATAAATATTAATCGATATTCAACCAAACTAAATTTAATCACCGATCAATTAACCGAATTAAATTAGCTCAATCAATTAATTTAATTTTAATTAAAGTTTTAACCCTAAATCTAATGTGTGTTAATTTCCTATAGACTTTGTGCCCTCAATTTTAGAAAAAGTACAAATGAAGTAAGTAGACCCATAGATATTGAGGTGACTTTATTTTTTTATTTTCTTTAATTTATTTTAATATATTTATTCCATCATATATAAGCATCGTATAAAAATTATTAACAAAAACTTTTATTAAAATCACATTAATTACTATTTGGTTATATTTTACAAATAAAAAATTAGACAATTTATTCAAAATACTACAATCAAATTGTAAAAATATTAAAACAAGTAATTGTTTAATAATATATAATCCTAAATCCTAAATTCAAAATTTAACAGAGTATAATTGTTAAAGTGTTTGCATTCATTTTATCTGGTCAATTTTTATGCATTCTATAAACTTTAAATTGAAACTTTTGACTAACGCTCATCAAATTATTTTATTTCATCATATTTAAACTTACATCCTTTATTGAGGTAAAGAATTTGGACTAAAAAAAAAAAAAACTTTTGACTGTCCTAATTCAAATGCCTTTCGTGAGAATGAGCTCCCTTGAACATGGAAACATCAACCATGTACAAAGACATCATCTAGACAATCATAAATAGTGAAACATTGCTTCAAAATTTATGGAAGACCATGGCCATTGGCCACCAAAGAAATTGTATCCACGATCATGTTTGCAAAAGTAGACAACAACCGTTTATTTCATTTGATACTAAATTAGGTTACCTTGCAAAGTGCCATGTAAAGGAACTCCAAAATTGCAAACCCCCAATTGAATGTCTAGTCTAATCCAAATATGCAACATTTTCCTGAGCATGTATAGCATCTAAGTTCGGACATATAAATTGATATAAATGAAAATTTTTTATTAACAAATCCATGAATTTGTTTAATATTTATTTAGTAATAAAAGCGAAAATTTTAAAATATTTTTGAATTTGATAAATTTATATTTTTAAATCTAATTTATGCATGCATTATGTTGTCATACTAAGCATTAAGTATTGTTGAAAGTCATTAAATATTTTCATTATTTTCCCGCTACATTCCATGATTAATTTGGTTAAAAAGCAATGTAATCCATTGATGCCAACGAAGGGACATGAAGAAAAAAAGGGGAGAGAAAAGTATTGAGACTTTAATTACAAATTGCTTGGGAAAATCTAGTCTTCTTCCGCTTCATCAGTAACAAATTTACCAGTCCCAGGATTTATAGCAGCAAAGAAGAAGAAGGCAACGTTGAGCAAAACAAGGGGTTCAATGTCGCTAATAGGAATCCCTGTCTCAATGTTTAACTGTGCTAGTGCTCCTTTCCCTGTTATAATTTCTCCTATCAATGAGAAGGCAATCCCCAGCTGAGCCAATCTTCCCACAAACAGCTCATTTGCCTTTGTGAATCCAAACAATGGACCTAATGAACACAAGCCAAAAGCCATTTTTAATTACCTTATTTTTAGATTTTTTTTTAAAAGTGCCAACATGTGATTCATTGTACAATGTATAAAATACCTCCTTCCTTTAGACCCAATGCGCCCCTGATGCCCTTCCCAGGAGGGATTACTGCCCCTTCAATGCCTGTAGGAGGCTCGTCGACAAACTTACCTCGGTCGCCCAAAGCTCCGATTGCTCCGAGGAGGGTGAAAAGAATGAAGAAGAGAAGAAGGGGTTCAGCTTCATAAATTGGAATTCCTGTCTCTAAGTTCAACTGTGCTAGAATTCCTTTCCCTGTTATTGCTTCACCTAATAAGGATGCCTGCATAGTTTATAATTGCACACCATAAACCCTATGTTCTTGTGCTTACTACAAGCAGCATTGGTAATTAACCCAGGTAATTAACAAGAAAATACATAAAACTTAAGACCAGTTTAAGTGCTAATTAACCAATATTGGCTGCTTGAAAAAGGAAATTACTTACAGCAAAGCCAATCATGGCAACACGTCCAACAAAGAGCTCATTTTGCTTGGTAAAACCAATCCCTCCAGAGGTGCCAAAGATTCCATCTTCAACCTTTGGCTTTGGTTTAGGTGCAGCCTTAAAAAGTACAAAAATTGAGTATAGATTAAAGTTCAAGTTCAACTTAAACACTCATTATAAAAAAAAAAAAAAAGAAACACCCCCAGAAGAAAATATAAAAGAAATTACCTTCTTAGGAGCTGCTTTGGTCTTTGGTTTGAAGAGTGCAAAAGTGGTGAAAGCTTTAGATGATGAAGCAGCAACAGTGTTAGAGTGTGGATTGAATAAGAAATGAGAGGAGGGTTTAGGCTTTAACCCTTGAGCTTGAAAATGGAGTAAAGGGTGATCTCTCTTCAAGTTCACAACATGGCTGGTTGAAACGCTGGTACTTGACATTACCAGCATTGTTTGAGCCATTGATTAAAATTTCTGAGATATGTTTGTGATGGGGAGAAAAGTATATATTTGGTTTCAAAACCTTATATTCCTTTTGTTTTTAGATTAATGGTTCAGATTTCAGATTGCGCTTATAAAAGGAAGGAGATGTGGATGTGGTGCGAGTGGTGGTGATGGGCAATGAGAGTGCCCACGTCGTTCCTTACATGCTTTTATGGTGGAAGATAATTTCATGCACAAATTTACTAGGCTCCATCCACTGCACGGTTTTCAACGCTACTTTTACCTCTTTCTCACATTTTTCTTATAAGCAGCTGCCTCCATTTTCTTAAAAGGATTAAGTATGTATTTTGAGTCTAAATTTGATATTTTCTCTTAATTTAGTACCTAAATTATTTTTTTCTTCTTTATTTTTAGCTTTTTTTTAACGTCGGTAAATTTAAGACAAATGACATTTTATGACACTGCCATGTGATTAATGATGATGTGATCATTTAAAATTATTTTTAAAATGTTTAAAATTATAATATATATAATTTAATATATTATAAATAAAATATTAGTATATTTTAGAAATTAAAAATGAAAACTAAATAAAAGTTAAATTGTTGTTTTTGGGACAGTAAGAAATCTAATAATTTCTTTTAAAATTTAAAACACAATTTATAACTTTAAAAATTGGGTAAACTACAAAAACTATTATTTATGTTTATTTAAGTTAATGTCTTGGTAAGTGATGTTTCAATTGTTAATTTGGTCACTAATGTTATCAATTTATAACTATTTGATCAATGCGTCGTTAATCGTCACTAAAGGTGTATTAAAAGTTAGACATGGCACAAATTGTGTCGTTAAATGCTGATGTGGCTTCCACATCATTGCCACGTAATTTAAAATTTTTAACCCTTTTTTCCCTTTTACTTTATTTTATTTTTAATAAATTAAAAAATTACCTCAAATGCCAACAACCGCTTATAATCTCATCCCTACTAAACCCCATGGCAACATCATTAGCTTCATCCACTCACCCTCACCACTACTATCATCACCATCATAATCCCACTAGTCCTTTGACCAGCATATCCATCAACTCTCAAACTGACATTCTCATCACTAACCCATGACCACCATTGCTCTGATACAGTTGAATCCAAAAAACAAAAGAACAAGATAGAGAAGAAAAAAAAATAGAGCAAAGAGAAGAAACATAATTCAAATGTCCACCCAAAATATGCATAATTGGTCCTCTCTTTCACCAGCTTAAAAGAGAAAACGAAAGCAATAGTTATTTAGGTGATGACAATAGCTATTAGTAGACAACTGGCAACCAACTACAAAATGCCCCGTTTATTAAAAGATTAAACTCACCATTTAACTAAAAGACAAAACGCACCATTTAAACAACCTATTACTCTCCCCCCAAAACGAAATGCAGAGTAATGATAAATAATAGAATTTTAAATTCTCCGATAACATGCTCTCCATTCAACCCACTTTCGGCTTCACCGACACCCACAACCTATCCACCCTTACCTTCCATTGCTCCACCCATCACCATCTCTCAAACTCACGTAATCCCAGATATCAACAATCATTTATCATCAAGCAACAACCAAAAAAAAAAAAAGGAAACCAAGAAATTCAAAAAAAAAAAAGAAGAAGAAGACAACGACGACTCCGCCATGAATTTGGTAGTTTCTAAGATGTTTCAGAACGATTCCAATAGTGAAGAAAGGAATTTTGACGCAGAGAACAACATATATCGGCCTCGGGGAGATTCAATAGTTAGATTTGTATATTAGAGGGGTTAAATGCTGAAAAGTACCTAAACTGACACTATAATTTGTGGCGGGTCAAATACCCCCACACTTAAGTTGTTGCTTGTCCTCAAGCAAACAAGATAAAAACAAAAGAAAACAATAAAACACACACGAAAAATAAAGTACTCGAGCATGCTTTGCACACAAAATTGGATCAAAGTAATATAAACAAGATGGTGTAGCTAAACATGTAATTCTAGTATGATAGGTAACTCACTCATGATTTCTAAAGTTAGATAAGTTAGTTCGATAAATTACAAGGCAAACAAATCAAAGAATGTTAAGTATAGTTATCCATCAAAATAAATACGCTAATATACATTTATGTTCAAAGAAATATAAGTGGTAAGAAATTTCAATCCTCAGTTCAATTTTCATCCATGCAATGTATCACCTAGGTCATATAGAGAGAAGTGTTTGTATAGGGCATATGAATGCGTGCGAAGGGATTTGAACCACCAACTTGAGGTTTATAACCCACTTATCTACAAAAATGGTACCATATGGTTCCCTAAACCTAAGGTTTAAGTGCTACCATGGTTCCAAGTAGGTGGGTTATAAGCCTCAAGGTGGGGGTTGAAGTCTTTTCGCATGTAGGTGGACTCCACAATTATTCATATGCCTTATACCAACACCTCTCATTTGAGTCTTACAGATCCACCAACTAAGGTGCTCTTAACTCCATGAATCAAGCCCATCAGGCAATGACTCACGATATGTTAGCCTCGTTAGAGTATGGAGACAAAATCCCCACTGAGGTATAATCCCTACCTTAATAGGAAAGGCCACTTGAGGGGACATCGTCGTTGCTTGTTTTGTTCAGAAGAATGCTACGACCTTCGCTGCTAGAAAGGGAAGTTTGTGAAAGCCCTGTCGGGTCATAATGATTCTTTGTTGGCCTCTCAACTAATAGAGGCTTTTGCTATATGAGAGGCTTTCTCTTAACTCTGTGGCTTTACCTTTGGTTCAATCATTGTGGAGTTGGACTTGTTACAGGTGATTAATGCTCTATTTGGTGTTTCTATTGATGGTACTGAATTTGGGCTATAAACTAGGATATTTTGCTTCTTAAGATGCACTTTAGTAATTTAACTTTTTCTTAGGTGAGAAGATAAAACGGCTCATAGTTTAGAACAAGTAACTTTATTGTATGATCAAAATGTTAAGTGGTTTAATATTTTGGAGTCTATTAGGCTTGTTCTTGATGTTGATGGTGGTGCTTCATGTGCCAATGTAGTAAGGGAACGTTGGATTAAGTGTACGGAATAAAGTCTGTTTACTTGGATTTAGTGTTTTGTTCTCCTATTATTCTAGCTTGAATTTATGATGTTTTCTTTTGTTTTAATTATTTCTTTTAAAAAATAAAATGAAAAGAATTATTGATTAATCCATTTAGTTATTAATTTTAAAATTTTAAAATTAAATTTTTTCCAAAAGTTTAAAATTAATTAATTTAAAAATTTAATCTCTAAAAATCTACCGTAACCATGGTAACCCAGTGGCATGGGATAGAACAAGTCCCAACTTGGACCTAAGGGGCAGTCTGGTATCTACGCGCGTAATATAAGACCAAATGAAATGCCCGAGATCTCGTTATTCGATCCTTCCTTCCGACAAAGCATTGCCTAAACATATCAGAAGAACACTTGGCGAGATATGCCAGCGAGCAGTGCAACCGGAGCCTCCCCGGAGGCGCCTAAGATAGTGTGGAACGAGACCCAAAGGAGGTTCGAGACTGAAGACAAGAAAGCCTACATAGAATACGTGTTAAGACATGATGGCAAAGTGATGGACATCATCCACACTTTTGTCCCTTCATCCAAGCGAGGCATGGGATTGGCTTCTCATCTCTGTGTTGCTGCCTTCCATCATGCCAACTCTCACTCTTTGACTATTATCCCTTCTTGCTCTTATGTCTCCGTTAGTCCCCTCTCTCCCTTTCTCTCTCTTTCATTTCATGCCTTTTGTTTGATTGTTGACTTTCCCTCCTGGGTTTGTCAAATCTTTTAGGAACCTTGAAATTTTTGCCTGATCTCACTGTATTTGTATGATTTAGGAACTCTGACTTATACTTGATTAATGGTAGCTCGCTCAATTATTAAATAATTTCATAGAGAACTCAGGTTGGAACCTGGACATAGCATTGTTATTGGGAGGACAGTTACGAACCCTGAAAAAATTAGTTTTTATTGAGGGTAGAACAGACATGAAGTACCCTTTTCATTTGAACCAAGCGAGTGATGCAAACCAATTACCATTTTACATCCAAAAGCTTTCTTCAAGAAATTATTCAATTTCGGTCATAGGCATTAGCAATAGCATTTTTATGTTACCTTAGGTTGTCTTCTGATCAAATCAAATCAAATGACTAATTGAAGCTGAAATCTAGGTAAAGGGGGTTCTGTATAGCAAAATCTTATCTATGTGGTGGCTAGATCATGATCCTCTTTCATACTTAAATACCATATGATTGTATGCAATGGTCTCTTTTGCTTCTTAGACAAAGTGGATAATGTATCCCAGGCTTGAGTAAAAAAACAGGGTTGTTATTCTACTTCGAGAAGTGGTATTGTTAATGACAGTCATTTATGTTTAACATCAATTACACTTCTGGAGTTAAACTACAGGGTAAAACCCTGCTATTTTTGAAGCCGGATTGGCAAGTCTTATTATTTAACTCAAGTGATTGGTCCATGATTCTTTTACTCGAAGAACAGGGTTAGCAAGTCTTACGATGCATTTAGTGTTGTGAGCTTCCTGGTGTCTGCAAAAAAGTGACGTTGGCTCACTCTTCTGTCAACAATTTTGTGCTTCTTTGGATGACGCAGTTCCTTTAGTAATTGGTTTTTCATTTGTAACTAATCTTCTTCGAGAGTTTCCTTTTACAAATAGGTTTCCCTAAGTTGTTAAATCGGGGACTCTTTCTGCTACAAAGTACATGTGTTCCTTTCTTGATGAGGAAATGTGAGAGAATTCAGTTTGAAGCTGGAATTATCTAATCCTTGGGATAATTAGGTGCCTTTGGATATGCTTTGACATCATAATTTGTGAACCATTCTACTGAGGAAATATATATTGCTTTGAATTGTTTCGTTCTCGAATAGTGCTGGTGCTTGTTTATGTCATGGTTCAGAAGTCTTTACTGCACATTCGATCATATGTTTCATTTGCTCTTTTCAGGACACTTTTCTTCTACGGAACCCGCCTTGGAACAGTCTATTGTACTCAGAAGACCTGAGATCCAATATCTAAATACCTTCATCTCTTTGTTGTTGTGATTATGCTGAAAGATGATCTACCATATGCATCAACATCTCCCTTTGATCGTGGCGTATAATCTACTTTCAACCAAATGATAATTTGGTGTACTCTTGCAAGTAATATATTTTGCTAACACTTTGTATGTATGCAATAGCTTTTGCATTTGATATTGACACCGTTCGAGTTTGGTAACTTTAGTGAAATCTCTACTGCCTATCTGAAAGCTAATAACTTCCCTTTCAATAACAAATGTAAGTAGGATCATAAATCCATGCATTTTGAATCTATGGTCCAAGGCATGACCTTAATATAATCTCATGAACACAGGTGTTTCTATGTACTATAAATGCCAACTGCTTGTTTGGAGGAAATATGGTATTACTAGGAATACTTCGGGGATGTGCGAGTCAATTCTAATATACTTAATTCAATATTTTAAGTATTATATTTATAATACGTAACAAGAAACAAAACCCTCTTAGAAAAGCAATCAAACTCCAATCAAAAGAATTGGTGCTCTCAATAAAAGAAAATCACTATACCTCAAATCGACATAGAATGAGGCACATGAGAAACGCGCAAGATAAATCACTAAGTATGAAGACATCTACCAACGTAGCCACTGACGTTACCTTCAAGGAACTTGCATAGTGGGCCTGCACCGTACAGTCTTTCAATTTCTTCTTTTTCCTTTGCTTTTACTGAGCATTTGAGAATGGAATGGCTGGCCAACAGGCGTAGCATTCGATCTAGTAGCACTGGTGCGTCAGGATTCTTGGAAGGAAGGGCACTCGCAATCTGGGAAGGTGACAGAAACGCGCCGTCACCAGCGGCTAAGATTGTGTCAATTATGTTCAGCTCCAAGGCTGATTTCAAGACCATTGGAAGTACCACGGCGTTGGCTAGGCGAACGGCCAGTTTCCCAACTTCTTCCTCTTGATCTTCTTGAGACATGGTTTCTTTCTCAGCGCCTGTTTCTGGTTGTTTCACTTTACCAAAATTTTGGAGATCATATTTGCATATAGGGTGTTCAAACGAGGAGTTAATCTAATTGACTTAGTATTAATCAAATTTTAATCCTTTAACTAATAATTAAATTAAAATTATTTTAAAAAATTAATTATTAACCGAATTGACAGAACTAGTAATAGCCTAATATATATAATATTAATATAATTTATTAAGTTCAACTAATTATTTAATTTTAAACTGAATAAATCATTAATCAAAATTTTAAAAATCTTTTAACTTACTTTGATCTGAACTAAATTTATTAACCAACTGATTAATTAAATTAGATCAATTAATTTAATTTTAACCAAAATTAAAATACTCTTAAGTATATAAATAATCACTCAACTATTTGCAGCACTAAAAGCTTTACTTGTGCCCATAATCTTTTATTGCCCTCTCCTTGACTTTTTTGAATAAAATTTTTCAGAAGAGTAAATTATACTACTAGTCATTTAATTATGTTTAAGTTTTTATTTTAGATATTTAATTTTAAAAATTACAATTAAGTCACTCAACTATTTAAGATGATTTTTTAGTCATCTAGGTGTTGAATAGCTAACCAAAGGATAACATAACCGCTTTCTAATTAAAATAATATTAAATTTAACCATCATCATTTATATGTTATGTCAGTTTAATTCTAATTCTTTTAAAAAATAAGCTTTATAAATATATTGTGTCAATTTGATATTGATTCTAAAAAAATTAGAATTTATTTTAAAATTCAAAATACAAAAAAATCTATTTTTTAAATATAATAAATTAAAAATACATAAAATTATTTTTAAAAATACATAAAAGAAATTAGCATAATAACATTGACATTGATAATGGAGTTGTTAGACTTTACAGCTTAGAGTCAAAGGGGTTGACAAGTGTTTTATAAGGGTATAGTAAAATATTAAAAATATATTTTAAAAAAGGACACATGACAATTTTTAAGATTGTTTGTGGAATAAAAAAATACACTAGCAACGTACCAAATAGTAACCCATAAAAAATATTAAATAATAATAGTGAAAAGAGAGAAAGAATAAATGAGGTTTAGGTCAAAGAATAATATATGAGTGAGGTACTATAAGATTCATATTCAACTAATACTTATAATTCCTCTTTAGGTTTGGCTCTTTAGAGTTTGTTCCATTTATTTTGCTTTGGACCTGTTTGATTCATTTACTTGTTTTCAAAGAGTAATGGGTTGAAATCAAAAGGAAAAAGATTTATTTTGAAATTTCTCACATGATGGAACTGTTGAGATAGTTTCTTAGTAGTGTCAAGGACCACTGCCTATTGCTGTCTAGCACTACAAGGTCAGAAGCTTGCCAAAGTTGACAAATTTTGGTAACAAAAATCTTTGAACTTTGATTTTAGTTGGTACTTTGGACGACTATAAGCCCATCTTTGGTATCCAAATTACTTATAACAACATATTTTCAAGATTGTTTGGATTTGGATCAAGGCAATCGACTTTCCGAATTCGATAGAATCGCATTGAATAGGGTAAAACTAGGAAGTATATCTTGAAGATTCAAGACTTATCAGAGCTCATTGAAGATATTCTTTATGCTTGTAATCTTGCTGGTTATATGGGGAGATTGATTGTAATTGAGATACTATGTTAGTAAGTCTCAATTCCTTAAAAATTAATGAGACTTATGTAGATATTGTACTGAGTTAAGAGCACTTATTTTGGTTCATTAAGGACCGTTTATTGTGAGTGCATTAAGTGAAAACTAATTGTTACTTGGTTAATGTACTAAGTTTTCTAAAACATAGAGGAGAGTTATCTAGATTTTAGGTACAAATGCGAGAAATCTAACCTGATGAGTGTTAGAAGTTGTAATCATTTGTTTTACGAGTTGCTAATATATGGATTCTGATTATCTCTTTGGACAATACCCCATGAAAGTTGAAAAACCGAATTGATCTATATATTCTATAAATTATTTTTCTGCCTTGTTCATACTTAGTGCCTAATGCAGTTGGCACTAATCTGTAGCACTGCTTCTGGCACTGCTCAAGATTGTTTAGAAATATCTTTTAAAACTTTAAAAAGCTATTGTGTGAAGTCGGGTTATCTTTTTCTTACCAACAACACTTCTCAAGTAGAGAATGAAGGTTGTAGTGATATGATGTGGTGGGAGAGTAATTGGAGCTTGAAAACAACACTTAGAGTTAAGATGTTCATTCTAAAGGCTTATCATGTAGTTCAATTGCAACCAATGAAGCCCTTTTTAATCATCATCATGCATCACCACTTCTATGTCAATGTGCTTCAATGGTTGATGGTCGTGAAACTAACTAAAAATTCAACTTAAGGCAAGCGCACCTATCAAACAGTAGTATAGTTATGGTGAGACCTAAAATATCGTATCCACGAAGACTAAAAGTACTAGTAATTACTATCTTTTTATTATCTAGCTGATAAACCGTAATTTATACATATTTTTATCCCATGCTTAGCACATTTATGGATGATTTCTCCTTAGATTTGATGAATTTGATGCTCCTAATCCTTTAATTTCATGTTTTATAGTTAGGTGAGCACAGGAGAGTAAAAAGAACGAGAAACGGGCCGAAAATAGAGAAAATGGGCAACATGAAAAATCAATACGGGTTGGACTTCCTCACACGAGTAGTCCATATGGTCATGTCCATTTGGCAGAATCGAAGCACGACTCACACGGGTAGACCACATGCCCGTGCCTATTTAACAACCTTGACCACGGTCTGAAGCAATCGCACACGGGCGTGTCCCTATCGAGCCCAAATATAGTCCTATTCGGAAAAAGGCACTCTTGAGGGCTCTTAGGCATTCTAACGCATATTTAAATACCTGAGGAGGCACTAGAAGGGGGGACATGAAGTAGGAGGCAAGGAATTACTCAAGGAAAACTGATTAATCCATCTCAGAAGCCGGATTCATCGTCAAGACTGAAGATCTCCCTTCAATTTTCTGCAGGAGTTTTGGGTTTTCTTTATGTTTTGTTATCTTTATTCTTTTGAGATGTTTTCTTTCGTAATTATGAACTAAACCCCCTAAATACCTAAGGGGAATGAAACCTAAGACGGATCTTGTTATTATTATCTGAATTGTATAATAAATATTTGACTTGTTCTTAATTATGTGTTCTTAATTCTTGTTTTAATATTCCAGGATATTGATTCAAGATAATGCGTTTATTCAGAGGAGCAAAAGTCCCTGCCTAAAAGTAAATTTGTCATAATTAAGCGGAGTTGATTGCACGCCTAGAGATAGGGTGACAAGATTTTGCCGGATTAGGATGAAACTTAATAAGGGAGTCCATAGATCAAGTTAATGCAACACTAGGATGTTAATTAGAAAGAGATTTTAATTAATTAACCTAGGGTTAGACGTTATTAGTCTCGAGAGAGATAATAATATAACTTAGGGATTTCTATGGAGCAAGTCAAATGAATAAGTCGTATAATTCAGAGTTAAATAACAAGTGAAGTCTAGGCAGATTTTTCCTTGGGTATTGTCTTAATCAATCGAGTTTTCCCAAAAGCTTTTCCCCAATTTTCTCTATGTGCACCCTTAGTTTAATTAATTAGTTTAAATAAACAAATTCCTTAATTTTTAAAGTAATTGCTAGTACTCTTTGTTCCTTTGGGTTCGACAATCTGGTCTTGCTAAAGTTATACTATTGTTCGATAGGTACACTTGCCTTCATCGTGATAATAGTTAGTTTCAAGAACTATTAATTATAAATTTTTAAAACCTATCACGAATATCACGTATCAAGTTTTTGGCGCCGTTGTCGGGGAACTAAGATATTAGGAACATTCGATTTTTATTACTTTAGCCATATTTACTTTTAGTGTAATTTATTTTTAGTTTAATTTCACTTTTCTAATTTTTTTTTATTTTCTTCTGACAGGTTTTTCTAGTTTATGACCAGAAGAAACCCGTCAGGACCATTACTTTTTGATAGTGAGATCGATCGCACAGTTTGCAGAAACCGAAGAGAAATAAGGCGAAACTTAAGATACACAGAGAAAGAGTAAGAGGACGATATTCACACCACAACCGAGGAGATAGCTGAAAACTAGGAAAATCTGCTACCTCCTACGATTGCTACTAATCAGAATCCTGCTCCGCATACTATGTATGATTATGCTAAACCTTCTTTAATAGGAACTGAATCAAGCATAGTTAGGCCTGCTGTTGCTGCAAATAATTTTGAACTGAAACCTAACACAATTCAAATGATACAGCAATTTGTTCAGTTTGATGGTTTGCAGGACGAGGATCCCAACGCTCACTTGGCGAATTTTCTGGAGTTTTGCAATACATTTAAAATCAATGGCGTTTCTGATGATGCCATTCGTTTTCGGTTATTTCCATTTTCATTGAGGAATAAAGCTAAACAGTGGTTGAACTCGTTACCACGAGGGTCAATCACTACTTGGGAACAAATGAACGAAAAGTTTTTATTAAAATATTTTCTGCCGGCTAAAACAGCTAAATTACATAATAATATCTTTTCTTTTGTGCAGATGGATTTAGAAACACTCTACGATGCATGGGAGAGATACAATGACCTTTTGAGAAGATGCCCTTACCATGGGTTACCACTCTGGCTACAGGTTCAAACGTTTCACAATGGCTTGAATCCTTCGACTAGACAGATGATTGACGCAGCTGTTGGTGGAACTATCAATAATAAGACACCTGAGGATGCTTATGAATTTATAGAAGAGATGGCACTGAATAATTATCAATGACAAGTCATGAGGACAAAGCCAATGAAAACAGTCGGTATTTTTAACGTCGATTTAGTCACATGCTCTCTAATCAGGTAGAACTTTTGAATAGGAAAATTGACGGTTTTCTTTGTTCTTCATAGGTTCACCCAATAATGCAGTACGAAGCAAGTGGAGGTGGTCAAGCAATTCAGAATACCCACCCTATGGCCACAACATAGAGAATGAGCAGTTAAATTACATGGGTAATAATCCTTGATCTCAAAATAATCCTTATAGTAACACTTACAATGCAGGTTGGAGGAACCACCCAAATTTCTCATGGAGAGGCCAAGGGAATTAGAGACCACTGCCTTCAGGCTTCCAACAACTACCTTACCAACAAGAGAAAAAGCCGAACCTTGAGGTAATGCTAACAAAATTCATCTCGGTGTTAGAAACTCATTTTCGGAATACTGAGACAGCACTTAAGAATCAACAAGCGTCGATCTAAAGGCTCGAAACTCAGATAGGACAGCTCACCAAATTAATATCTGAACGACCACAAGGTAGCCTGCCGAGTAACACTAAATTTAACCCAAGGGAACAACTCAACGCAATTACCATCGAAGACAAGGAAGGGTTAGTGGAACCTGAACCAAAACCAAGGCAAGGAATCGTGGTAAGTAAAAGCAAAGTTGAGGTAGACCACAGTGAACAAACACCGGTAAGTAAAGAGTACAAACCTCGTGTTCCATACCCTAATGCGATAAGGAAAGAACGCACAGACACATAATTTAAAAAATTTCTTAAATTATTAAAGAAATTACATATTAACTTACCGTTTATTGAAACTCTTTTGCAGATGCCAAATTGAGTCAAATTTTTAAAGGAGCTTTTAACAAATAAGCGGAAGTTGGATGAGGCTAAATGCTGTTTGCTCAGCCATACTACAGAATAAGCTAACAACAAATTAAAAGGTCTAGGAAGTTTTACGATTCCTTGTTTAATTGGTAGCTTAGATGTTAATAATGCTTTGGCTGATTTAGGGGCTAGTATCAATGTCATGCCTTACAAAATGTTTAAGCAACTAGGTATTGGGAAACCCAAACAAACTAGGATGAGTATTCAATTAGCCGATAAAACAATCAAATTTCCTAGTGGTATTATTGAAATTTATATTCCCAGTTGATTTCGTTGTTCTAGACATAGAGGAGGATAGTAACGTTCCTTTAATTTTAGGGAGGCCCTTTTTAGCAACTACTAGAACAATAATTGATGTTGGCACAAGTGAACTCACACTTCGTGTGGGAGACGAAACAATCACCCTTCAAGCTCGTAATTCGAGTAACACATCAAAAATTGAGGGTGATTGTATAAATCGTACTACTAATATCGATCATATGGTAAAACCCTCTGTGCAGAAAACAGGTTCGAAGAGCGCACATGAGCCTTGTTCGAGTGACGACAAGGGACCTATCTATGAAGAACGAAGGCTACGAGTTGAGGAACTAGATGAATGGTGGACACATAAATCGAGAACACACGATAAACCAAAATCACACCATGACGAGTTTAATATCTCACCAAATCAACTCAAAGTTGGAGACAAAGTACTACTAGATGCAGTAGACCCTTGGATTGCCACCTCTGAACCTATTGGAGAAATCCCTCTTACGGTACTTAGCCAATTTCAAAGGCTTCGAACAAAATAATCGGTCAAATACTATACTTAATATTTTAAGACCTAGACAATTATGACACGTAACAAAATAACAAAGTCTACTATACATGCCATAATTCAAAATGTTTAGTTCAAATACCCAAAAATATTGATAGTGCAGGCAGATCTTCAACGATCCTTGACTCCTGTGCAAGCTGGATGACACTATAAGACAAAAGAGAGAAAAGAGGGTAAGCTTATAGCTTAGTAAGCAAGTATGTAAATAATGAATAAGAATCTAATATGTTTACACAATAATTCAAGTGTATCTACTTTTAATTTCACCATTTGCTCCTCTTTGGTCAAGTTGTCTCTACTGCGTCATACTCACTAAATAAATCATAACTCGAGTTACAAAACTTGAAATTCAATTCTGTCACATTTTCCTGAAACTAGACTCATATTAATTTTTACTAATTTTTTTCTAGAATTTTTGGTCCAGCCAATTAATACAGTTTATTAGTTAAAGTTTCCCCTGTTATACAGCTCGACTGATCTGACCTATGTTCACTACGAATTGAATTTCTCCCAGTAAAAAATTCAAATAGCCATGGAATCTATTTTATTTAAAACTAGACTCAATAAGGAATCTAGACATATAAACTATATTTCTTAATTAGTTTTGTACAATTTTTAATGATTTTTCAAAGTAAGAATAGGGGATCACATAGTAATTCTAAGCAAGTCACACACAATTATAAATATCTCAAATTATAGAGTTCCTTTACTTGCTCTGTTTCTTTTACATGAAAATAGACTCATTAGGCTTTAGATGCATATCTCATTCAGCCTCTAATTAAATTCCTACTATTTTTGGTGATTTTTCAGATTCACGTCACTGCAACCATCCAAAACAGTATTATTGCTAATTCACTCTTTCACACTTTCTTTGTATTTACCTCATTTAGCCTACATATCACAATTCACTTTCACCACATTTCATACATCACAAGTGTAGGTTCATGATTACAATGTCACTATAAAATCATCCCGTTGAACAATTCGAATCAATCCTCGATACTTAGTGGTTTCAGCACACAGCTCTACCATCATATTTCATATAATTCGTCTCTCTTGTACACATGGTGAACACTTAGTACCACCCATGTGACCTAGCTAATTTATCTCGTAGCTCTCTTGTCTACATGGTGTCCTTCACTTGGAATCACACAAGCGAACTAGCTACATTTACCCTCTCCCGTAGCTCTCTTGTCTACATGGGATACATCCGGTATCACACATGTGACCTAGCTACTACATAGTGTCTCGTAGCTCTCTTGTACACATGATGTGCACTTAGCACCATACACGTGACCTAGCTACATTTCATCTATATTATTCAATCTTTTCGAAAGTTCAACCGAGATTTCTCTCACTATTACTTATTTCCATTCTTCCAATAGTCAGTTTATGATTTAAAATCATCTAAAATATATAAAATAGGCTGAAATACAAAAATGTAAATGAAGTTAATGTATTATTTACATACAAACTTACCTCGGTGCAAAATATGGAAATTTTGCAATTTAGTCCAAAACATTTTCCTTCCCTCGTTCGAGGTTGATTCCACGCCTTTCTTTATCTATAACAACACATTTATCTCATTTAACACTCATACTATTTATTTCAATCCAAAAATCACATTATGTAAAAATTACATTTTTGCCCCCTAACTTTTACAAAATTACGATTTTGCCCCTAGGCTCGGAAATTTAATTTCAACCCTTATTCTTATGTTTTATGACATACTGAACATTTTTCTCTTCTATAACAACATCAAATTCTCACTCTAACATGCACTTATGAGCATTAGGTATTTTTACCGATTATACTGCTTTTGCTCGCTTTAAAAAAAATCGCTTAGAAAAGATCGTTCTCCTAACCTCAAACATTTATATTCTACCATAAAACATCAAAATACATGCATATCATTCATGGGTAAATTTTTAAACATAAACCCTAACTCGAAATAATGGTAGAAATAGGTAAACCGAGCTACGAGGATTTCAAAAATGTAAAGAACATTAAAAACGGGGCTTGAATGCACTTACTATTGAGCTTGAAAGCTTGAAACAAACCCTAGCTATGGATAACATGCAAGTTTCGGCCAAGTTAAATGAGGATGAACATATTTTTGTGTTATTTTTCCCATTTTATTTCATTTATTATTCAAATGACCAAAATGCCCTTACTACTAAACTTTCTAAAAATTCCATTCATGTCCAAATTTTTGTCCATATAAAGTATAATAGTCTAATTTCCATTTAAGGACCTCTAATTAAAACCCCCATTTCAATCAAGTACTTTATAAACTAGAACACACATTTTTCACCTATTTCAATTTAGTCCTAAACGTCAAATTAAACACCCAATCGATAAAATTTCGCAACGAAATTCTCACACGATTATGCAATCATAATATAAACACTAAAACTTAATCAAAATAATAAATTCTTAGATTCGTGGTTTTGAAACCACTGTTCTGTTTTGGCCCTAAATCGGGCTGTTACAACTCTCCCCCCCTTTAGGGATTTTCGTCCCTGAAAATCTTACCGGTAAAAAGGTTTGGGTACTATTTTCTCATGGCTTCCTCCGGTTCCCATGTAGCTTCTTCTACTCCATGTCTTTTCCATAACACTTTCACTAAAGCTATACTTTTCTTTCTCAACTGTTTTACTTCTCGAGCCAAAATCTTAATCGGTTCCTCATCATAGGTCAAGTCCGAACGAATCTCAATTTCTGTTGGAGAAATCACATGTGAAAGATCAGAACGATAACATCGCAACATTGATACATGAAACACGTTATGAATTCTTTCTAATTCTACCGGTAATGCCAACCGATATGCCACTGGTCCAATCCTCTCAATAATCTCGTACGGCCCAATAAAACGCGGACTCAACTTGCCTTTTCGGCCAAATCTCAGAATCTTTTTCCATGGTGACACCTTCAAGAACACTTTATCACCCACATGAAATTCAATCTCTCTTTTTTTTTTAAATCTGCATATGACTTTTGTCGATCTGAAGCAGCTTTCAAGCAATCCCAAATTACTTTTACTTTCTCTTCGGTTTCTTTAACTAGATCAACCCCATGAATCTGTTACTCACTAAGGTCGGTCCAATATAAAGGAGTTCGACACTTGCGACCATACAAGGCTTCGTATGGTGCCATTTGTATACTCGACTGAAAACTGTTATTGTAGGCAAATTCAACCAAAGGTAGATATTTCTCCCAACTGCCTTCAAATTCTAAAACACAGCATCTAAGCATATCTTCGAGTACTTGGATTACTCTTTCCGACTGACCATCTGTTTGTGGATGAAACGCGGTACTAAAGTTTAATTTTGTGCCCAAAGCTTCTTGTAACTTTTTCCAGAATCTCGAGGTAAACCTCAGATCTCTATCTGATATTATAGACATAGGTACCCCGTGAAACCTCACAATTTCAGCAATATATAATTTAGCTAATTTATCAAGTGAGTAATCGGTACGTACCGGTATAAAGTGAGCCGATTTTGTTAACCTATAAACTACTACCCAGACAGCATCCTTCTTTCTAGGAGTTAGTGGCAAACTGGTTACAAAATCCATGGTAATCCTATCCCATTTCCACTCAGGCACCATTACCGGTTGGAGTAATCCTGAAGGCACTTGATGCTCAGCTTTTACTTGTTGACAGATCAAACACTTAGTTACAAATTCAGAAATGTCCCTTTTTATGCATGGCAACCAATATAACTTCTTTAAATTATTATATATTTTTGTGTTACCAGGGTGAACTGACAAACAGCCATTATGCGCCTCATGTAATATTTTCTGTATCAATTCATCAATTTTCGGTACACATATCCTGTCTCGAAACATCAAATAGTCATCTGGTCCAACTCGAAAATCTAAGTCGTAACCTGATTCGCACTGAGTTCTCTTGGTTTGCAACTCACTATCGTTCTTTTGAGCATCACAAATCAGTTGGAGAAATAACAGTTTAGCCCTCATCTCTGCTAAGATTGACCCATCATCAGACAATGCTAACTCCGTATTCATGGCTCTCAAAGTAAACAAAGATTCCTGCTCAAGGCATCAGCAACTACATTTGCTTTTCCCAAATAATAATCAATCACTAGCTCATAATCCTTCAATAATTCAAGCCATCTCCGTTGTCGCAGATTCAAATCCTTTTGATTCATCTAATACTTCAAACTTTTGTGATCAGTAAAAATTCAGCATTTTTGACCATACAAATAATGTCGCCAGATCTTTAAGGCAAAGACAATAGCGGCCAATTCCAAATCATGTGTAGGATAGTTCTTCTCATGCGGCTTTAACTGTCTCGAGGCATAAGCTACCACTTTACCCTCTTGCATCAGTACACATCCAAGGCCTGTCAATGATGCATCACTATAAATTACGAACTCCTTCCTGCTCTAAATGTACTAAAATTGGTGCTTCAGTTAATCGTGCTTTCAGCTTTTCAAAACTCTGTTGACATTTATCAGTCCATTCAAACTTAACATTCTTTTGCAGCAATTTAGTCATAGGAGAAGCAATCATCGAAAATCCCTCGACAAAACGTCTATAATACCTGGCTAAGCCTAAAAAGATTTTAACCTCGGATACATTCTTTGGCGGTTTCCAATCAACGATCACGGAAATTTTGCTCGGATCCACCCGAATACCATCACCTGAAACTATATGCCCCAAAAATCTGACTTCACGAAGCCAGAACTCACTTTTACTAAACTTAGCAAACAGTTTCTTTTCTCTCAAGATCTGCAATATGGTTCTCAAGTGTTCGGCATGCTCAGACTCGTCTCGAGAATAAATTAGTATGTCATCTATGAAAACTACTACAAACTTATCCAAATATGGCCTAAAGATTCGATTCATCAAGTCCATAAATATAGCCGGAGCATTTGTTAAGCCAAAAGGCATCACAAGAAACTCATAATGTCTATACCTTGTCCTAAAGGCAGTTTTTGGCACATCCGACTCCTTAACTCTCAACTGGTAGTAACCGGACCTCAAATCGATCTTTGAAAACACTGTTGCCCTTTTTAACTGATCGAATAAATCATCAATCCTCGGTAACTAGTACTTGTTCGTTATAGTCACTTTATTGAGCTGACGGTAATCAATGCAAAGTCTCATTGAGCCATCCTTCTTCTTTACAAACAATACAGGAGCACCCCAGGGAGAGAAACTCGGTCTCACAAATCCCTTGTCTGTTAACTCTTGCAACTGAGCCTTTAATTCTTTTAATTCAGTCGGAGCCATTCTATATGGAGTAATCGAGATCGATGCAGGTCCCCGCAACAAATCAATGGCAAACTCTATCTCTCTCGTCTGAGGCAACCACGCAATTCCTCCGGCATACATCCGAAATTCACAGATTATCGGACCGATTCAAGTTTCAATTCGTACATCTCAAGATTCATTACATAGGCAAGATAAGCTTCACACCCTTTCCTCATGTATTTCGAAGCGACATATGCACGAAATCACCATAGACAATTTATTTGATTCATCTGTTTCAACCCACGAATTTCACCATTTTCACATTTCAACTCTAGTGTTTTCGCTTACAATTTACCTTGGCATCATACAATGTCAACCACCCATTCCCAAGATAACGTCAAACTCATCAAATGGTAACAAAGATCGATTAGCCGGAAAACAGTGACCTTGAATCATTAATGGGCAATTCTTGCAAACCTTATCAACTAGCACATATTGGCCTAAGGGGTTCGACACTTTAATCGTAAACTCAGTATATTCAACAGGAAACTTCTTATTAGATATCAAATTCACACAAATATAGGAATGAGTAGACTTGGGATCAATCAATGCAATAACAATAGTATCATAGAGAGAAAATGTACCAGTAATGACATCAGGAGATGATGCATCCTCTCGGGCACGTATGGCATAAGCTCTAGCAGCGCCTAGCTTCGATCTCGCCATGAATCTTTCATTACGCTTTCTTGCTAGCTCCACTTCCAAGATTTCTGGGTCTACCTCTGCTAGTGGTAGTACTCTGTCTAGCACTCTGAAATTTTTCTTCTTTACCTTTCTCCGGACAGTCTCTGATAAAATGCTCGCGAGAACCGCACTTGAAACAAGCACGCTCGTTTTCCCAACACTCACCATAATGTTGCCTGCCACATTGTTGACATTCGGGCTTTCTAGGCCGCACATTACCCACACTTGCCACTGAAGTAGCTTGAGCTTAAGACCCCGAATATGCCTTACCACGCTCTCTGTGTGAATCCCCAGCTGAATCTGTCATTCGAGGGTTTGTCTCTTTGGACCTCTTTGATTGAGATTGAAATGACTTGCTTATCGGCCTCGAGCCTCAATAGCAGCTTTTCTTCTTTCTTTGTTCAATTCTTCAGCTTTAAGAGCTCGGCCAACCAATACTACAAATTCTTTCAGCTCCAAAATTCCCACAAGCACTTTAATGTCCTCATTTAGCCCATCCTCAAATCTCTTGCACATAATAGCTTCAGTGGACACACATTCCTGGGCATACTTGCTGAGTCTTACAAATTCGCGTTCATACTTTGCCACAGACATCTTGCCCTGCTTCAATTCAAGGAACTCCTTCCGTTTTTTATCAATAAATCGTTGACTTATGTATTTATTTCTGAATTCTTCCTAGAAGAAATCCTAAGTAACCTTTTCTTTTGGCACCACTACTACCAAAGTCTTCCACCAATGGTAGGCCGAATCTCTCAAAAGTGATACAGCATACTTTAAGCACTCCTCGGGTGTACATGAAAGCTCATCAAATACATGGATAGAATTTTCAAGCCAGAACTCCGCCTTCTCGGGATCATCATCGATCTTTGCTCTAAACTCTTCGACCCCTTGTTTTTGAATCTTGTCAACCGGAGGCTTATTCATTCTTACCAAATCTATGCCTTGAGCAGCTACAGGAACCGTCTGAGGTATGGGAGGGGGTAGAGGAGGTTGAGCATTTGGGTTTGCTCGAATAAACTCAGTATACCAATTGTTCATCATTTGGAGAAAGGCATTCCGAGCCTCATCTCCCTGTCTCTGTAACGCCCCCTTACCCGAGACTATCGCCGGAGTCGAGCACGAGGCATTACTAAACTTATTTGAGCACTTAAACAAATTCGGACAAGCTGTCCAACTGCGTCACAGTTGTTTAAAAATTCATATCTCGAGTTATGAAACTCAAAATTCAATTCTGTAAATTTTTCCTTAAACTAGATTCATACATATATTTACTAATTTTTTTCTAGAATTTTTGGTCAGGCCAATTAGTACAGTTTATTAGTTAAAGTATCCCTGCTTCAGGGTTTGACCGCTCTAACCTCTCGTATTATGAATCGATATCTCCTGCACAGAGTTTCAATGACTATACTGTTTGTTTCTAATAAAACTAGAATCAATAAGGAATTTGTAAATATAAAGAATGACTTCTAATTATCTTTGTACAATTTATGGTGAATTTCCAAATTCAGAATAGGGGATCCAGAGATCGCTCTGGCCCAGTTTCACAAAAATTTAAACATCTTATAAAATATAACTCATATACCTGTTTTGTTCCATTCATATGAAAATAGACTCATAATTATTTAATTCCATATTTTATTCATCATCTAATTATATCTCTACTATTTTTAATGATTTTTCAAACTTACATCATCTGTCATTGTCTTAATCTATTTTATGGTAAATTTTACCTATTTCATGATTTCCATGGAATAACTAGCATTTAGGCATACATAACACCAAATATGTCCTTGATTAGCCATTCCAACAGCTAATCATTATCAAGCATTTTCATACCACTCAATAACCATATAATAAGACTATATACACAAAATGATTATAATGCTATACATGCCATGCTCAAAATATACAAACCGTTATACCAAGATGATACACAGATAGTGTGAGCGAGCCTCCGACCGTTCCTGATTTTCGAGCTGGCTTGTCAAAACTACAAGGAATGAAAAGGAGGGAGTAAGCATAAATGCTTAGTAAGTTCACATGCAAATAGCAAGTAACACAACTATATAAGCAAACATAAAACATCGTTTTCATAATCATCACTGAGACATTCATATCACATTTTCATTTACAATCTTACCATATTGTTGTTATGTCGAGTTTTCAACCCGAGGGTTAAGTACAAACCTGTTCAAAGTATTCATTTCACGACACTTACCAATACGTCCCATTCATCTCTAGTATTCCTCCATTTGAGTAGAATTTTACCCGTTGAACACATCGGAATATAATTCGAATACATGGAAAGTTTGCACATAAGTGCCACATATGTAGCCAAGCTACCATGTAACCCGCCCATAAGCGAACTCGGACTCAACTCAACGAGCTCGGGCATTCGCATCCATAAGTGAACTCGGACTCAACTCAACGAGCTCGGATGCCTAGTTACATCTCTCGAACTCGGACTCAACTCAACGAGTTCGGACATTCGCATCCATAAGTGACCTCGGACTCAACTCAACGAGCTCGGATGCCCAAATATCCTAGTGACATGTCACTTGTATCCTAATCCATTCCTAAGGTTCAACGAGACCTTTTTCCCAATCATGTGTCTCAACTATCTCCTACGGAATGCTGATACCGATACTCGGTAGTATTTCACATTTTCCAAGTATATCACATAATTTGACATGTTATCAAACAATTATCACGAGTATAATATTTCATAATAATTATCATATCATTTAAATAACATAAAAATATTTAAAATAATAACTATGTTACCAACATTTACATATGAACTTACCTGGCTGATTTGTAGAAGATATTGAAATTTAGGGACTATTTCGTAACTTTTTCTTTTTCTCGTTCTTCTTTGGATTCTTGATCTATAATATAAAGTATTTCTACTCATTAGCATTTATTTGACTTCTATTTCACTTCACAATTTATGCTGTTCAATTTTCAAAATTACACTTTTACCCCAAAATTTACAGTTTTTACAATTTAGTTCTTGCTCATTTCACCCATCAATTGAACTAATTTTTTTCTCAATTAACATTTTATTTTATCATTATAAATTATTTCACAACCTTTGATATTCTGAATTTCAACACTAACATTTAATTCACAACTTTTTCACAATTAGGTCCTAAATACCATTTTCTATCAAAATGACTTAATAAAACAACCTTAATATGAAATTAGAACTTCAATTTCTTAATAATTCATCATATAACGCCTTACTCACCTGGGTAACTTCCAATTTCACCCACCAAATCAAAAACTAATGAATTAGATGATTGAACCTAATTGCAAAAGTCTTAAAAATACAAAAATATAAGAAAAGGGAAAGAAATAAACTCACATGAAGTGAAATTGTGCAAAACCAGCTTAAAAGCTCTCTCCATGGTCTGTTCTACCAAATTATGAGAAGAATGGCCTAGAAATCTCTTTCAATTTCAATTTATTTGTTTAATTTTGTAAAATTTACCATTTTACCCTTAGTTCACTGATTCCAAATTTTTTCTTGCTTATGCCGCCTCATCCATTCCCTTTAGGCTAATTTGCCTTTTAAGTCCTCCCCATTTAACACTTGAGCTATTTAATCATTTTATCAAGTTTTGTACCTTTTTCAATTTAGTCATTTTAATTAATTGACTATCGAACGTTAAAATTTTCTAACTAAAACTTAATACTAACTTATTTACACTCCATAAATATTTTTAAAAATATTTATGGCTCGATTATGAATTCGAGGTCTCGAGACCTCGTTTTATTCTGCTTTATCTAGAACTTCCTATACTACATAATTTCATTTAATTCAAAATTATTTCTAAAACCACACTTAACATTTACTTACTAATATCTAAACTCACATGTCAGATTTAGTGATTTCAAATCACTGTTCCGATATCACTTAAATTTGGGCCGTTACAACTCTCCCCCCCTTTAGGGATTTTCGTCCCCGAAAATCTTACCGGAAAAGTGGTCTTCACTTAAATTCCTCAATTTCATATTCGGTCTTCAAGAACTTTCACTCAGCAAAGGCCTCCAATATATCTCTTTAATTTCTCATATATTCAAAGCTTACGGACTCATCTCTTAATTGTTCTTAAATTTTCAACCCTTCTCAGTTTCCCATGATATCATGACATAAAACTCGTATCTCATCTTGATTTAATGAAGACCGGAATTCCAAGAAATCCAACAATCAAAGAGATCTGAAATTCCATGAATCTGATGAGTAGGAATTCATTCAATACCGATATGATTTATAGATCTCGCCAAACCTTTAAGAATAGGATACATCACATTTTCCTCTTTCCGCCATAGAAATAATTCTGATATGGCCTCAAGAATAACCTTCTCATTTCCATCCCAATATCAACATTGGCAAGGATAATTTTGATAGATCCCAATGCTCGACTTTAACCCTTTTAACAACTCAGATTTTATGTAACATCGAATGCTCTAAACTATCACATTACCTTACTGTCTTAAACACATCACAATTCATACAACAAGACATTCTTGAAAGTCGAAGTCTTTGCTCAATGTAGACTAGTTTAGTTCGGACGCCTTGCTTACCAATATTCTCATCTATCCGAACTCATCAACATGTAATAAACTTTTCAGCTTTCACAAGACGAAAACCTTATCATTCGTAGTGACTTTAACTAATATCCAACTCTTTATAATAAATATACACTTCTCGCTCGACTATTTACTCTTTTATCAAGACAAAATGAAATTCTATTATCAAACTCGAGAAAATAATCCCGACATAATTGTCACATGAAATCTTTCAATTAAATAATTCACCATACCAACTGAAACTCGCGCTTTTATCACCTATGCCTTTATCGATGTCAAATCCTTACGTAAATTAGAAAAATCCCAATACTAAAATCACCACATTACCAAGACCAAATTAGAAGTATAGTCATATTTGACATGATTATCACGAATGAAGAACGATTTCAAACATGAGTCATAATTGACAAATTATGGAACAAAGATAACAAGAAAACCGAATAAAGAAATCCAAGATAGAGAAACCCGAATAAAGAAATCCGAATAAAGAGATCCGGATAAAGAAACCCAAGATACGATACTATGCCGAGAATTGAAAACCAAACTCATAGAGAAAATACGAATACCCGATAATTCTTCAAAGAAAGAAAGTCCAAAAGAAAACATCATTTAATCCCACTGGAATCAAGTATAACAAGAACAATATATCTTCCCATACATATATATCACATGAAGCATCAAGTAGAAGAAACAGAATCATAATATCATACGTATTCTCTCATCAATTCTTATCAGTCGAAATAAAATAGAATACCCGATGAAATAGAGCAATATAAATTATAACCCAGTCAGACTACCAATGCTTTCATCCAACACCGTGATTAAAAGACATTCCCATATAACAAGAATTTCTTCGAAGATCAATAGCCATAGAAATATTTACGAGAACGGTAAACACATAGAACATCTCAAAAGAGATCGCTAAATCATGTCCACCATAACTATCACACTCAAATAGTTCACATTTCAAATATCATTTCCTAACTAGTTCTGCGTCACAAATTTCATATTAAACCATTAACTAAAGAAGGCCGATTCAATAAATTTCGATTTACACTTTTCTCGACTTTGCACCGAGTAATTCGATTTACCAAAGAGAATTCCTTCTCTAACGGACAAATGTATAATTCCAATAATCTTTATATCAATCCGATACTTTCTCGGCTCGACTTTACTTATCAGCTCATTTTCAATCTTTGATCATACTTATAATTATTCTATCACCGAACTCTTTGGGTTCTCAACCAGAAACTTATTCAATACAAATCTCATGAAATTCCATTATAAGTACCGCTTCGGTAAGGGGGAGGGGTTGTAGGACCTCTGACTCGACTTCTTATACATACACATATGACACAACTTCCATCATCATAGCAACATCATCAAAATCATGTCATTCATTCAGGCAATGCAACATTCATGTTGGCTTACACAAATTTTCCTATTGTCCTATTTAGACAATATACTTATGCATACATTTTATGTTTTCTAGATAGCTTTACTTATCCATTTATTTAATTAAATTAATTCATGCTCATGACATCATATAAGGCCAAACAAACATAGATATTTGCATCACAATCACAACTTTCATTTCGTGCATCATGATGTACATATCATTACAATCATATAATTCAGTCCAACAATTTAACATAGATAAGTTCATTTCATTATAATCCTTTATCTCATAAAAATTATATATCATTAACATTCAACGTCTAATCGAGACAATGACATTTTCATTCGTATCATGATATTATGACCTTTATTCATACCTCTATTACTTTCTATTTATTCTGTTCATCTTATCAAGTAAGCCACATACACTACATCATATGAGCATTAAGCAAATATGGATATTTATCACAATATGAACTTTCATCTCACATATTATCACATATGTATCATAAATTTTTATTCATACTTTTCTGAATCGAGACTTATCATAATCATAACTTTACTCAAATACCTTCACATAACATTGAACATGGTCAGCGCAGCTCGGTTAGAGAGTACAAAAAATTACCCTGTCTAAATAAGATAGTACTTATACGCGTTGAAAGACATCACATTATCATAGATCAGTGGCATGTATAGCTAAACTTTTACACATGCTAAGTTAGTCCGAGAACCGACTAAAACTGCTCTGATACCACTAAATATAACGCCCCCTTACCGAGACCGTCGCCGGAGTCGAGCATGAGGCATTACTAAACTTATTTGAGCACTTAAACAAATTCGGACAAGCTGTCCAACTGCGTCACAGATGCTTAAAAATTCATATCTCAAGTTCTGATACTCGAAATCCAATTCCGTAAATTTTTCCTTAAATTAGACTTATACATCTATTAAATAATTTTTTTCTAGAACTTTTGGTCAGGCCAATTAGTACAGTTTATTAGTTAAAGTATCCCCTGTTTTAGGGTTTGACTGCTCTGACCTTTGTGTATTATGAATCAGATATCTCCCTGTACAGAGTTTCAATAACTATGCTGTTTGTTTCTAATAAAACTAGACTCAATAAGGAATCTGTACATATAAATAATGACTTCTAATTATCTTTGTAAATTTTATGGTGAATTTCCAAAGTCAGAATAGGGGATCCAGAAATCGCTCTGGCCCTGTTTCACAAAAATTTAAACATCTCATAAAATATAACTCATATACCTGTTTTGTTCCATTCATATGAAAATAGGCTTATAATTATTTAATTCCATATTTTATTCATCATCTAATTATATCTCTACTATTTTTAATGATTTTTCAAACTCACATCATCATCTAATTATATCTCTACTATTTTTAATGATTTTTCAAACTCACATCATCGTCATTGTCTTAATCTATTTTATGGTAAATTTTACCTATTTCATGATTTCCATGGAATAACTAGCATTTAGGCATACATAACACCAAATATGTCCTTGATTAGCTATTCCAACAGCTAATCATTATCAAGCATTTCCATACCACTCAATAACCATATCATAAGACTATATACACAAAATGATTATAATGCTATACATGCCATGCTCAAAATATACAAACCGTTATACCAAGATGATACACGGATAGTGTGAGCGAGCCTCCGACCGTTCCTGATTTCTGAGCTGGCTTGTCAAAACTACAAGGAATGAAAAGGAGGGAGTAAGCATAAATGCTTAGTAAGTTCACACACAAATAGTAAGTAACACAACTATATAAGCAAACATAAAACATCGTTTTCATAATCATCACCGAGACATTCATATCACATTTTCATTTACAATCTTACCATATTGTTGTTATGTCGAGTTTTCAACCCGAGGGTTAAGTACAAACCTGTTCAAAGTATTCATTTCACGACACTTAACAATACGTCCCTTTCATCTCTAGTATTCCTCCATTTGAGTAGAATTTTACCCGTTGAACACATCAGAATATAATTCGGATACATGGAAAGTTTGCACATAAGTGCCACATATGTAGCCAAGCTACCATGTAACCCGCCCATAAGCGAACTCGGACTCAACTCAACGAGCTCGGGTGTTCGCATCCATAAGTGAACTCGGACTCAACTCAACGAGCTCGGATGCCTAGTTACATCTCTCGAACTCGGACTCAACTCAACGAGTTCGGATATTCGCATCCATAAGTGACCTCGGACTCAACTCAACGAGCTCGGATGCCCAAATATCCTAGTGGCATGTCACTTGTATCCTAATCCATTCCTAAGGTTCAACGGGACCTTTTTCCCAATCATGTGTCTCAACTATCTCCTACGGAATGTTGATACCGATACTCGGTAGTATTTCACATTTTCCAAGTATATCACATAATTTGACATATTATCAAACAATTATCACGAGTATAATATTTCATAATAATTATCATATCATTTAAATAACATAAAAATATTTAAAATAATAACTATGTTACCAACATTTACATATGAACTTACCTGGCTGATTTGTAGAAGATATTGAAATTTAGGGACTATTCCGCAACTTTTTCTTTTTCTCGTTCTTCTTTGGATTCTTGATCTATAATATAAAGTATTTCTACTCATTAGCATTTATTTGACTTCTATTTCACTTCACAATTTATGCTGTTCAAATTTTAAAATTGCACTTTTACCCCAAAATTTACAGTTTTTACAATTTAGTCCCTGCTCATTTCACCCATTAATTGAACTAATTTTTTTTCTCAATTAACATTTTATTTTATCATTATAATTATTTCACAACCTTTGATATTCTGAATTTCAACACTAACATTTAATTCACAACTTTTTTCACAATTAGGTCCTAAATACCATTTTCTATCAAAATGACTTAATAAAACAACCTTAATATGATATTAGAACTTCAATTTCTTAATAATTCATCATATACTGCCCTTACTCAGCCAGGGTAACTTCCAATTTCACCCACCAAATCAAAAACTAATGAATTAGATGATTGGACCTAATTGCAGAAGTCTTAAAAATACAAAAAATATAAGAAAAGGGCAAGAAATAAACTCACATGAAGTAAAATTGTGCAAAACCAGCTTAAAAGCTCTCTCCTATGGCTGTCTGGCCGAAATTATGAGAAGAATGGCTTAGAAATCTCTTTCAATTTCAATTTACTTGTTTAATTTTGTAAAATTTACCATTTTACCATTAGTTCACCTGATTCCAGATTTTTTTCTTGCTTATGCCGCCTCATCCATTCCCTTTAGGCTAATTTGCCTTTTAAGTCCTCCCTCATTTAACACTTGAGCCATTTAATCATTTTATCAAGTTTTGTACATTTTTCAATTTAGTCATTTTTAATTAATTGACTATCCAAACGTTAAAATTTTCTAACGAAAACTTAACACTAACTTATTTACACTCCATAAATATTTTAAAAATATTTATGGCTCGATTTATGAATTCGAGGTCTCGATACCTCGTTTTTATTTTGTTTTATCTACAACTTCCTATACTACATAATTTCATTTAATTCAAAATTATTTCTAAAACCACACTTAACATTTACTTACTAATATCTAAACTCACATGTCGATTTAGTGATTTCAAATCAACGTTCGATATCACCAAATTTGGGCGTTCTGTCTCAATGTCTCGGTCTACTTTCTACAGCCCGTCCCTTGTGCGGGAGCCAAGACATTACCAAAGAAGATCATCACCGCGCCCGTCAGGATCCATTACTATATTAAAATAAAATACGCTTTAGAATAATCGAGTCAAGACACTATCACAAGATATTTATGGCATGTATAGCTAGACTTTTACACACACTTTATTAGTCCGAGAACCGACTAAACCATAGCTCGATACCACTAAATGTAACACCCTTACCCGTATCCGCCGCTGCGAGCAGGTACGAGGTATTACCGAATCATAATACATACCATTAAATAAAACCAAAACAAAAAAATATGGCATACAATTAGATCATGAATCATTATAACATATGCCTTTAATAATATTAGCCAATTTCAAAGGCTTCGAACAAAATAATCGGTCAAATACTATACTTAATATTTTAAGACCTAGAAAATTATGACACGTAACAAAATAACTAAGTCTACTAAACATGCCATAATTCAAAATGTTTAGTTCAAATACCCAAAAATATTGATAGTGCAAGCAGATCTTCAACGATCCTTGACTCCTGTGCAAGCTGGACGACACTATAAGACAAAATAGAGAAAAGAGGGTAAGCTTATAGCTTAGTAAGCAAGTATGTAAATAATGAATAAGAATCTAATATGTTTACACAATAATTCAAGTGTATCTACTTTTAATTTCACCATTTGCTTCTCTTCGGTCAAGCTGTCTCTACTGCGTCATACTCAATAAATAAATCATAACTCGAGTTACAAAACTCAAAATTTAATTCCGTAAAATTTTTCTGAAACTAGACTCATATTAATTTTTACTAATATTTTTCTAGAATTTTTGGTCCATCCAATTAGTACAGTTTATTAGTTAAAGTTTCCCCTATTATACAGCTCGACTGATCTGACCTCTATTCACTACGAATTGAATTTCTCCCAGTAAAAAATTCAAATAGTAATGAAATCTGTTTCATTTAAAACTAGACTCAATAAGGAATCTAGACATATAAACTATATTTCTTATTTAGTTTTGTATAATTTTTAATGATTTTGCAAAGTAAGAATAGGGGATCACATAGTCATTCTGAGCAAGTCACACACAATTATAAATATCTAAAATTATAGAGTTCCTTTACTTTCTATGTTTCTTTTACATGAAAATAGACTCATTAAGCTTTAGATGCATATCTCATTCAGCCTCTAATTAAATTCTTAATATTTTTGGTGATTTTTCAAATTCACGTCACTGCAACCATCCAAAACAGTATTATTGCTAATTCACTCTTTCACACTTTCTTTGTATTTACCTCATTTAGCCTACATATCACAATTCACTTTCACCACATTTCATACATCACAAGTGTAGGTTCATGATTACAATGTCACTATAAAATCATACCGTTGAACAATTCAAATCAATCCTCGATACTTAGTGGTTTCAGCACACAGCTCGACCATCTTATTTCATATAATTCGGCTCTCTTGTACACATGGTGAACACTTAGTACCACCCATGTGACCTAGACAATTTATCTCGTAGCTCTCTTGTCTACATGGTGTCCTTCACTTGGAATCACACATACGACCTAGCTACATTTACCCTCTCCCGTAGCTCTCTTGTCTACATGGGATACATCCCGTATCACACATGTGACCTAGCTACTACATAGTGTCTCGTCGCTCTCTTGTACACATGATGTGCACTTAGCACCATACATGTGACCTAGCTACATTTCATCTATATTATTCAATCTTTCCGAAAGTTCAACCGGGATTTCTCTCACTATTACTTATTTCCATTCTTCTAATAGTCGGTTTATGATTTAAAATCAACTAAAATATATAAAATAGGCTAAAATACAAAAATTTAAATGAAGTTAATGTATTATTTACATACAAACTTACCTCGGTGCAAAATATGGAAATTTTGCAATTTAGTCCAAAACCTTTTCCTTCCCTCGTTCGAGGTCGATTCCACGCCTTTCTTGATCTATAACAACACATTTAGCTCATTTAACACTCATACAATTTATTTCAATCCAAAAATCATATTATGTAAAAATTACATTTTTACCCCCTAACTTTTACAAAATTACGATTTTTCCCCTCGGCTCGAAAATTTAATTTCTGCCCTTATTCTTATGTTTTATGACATGTTGAATATTTTTCTCTTCTATAACAACATCAAATTCTCACTCTAACATGTACTTATGAGCATTAGGTATTTTTGGAATTATACTGCTTTTGCTCGTTTTAAAAAATCGCTTAGAAAAGATCGTTCTCCTAACCTCAAACATTCATATTCTACCATAAAACATCAAAATACATGCATATCATTCATGGGTAAATTTTTAAACATAAACCCTAACTCGAAATAATGGTAGAAATAGGTAAACCGAGCTACGAGGATTTCAAAAATGTAAAGAACATTAAAAACGGGGCTTGAATGCACTTACTATTGAGCTTGAAAGCTTGAAACAAACCCTAGCTATGGAGAACATGCAGGTTTCAGCCAAGTTAAATGAGGATGAACACATTTTTGTGTTATTTTCCCATTTTATTTCATTTATTATTCAAATGACCAAAATGCCCTTACAACTAAACTTTCTAAAAATTCCATCCATGTCCAAATTTTTGTCCATATAAAGTATAATGGTGTAATTACCATTTAAGGACCTCTAATTAAAACCCCCATTTCAATCAAGTACTTTATGAACTAGAACACACACATTTTTCACCTATTTCAATTTAGTCCTAAACGTCAAATTAAACACCCAATCGATAAAATTTCGCAACGAAATTCTCACACGATTATGCAATCATAATATAAACACTAAAACTTAATCAAAATAATAAATTCTTGGATGCATGGTTTCGAAACCACTGTTCCGTTTTGGCCCTAAATCGGGCTATTACATTAACCCACTCACTCCATAAAAGCCTACCTTCACAATTAACCCTTAACCCATTATTGTTGAAATCCCCTAAATTAATTTGATCCCTATTTTTGTCGAGATTTGATTTGAATAAATTGCTTAGCTATGTTTTATTTTTAATAGATAGCCTATGTTATTTGACTTGTTCTTAAATAATAATAATAATAATAATAATAATAATAATAATAATAATAATAATAATAATACAATACATACATATATATTAGTAGTTATTCATCGTTTTTTTTAGCTTAAGTGTTAATTGAGGCTCACTTGTATTCAATTAATGATTAGTTATTTTTCTAGTTTGGTAATTTTTCAATTCTATCTCGATTTTAACATTTTCTTTCCACTTGTGACCACACCCCCTAACCAAAGCCACGTTACAACCCTCTAAAGACCTTTTGATTGACATATCATCTCAATATATAGTGGTGGAGATTTGATTTTCATGCAAGCCTATGGTAATAATGTTTCATATTGACTAATGAGTGCTTCATTTATTGTCCTTAAAACACCTCGAGTGATTTGAGTGAATCTTTAGTGAGGATGTTAAGCTTTGTGATATTTTGAATCAAAGGTAATCACTTAAATAAGGGGAGACACTTATGCTTTCGTGATAAAATGCTCAACTTGGAATGTTTGAAACTTTGATGTTCTTGTAATTGAATTCTCAATGTATGATTACTTATGGTTTATTTTGAGATATTATCGATAGGGATTATAAGTTGAGAAGAATTTATTTTGATTGTGAGTTGAGGATTTTGCTTAAGGATAAGAAAACGCTTAAGTGTGGGGTTATTTGATAAACCGTAATTTATACATATTTTTATCCATGCTTAGCACATTTATGAATGATTTCTCCCTAGATTTGATGAATTCGATGCTCTTAATCCTTTAATTTCATGTTTTATACTTAGGTGAGCACAGAAGAGTAAAAGGAATGAGAAACGGGCCGAAAACGGAGAAAATGGGCCAACATGAGAAATCAACACGGCCTGGACTTCCTCACACGGGTAGTCCACACGGTCGTGTCCATTTGGCAGAATTGAAGTACGACTCACATGGGTAGACCACATGCTTGTGCCTATTTAACAGCCTTGACCACGGTCTGAAGCAATCATACACGGGCGTGTCCCTATCGAGCCCAAGTATAGTCCTATTTGGAAAAGGGCACTCTTGAGGGCTCTTAGGAATTCTAAAGCATATTTAAACACCTGAGGAGGCACTAGAAGGGGGGACATAGAGTAGGAGGCAAGGAATTACTCAATGAAAGCCGATAGATCCATCTCAAAAGCCAGATTCATCTTCAAGACTGAATATCTCCCTTCAATTTCCTTCAGGAGTTTTGGGTTTTCTTTATGTTTTGTTATATTTACTCTTTGAGATGTTTTCTTTCGTAATTATGAACTAAACCCTTAAATACCTAAGGGGAATGAAACCTAAGACGGATCTTGGTATTATTATCTGAATTGTATGATAAATATTTGACTTGTTCTTAATTATGTGTTCTTAATTCTTGTTTTAATATTCCAGGATATTGATTCAAGATAATGTGCTTATTTAGAGGAGAAAAAGTCCCTGTCTAAGAGTAAATTTGTCGTAATTAAGCGGAGTTGATTGCACGCCTAGAGATAGGGTGACAAGATTTTGCCAGATTAGGGTGAAACTTAATAAGGGAGTCCATAGATCGAGTTAATGCAACACTGGGGTGTTAGTTAGAAAGAGATTTTAATTAATTAACCTAGGGTTAGACGTTATTAGTCTCGAGAGAGATAATAATATAACTTAGGGATTTCTACGGATCAAGTCAAATGAATAAATCGTCTGATTCAAAGTTAAATAACAAGTGAAGTCTAGGCAGATTTTTCCTTGGGTATTGTCTTAATCAATCGAGTTTTCCCAAAAGCTTTTCCCCAATTTTCTCTCTGTGCACCCTTAGTTTAATTAATTAGTTTAGATAAACAAATCCCTTACTTTTTAGGCTAGATAATAAAAATAAAGTAATTACTAGTACTCTTTGTTCCTTTGGATTCGACAATCCGGTCTTGCTAAAGCTATACTACTGTTCAATAGGTACACCTGCCTTTATCGTGATAATAGTTAGTTTCAAGAATGATTAATTATAAATTTTTAAAACCTTTCATGAATATCACGTATCACTAGCCTAAAAATTAAGAGAATGTTTTATCTAAAACTAACTATCTAATTAACTAAGATTACGACAGAGATTAAGGTTGAAAAATACTTTTTAGAAAACCAATGGAGAAAACAATACCCAAGGAAGAATCTACCTAGACTTCACTTATTACTTTTGAATTAGACGATTTATTCACTTGACTTAATCCATAGAAATCCTTTATTTATGTTAATATCCCTTTCGAGACTAAAAACAACTGACTCTAGGTTGATTAATCAAAATCTCTTTCTGATTAAAACCCCTATTGTCGCATTAACTTGATCTATGGATTCCCTTATTAGATTTGACTCTAATTCGGCAGATTTATGTCGTTCTATCTCTAGGATTGCATGCAACTCCGCTTAATTATGAATGATCTACTCTTAAAGAGGGTCTTTTGCTCTACTGAATAAGCACATCAAAAAACTGAATTAATATCCTGGAATATTAAAGCAAGAGTTAAATTCACAATTAAGAATAAGAACAAGTATTTATCATATAACTCAAATAATAATAAGACCCGTCTTAGGTTTTATCTCCCTTAGGTATTTAGGGAGTTTAGTTCATAATAATAATGGAAAACATCTCAAAGTTTGGAAAACAACAAAACAAAAAGAAACCCAAAGAACTTCTAGGAAATTGGATGGAATTCTTTAGTCTTGATGTAGGTCTTATCTCTGAGGTGATTCTGATGGCTGTCCTTGAGTATTTTCTGCCTTCAACTCTTTGTATCCCCCTAATCCTCTTCTCGGGTGTTTATATAGAATTTTGAATGCCCAAAAGAGCCCAAAATTAGCCTTTTCCGAGTAGAACTAGACTTGGGCTCAACAGGGACACGGCCGTGTGCCACGCCCATGTGAAGGTGCTCAGGCCGTGTGCAATTCTGACTTGGATTAATGTTGACACTGCCATGACACACGGGCGTGTGGTCTGCCGTGTGTTACACACGGGCATGTGGATCACCCGTATGAAAGTGCCTAGGCCGTGTGAAACACTGATTTAGGCCTAATTTGTCCATTTGTTGCCCATTTCTCGCTATTTTTGCTTTCCTAGGCTTTCCTGAATATAACACATGAAATTAAAAGATTAGGAGCATCAAATTCACTAAATCTTATAATAAAGCATCCATAATTATGCCAAGCATTGGGGTAAAAATATGTATAAATTATGGTTTATCAAATATCCCCACAATTAAGCATTTGCTTGTCCTCAAGCAAAATCCTCTACTCACAATTAAAATAAATCCTTCTCAACTTATAATTCTCATCAATAATGTTCGAAATAATTCAAAAGTAACAATACATTAAACGCTTAACTAAAAGAACATTAAAGTTTCAAATAATCAAAATTGAGCATTTCAATCATAATATCATAGGTATCCTCCTTTATTTAGGTAATTACCCTTTAATTCCAAATTGACAAAGTTGACATCGTCACTAATGATTCACTCAAATCACTCAAAGTTTTTAAGGTTCAATAATTAAGCACTCAATAGTCAAACATGAAAAGTTATTACCATAGGCTTGAATGAAAATCAAATCTCCACCACTATAATGAAATGATACACAAATCAAAAAGTCTTTAACAGGGTTGTAATGGGCCTTGGGTTAAAGGTGTGGATAAAGGCTACAAGAGAGGGTTAGACTCGGGATTAATTTAATAAATTACCAAACTTAGAAAAATAAAACCAAATCACTGAATTACAAAAAAAAACCAGAATTTGAACTATCCGAAACTAAAGATGTGATCTTTTTCTCAATATACTGACGTTAACTTATCCAAGCTCTCTTGAACAATATGTAATTGGATGAATATGACTATACGGTTTTTTTTTAAGAATAAGAACAGGAATGAAAAATACATATTAAGAAATAATTCAGCAACTGGAATGAACGAACATAGTTAGGTAACTAACCAAATCAAATCTCAATAAAAAGGGAGTCAATGAGAAGGGAGAAATTTTTAACGAATCAAAAAGGGTTAGGTTGAGGGTTATTATTAAGGGGAAATCAAGAAATAATAGTTAAGGCTCAAAAAGGTTCATGAGGGGTCAATTATGTAGGTAGGCTTTTTGTGGAGAACCTAAGTGCCTTTATCATTTTAGTATATCAAATCAAAGGTATGGTCTCGACATGTATAATCAATGCAAGTTCTAGAATAGCAAATCAATGTTGACACTCATAGCCAATAAAATAAGTGAGCAAGAAAGATATATGCTCTAAAAGGCTTAAAATCTCACAATAATTATGGGTATATGATGTCAATCCTGTGAATTCAAAACTTCAAGATAATACCTCAATTCAGGGAAACAATCTAGCAACTTCTTAAAAGTCAACTTATCTTGCTTGATTCTTTAATGTCTTAAAGTTCAAACAATTAATTCACAATTACCTATGATTTAATTCAAAACATATCAATAAAAATCATAAATCAATCAAGATTCACTTTAATAATGATATGAGAAAATTATTTGAGAACAAGATAAAAAAATCAGGGATTTTCTAATAATCACATAAATAACCTCCCCACACTTAAGATGTACATTGTCCTCAATGTACAAAGATAGATAATAGCAATATAAGCATAATATCAGAAGAGAGGGAGAGAAGTGAAACTGCCCTGAAATTTTGGATGAAATCCTTGGAAGAGCGAAAGCAAGAATTGTAGAGAAAGTCGAATGAAATGCATGATTCTGAGTTACTAATAAGAAAATAGACACGATTGTTGAAGAGAATTAAGGGATCACTTGATAATCATTATAAAGATAAACATGGTTCAAAATATAAAACATAAGTTTTTAAAAATAAATAAGAGATAAAATAGAATTGAAAGTAAAATAAAAATAATAACAATGACAAAATAAAGGGACTCAAAGGTCCTCATCATCGGATGCCTCGTGGGTCGACGGTACCGAAGAAGAGATGTGGAGGTGGTGGCAAATCTGTCGAAGAGTGGCATCGATGCTGTCGAATCGCTCAAAGCACTGCTGCTCAGAGCAAGTGAATCGCTTGGATAAAACTGTCAGAATGGCAGCAGGAAGTCGGTGACTCGGTGGTGGTGGTAGGGGTGAGTCCTCATGAGGGGGAGGGACATCATCAGTAATGTCATCTGGCTCATCCTGGTCATCGGACTGAACGATTCTGTACTAAGGGGGGTCGAATCCACGGCGTCGCTATATCATCTTCCTATGGATCATGCTAGATATTCTTTGAGGAGACATCTGGCCTACTAGTGTGAGTGTCGATGACATCTCTAGAGTGTTGAAGAAGCCAAAGTGTCGAGCGAGGCGAGTCACGTAGGGCCTAATGTAGATGAGACCTTGTTCACCTTGTTGAGCGAGGGGAGTCACGTTGGGGCCAATGCAAATGGACTAAAAAAATAACAAATAACCAAGGAAATAAAGAAATAAAATAGAGGTAAGGGTAAAAGAGGGAACCACGATGGTGGTTGGTGGTGCGGCCGGCGTTAGATGGTGCTGGTGTGAACGGAGAAGGACACGAGCATGGTGAAGGGGGTCGTGCGGCGCGCTGTGGGGTTGGGTTGTGGGTGTGATGAGGGGTTGAAAAGGAAAAGAAAATGAAAGGAAGATATGGGGAAGGAGGAAAAGAAAAGAAGAAGAGGGAGAGCTAGGGGTAATTGGACGGTGGGGGAGGGGGCTACGGCGGCTAGGGTTTTGAGGAAAAAAATTTTGAGAAGAAGAAGAAGAAAGTGGTAGGTTTGAAGGGTTTAAAAAGGGGCACGGTCGTGTTCAGGCCCCGTGTTGGGCTACACGGTCGTGTCACATGCCCGTGTAGATCAAGTTCAGCCCAAGTTTGTTGCGAAGATTTATTGTCCATTCGTCACACGGCTTTGGGACACGCCCGTGTGTCTAGGTCGTGTGGCTCACATGGCCGTGTCGCATGGTCGTGTTCTTCTTTGTTCGCTTCTCTCACGCCCATGTGCCTTACCCCTATAACTCTCTGACTTGTTTAAAATTTAAAAAATTTAGCTCTAGTTTTCACATGGCCTAGGACACGCCCATGTGTCCAGGCCGTGTGGTCCACACGGCCGTGTCGTACACCCATGTGGACTATTGCAGGCTGTGTGGTTCGATACTTGGAGATTTTTTTAGCCCTATTTCCATACGGCCAAGGACACGCCCGTGTGTCTAGGCCATGTAGGTCACTATTCCTGCATAAAAATACGAAAAATAGATAAAATAAACAGGTTAGTGGTGTTAGTGCTCGGGTTACCTTTCGAGAAGCGCTTATTTAAAGTCTAAGCTGGACTTACCTCATATTTTTACGGTCATGGTGGTTTGAGGAGTTGAGACCCCTCTTTCTTATTATCAATTCTATTATCCACATACAGTTTAAGTCGAGTAATGTTTACCTTGAAAGTGCCAAATTTAGAATGATGTACCTCAACTGTACCGTATGGGAAAACATTAAGTACCGTAAAAGGAGTTTCTCTGTTTGTATTGAACTCTAAAGTAGTAATTCTAGGGTCCTTTTCATCTAACAATACTTTGTCCCTGACCTTAAATTGTTTTATTCCATCCCTACGCTCATCATGGCGTCGCTTTGATTCAACGGGTGCTTTTGGTTTCTCTTTGACATGTATTCGCCATTCGTCTAGTTCATCGATCTGAAGCCTTCGTTCTTCGTGAGTCGCTCTGTTTTTGTGGCATGGATTAGAATGAGGCTCTATCACGTTCTTCCTAGGGGACTTCTGAAAAGAAGGTTGAGTTGCAACGTTACTCAAATTAATAGAATTTAAACAATCATCTTGATTACTAGATATTTTAGCAGAATCACAAGCTTGAAGTTTAAACGTGTTATCTCCTACACGAAGTATCAATTCACCTGTGCCAACGCCAATGATCGTTCTAGCAGTTGCTAAAAAGGGCCTTTTTAAAATTAGAGGTACGTCACTATCCTCATCCATGTCTAGAACAACAAAGTCAACTGGGAATATAAATTTATCAATTTTAACAAGCACATATTGAATAATACCCCTAGGAATTCTAATTGTTTTATCTGCCAATTGAATGCTCATCCTAGTTTGTTTGGGTTTCCCAAGACCTAGTTGTTTAAACATTTTATAGGGCATGACATTAATACTCACCCCCAGATCAGCCAACGTATTCTTAATATTTAAACTACCAATTAAACAAGGAATCATAAAACTCCCTAGATCTTTCAACTTGTTGGGTAGTTTATTCTGTAGAATGGTTGAGCAAACTGCGTTTAATTCCATATGCGACGCATCATCTAACTTTCGTTTATTAGCCAAGAGTTCCTTTAAAAATTTCACTGTGTTTGGCATCTGCGAAAGAGCTTTAATAAACGATAAGTTAATATGTAATTTTTTTTAATAATTTAAGGAATTTACCAAATTGTTCGTCTATGTGGTCTTTTCTTGTCGCATTGGGGTATGGCACACGATGTTTATACTTTTTACTTACCGGCTTCTGTGTACCATTGCTTACATCAACCTTACCTTTATCTTCCATATTGTCTTGCCTCAGTTTCGGTTCAGCTTCAACTAACCCTTCATTATTGTACACAGTAATGGCATGAAGTTGCTCCATTGAGTTAGTTTCGGTGTTACTTGGCAAGTTACCTTGTGGTCGTTCAGAAATCAACTTAGCAAGCTGTCCTATTTGAGTTTCGAGCCCTTGAATTGATGTTTGCTGATTCTTAAGCGCTGTTTCGGTATTCTAAAAATGAGTTTCTGACACCGATATGAATTTTGTAAGCATCTCTTCAAGGTTCGGTTTCTTCTCTTGTTGGTAAAGTAGTTGTTGAAAACTTGGAGGATTTTGTGGCCTTTGATTTCCTTGAAAACCCCACCAGAAATTGGGATGGTTCCTCCAACCTGCATTATAAGTGGTACTATAAGGATTATTTTGAGGTCTAAAATTATTACTCATATAGTGGACTTGTTCCTCCTCATTGCTAGGGTTGAAGGGTGGATAATCTGTGTTGTGCACTCCTCCTCCATTCGAATCACACCTCATCACTGAATGTACCTGAGTAGAACCATACAAACCATCAATCTTTTTATTTTAAATTTCTACCTGGTTAGATAGCATAGTGATTGCATCAAGGTTGAAAACACCAGCTGCTTTTGTCGGCTTTGTTCTCATAACTTGCCACTGATAGTTATTCAGTGACATCTCTTCAATAAATTCGTAAGCCTCTTCAGGTGTTTTCTTGTTTAAAGTTCCACTGATGGCTGCATTGATCAGTTGCCTTGTTGAGGTGTTCACACCGTTGTAGAAAGTCTGAACCTAGAGCCATAGAGGTAACCCATGGTGAGGGCACCTTCTCAATAAGTCCTTGTATCTCTCCCATGCATCATAAAGAGTTTCTAGATCCATCTACACAAAAGAAGATATATCATTCCTCAGTTTAGTCGTTTTATCTGGCGGAAAATATTTAAGTAAAAATTTTTCGGTCATTTGTTTCCAAGTGGTGATTGACCCTCGCGGTAACGAATTCAACCACTGTTTAGCCTTATTTCTCAATGAAAAGGGAAACAACCGAGGGCGAATGGCATTGTCAGAAACGCCATTGATCTTAAAGGTGTCGCAGAATTCCAGAAAATTTGCTAAATGAGTGTTTGGATCCTCGTTCTGCAAACCATCAAACTAAACAAATTGTAGTATCATTTGAATCGTGTTAGGTTTCAGTTAAAAAATATTTGCAGTGAAAATAGGTCTAACTATAATCTATCAAGTTCCTGTTAAAGTAGATTTAGCATAATCATACATAGTACGAGGAGCAGGATTCTAATTTACTGGACCATAGGAGGTAGCGGATTATTCTGATTTTCAGCCATCTCTTCGGTTGTGGTGTGAATATTGTCTTCTTTCCCCTCCTCTATGTATTGTAGGCTTTGCCTTATTTCTCTTCGGTTTCTGCAAGCTGTGCTTTCGATCTCACTGTCGAAAACTAGAGGTCCTGACGGGTTTTTTCTAGTCATAAACTATAAAAACATGCTAGAAGTAAAAGAAAATTTAGTAATTAAGAAAAAAATTCAAAACAAAATTAAATTGCAATAATGAAAAATGGCTAAAGTAATAAAAATTAAGCGTTCCTAATATTTTAGTCCTCGGCAACGGCTCCAAAAACTTGATGGTCATGAAACTAACTAAAAATTTGACTTCAGGCAAGGGCACCTATCGAACAGTAGTATAGTTATGGTGAGACCGAAAATATCGTATCCACGAGGACTGAAAGTACTAGTCATTACTATCTTTTTATTATCTAGCCTAAAAAAAATAAGAGAATGCTTTATCTAAAACTAATTATCTAATTAACTAAGATTACGATAGGGATTAAGGTTGAAAAATACTTTTTAGAAAACCAATGGAGAAGACAATACCCAAGGAAGAATCCATCTAGACTTCACTTATTACTTTTGAATTAGACGATTTATTCACTTGACTTAATCCATAGAAATCCCTCATTTATGTTAATATCCCTTTCGAGACTAAAAACAACTGACTCTAGGTTGATTAATCAAAATCTCTTTCTGATTAAAACCTCTATTGTCGCATTAACTCGATCTATGGATTCCCTTATTAGATTTGACTCTAATTCGGCAGATTTATGTCGTCCTATCTCTAGGATTGCATGCAACTCCGCTTAATGATGAATGATCTACTCTTAAACAGAGACTTTTGCTCCACTGAATAAGCACATCAAAAAACTGAATTAATATCCTGGAATATTAAAGCAAGGGTTAAATTCACAATTAAAAATAAGAACAAGTATTTATCATATAACTCAAATAATAATAAGATCCGTCCTAGGTTTTATCTCCCTTAGGTATTTAGGGAGTTTAGTTCATAATAATCATGGAAAACATCTCAAAGTTTAGGAAACAACAAAACATAAAGAAACCCAAAGAACTTCTAGGAAATTGGATGGAATTCTTCAGTCTTGATGTAGATCCTGCCTCTGAGGTGATTCTGATGGCTGTCCTTGAGTATTTTCTGCCTTCAACTCTCCGTATCCCCCTAATCCTCTTCTAGGGTGTTTATATAGACTTCAGAATGCCCAAAATAGCCCAAAAGTAGCCTTTTCTGAGTAGAACAACATTTAGGCTCGACAGGGACACGGGCGTGGTGCTTAGGCCGTGTGCAATTCTGACTTGGATTAATATAGACATGACTATCACACACGGGCATGTGGTCTACCCGTATGTTACACACGGGCGTGTAGTCTACCCGTATGTTACACACGGGCATGTGGTCTACCCGTGTGTCACACACGAGCATGTGAATCACTCGTGTGAAAGTGCCTAGGCCATGTGAAACATAATTTAGGCCCAATTTGTCCATTTTGGCCCGTTTCTCACTCTTTTTGCTTTCTTAGGCTTTCCTGAGTATAAAACATGAAATTAAAGGATTAAGAGCATCAAATTCACTAAATCTTATAATAAATCATCCATAATTATGCCAAGCATTGGGGTAAAAATATGTCTAAATTATGGTTTATCAATGGTGGTTTCTCATTAGGACCAAGTTCCTGAATTTACTCCATTACAAAGAGATAGAGCTTATTGCCACGGTGTGCTAGATATTTAGAAAATGTGCAATACCTTTGTGTTTGAAGGTAAAAGGGAGGATCATATTTTCACTTGAGATTTTTCTTTCCATTATCAACTTTAAAGATAGAACTATGCTCATTCTTGGTCTTAAAGGGAAAGCTCAATTCCGTTGAAGGTTATAAATTTCCTTTAAAAAAGTATTAAAGTTAACTAAGAAGCCTCATTCAAAAGGAGAGACAAAGAAGTGGTAGCAATATCATTAATAGAATCAGCGCAGTAATGTCATGGAGCTAGATCTTTAATCTCGCAATCCGTGCAGCCTTAAGCATTTTATTCGCTTCAAATACACTAAGTTAGCCTAACTCCGAAAATTAAGAATTCTCTTAGAACTCTCTAAGACACCAACGTAAAGCAGAAACAACTCAAAAGATAAAGAAATCAAAGGAAGAGAAAAGCCACAGAAAAACAAAAGCATAAGAGAGTTGTTTGAGTGAATTCTATTAAGAATTCTATCACTCAATGAAGTGATTTACAATGAGGGGGAGAGACATCTATTTATAGTTAATCTTCCACAAATTCAACAATGCAGATTAAAATACATCAACGATCAAGATTAAAAGCTATCTACAAAATCAAATCTTCTAATATTACGAATTCTATAAGATTGCATATCTTCAAAGATTATGTTTCATATTTGTCATGCTTTGTAGATAAGACTTTAATCTTTCTATGCAACGGACCAGTCTTGTTGGACCATGTGACCTTTCGCGAACAAGATGGATCATTTAAATGTGCCATGGTTGCAGGCTCCTATACGCAACCCATGACAGTAGTGTTTGCATCATTGGCACTAGCAATTGAAGTTCAGGTTTAGAGACTTGGTCCAAAGTTAGTTGTTGCAAAAGGATAACAATAAGTGATGGTGGAGTATTGTGAAAAGCTCATCAAGTCCATCAGGAAGAAAATTGGTTGCCCATATGAAATCTTAAGAATTGTTTATGATATTAATGGTACCATTTAGGGTCATACGGGTTTCTTTTTTGCTTAGGTTAGACGTGGATGCAGACTAGGTTGTGAAAGAACCCAATAAGGTTCACGTTCGCAACTTTGGCTCGGGCGCCCCCTTACAGAGCACAATTTCCTTCCTTCTGTGTTGTTATATAACATTTTGGGAAGACTTTCATTTCACAATATGGAAAAAAAACTCCTAATATACATTTCTAAAAGTTATTTCTACAATATATTTTAGGGATATCTTGACATTAAGATAGTGTTTCTTGCTTTCCTGTATTATGATTACAATGGGATGTGATTCCCTGAAATGTGATTGCCAAAAAGTTACTTTACAATATTTAATATACATTAAAATGTATTGATTAAAATCCAAAAACAATTACATTATCGGTTTGATTCACTAACAACTTTCTTAGGAATGTAATAATAATTTAAAATTTACCCATATTAAATAAAATGTAATATCCATATATTTATTTTTATAATAAACCTTATTCTTAATAAAGATTTGAGTTAAGTATTTAATATTGAAATCTAATTGATAATTTTTACATTTTCAAAGCCATAGTGTAACATAATTTACTTTTGATATTGAAAAAAATTACTTAAATAATAGATAACTACTTTGAAATTTGATTGATCACTTGTCTTATCTATTCTACTTCTAAATGGACTGTCAATCATTTACTCATTCTCGAAAATCATTCTAGTAGAATTCTCAACCACATACAACAAACTATAATTCAAAGATAAATTATGCAAAATGGTTATGATCAAATCAATTTCAGAGCTAAACTTAAACCTTAGTTTTTTTTCCCTTTTGCTTGTAAAAATTCATAAATTATTTCTTGGTTGCTTTAAATTCTAGCTTTGTATGAAATGTACTAACTGGTTTCGTTTTGTTTTGACAACGATTGCATTATATTTTCATCATATAAAAGGATGTTGATTCATGTTCAGTTGCTAAATAGAGAGCTTGTCATGGAAAAAGAGGTTTCTTGATAAAGTGGAAGACAACATGTCCGCGAGAATATGGTCTTAGAAAAGGTAATAAGAGAAAGGTGACAACATGTGAAAGGGGCAGGTCAGAAATATGGATCATGTTATGAGCAAAGCTTTGGTCCGAGTACGATAAATGGTTGACCACTTGCAGACCCAAACCGTTCAAAGCCTGAAATATGAATCGGAATCGGATTGGGGTCGAGAATTAGCTTTGTTTCTTGGGAAAGTTAAGGTTTTCAGTGTGAAGGCGAGGCTATATATGTATCCGTTTTATGTAAAGAAATTTGTTTTCTAGTAAAGTTGTTCTAATGGAATTGAACTAGAATCAACGCCTTTTTGCATGTATCTTTCCATTTATCAACATTACATTTCATTGCATGTAATAAGTTTCTTGAAATCCAAAAATGCATCGAGTTCAGAACTCTAGTACATAGCCTGACGGATAACTAAGAATCGGAATTCTTGAAAATATCGAGGGTTTAGAACAGGAACTAAAGAACCTATCAAGAATTTGTTCCTACATCCTCGGGAGTTTTCTGAACAACTAGACTATAGAGGAGATCCCTGTAGTTTTTAGGACCATTTCAGAGTAATGTTCAAAAATGCTTATTACTCTAGGCCTGGGAGCAATAAGAATCCTTTTGTGAAAAAAACATATGTCTATTTTTTTTATTTTAATAAAATTCATCTTTGTGTCCAACTTGGCAAATATTCTTCTATTTTTTCATTTTATTTATACTCAGATAATTATTCTTAGGTTCATTTGTTCTTTGGGTCTTCCTTCGTTCCTATAATAGGTCTTCAGATATCAACGATATGAGCGATGCTGCTACTGACTCAAAATCTCCTTTTGAGCAAGATATGTGTTTAGAGGAACCTCAAGACGTTAAAGGTGATCGAGATTGTAATCTATCTCCTAATTTGTTAAGGATGGTAGAACAAGAGGAGAAACAAATTCTACCTCATAAGGAGTCAGTAGAAATTGGGAGCTTGGGAGATAAACAGGAAAAAAAAGATGAAGATAGGAGCTTTCATCACCGTAGAGACAAAGCGAGATCTCATTGAGTTACTCAAAGAATTCAAATATGTCTTCGCATGGTGTATCAAGACATGCCTAGGCTAAGTACTAATATCGTGGCACACCGACTTCCCATAAGGGAAGAATGCAAGCCAGTTCAACAGAAACTCTGAAGGATGAGGACCGACGTTCTGTTGAAAATAAAAAAAGGTCAAGAAACAATTTGACGCTGGTTTCTTGCAAGTGGTTAAATACTCGGAGTGGGTAGCAAATATAGTCCCCGTCCCTAAGAAAGATTAGAAAGTGCACATATGCGTAAATTATAGGGATTTAAACAAAGCCAGCCTAAAGGGTAATTTCCCGTTGCCTCATATTGAGACCCTAATGGAAAACACGACAGGTTATTCACTGTTCTCCTTCATGGATGGCTTCTCCAGATACAACCAGATTAAGATGAATCCTAAAGATATGAAAAAGACCATATTCGTAACCGTGTGAGGAACATTTTGCTATAAAGTGATGCTATTTAGATTGAAAATGCGAGAGCGACGTATTAAAGAGCCATGGTAACTTTGTCTCATGATATGATGTATGAATAAATCGAGGTTCACGTCGACGATATGATTACAAAATCCCAAATAGAAAATGAGCATATACAAGTCCTGAGGAAATTGTTCTTGAGGTTGAGAAAATTTCAGCTAAAACTCAATCCAAAAAAATGTACCTTCGGGGCTAGCTGAGAAAATTGTTAAGATTTGTAGTCAGTGAAAAGGGGATTGAGATTAACTCAGATAAAGTCGAGGCTATACAAGAGTTACCTCCACCGCGCACTCAAAAAGTGGTCCGGGATTTCTTAGGGAGATTAAATTATATCACCCAGTTTATTTCGCAAATGATCGAGAAATGCTACCCCATATTCCGTCTCCTTAAAAAACACAATCCAAGCGTGTGGGATGAAGAGTGCCAGAAGACTATTCAAAAAGGTCAAACATTACTTGTCCAATACCCTAGTGTTGATGCCACCTAGCCTAGATAAGCTGCTGATTCTATACTTGGCAATATTTGAAAATTCCATGGGATGCGTGCTTGGCCAACATTATGAGTCAGGAATGAAAGAAAGAACGATATACTACCTCAGTAAGAAGTTCACTGAATGTAAGACAAGATACTCGTCGATTGAAAAGTTGTGTTGCGCTTTAATTTAGACAGCCCAAAAACTGAGACAATACATGCTGTACCATACAACCTGGCTCATCTAAAAAATAGACCCTCTAAAGTACATGATGGAGTCGACTACTTTAAATGGAAGAATGACCCGGTGGCAAATTCTGCTTTCCGAATTTGATATAGTCTATGTGAACCAAAAGGTAGTAAAAGGGAGTATAATAGTAGATTTTCTAGCCAGCAGAGCCCTAGAAGATTACGAGCCTTTGAATTTCGAGTTCCCAAACGAAGATCTGATGTATGTTGCGACTACTGAAGAAAGTGCTCAAGAAGAACATCTCTAGAAACTAAATTTTGATGGTGTAACAACTCGTTTTTAGGGTTAATTGGAACAGTGGTTTCGGGACCACAATCCAAAGTCAAAATAATTATTTTATTATTTTATTAAAGTTTACAGCATGATAGAATTATTGTGTGAAAGTTTTGAAGAAAAATTTTATGTTTGAGTGTTTAATTCGGTAAAAAGGGCTAAATCACGTAAAGTGTAAAAGTTGAGATCTATTAGTTAAATGCACTAAATCACTATGAAATTAAATAGTAGGAGTCCTTAATTGGTAATTATACCATTGGCTTTATGAGTGGACAATTATGGGCTTGCTTATTAAGTGTTTTAGAAGAATTAATTAAGGGTATACTTGTAATTTGTTATAATAATGAATAATTAAATAAAACAAATTGAAAAATGGTGTTTCATTCATCTTCCCCTACCAAATATTGAGTGAAGAGAAGCCATTTTTGTGCTTTTAATTTCGGCAACTTCAATTTCAAATTGAGGTACGATTTTTGATCGGTTTTTAATGATTTCTACATTTTTGAAATCGTTGCTTTGTAATCTAGCTAGCCTGTACCTCCGATTTCAAAACTGTTAAAGATTTTGATAGTTGCCATTGTTGAATACAAGTGTTAATTGATTTTTAATGATGGATTATGAAACTTTGATGATAGTTTTACAAGTTTTATTAAGTGATTTTGAGTAAAAATGCAAAATAGGGATTAAATTATGAAATATTGAAATTATGTGGTTAAAAGTGTGATTATATAGAAAATGTGGGCTGTTAAGACAATAAGAAGAATTCGGCTAGGCATAGGTAGGATGAAATTTCATGAATTTGTGATTTTATGTGATAAGGGCTAAATTGCAAAAATGTGAAATAATAGGGGCAAAAGTGTAATTTTGAAAAATTATGTATTTTGGACCAAATTGTATAGAATGTATAATAAATGGATTGAATTTGATTATTTAGATCAAGTTAAGCCTTGTGTAGGTCTAGATCAAAGGACAAGCAAAGATTCGGGCTAGTCGATCCATTTCGTCGTTCTAACGATTGAGTAATAAGCATTGATATAATGATGTTTTAAATGCTTTAATATTGTCTAAATGTGAATACGAGATTATAGACATGTTTGACGATGATTCGGCTATGTATTGGCACTAGATGTGCTAAACTTAAATAGCTTCAATTATATATATTGTACATTGGCACTAAGTGTGGGAGACTGAGATAGCTTCGGCTAAATATATTGGCAGTAAGTGTGCGAGACCAAATAGCTTCGGCTAAATACATTGGCACTAAGTGTGCAAGATCAGATAACTTCGGTTATATACATATATTGGCACTTAGTGTGCATGATTGAGATAGCTCCAGCTATATATACATATTGGCACTTAGTGTGCGAGATTGATATAGCTTCGGCTATTTATTTGGCACTAAGTGTGCGAGCTTCCAGGTATCCAAAAATATTACAAATGGATAACAGATATGCCAAAGATGTGATAAAGTAAAAGTTATATACGAGATTGAAACAAAGAAACTTGTGAAATTCATATTTAAGTTTGTGAATGAAATGTGAAAGATTTATGAACTCATTATATTTATTAATATTAAATTGAGATGATGTGCTTTCATCGATGTGTAGACGAGTTAATGACTAAAGATGATGTACAAAGAAATATAAGCGATGATGTGAATCAGTTTAGGTATTCATACAGAAATCGACAAGTAAATGACATGTGTAAAATTCATATGATGAGTAGGTGGAAATTTATGGGTTTCCTATGGTTTATTTGGCTATATAAAGGTGATAGCTATTGAATTGAATGTAATATATGTCTAGTTGCTTATGCATATGAAATGGTAAATAAATTAAGAACATGTACTCAGATCATATGAGCATAGAATTTAATAGATTAGTGAAACTAATGGTTGATGATGCGAATAAGTATGTGTAACGCCCCCTTACCCGAGACCGTCGCCGGAGTCGAGCACAAGGTATTACTAAACTTATTTGACCACTTAAACAAATTCAGACAATTTATATCATACTTTCTAGACAAGCTGTCCAACTGCATCATGGTCGCTAAAAAAATCATATCTCGAGTTACAAAACTCAAAATCCAAATCCGTAATTTTTACCGAATCTAGATTCATATATCTACTTACTAATTTTTTTCTACAATTTTTGGTCAGGCCAATTAGTACAGTTTATTAGTTAAAGTCTCCCCTGCTTCAGGGTTCGGCTACTCTGACCCCTGTGCACTACGAATCAAATTTCTCCCTATACAGAATTCAAATAACCATGCCGTTTGTTTCTCTTAAAAATAGACTCAATAAGGAATCCATAAATATACATTATGACTTCTAATTATTTTTTTAAAATTTTTAAAGATTTTTACAAATCAGAATAGGGGAGCTCAAAATCACTCAGTCCTTATCTCACAAAAATTCAAATATCTCCTGATATGAAAGTCTTTTGCTTACAACGTTTCTTCTATATGAAACTAGATTCAATAATATTTAACTTCATATTTATTCAACCAAAAATTAGATTTTCATAATTTATGGTGAATTTTCAAAGTCAAACTACCGCTACTAACCAAAAACTGTTTTAGTACAAAATATTGTTAACTAGTTTATAATATCTTTACTTCAATTCATTTAAACTCTATACATGCCATATAAATCTTTAAATATAAAACAAAAACTACCGAAATTGATCTGGATAGTGTGCTTTGTTGTGTTGATCCGATCTACCAACTTCTTTTCAATTCAATCTACATAAAAATATCAAACACACACAAGTAAGCTTATTGAAGCTTAGTAAGTTCATAGGTTTGAAAGTAATGCTTATCAAACATAATATTTCCAAACAATATCAAAAAATTTACTAAAGTTTCCTGCCATTCACAACCACTGTTATGATACTTCACATAGTTGAGCTCAACATTAACAACTACTCAATCTCTTTCATTTGGTTCACTTCTCTTGTATTTCTTATTATCAAATTAGGAAACGGCTTACGAAATTAAGTACGTCGTTGTTCAGTGCCACGATTCATAAACTCAATATGGTTTTCCTCATTGAAATACCATACCTACATTTTACAACTCGGTATGGGAAATGCCATACCTACATTTCTTAACTCAGTATGGATTTGATAATACCATACTTACATTTCACAACTCAGTATGGATGATACCATACCTACATTTCACACTTTTCCATGGAACAACCATGGTCTTATCCGTCAATTCATCACATGTCACGATACGAACGTACTCAATTCCTGCGTTTTTCCTAATTTGCATTTTCCACATTTATTCTTTCATTAACAAAATTTTCACAATCCTACAACAAATTCATATATAATAACACATTATATCATTCAATCATTCACAAATAAACATCAAAATTCAATCATATGAACTTACCCGGCTAATTTGTAGAAGATATTAAAATTTAGGGGCTATTCCGCAGCTTTTTCTTTTCCTCGTTATCCTTTGGATTCTTGATCTATAATATAAAATATTTCCTCTCACTAGCATTTATTTGATTTCTATTTCTCTTCACAATTTATGCTCTTCAACTTTCAAAATTTCACTTTTACCCCAAAATTTTTAGTTTTTACAGTTTAGTCCCTGCTCAATTCACCCATCAATTGAACCAATTTCTCTCAATTAACACTTTATTTTATCATTATAAACTATTTCAAAACCTTTTACATTCTGAATTTCAACACCAACCTTCAATTCACAACTTTTTCACAATTAGGTCCTAAATACCATTTTCTATCAAAATCACTTAATAAAACCACCTTAGTATGAAATTAGAACTTAAATTTCATAATAATTCATCATAAACTTCCCTTACCCATCCAGGGTAACTTCCAATTTCACCCATAAAATCAAAAACTAATGAATTCTATAAGTGGACCTAATTGTAAAAGTCATAAAAACATAAAAATTATCAAGAAAAAGCAAGAATTAAACTCACATGATGTAAAAATATGAAAAAAAAAACCGCTTTCTCCAGACTTTGTATGCCGTTTTGGCTGAGAAAATATGAAGAGATCTCTAGATTTTTCAATTTTGTCCTTATTTTATATGTTAAAATTGTAAAATTTCCAATTTTGCCCTTATTTCCCTTATTTTTCTGCTGATTTTCTTGCCCTTGCCATCCAGCCTATTCACTTTTAGGATTAATTACCCTTTAAATCCTCTTTATTTTAACACTTGAGCTATTTAATCCTTCTAGCAAATTTTGCATTTGTTACAATTTAGTCCTTTTTATTTAATTGACTACCCAAACGTTAAAATTTCTCAACCAAACTTTAATACTAGCTAAATGACACTTCATAAATATTTATAAAAATATTTATAGCTTGATTTTAAAATTCGAGGTCTCGATACCTCGTTTTTGACCCGTTTAACCTAATAAAGTCTTTTAATTCACTAAATTCACCAATTCACAAATTCTTCTAAATTATTACTTGACTCATAAATATTTAATTACTATCTTGTTAAATCTTGCTTGTCGGATTTAGTGATCTCAAATCACCATTTCTGACACCACTGAAAATTAGGCCGTTACAACTCTCCCCCCTTTAAAAATTTCGTCCTCAAAATTTGTTACCTAAAAATAGATTTGGATACTGTGATCTCATTGACTCCTCTGTTTCCCTTGCTGCCTCCTCCTTACCATGTCGATGCCATAATACTTTAACCAATGGTACTCTTTTGTTCCGCAATTCTTTAACTTCACGAGCCAAAATCTTCACTAGTTCTTCTGGATAAGTCATATCTGGTTGAAGCTCAATTTCAGTATGAGGAATTACGTGTGAAGGATCTGACCTATACCGCCTTAGCATAGACACATGAAATACATTGTGAATCTTATCAAGTTCCGGAGGAAAAGCTAATCGATAAGCTACAGGACAAACCCTTTCCACAATTTCATATGGCCCTATGAATCTCAAACTTAATTTTCCCTTTTTACCAAACCGTAACACCTTTTTCCATGGTGAAACTGTTAAAAATACTCGATCAACCACTGCATATTCTATGTCTCTTCGTTTTAAATCCGCATATGACTTCTGACAGTCTGAAGCAGCTTTTAGACTATCTCGAATAATTCAGACTTTTTCTTTGGTTTCTCGAATCAAATCAACCCCAACTATTTTTGATTCACTCAATTAAGACCAACACAATGGAGTCTTGCATTTTCTACCATAAAGAGCCTCAAATGGTGCCATTTTTATACTAGACTGATAGCTATTGTTGTAAGCAAACTCAGCCAACGGTAAATACCTTTCCCAACTATCACCAAACTCAAGTATACAACATCTTAACATATCTTCTAAAATTTGAATCACTCGCTTTGACTGTCCATCTGTTTGAGGATGAAATGCTGCACTAAAATTCAATCTGGTACCTAAAGCTTCTTGCAATTTATTCCAAAATCTTGAAGTAAACCTTGGATCGCGGTCTGAAATGATAGATACTGGAACTCCATTTAGTCTCACCATCTCTGACACATACAATTCTGCTAACTTCTTAAGTGAAAAATCTGTTTTGACTGGAATAAAGTGTGCTGACTTTTTCAATCTATCAACAATCACCTATATCGAATCTTTCTTTCTTGGAGTCATAGGCAATCCTGACACAAAATCCATTGTGATATGCTGCCACTTCCATTCAGGAATGATAATGGGTTGTAATAAACCCGTTGGCAATTGATGCTCTGCTTTAACTTGCTAGCAAATCAAACATTTTGCAATAAATTCTGAAATTTCTCTTTTCATACCAGGCCACCAGTATGTCTTTTTCAGATCACCATACATTTTTGTACCGCCCGGATGAATAAAATATATACTATTATGTGCTTCAGAAAGAATATCATTCTTCAAACCAGAATTATTTGGAACACAAATCCTATTATGATAATGCAACATACCTTCATCATCAATACTGAACTCTGAATCTAAATTATCCCGAACCATTTGCCATTTCAGCACCAATTTTGGATCTTCATTCTGCAGCTTCTGAATTTGTTGAAGGAACATTGGTTTTACTTTCAATTCTACTAATACAGCACCTGTAACACCCCGTACCCGAGACCGTTTCCGGAGTCGAACACGAGGTGTTAATGGACTTAATTCATTAATTAAACAGCTCATACAATTCATTTTAAAATTTCCAGACAAGCTGGCTAACTGCATCACAGTCGCTTTAAAAATCATATCTCGAGTTACGAAACTCGAAATCCAATTCCGTAAATTTTTCCTAAAACTAGACTCATATATATATCTACTAATTTTTTCTAGAATTTTGGTTGGGCCAATTAGTACAGTTTATTAGTTAAAGTCTCCCTGTTTCAGGGTTCAACTACTCTGACCTCTGTGTATTACGAATCAGATATCTCCTGTACAGAGCTTCAATGACTATGCTGTTTGTCTCTAATAAAACTAGACTCAATAAGGAATCTGTACATATAAAGTGTGACTTCTAATTATCTTTGTAAAATTTATGGTGAATTTCCAAAGTCAGAACAGGGGATCCAGAAATCGCTCTGGCCCTGTTTCACAAAAATTTAAACATCTCATAAAATATAGCTCATATACCTGTTTTGCTTATTCCATATGAAAATAGACTCATCAAGCTTCGATTCCATAACTTATTCATTATTTAATTCCATTTCTACTATTTTTAGTGATTTTTCAAACTCACGTCACTGCTGCTGTCTGAATCTATTTTATGGTAAATTTTACCTATTTCATGGTTTCCATGGATTAGCTAGCAATTTGACATACATAATACCAAATATGATCATGATTAGCCATTCCAATGGCTAATCATTACCAAGCATTTCTATTTCCATACCACTCAATAACCATATCATAAGACCATACATATAAAATGATTATAATGCTATACATGCCATACTCAAAATATACAAGCCATTATGCCAAGATGGTATACGGATAGTGTGAGCGTGCCTCTGACCGTTTCCGATTTCCGAGCTGGCTTGTCAACACTACAAGGAATGAAAAGGAGGGAGTAAGCATGAATGCTTAGTAAGATCACATGCAAATGGCAAGTAACATAACCATATAAGCAAACATAAAACATCATTTGCATAATCATCACCAAGACATTCATATCACCTTTTCATTTATCATCTTACCATATTGTTGTTATATCGAGTTTTCAACCCGAGGGTTAAGTACATACCTGTTCAAAGTATCCATTTCACAACACTTACCAATACGTCCCTTTCATCTTGAGTATTCCTCCATTTGAGTAGAACTTTACCCGTTGAACACATCGAATATAATTCGGATACATGGATAACTTGCACATAAGTGCCACATATGTAGCCAAGCTACCATGTAACCCGCCCATAAGTGAACTCGGACTCAACTCAATGAGCTCGGGCGTCAGATCCATAAGTGAACTCGGACTCAACTCAACGAGTTCGGATGCCTAGTTACATCTCACGAACTTGGACTCAACTCAACGAGTTCGGACGTCAGATCCATAAGTGAACTCGGACTCAACTCAACGAGTTCGGATGCCCAAATATCCCAAAGACATGTCACTTGTATCCTAATCCATTCCTGAGGTTCAACGGACCTTTTCCCAATCATGTGTCTCAACCATCTTCTACGGAATGCCGATACGATACTCTGTAGTATTTCACATTTTCCAAGTATATCACATAATTTGACATATTATCAAACAATTATCACAAGTATAATATTTCATAATAATTATCATATCATTTAAAAACATTAAAACATTTAAAATAATAACTATGTTACCAACATTTACATATGAACTTACCTCGTATGCTAAAATGGCTATTTTACCATTTCGTCCACCACTTGGTATTTTCCCCATTTTAGCCCAATTTCAGTTTTCCTTGCTCTATCATTTAAAATATAGTCTAATTAGGACTCACATTATTCAAATTGACCCAAAATCATATTTTGGAAAAATTACAATTTTGCCCTAAACTTTTGCATATTTACACTTTTGCCCCAAAGCTCGTAAATTAAAATTCAGCCTATTTTCTTATGTTTTATGACATGCTGATCATTTTTCCCTTCTATGGCAACATCAAATTCTCACTCTAACATGTACTTATGACTATTAGGTATTTTTACCGATTAAGCCCTTTTGCTCGTTTTCACTTAAAACCGAGTAGCACAAGTTGTCTAACATAATTTAAAACCTCATATTCTATCATAAAACACCAAAATACACAAATTTCACCTATGGGTATTTTTCCAAATATAAACCCTAGGTTAAATTATTGCTAGCATAAGCTAAATCGAGCAACCGGGACTCCAAAAACGTAAAAATCATTAAAAACGAGGCTAGAACGAACTTACAATCGAGCTTGGAAGCTTGAAAAACCCTATCCATGGTTTCTCCTTGCTATATTCGGCCATGGGGTTGAAGATGAGCAAAATTGGCTTTTAATTTTGTATTTTAATTCATTTTACCCCTAAATGACCAAAATGCCCTTACTACTAAACTTTCCAAAAATTCCATCCATGTCCAATTTTTGTCCATAGACTTAGAAATTGGTAAAATTACTCTTTAAGGACCTCTAATTAATAATCTAATTCAATTTTATGCTAAATACTTCTAGAACACAAGTTTTGCAATTTATTCAATTTAGTCCCAAATTCCAAATTAAGCACTTTATGCATAAAATTTCTTCACGAAATTTTCACACAATCATGAAATCATATCATAGACCTTAAAATAATCATAAAATAATTATTTATATCTCGGATTTTGTGGTCACGAAACCACTATTCCGACTAGGCCCAAAATCGATATTACAACTCTCCCCCTTCGTGGATTTTCGTCCCCAAAATCTTACCGTAAAAGTGGTCTTCACTTTTAATCTCATATTTGGTGTCAAGAACTTGCACTTAGACTGTACCTCCAATACATCTCTTCAATTTCTCATATGATCTAAAAGCTTACAGTCTCAACTCTCAACTGTTCTTAAATTTTCAACCCTTCTCAATTTCCCATGATATCATGACATAAAACCTGGATCTCAACTTGATTTAATGGAGACCGGAATTCCAAGAAATCCGACAATCAAAGAGACCTGAAATTCCATGAATCTGATGAGTAGGAATTCATTCAATACAGATGTGATTTATAGATCTCGCCAAACATTTAACAATAGGATACATCACATTTTCCTCTTTCCGCCATAGAAATAATTCTGATATGGCCTCAAGAATAATCCTTCTCATTTCCATCCCAATATCAACATTGACAAGGATAATTTTGATAGATCCCAATGCTCGCTTTAACCCCTTTAACAACTCCGATTTTATGTAACATCGGATGCTCTAAACTATCACATTACCTCACCGTCTTGAAACACATCACAATTCATACAACAATACATTATCGAAAGTCGAAGTCTTTACTCAATGTAGACTAGTCTAGTTCGACGCTTGGTTACCAATATTCTCATCTATCCGAACTCATCAACATGTAATAAACTTTTAGCTTTCACAAGATGGAAACCTTATCATTCAGTAGTGACTTAAACTAATATTCAACTCTTTCTAATAAATATAGACTTCTCGTTCAAACTATTTACTCTTTGATCTGCACAAAATGAAATTCTATTATCAAACTTGGGAAAATAATCCGACATAATTGTCACATGAAATCTTTCAAATAAATAATTTACCATACCGACTAAAACTCGCGCTTTTATCACCTATGCCTTTATTGATGTCAAATCCTTACACGTAAATTAGAAAAATCCCAATACTAAAATCACCACATTACCAAGATCAAATTAGAAGTATAGTCATATTTGACATGATTATCACGAGTGAAGAACGTACTTGAACATGAGTCATAATTGATAAATTATGGAACAAAGATAACAAGAAAACCGAATAAAGAAATCCAAGATAGAGAACCCGAATAAAGAAATCCGAATAAAGAGATCCAGGATAAAGAAACCCAAGATACGATACTATGCCAGAGAATCGAAAACCAAATTCATAGAGAAAATACAGAATACCCTGATAATTCTTCAAAGAAAGAAAGTCCAAAAGAAAACATTATTTAATCCCACTGAAATCAAATATAACAAGATCAATATATCTTCCCATACATATATATCAGATGAAGCATCAAGTAGAAGAAACAGAATCATAATATCATATGAATTCTCTCATCAATTCTTATCAGACGAAATGAAATAGAATACCCGATGAAATAGAGCAATATAAATTATAAACCAGTCAGACTACCAATGCTTTCATCCAACACCAAATTAGAAGACATTCCCATATAACAAGAATTTCTTCAGAAGATCAATAGCCATAGAAATATTTCTGAGAACGGGTGAACACATAGAACATCTCAAAAGAGATCTAAATCATCCGGTCATAACTATCACACTCGGATAATTCACATTTGAAATATCATTTCCCCAACTAGTTCTCGTCACAAATTTCATATTAAATCATTCACTAAAGAATGTCAGCCTGAATAAATATTGATTTACCAAAGAGAATTCCTTCTCTAACTGGACAAGGCATAATTCCAATAATCTTTATATCAATCGATACTTTCTCGCTCGACTTTACTTATCAGCTCATTTTCAATCTCGGATCATACTTATAATTATTCTATCACTTTGAACTCTTTGGGTTTTCAACAGAAACTTATTCAATACAAATCTCATGAAATTCCATTATAAGTACCACTTTGGTAAGGGGAGGGTTGTAGGACCTCTGACTTGACTTTCTTATACATACACATATGACACAACTTCCATCATCATAGTAACATCATCAAAATCATGTCATTCATTCATGTTGGCTTACACCAATTTTCCTATTGTCCCATTTAGACAATATACTTATACATACATTCTATGTTTTCTAGACACTTTACTTATCCATTCATTTAATTAAATTAATTCATGCTCATGACATTATATAAGGCCAAACAAAACATAAATATTTGCATCACAATCACAACTTTCATTTCGTGCATCATCATGTACATATCATTACAATCATACAATTCACCAACAATTTAACATAGATAAGTTCATTTCATTATAATCCTTTACCTCATAAAAAAATTGTATATCATTAACATTCATCAACATTCAACGTCCAATCAAGACAAGGACATTTTCATTCGTATTATGATATTATGACCTTTATTCATACCTCTACTACTTTTTATTTATTCCGTTCATCTTATCAAGTAAGCCACATACACTACATCATATGAGCATTAAGCAAATATGAATATTTATCACAACATGAACTTTCATCTCACATATTATCACATATGTATCATAAACCTTTATTCATACTTTTCTGAACCGAGACTTATCATAATCATAATTTTACTCAAATACCTTTACTTAACATTGAACATGGTTGGCGCAGCTCGGTTGGAGAGTACCCTGTCTAAATAAGACGGTACTTATACGCGTCGGAAGACATCACACTATCACGCATCGCTGGCATGTATAGCTAAACTTTTACACATGCTAGGTTAGTCCGAGAACCGACTAAACCTGCTCTAATACCACTAAATGTAACACCCCGTACCCGAGACCGTTTCCGGAGTCGAACACGAGGTGTTAACGGACTTAATTCATTAATTAAACAGCTCATACAATTCATTTTAAAATTTCCAAACAAGCTGGCTAACTGCATCACAGTCGCTTTAAAAATCATATCTCGAGTTACGAAACTCGAAATCCAATTTCGTAAATTTTTCCTAAAACTAGACTCATATATATATCTACTAATTTTTTTCTAGAATTTTTGGTTGGGCCAATTAGTACAGTTTATTAGTTAAAGTCTCCCCTGTTTCAGGGTTCAACTACTCTGACCTCTGTGTATTACGAATCAGATATCTCCCTGTACAGAGCTTCAATGACTATGCCGTTTGTCTCTAATAAAACTAGACTCAATAAGGAATCTGTACATATAAAGCATGACTTCTAATTATCTTTGTAAAATTTATGGTGAATTTCCAAAGTCAGAACAGGGGATCCAGAAATCGCTCTGGCCCTGTTTCACAAAAATTTAAACATCTCATAAAATATAGCTCATATACCTGTTTTTCTTATTCTATATGAAAATAGACTCATCAAGCTTCGATTCCATAACTTATTCATTATTTAATTCCATTTCTACTATATTTAGTGATTTTTCAAACTCACGTCACTGCTGCTGTCTGAATCTATTTTATGGTAAATTTTACCTATTTCATGGTTTCCATGGATTAGCTAGCAATTTGACATACATAATACCAAATATGATCATGATTAGCCATTCCAATGGCTAATCATTACCAAGCATTTCTATTTCCATACCACTCAATAACCATATCATAAGACCATACATATAAAATGATTATAATGCTATACATGCCATACTCAAAATATACAAGCCATTATGCCAAGATGGTATACGGATAGTGTGGCGTGCCTCCGACCGCTTCCGATTTCGAGCTGGCTTGTCAACACTACAAGGAATGAAAAGGAGGAGTAAGCATAAATGCTTAGTAAGCTCACATGCAAATAGCAAGTAACATAACCATATAAGCAAACATAAAACATCATTTGCATAATCATCACCAAGACATTCATATCACCTTTTCATTTATCATCTTACCATATTGTTGTTATATCGAGTTTTCAACCCGAGGGTTAAGTACATACCTGTTCAAAGTATCCATTTCACAACACTTACCAATACGTCCCTTTCATCTTGAGTATTCCTCCATTTGAGTAGAACTTTACCCGTTGAACACATCGAATATAATTCGGATACATGGATAACTTGCACATAAGTGCCACATATGTAAGCTACCATGTAACCCGCCCATAAGTGAACTCGGACTCAACTCAACGAGCTCGGGCGTTCGATCCATAAGTGAACTCGGACTCAACTCAACGAGTTCGGATGCCTAGTTACATCTCACGAACTCGGACTCAACTCAACGAGTTCGGACGCTCGCATCCATAAGTGAACTCGGACTCAACTCAACGAGTTCGGATGCCCAAATATCCCAGTGACATGTCACTTGTATCCTAATCCATTCCCGAGGTTCAACGGACCTTTTCCCAATCATGTGTCTCAACCATATTCTACGGAATGCCGATACGATACTCGGTAGTATTTCACATTTTCCAAGTATATCACATAATTTGACATATTATCAAACAATTATCACAAGTATAATATTTCATAATAATTATCATATCATTTAAAAACATTAAAACATTTAAAATAATAACTATGTTACCAACATTTACATATGAACTTACCTCGTATGCTAAAATGGCTATTTTTACCATTTCGTCCCACCACTTGGTATTTTCCCCATTTTAGCCCGAATTTCAGTTTTCCTTGCTCTATCATTTAAAATATAGTCTAATTAGGACTCACATTATTCAAATTGACCCAAAATCATATTTTGGAAAAATTACAATTTTGCCCCTAAACTTTTGCATATTTACACTTTTGCCCCAAAGCTCGTAAATTAAAATTCAGCCTATTTTCTTATGTTTTATGACATGCTGATCATTTTTCCTTCTATGGCAACATCAAATTCTCACTCTAACATGTACTTATGACTATTAGGTATTTTTACCGATTAAGCCCTTTTGCTCGTTTTCACTTAAAACCGAGTAGCACAAGTTGTCTAACATAATTTAAAACCTCATATTCTATCATAAAACACCAAAATACACAAATTTCACCTATGGGTATTTTTCCAAATATAAACCCTAGGTTAAATTATTGCTAGCATAAGCTAAATCGAGCAACCGGGACTCCAAAAACGTAAAAATCATTAAAAACGAGGCTAGAACGAACTTACAATCGAGCTTGGAAGCTTGAAAAACCCTAGCCATGGTTTCTCCTTGCTATATTCGGCCATGGGGTTGAAGATGAGCAAAATTGGCTTTTAATTTTGTATTTTAATTCATTTTACCCCAAATGACCAAAATGCCCTTACTACTAAACTTTCCAAAAATTCCATCCATGTCCAATTTTTGTCCATAGACTTAGAAATTAGTAAAATTACTCTTTAAGGACCTCTAATTAATAATCTAATTCAATTTTATGCAAAATACTTCTAGAACACAAGTTTTGCAATTTATTCAATTTAGTCCCAAATTTCAAATTAAGCACTTTATGCATAAAATTTCTTCACGAAATTTTCACACAATCATGCAATCATATCATAGACCTTAAAATAATCATAAAATAATTATTTATATCTCGGATTTTGTGGTCACGGAACCACTATTCCGACTAGGCCCAAAATCAGGATATTACAGCACCTTCTTCATTAAGAGCCAAATGAGCATTCATTACCCGAAGTGCAAACAAGGATGACTTTCGACTAAGTGCATCAGCAACTACATTAGCTTTCCCTGGATGATAGTCAATAACCAAATCATAGTCTTTCAGTAGCTCTAACTGTCTTAAGTTCAGTTCCTTCTGAGTCATTAAGTATTTCAAACTTTTGTGATCCGTATAAATATAACACTTCTCACCATATAAATAGTGTCTCCTAATTTTTAATGCAAAAACAATTGCAGCTAACTCAAGATCATGTGTAGGATAATTCTTTTCATGTGGTTTTAACTGTCGTGAAGCATTAGCCACAACCTTTCCTGACTGTATTAACACACAACCCAAACCACTTAAAGATGCATCACTGTACACAAAATACGGTATACCTGATTCTGGTTGAGTCAAGACTGGAGATTCTGTTAACATTTTCTTTAACTAATCAAAACTCTGTTGACATTCATCAGACCATACAAACTCAACGTTCTTCTGTAATAAACGATTCATTGGTGAAGTAATCATGGAAAAATTCTTTACAAAATGGCGATAGTATCCTGTTAATCCCAGAAAATTTCGTACTTCAGTTATATTCTTCGGTGTTTTCCAATTTACCACTGCTGAAACTTTACTTGGATCCACACGAATTCCCTCAGCTGATACAATATGACCCAGAAATCCAACCTCATAAAGCCAAAACTCATATTTACTAAATTTTGCATATAACTGCTTTTCTCTCAAAATTTGTAGTACAATTCTCAAGTGCTGTGCATGTTCGGATTCTGTCTTTGAATAGACCAATATGTCATCAATAAATACCACCACAAATCTATCCAAATAAGACTAAAAAATTCGATTCATTAAATCCATAAATGCACCAGGGGCATTTGTTAAACCAAAAGGCATTACCAAAAATTTGTAGTGACCATACCGAGTTCGAAAAGTAGTCTTTGGCACATCACACTCTTTAACCTTCAGCTGATAACATCCAGATCTAAGGTTTATCTTTGAGAACACTGCAGCACCTTTCAGTTGATCAAACAAATCATCGATACGAGGTAATGGATATTTACTTTTAATTGTTACCTTGTTCAACTGTCTGTAATCAATACACAATCGCAACGAGCCATTTTTCTTTTTCACAAATAAGACAGGTGTGCCCCAAGGTGATGTACTCAGTCTGATGAACCTTTTATCCAATAACTCTTGCAACTACGTCTTCAACTTTTTTAACTCAGCTAGTGCCATTCTATACGGTGTTATCGATATCAGAGCTATACCCGAAATTACATCAATTGCGAATTCAACCTCACGATCTGGGGGTAAACCAGGTAATTCCTCAGGAAACACATCAATAAACTCATTAACAACTGGAAATTGTTCCATCTTCAATTCAGAACTCTGAGTATCAAGAATATAAGCTAAAAATGCTTCATTACCTTTCCGAATCAATTTTCGAGCTACAAAGGCTGAAATAATTCTAACATCATTCTTTTTATCCCCAAACTCAGCTGAAACTATTTCCCTTGTCTGACATTTTAAATCAATCGTTTTTTCTCTACAATTTACTATGGCATCGTGTTTAATCAACCAATCCATTCCAGGAATAACATCAAATTCTCGGAAAGGTAACAACATTAAATCAGCAGAGAATTCACAGCCTTGTATTTTCAGTGGACAATTCTGACATATTAAATTAACTAACACACTTTGCCCTAATGGATTAGTGACTTGTAAATCAAGGTCAGTGGACTCAACAATCATTTTCTTTTCTGACACTAATGCAGTGCAAATATATGAATGCGTAGATCTAGGATCAATTAAAGCATACACAGAATCATCAAAAAGATAGAAATTACTAGCTATCACATCTGGAGCAGAAGCTTCTTCCCTTTCCCGGATAGCATATGTACGTGCAGGTACTCTTGTTTCTGATCGAGCTGCAGTATCTCTTCTTCCCGAACGAACAGTCCCAACAGCACTGCTTTAACCCGAACGTTTACCTTTCTGAGGAGTATTTGCTTGCTTCTCCCCTTGTTCTCTATCTTCTTTTAACAATTGAGGACAGTCCTGAATAAAATGATCAGTTCCACCACATTTATAGCAAGCTCCGGTTCTTCCCCAACATTCACCAATATGAAATCTACCACAATTTTTGCATCTAGGTCTCGGAATATTTTTCACACTACTAGCACTAGCTACTGGTTTATTAGTTACTCAGACATCTCTGAACTTTTATTCGATCGTTCTGGAATTGTAACAGGTCGACTAGAATCATCTCTGAACTTTTTAGCTGGAAAAGTTTAAGTTGGTCTAGAGAAACTTCTTTTGTATACCTCTTTACCTCTTCTTTCTCTTTGCATCTTTCTATTATACACTTCTTCTATCTTTTGAGCTCGATCAGACAGAACCACAAATTCTCGAATCTCTGTGCCTCCAATCATCATTCTAATTTCATCATTAAGCCCTTCTTCAAATCTAATGCACATTTCTTCCTCTGTCGGTACAACATCCCTAGCATATCTACTGAGATACACAAATTCTCTTTCATATTCGGCCACTGTTTTATTCCCTTGTCGAAGATCAAGAAATTCCCTCTTCCTCTTATCTAAATATCTCTTTCTCACGTACTTCTTTTTAAATTTGTTTTAGAAGAATTCCCAAGTAATTTTATCTGCAGGTACCACTGCCTCAATAGTTTCCCACCAATTATACGCTTCTTCTTTAAACAACGAAATTGCACACCTCAGATAGTCCTCCGGAGAACACATCATCTGTTTAAAAACTCTTTCCAAACTCTTTAACCAATACTCTACTTTAACTGGATCATCGTCCGATCTCCCTCGAAATTCTTCAGCTCCGAACTTTCTGTGTTTTTCAATCGGTGTTCTTTTGCTAGATTCATCTATTAAAGGAGGAGCAACCGGGGTTGTAACTGGTGGTAAAGTAGGGGGAGGAGGAGGTTTTTGTGCCTGACTTCTTCCTTGTATTGTTTCACGATACCACTGATTCATTAACCTGTAAATCATATTTTTAAGTTCTTCCTCTCTCATCAAAGAAATCAGAACATTACCACTTGTTCCCTGCTCAGAAGTCTGTATTCTACTATTCACTTCCTTTTCTCGACTAGCACCCTCGGGTCTATCAGACATCTTTTCAATCTATAACAAAAATTAGTAGTTAGATCGGATCATTCACATCACACTATCACAGATTTATATGGCATGTATTTCTAAACACTTTACACATCACATTCGTTCCTAGAATCGACTAAACCAAAGCTCCGATACCAATAAATGTAACACCCCCTTACCCAAGACCGCCGTCGGAGTCGAGCACGAGGCATTACTAAACTTATTTGAGCACTTAAACAAATTTAGACAATTTATATCATACTTTCTAGACAAGCTGTCCAACTGCGTCACAGTCGCTAAAAAAATTATATCTTGAGTTAAAAAACTCGAAATCCAAATCCCTAAATTTTCCCCGAATCTAGACTCATATATATACTTACTAATTTTTTTCTAAAACTTTTGGTCAGGCCAATTAGTACAGTTTATTAGCTAAAGTCTCCCCTGCTTCAAGGTTCGGCTACTCTGACCCCTGTGCACTACGAATCAAATTTCTCCGTGTAAAGAATTCAAATAACCATACCGTTTGTTTCTCTTAAAAATAGACTTAACAAGGAATCCATAAATATATAGTATGACTTATAATTATTTTTTTACAATTTTTAATGATTTTTACAAATCAGAACAGGGGAGCTCAAAATCACTCTGACTTTATCTCACAAAAGTTCAAATATCTCCTGATATTAAAGTCTTTTGCTTACACCGTTTCTTCTATTTGAAACTAGATTCAATAAGATTTAATTTCATATTTTATTCAACCACTAATTAGATTTTCATAATTTATGGTGAATTTTCAAATTAAAACTACTGCTACTAACAAAAACTATTTTAGTACAAAATATTGTTAACTAGTTTATAACATCTTTACTTCAATTCATTTAAACTCTATACATGCCATATAAATCTTTAAACATAAAACAAAAACTATCGAAATTGATCTGGATAGTGTGCTTTGTTGTGTTGATCCGATCTATCAACTTCTCTTCAATTCAATTTGCATAAAAATATCAAACACACACAAGTAAGCTTATTGAAGCTTAGTAAGTTCATAGGTTTGAAAGTAATGCTTATCAAACATAATATTTCCAAACAATATCAAAAAATTTACTAAAGTTTCCTGCCATTCACAACCACTGTTATAATACTTCACATAGTTGAGCTCAACATTAACAACTACTCAATCTCTTTCATTTGGTTCACTTCTCTTGTATTTCTTATTCTCAAATTAGGAAACGGCTTACGAAATTGAGTACGTCGTTGTTTAGTGCCACGATTCATAAACTCAATATGGTTTTCCTCATTGAAATACCATACCTACATTTTACAACTCGGTATGGGAAATGCCATACCTACATTTCTTAACTCAGTATGGATTTGATAATACCATACTTACATTTCACAACTCAGTATGGATGATACCATACCTACATTTCACACTTTTCCATGGAACAACCATGGTCTTATCCGTCAATTCATCACATGTCACGATACGAACGTACTCAATTCCTGCGTTTTTCCTAATTTGCATTTTCCACATTTATTCTTTCATTAACAAAATTTTCACAATCCCACAATAAATTCATATATAATATCACATTATATCATTCAATCATTCACAAATAAACATCAAAATTCAATCATATGAACTTACCTGGCTAATTTGTAGAAGATATTAAAATTTAGGGGCTATTCCGCAGCTTTTTCTTTTCCTCGTTCTCCTTTGGATTCTTCATCTATAATATAAAATATTTCCTCTCACTAGCATTTATTTGATTTCTATTTCTCTTCACAATTTATGCTCTTCAACTTTCAAAATTTCACTTTTACCCCAAAATTTTTAGTTTTTACAGTTTAGTCCCTGCTCAATTCACCCATCAATTGAACCAATTTCTCTCAATTAACACTTTATTTTATCATTATAAACTATTTCAAAACCTTTTACATTCTGAATTTCAACACCAACCTTCAATTCACAACTTTTTCACAATTAGGTCCTAAATACCATTTTCTATCAAAATCACTTAATAAAACCACCTTAGTATGAAATTAGAACTTAAATTTCATAATAATTCATCATAAACTTCCCTTACCCATCCAGGGTAACTTCCAATTTCACCCATAAAATCAAAACTAATGAATTCTATAAGTGGACCTAATTGTAAAAGTCATAAAAACATAAAAATTATCAAGAAAAAACAAGAATTAAACTCACATGATGTAAAAATATGAAAAAAAACAGCTTTCTCCAGACCTTGTATGCCGTTTTGGCTGAGAAAATATGAAGAGATCTCTAGATTTTTCAATTTTGTCCTTATTTTATATGTTAAAATTGTAAAATTTCCAATTTTGCCCTTATTTCCCTTATTTTTCTGCTGATTTTCTTGCCCTTGCCATCCAGCCTATTCACTTTTAGGCTTAATTTCCCTTTAAATCCTCTTTATTTTAACACTTGAGCTATTTAATCCTTCTAGCAAATTTGGCATTTGTTACAATTTAGTCCTTTTTATTTAATTGACTACCCAAACGTTAAAATTTCTCAACCAAACTTTAATACTAGCTAAATGACACTTCATAAATATTTATAAAAATATTTATAGCTCAATTTTCAAATTAGAGGTCTCGATACCTCGTTTTTGACCCGTTTGACCTAATAAATTCTTTTAATTCACCAAATTCATCAATTCACAAATTCTTCCAAATTCTTACTTGACTCATAAATATTTAATTAGTATCTTGTTAAATCTTACTTGTCGGATTTAGTGATCTCAAATCACCATTTCCGACACCACTGAAAATTAGGCCGTTACAGTATGTGATAGAATGATGAAATTATAAGAGCTAAATTATACTTTGAGTAACTGCTTAAATTATGGTTATTTGATATTATGAGTTTATTAGCCATACGAGCTTACTAAGCTTTATAGCTTACTTTGCTTTCTTTTCTATGTTTATAGTGTTTCAGAGGCTTGCTCAGGTTGGAAGTCATCGGAGATCGTATCACACTATCCAGCTATTGTTTGAGCACTTAAAAGCTTTGTGAAATTATTTATATGGCATATATAGGCTAGTTGGTTTATGACGTGTATAAGTAATGTTGGCAATTGATGCCTAAGTGTTTGATGTAATTAGCCATGAGTTTTGGCTTATGGATGTTGTAATGTTGTAATGTTGATGTGTTTTTAGCCATCTAAGTTGGTTTGATCTATGAGTTTGATAAGTGATAATTGTGGTAATGGTTACCTTGTGATTTGGTTGTTGTGGAATGATATGAAGATGATGATTTGGGATGTGTTTGGGAAGCATGAATTAGTTGATAATAGAGATGATATATGCTTATGAATGAATGTAGATGATATAAGTTTTGAATAGATATTTGACTTGAAATGATTATGAAATTTGAATGAAATGGTTTTGGTATAACTATGTGTATGAAATGGCATGATTTGGTTACCTATAAATGTATGCAAATGATGCAAAAATGTTGTGGTTTTGGTATGCTTGAGATAGGTGGGAAATGTGACTTAAACCAAGCCTAATTTCACCCACACAATTGAGCACACGGGCGTGTGTCTCAATCGTATGTCTGGTGTAACTTAGTTATACAAATCAGTTTCGAGCATGGGCTAGACACACAGGCGTGTGGTCAGCCGTGTGGCCAAGTTAGTAACCTCCCTAATTTTCACACGGCATGGCACACGGACGTGTCTTGTGGCCGTGTGGTGAAGTCAGTATGTATGCCATGTTTTGCCACGGCCTATTCACATGGGTGTGTGACCCTTTTTAAGTTTGAAATTTTCTAAGTTTTTTAAAGTTTGCTAATGTTATCGGTTTAGTCTCGAACCTCTTTAAAGCATGTTTTGAGGTCTCGTAGACCTATATAAGGGACAATGTGTTTATGAATGAATGAGATATGATGATATATGTAAACAGTGTTTGAAACTTGTTTATGAATGATGTGATATGATAGGTAATGCCTTGTAACCCTGTTCCGATAACTGATACGGGTTAAGGGTCTTATAGATGGGGCTTCAAACACTATGGGTAACGGAATCGGGGCAGTCTTGGTATCCCCAAACGGGAATCATTATCCCTTTAATAGTAAATTAAATTTTAATTGCATGAACAATATGGCAGAATACGAAGCATGCATCATGGGTATTCGTCCAGCCATAGAACTCAAGATCAAAGTAATAGAGGTATATGAGGATTCTGCACTAGTGATCTATCAACTCAAAAGTGAATGGGAGACAAGAGATCCCAAGTTGATTGAGTATAGAAGGCTAGTCTTGGAATTAATTAAAGAGTTTGATGACATTACCTTCTGCTACCTTTCGTGAGATGAAAATCAGATGGTTGATGCCCTAGCTACTTTCGCTTCCATGGTCAAAATGAACAAACACACCCCTTAACCTTATCTCGTAGTCAGAATAGGATTACGGAGTATTACTGGTCACTACAGTTCGATTACAATTAATAGAGAAAGAAATACAATTCAGTTCATAAAATATATCATAATATTCTTTTAATGGGCCCTCGAGACTTAAAACGTATGTTAAAACCAAACCGGGACTCAATCGGAAGCTTATAAAATTTTTCATAAAATTTTTAATATCTCCCTTTTATGAACAGTACCACACGCCTATGTGGCTTATGTGACACGCCCGTGTGGTTTTTGTGACACGCCCGTGTGCTTTACCCATGGAGCTCTCTGACTTTTGCCTATGAACAAATTAATTTCACACGGCCAAGACACACGCCCGTGTGCTCATCCCGTGTGGCAATATGTTTTGTAGCAGTTTAGGTGCAGGAGACACACGGCCTAACAACATGCTTGTGTGCAAGCTGTGTATCTCACACGGTCTAGTCACACACCCGTGTGCCAGGCTGTATGGACTCAATAATGAACCTTTCACACTTTATTAGCCAACCCTGCAAATTTCAAACCACAACCAATACAAATACCAATACTAAATCAATCCAATACTTGACTTAAAACACTTATCATGTATCGTTATCAATTATCAATTTACTTATTTCACTATTACAATCACAATGCAAAATAACACACTTAAGACATCCTAGGTACATGCCATTATCAACAATTAACATGCTTTACCTTATTGAGTACGGGATCGGCCTAAGATGCTGATTCAATGGTCTGACCTTAACCTAACCTGCGCACGAAAACAAACCGTACGCTGAGTATGAACTCAGTGGTATTTCTATAATCCAAATACTTAATAATATAACATACACTTAAAACATATATTGATCATAAATATTCAATTATTCATTTCATGGGTAAATTCTTTATAACTCATTCAATTCTTATCATCTATTAATCCGATTGGCTTTCCAAAATAAATTCATATATCACTTGAACAATAATATTTCCTATTCATATATAATTCGAGATACTTAATTCATATGTCTCACTCTTCACTATTCAATAACATTAAATATCATTCAACTATTACATTTCAACTAGTATTTTGTACTTATCCATTTTGGTAATAGTCAGTACTTTTTAATATCAATCAATTTATTATTGTCATTCAATAGCAATCAATTGATCTTTATTGCTCAGTATCAGTCAGTCATTAGTAATAATCAGTAATTCAGTAATAGTCAAATATTCAGTAGCAGTCAATTATTGAGTACCTTTATTTGGCCCTATTAACATGACTCGAACCTGGACAGATACACGGATCCAACCCACACACCAGGATAGCATATAGTGTTTCATCGGCCGGAGCCGAAATACACCTTAATAGTAACAGTAGCGGTACACAGAGTACCTCATTGGAACAGATCCGGAACAGTAGCAGTAACAGTAAGGTACGGAGTACCTCTTCGGAACGAATCTGGAACAGTAACAATAAGGCTACACTTATAGTGTCTCATCGACACAAAGTTGAAATATCCCTGAACACTTCCAATCCTATGGCATGCCAATTATATCCGACTTAGCCCGAATACTGTTAATAGGGTTTTCGGTTCACTTTCTTAATTCAATATCACTTTCAATTTATTTATCATCAATTCAATAAATTTAACACATTCCAAATCAATCCATTTCAATCATAAAATACAATAATTCATACTTTAATTACTTACCATAATATTTAATCAAATTACAACAATTAACAATCAATTTCACCTTTCAATGCATTACCCTACAAATTAAATAATAAATTTAACAATTAAATATTAAGTTGGGATTATAAAACACAAAACCTATATGCAACAATTATCATGTTTTTGCTACATGGAACTGCAATATTTCAAGAAGTAAAAAGATAAATAGCGAAAAATAAGTATAAAAAGAAATAACCAAATCAAACCTTGAGCATTAATTTTGTTTTATTTAACATAATAAGTACTTTCGTTTTTTTTTCCTTTTAGAAATTTCATAATACAAATAAATATGCATGTCTCGGGATCTTTTTAGAATTTTCTTTTCATAAATCATCATCATTTCTAGCAGAACTTAAAAGTACTGACAACAGAAGGTAATTTTGAGTAAACCCCTAGAATATTATCAAACATTATAAAAAGTAAACATTATGTTGAATCCTCCTGTTGGGGTAGATGAAAGGAAATGGAAGCTTCCAATAGAACTTCAATAAATTGCCCTTTTCTCCATTTGCATGACCCAGCTGTTATAAGCACAGCAGATTACTTCACACCCAGAGAAACCTGTTTTTAAAGCTAAGTCCTCATATTCCTTTAGGGTTCTCTCTTTGCCCCCCGGGTTTTGAGCTAACATAAACAGATCTTGTTCACAGACAATGTTTGAAGAAACACTGGTATCGGGAACCTCGGGTAAGATAGATTCCACAATAATCACTTTCCCACCATTAGGGAGAGCTTCCCAACAGTTCTTGAGAAGCTTCAAGCAATGTTCATCACTCCAATCATGGAGTATCCACTGCAAGTTTCATAAAGTTACTAAGCTAAACAGATTCCACAACTTCTACATGTATCAATTATGATAAGAAAATAGAAAAAAAGTTCTCCATTTACTAAGCTATAGGACAAAAAGGCTTACCTTTAAGAAAATAGCATCACCTTTTGGAACACTTTCAAACATATCTCCGCCAACATGCTCAACACCTATATTGTTAGAAAAATATGTGAGGTAAGAAAGAAAAATTTAGAACAAGATGCGTAATCACTTTCTTTAATGCTATAAGTTTCCCTCTAAGATACAACAAGTCAAAACAATAGAGCAGAGTAGCAAAAGGTATATCAATATGTTTTTTTTTTTTTGGTATAAGCCACAAAAAAGGGATCTGTTCAAGAACAAACACTTTTTATTCGGCAAAAGATGTGTTATTTCACATCTTTTCAAAAAGGTTAACCCTGTTAATAGATTACCTTAACGTAATTATTCATGCATGCAGTTTTGGCAATGTAATTATTCATGTATGCAATTACTTTTGGTAAAATTATATGTGTAAAGGTAGAACATTTTTTAGAGTGGTTGAAATTAAATTATATATTTTCATAAAAGTTAAAATTTAATTTTATCACTGTATTCGTTTATATTTTGATAGGTTTTGAAAGGATTAGATTGAAATTCTAACATTTGGGGAGCAAATTATAACTTTACCACATATTAACTTAAAATTTTATAATTTTTGAGAGATCAGCAATTTTCCATTTTGAAGGCTAGAGCCCTGCCCCTCCCTTCCCCTGAATATAATAATTATAATATAAAAAAATAATTACACCACTAAACTCAAACCAAAGTGCTTATCCTCAAATATATATCTCCCTCTTTAGATGAGCTAGACATGAAAATCAATAAACGAACACCATGTATAAACATTTTAACTTGTTCATTTCTTAGCAATGTGGGTTTACTCAACTTTGCCAACTACCCTGCAGAACATAAATTGAGATGAATTCGTTTATCATAAATTAATAGCAGATAGAATTAGATAGACTTAAACAAGAAAGAAAATGATATTGTTCTGTAGTTTGCTTGTGGTTTCAAGTGCTTACTGTTAAGGCATGTAAAGAGAAAACAGCACAACTAAAAGCATTTCCCAGCGATGGCAATGCTTTAAATTAACACACACTCATATCAGATTGGACTAACAAGTATCCCATAATTTCATATAGATTTCAGAGAAATCTGTTCAAGAGATAAAAGGGAGTGATTGGTATAGAACCTGAATAAGTGGGTGCATCAGCCAAAACATGAGGCAGATCAAAGTTGATGCCCTTGATTTGAGGATACTTTGAAGTAATAAAACTGAGAGCAACCCCAATCCCACCACCCACATCAACCAACACTTTCAACCCATCAAACCCTTTGTAAACATCAACAATCTTCCTCATTATCAAAGCAGTATGATTTGACATTGCCTGGTTAAATACTCTATTGAATCGTTGATCAGTTCCTGGATATTCAAATGCTGTCATCCCGTATGCCTTACTAAAAGGAACCCCTCCTTCTAGTATAGCATCATTTAAATGGTACCAGCTTTGCATGAAGACTTGGTCATGGTGCAACAAAAGGAGAGGTGCAATCGACCCTCCATCTTGATTCTTAACAAGGAACTTGCATAGTGGGCCTGCACCGTACAGTCTTTCAATTTCTTCTTTTTCCTTTGCTTTTACTGAGCATTTGAGAATGGAATGGCTGGCCAACAGGCGTAGCATTCGATCTAGTAGCACTGGTGCGTCAGGATTCTTGGAAGGAAGGGCACTCGCAATCTGGGAAGGTGACAGAAACGCGCCGTCACCAGCGGCTAAGATTGTGTCAATTATGTTCAGCTCCAAGGCTGATTTCAAGACCATTGGAAGTACCACGGCGTTGGCTAGGCGGACGGCCAGTTTCCCAACTTCTTCCTCTTGATCTTCTTGAGACATGGTTTCTTTCTCAGCGCCTGTTTCTGGTTGTTTCGCTTTACCAAAATTTTGAGACCTTATCTGCATTTCAAACGGCCGAATCTAATGTTAATCTAATTCATGGAATTTTTTAATTTTTTAATCTTTTTTAATTATTTAAGTTAATCGAAACTTATATATATTTTTTTAAAACAAGTATAAAATATATAAAAATAAATAAATTTATAATATTATTTATTAAGTTCAATTAATTTAGTTAATTACTTAATTTTAAACTAAATTAATCATTAACCAAAATTTTAAAAAAGTTTAACCGATTTCCAACTGAACTAAATCAATTAACTAACTGATTAATTGAATGAGATCAATTCAATCAATTACTTCAATTTTAACCAAAATTAAAACGCCCAAAATACGTAAATAGGCACTCAACTATTTACACCACTAAAAGCTTTACCTATGCCCATAATCTTCTATTGCCCTTTCCTTTACTTCCTTTGAATAAATTTCCTTTACTTCCTTTGAATAAATTTTTTAAGGGTAAATTATATTACTAGTCATTCAATTATGCCTAAATTTTTATTTTGGTCATTTAATTTTAAAAATTATAATTAAGTCACCTAGCTATTTAGGATCGTGTTTTTTAATCATCTAGATGTTGAATAGCTAATCGAAGGATAACATAACTCTTTTCTAATTGAAATAGTAATAAATTTAACTATCATCATTTATAGGTTATGTCATTTAGTTTTAATTTTTTTAAAATAAGCTTTATAATATATTGTGCCAATTTAATCTTAATTTTAAAAATTAGAATTTATTTTAAAATTTAAAAATAAAAAATTAATTTTTTAAATATAATAAATTAAAATACATAAAATTATTTTTAAAAATACATAAAAGAAATTAGCATAATAAAAATTACATTGATAATAGAGTTTTTAGACTTCGCAAATGTAATCGGGGTTGACAAGTGTTCTTCTATAAGGGTATAGTAAAATACTAAAAAATAAATATTTAAAAAAAAGGGCACAAGAAAATTTTTAAAATTATTTGTGGAATAAAAATATACACTACCAACATGCCAAATAGTAACCCATTAAAAATATTAAATAATAATAGTGAAAAGAGAGAAAGAATGAAGGAGGTTTAGATCAAAGAATAATATAAGAGTGAGGTGCGATAAGATTCATATTCAACTAATACTTATAATTCCTATTTAGGTTTGGTTCTTTAGAGTTTGTTCCATTATTTTGCTTTGGACCTGTTTGATTCATTTACCTGTTTTTAGCAAGTAATGGGTTGAAATCAAAAGGGGAAATATTTATTTTGACATTTCTCACATGATGGAACTGTTGAGATAGTTTTTGAGTAGTGTCAAGGACCATTGCCTATTGGTGTCTAACACTACAAGATCAGAAACCTACCAAAGTAGATAAATTTTGGTAACAAAAATCTTTGAACTTCGATTCTAGTTGGTACTTTGGACAACTATAAGCCAATCTTTGGTATCCAAATTACTTATAACAACATATTTTGAATATTGTTTAGGTTTGGATTAAGGCAACCGACTTTCCAAATTCGGTAGAATCGGATTGAATAGGGTAAAACTAGGAAGTATATCTTGAAGATTCAAGACTTATCAGAGTTCATTGAAGATATCCTTTATGCTTGTAATCTTGCTGGTTATATGGGGATATTGATTGTAATTGAGATACTATGTTAGTAAGTCCCAATTCCTTATAAATTAAGGAGACTTATGTAGATATTGTAATGAGTTGAGAGCACTTATTTTGGTTCATTAAGGATCGTTTATTGTGAGTGCATTAAGTGAAAATCAAGTGTTACTTGGTTGATGTCTTAAGTTTTCTAAAACATAGAGGAGAGTTATCTAGATTTTAGGTACAAATGCGATAAATCTAATCTGATGAGTATTAGATGTTGTAATCATTTGTTTTACGAGTTGCTAATATATAGATTCCGATTATCTCTTTGGATAAGACCTCACGAATGTTGAAAAACCGAATTGACATATATTCTATTAATTATTTTTCTGCTTTATTCATACTTAGTGCCTAATGCAGTTGACACTAATCTGTAGCACTTCTTTTGGCACTGCTCAAGATTGCTTAGAAATATCATTTTAAAACTTTCAAAAGCTATTGTGTGAAGTAGGGTTATCTCTTGCATGCCAACAACACTTCTAAAGTGGAGAATAAAGGTTGTAGTGATATGATGTGGTGGGAAAGTGATTGGACCTTGAAAACTACACTTAGAGTTAATATGTTCATTCTAAAGGCTTATCATGTAGTTCAACTGCAACCAATGAGGCCCTTTTTAATCATCATCATACATCACCACTTTTATGTCTAAGGTGCTTCAATGGTGGTTTCTCATTAGGACAAGTTCCTGAATTTACTCTATTACAACGAGATGGAGCTTATTGCCACGGTGTGCTAGAGATTTAGAAAATGTGCAATACCTTTTGTGTTTGAAGGTAAAAGGGAGGATCATATTTTCACTTGAGATTTTGCTTTCCATTGTCAACTTTAAAGATAGAACAATGCTCATTTTTTGTCTTAAAAGGAAAGCTCAATTCCATTGAAGGTTATAAATTGCCTTTAAAAGAGTATTAAAGTTAACTACGAAGTCTCATTCAAAGAGAGAGACAAAGAAGTGGTATTGTTGTTACTAGAAACTAAAATAGGGATATCATTGATAGAACCAATGCACTAGTGTCACGGGGCTAGATATTTAGTCTCGTAATCTATGCAGTCTTAAGCGATTTATTCGCTTCAAATACGCCTAAGTCAGCCTAACTCCCAAAATTGAGAATTTTCTTAGATTTCTCTAAGACACCAACATAAAGCGGAAGCAGCTCAAAAGATAAAAAACTCGAAAGAAGAGATAAGCCACAGAAAAACAAAAGCACAAGAGAGTTGTTTGAGTGAATGCTATCAAGAATTCTATCACTCATTGAAGTGATTTACAATGAGGGGGAGAGACATCTATTTATAGTTAATCTTCTGCAAATTCAACAATGCAAATTAAAGTACATCAACAGACAAGATTAAAAGCTATCTACAAAATCAAATCTCTAATATTTACAAAATCAAATCTTCTAAGATTACAAATCCTATAAGATTGCATATCTTCGAAGATTACGTTTCATATTTGTCATGCTTTATAGATGGGTCTTCAATATCTTCAAGCAACGGACTAGTCCTGTTGGGCCATGTGACCCTTCGCGAACAAGATGGATCATTCAAATGTGTCATGGTTGTGGGCTCCCATGCACAACCCATGACACTAGTGTTTGCATTGTTGGCACTAGTAGCTGAAGCTCAAGTTTAGAGACTTGGTCCTGTACTGACCCGAATTTTAAGGTTATAGGAAAATTGTATTTTCGGGTCTCTGTTTCTGAAAAATGGATTAGAAAATATTTATTACAAATAATTACGAAGTTAATTAAGTAATTAACTAGGCTTTAATTAAGTGATTTTAGCTTAATTAAGAGGAATTAGGAAAAATGACTAAATTGAATAAAGGATGAAAGTTGAATTGTAGATTAAAAGAAAGTAAAAGGACTAAAATAGCAATTCAGCCATTGACAATAGATGAGGCGGCAAATGGAAGAAAAATCAAGATTTTTCTTGAATTATGTATATTAAATGTTATAATTGTTATTATTATGGTTTTATATTAAACTATTATTATTATTTAATAGATGTTATTATTAAATAAATTAAAAGAAAGACAAGTGTATGGAAAAATAAAATACATGTGTAATAAATATTGTACATACATTTGTAAAATATGTATGTATTTACTTATTATTTAAGTAAATAATTAATGTATTTATTATCATTAAATTAATATTATATGATGAATAAATTAAATAAAGACAAATGTGTGGATATGATTTGATACAAGTGTATAAATAAAATATATACATTTGTAATACATGTATTTAATCATTAATAGATATTTATTATTTATAAAATATATTTACTAATTAAATGATCATATTATAAGATTTTTTATGAAATAAATATACTAGATTATGACAAATGTATGGTTATAAATGGATACAAATGTATTAATAATATACACATGAATAAATAAATAATACTTACTATTTAAGTATAAATACATGTATATATATATATATATATATCAAAGTAAATAAAAGAATAGAAAAGAGAATAGAAGGAGACGAAACAGAGAGCAGGGGAAAGAAAGAAAGATGAAAAGGGAAAATTGAAGGTTTGAAGCTTGAAGTTTTAATAGCTAATGTTGTCTCGGGAAATTTCGGCTAAGCAAGGAAAAATGGCAAAGACAACGGGAGTTAGCTCGAGAAAATACAATTTGTATTTCTATAATCCGAACTTAGTTATTATTTGTTATATTTATATACATATGGTAATTGTTAGTGATTGAATTATGATGTTTTACAATTGAAATGGATTGATTTAGTATGCGATGAATTTATTGAATTTATATTGATTGAAATTATTTTGATTGAATTATATAATATATATGATTTATGTAAAATTTGAATATTGAATGAATGTTATATTGAAAAATATATTGATTGGAAATATGAGGAAATTGATATGAATATATGAGATTGTGATGTTTGAATATTTGATATTGAAAAGTTAATTGAATTGTATTGAATTATAAATTAATGTGAATAATTGAAATATATTTGTTGAATTGAATGAAATTGTATGAATTGTGAAAATGAGTTAATATATGTGATTATCAGAATGGTATATTGATGAAAGAATTATTAAATTGAGAAAGTGAATGAAATACCCTATTAACTAATTGGGCTGAGTCGGATATAATTGGCATGCCATAGGATCTGGAAGTGTACGGGATTTACCGGCTTTACCGATCAGGCACTTTATGTGTCGTATTTGAGGCACCTCGTGTGTCGTATCAGGCACCTCGTGTGTTGTTTTAGGCACTTTATGTGTCATATAATGATCAGGTACTATGTATCATTTTAGGCACAATGTGTCGTACTGGTGTGTTTGGGTTGGAATCCGTGTATCCGTCAAAGTCCGGGTTTGTTAATAGGGGTAAATAAGTGAAAGATAAATCGAATAAATTTGATTGATCAAGCTTTTGAAATGGAACGAGAAATTGAATTGAGAATTGAAAATTTAGATATGAGATTGGAAATATGAACCAAAGGTTCATGAAATGATTGAAGTTTGAATTGATGATATATGATGCCACTTGATGAACTGAAATGTGATTTGAGATATATGAATCATATGTATATAATGAAAGCTATCAGAGATAGTACGTTGATATGATATAAATGAAATTGACTGTTATTGAAATGAATAAAATGGAATATAATTGATAAATGCATAGTTGAATATAGTTTATTGATATTGAATTGTGAATAAATTAAGGAAAGCTATAACAAATAGTAAGAGAAGAATGGAATAAATAATAATGGATTTATTTAAGAATTGAACAATTATGTTATTGTGTTTATTATATGATTTGTATAAAATTTATTTGGTAAGTAGTTGAAATTTATCTATGAAATAAATAATTGAATAATTGTAATTGTTATTATGATCTTAAGTATTTGTTATATTATTAAATGTTCGGATTGTAGAAATACCACTGAGTATACCTATACTCAGCGTACGGTTTGTTTCCGTCCACAGGTTAAGTAAAGATAGAACGTTGAATCAGCATCACAGGCCGATCCCGAGTTCAATAAGGTAAAGTGTGTTAATTATTGGTAGTGGCATGTACCTAGGGTGTCTTATGTGTGTGTCATTTTGAAATTGTAAATGTAAGGAGGTAATAAATAGATTTAGGTTTGGTTAAGATATATATTAGAATTTTGGTTAATTTGATATGAAATTGATTCATTTGATGATTTTTTTTTTATATATGAATAGAATTAAATATTGGATAATATGTAAATGTTTAAATTTGGCAAATTATGAGTGTATCTGGTTGTGTTGGTATTTACGTGTATATTAATTGTAAATGTCTGATAATGCTCTGTAACCCTGTTTCGGGGACGGTTTGGGGTTAGGGAGTGTTACAGGTCCAAAGTTAGTTGTTGTAAAAGGATAACAATAAGTGATGGTGGAGTACTGTGAAAAGCTCATCAAATCCATCAAGAAGAAAATGGGTTGCCTGTAACACCCCCTACCCATATCTATTGCCGGAATAGGTACAAGGCATTACCAGAGTTTATTGAACATTTTCAGATAATTCTGAGTCATTTATTATTCATATTTTGAAAATAATCATAACGTCTCTTTATTGGGCCCTCGAAGCCCCAAACATACATTAAAAACCAACCGGAATTAAATCGGGATCATAAAAAAAATTTCACAAAATCTTAAATTTTATTTTCATCTAAGTACTTACTATTTCAATGCTTCTTATAATTAAACATGTTACCATTCAATCAATAGCTTGACACTTGTCTAAGCGTCAAGCCACATCATTGTTAGTATACTTGCACATATTTCATATAAATTCAACATTAATATACTTATTTTCTCGACATGTCACACTTGAGTTTAATAATTGTCTTTACTTACATAATTTCCTTGTATCAACATATCAAAGATAATCATATATGTACATGTCATGAAACATATCATTCTCTTACCATTTCTTCATAAGTATATATCAATCATTTCATTATATCAATATTTCATGCTCCATCATTTCCATATATTTTATGTATATTTATTCCGTAAATTTTATATCAAACTTAACATAAATTATATTCCATGTACTTATTCTTATTTCGTTTATCTATCTTCATAATTATTTCATACAACTATTTTGTACATATATTTCCATATGACCAGTTCTTGTAAACATTTCACACAACCATTTTATATAACCATTCGTCATCTGATGCATATTACCTGAATATCAATTGTTCAATAGATGTCATCGCGTCTCCCATCCACAGTCTTATTTATCTTTGACATAATGCCATAGTGTCTTTCAACTATGGTCTTACTCATTTTCTGTCATGTTGCCATGGTATTTTTCAACCATGGTCTTATTCATTTCATATCACGTTGCCATGGTATCTTTCAACCATGGTCTTATTCATTTCCCATCATGTTGCCATGGTATCTTTCAACCATGGTCTTATTTATTTCATATCACGTTGCCATGGTATCTTTCAACCATGGCCTTATTCATTTCCCATCATGTTGCCATGGTATCTTTCAATCATGGTCTTCTTCATTTCATATCACGTTGCCATGGTATCTTTCAACCATGGTCTTATTCATTTCCTGTCATGTTGCCATGGTATCTTTCAACCATGGTCTTATTCATTTCCCGTCATGTTGCCATGGTATCTTTCAACCATAGTCTTATTCATTTCATATCACGTTGCCATGGTATCTTTCAACCATGGTCTTACACATTTCATATCAGGTTGCCATGGTATCTTTCAACCATGGTCTTACACATTTCATATCAGATTGCCATGGTATCTTTCAACCATAGTCTTACACATTTCATATCAGAGAGCACACTCCCGCGAACCTCATCCTTACAGTAGGATTACCAGTCCAAGCTAAATCCCCTGTAATATAAACTCATAGAATATTGTCGGGATTACCAGTCCAGGCTAAATCCCTTGCAACGACAATTACTCTAATGAGCTTGGATCTGAATTACCAGTCCAGGCTAAATTCAGACCCTAATTCGGATTACCCGTCTAGGCTAAATCCATTTTCCACATATTCTTCAGGAGGGCTATATTAGGGTAAGATCACCCGTCCGGGCTAGATCCTTTTTACCGTCAATTCCTTCTCAGAGATCCATCGAAATTTCCTTTCATTCAACCGGGATTTCTTCCCTTTTTATCAAATATATCAATGTTTCATAAATTTTCATACAATGAACTTTCAAATCATATTCACATCAATAACATACATTTCAAGCATTTAAGAATATAATTAAAGTTATACGAACTTACCTAGCGAAATTGCAAAAATATTAAGATTCAGGGACATTTTAGTAATTTACCATTTTCTCAATTTTCACTCGATCTTAAATTGACAATTTCATTCAATTTATTAATTTAGATAATAAAAAAATTCATTCCCTTCAATTTGGTCATTTTAACATTTTTACAAAATTGCCCCCTGAAGTTTTACTTTTATTCAATTTAGTCCTTAAGCCTAAAACAGGAAAATTAGCCACGCTAGCTGAATATTCATAAATATTTTCCTCCTCCTCCTCTCCATTCCACTTCCTTAATGTATATAACACACTTGGAAGTAACATCATCTATAATTTTTATTATTTACTTTTATGAATATTCAAACTGTCCATCTGTGTCATAGTCACTAAATTATTTATATCTGGAGCTATAGAGCTCCAAATTAAGATCCTCTAATTTTCCATGAAAATAGACTCATATATATTATTTCCATAAAAGTTTCAGAATTTTTTGTTTAGCCAATAAGTACAGTTTATTCTTTAAAGTTACCCCTGTTCTGTTGTCTGACAGTTCTGACCCTTTTTTACTAAAAATTAATTATATCCTCGTACAGAATTCAAATGATATTCCTGTTTATTTATATTTAAAATAGACTCATTCAAGATTCTAAAAATATAAATTTAAGCCCCTAATTATTTCTATCCAATTTTTTATGATTTTCCAAAGTCAGAACAGGGGAACCTGAATTCATTCTAACCTTGTCTCACAAAATTCATTATATCTCATGATTTAGAAATCCATTACTTACACCGTTTCTTCTATAAGAAACTAGACTCAATAAGATTTAATCTCATATTTTATTCATCCTATAATTCGATTTATAAAATTTTTGGTGATTTTTCAAAGTTAGACTACTGCTGCTGTCCAGAACTGTTTTAGTGCAAGATATTAATTACCATGTTATAACACCCTTATTTTCTTTTTCTACACCATTTCTCATCACTTTCTCTTATTTTCTCTTCACTAACATATCAAGAACATAGGACCTTATGTAAGAAAACTCTACTCTAACATTATTTCCATGCTTTGTTAATAATAACAAACTTAAAAATATATTGAAATCTTGATGTACTTACATTTTCTTATTGACTTCCATCTTTAACTTGATTTTTCTCTCTCCTCCAGCTTTTATTTCTTGAATCCAACTTGATATTCTTGCTCCCCGTCATCTCCTTGCTATCTTTGTCTCTTGATGGCTATGGAAATTCTTTCAATTTTTAGGTGAAAATAATGAATTTTTGGAGAAAGGACTAAATTGTAAGAAAAGAAAAACTTTCTTTCTTCTTCTTCTTCACACGTTAGTTGCATGAGAAAGGTGATCATATCATCCTCCCTTTCTTTCCTTTCATATATATATATATATATATATATATATATATATATATATATATATATTAAATAAAATAATAATAAAATAATAAAATATCATTTAAAAATCAATTTTAAAGTATTAATAAACTAATATTTATTTATTTAATTTATCTAAAATATCTCCAACATCATCATTGTCTCTAGATTTCTCTCTCTTCCAATTGACCATTTTGCCCTTCGTGATCTTTTAAAATTCCATTCTTAAGTCATCACTTAATTTGGTAAAATTGCAATTTAGTCCCTCATAATTCTTCACCTATTCAATTTGGTCCTAATTCATCAATTTTCCTTGGTTTCTAGATCATTCCACCCTTAAAATATTTTCACTATTAGTCCTTCAACTTTTCAAATTTACACTTTAATCCTTCAAATTTTGAGTATTTACTCTTGGGCCACAAAACTTTTCTCACTTTTACAATTTAATCCTTTCTTGAATCAATATGTCATAATATACTTCCCAATATTGACATAACTCAAAATTTCCCTTTTTGTCACTTTATTTCCTTATTTTACTATATCACGGATAATATTTTACTATAAAAATTTTCAGGGTATTACATTGCCCATAGGAAAATTTGAGAATTGTTTATGATATTAATGGTGCTATATAGGGTCATACGGGTTTCTTTTTTGCTTAGGTTAGACGTGGATGTAGAGTAGGTTGTGAAAAGAACCCAATAAGGTTCACGTTCGCAACTTTGGCTCAGGCGCCCCCTTGCAGAGCACAATCTCCCTCTTTCTGTGTTGTCATATAACATTTTGGGAAGACTTTTATTTCACAATATGAAAAAAAAACTCCAAAAATATACATTTCTAAAAGTTATTTTTACAATATATTTTAGGGATATCTCGACATTAAGGTAGTTTTTGTTGCTTCCTATGTTATGATTACAATGGAATGTGATTACCGTAAAAGTTACTTTATAATATTTAATATACATTAAAATGTATTGATTAAAATCCCAAAAAGTTACATTATCAAGTTTGATTCACTAACAACTTTTCTAGGAATGTAATAATAATTTATAAATTTACCATTATTAAATAAAATGCAATATTCATATATTTATTTTTATAATAAACCTTATTCTTAACAAATATTTGAGTTAAGTATTTAATATTGAATGATGATTTTTACATTTTTCAAAGCCTCGAGTGTAACATAATTTACTTTTGATATTGAAAAAAATATTTACTTAAATAATACATAACTACTTTGAAATTTGATTTATCACTTGTCTTATCTATTCTACTTCTAAATGGACGGTCAATCATTTATTCATTCTCGAAAATCATTCTAGTAAAATTCTCAATCACATACAACAAATCAAAATTCAAATATAAATTATGCAAAAGGTTATGATCAAATCGGTTTTAGAGCTAAACTTAAACCTTAATTTTTTCCCTTTTGCTTGTAAAATTCATAAATTTTATAATAAAATTGAGTTCTCAATTAATATAACGAAAAGAAAATAGAAAATATAGATAATTAAATATTGATATAAAATATAAAATAAAAGAAAAATTACATTCCAAAAATCTGTTGAAGTAATAAAAATCAAGTAGTAAGAAAAGGGAAGCATGTAATAGCTTCTTCTTGTTCTTTTATGTTCATTAGTAAATTAATATAAAGTATGGTTACTTTTGTGTTGATTTTTTTTTTAACTTTCCAATTTACATGGAAAGTAACTTGCTCACAATTTATTTTGGAAAACACATTGCCATATTTATGAGAAAGTAACTCCTAAGGAAAAGTTAGATTATAAGGAAAGTAAATAAAATAATAAACTATCAAAATAATCATTTTTGTTTATCTCAGGTTACATTTTAGTCACTTATGTTTGAAATATTACGCTTTTGTCACTTACGTTATCGTGTTGTAACATTTTAGTCATAGAGAGTTAATTGTCATTAATGGTGTAATAGTAAGCTAACGTGACACGTTAAATCATCATTTCAAACGAAAAATTTTAGGTTAAATTATACAATTGGTCCTTATATTTTTTTCATTTTAAGCAATTTATTTTTTTCTTTTATGTTCTTTGAACTTTCTTTTTTTTTTTTTTCATTTTCTTCTCCTTCTCTCTTCGTTTTCCTCCCTTCTCTATTTTTTTAAAATAGTTTTTCTATATTTTCCATTTGTTAATACTAGCCCTATACTTTTAATTTTTGAACAATTTAAAATTTTAATTTAATTTCTTTATTTTCCTTTTCTTCTTCCCTTCTATTTCTCTTTTCTCATATTATTCATTGTAGAAATATAATCTTTGCCCATCAAATAAACCAAGTCCTCGTCTCTTTCATATGATTCCTAAATTGAATTTTACTCAAAACTGAATATCAATCATTCTTAATCAAATCTCGATTTGAAGATAACCTAATTTTGAAACTAAAATTAGGTCTAACTAATCAATATAAAAAATCATATCCTTAATCAAATCTAAACATAAATTGAATTCTTTATATTCAAAACAATTTGTTCCGTTTCTAAACTTTTACAGAATCATGTAGATTATTCCTTTCATTTTCTTTTATTTTTTGATGAATAAAATTAAGCAAATGATAAAATTGATCTAAACCTTATTGGATATTCTCAAGCAAGCTTGGTTGGAAGCCAAGTATGGATGACCCGAAGAGAGAAATGGAGCGTAGAACAAAAATGGTTTGGGTAATGTAACGCCCCAATTTTCGGGAATTTTGTGAATATTGGAAAATTTTCATGCTTTGATTTTGTCATTTGTGAGTGAAATTATGAAATAGGACCTATGTGAAAATGTTTGAAAATGCTATAGGCTAATTTGTAGTGGCCAAATAAATAGTAGTGCAAAATAGGAGGATTTGCATGTCAAACCTCCCACTTTACATGAAGTGGCCAACCATCATGTTGTTGTAGACAATATGAGCACTTGATATCCATAATTCACGGTACAAATTGATAATGGGTTAGGTAAATATTCCATGATAATGGGTTAGGTAAATGTTCCATGATAATGGGTTAGGTAAATGTTCTATGATGGGCATTTCATGTATTTTGTATTAAAGAATTAAATAGATGAAACATGAAATTTTATTAAAAGAAAAAGGGGTGAAAAGAACAAAGTTTTGTCCATCTTTGTTCATCATAGCCGAAAGTTAGAGAAGAGAAAGGAGAGGAAAAAGCTCTTGAATGTTCGGTCACTTGGGGAAGAAAATTTAAGGTAAGTTCATGGTAGTTTGCTTCTATCTTGATGTTCATGAGTTCTTCTTGATTCTACCTTAACTCTTGAAGCATATTTTGGTTTTTAGTTGTGTTGTGAGCATTTAATCATGAATTAAAATGAAGGAAATGGTTGTTGTTTCATGTTCTTTTAATGAAAAATGGAAGATAGGTGAAGTTGAGCCAAACAAATGAACATGCATGTACCTTAGATGCTAAGGGGAAAAATCGGCTAACATGTTATGCTTTAAAATGATGAAATGGAGATTATACTTAAGTAAAATCATAGATATGTGATGATTGATTGGTGATATACATGTTTAAATAACAAGCATGCAAGTTAGGTGTGAAAGAGTGATTTGGTAATAAATCTGCTTGGGACAGCAGCAGTAACATGACTTTGGAAAATTACCATAAATTGTGGGAGATGAGTTAGAAGCTGCATAAATTATGTAATTAAAGCTTAATGAGTCTAGTTTCAAATGGGATAAACGAGAACATATTTTTAATTCTGTACAATGAGAAATTTGATTCGTAATGAAGAGTGGTCAGATTAGTCAAACAGTGAAACATAGGAAACTTTAAGAAAAATATGGTATTGATTGGCCATACAAAAAATTATAAAAATTTTATGGATATAAGATATATGAGTCTATTTTCAGGGAAAATTAACGGCACTTGATTTGGAATTTCGTAGCTCCAGTTATAAATAATTTAGTGACTATTGCTCAGGAAGACAGCTTGCAATGAAATTACGATTATGTGGTAAACATTGACAAAAATTTGTTAATGAGTTGCTTATTATTTTCTTATAAGCTTACTATGATCTGTAGGTGTGGTTGGCCGAATATTGTAAGGGGTTAATACGTAGTTTGTATTTGAATAGTTAGATTAACGTGTTAGTAATCCAATTGTAGGCAGTTCGTTGTGGATCTCGTCAACATATCGTCGCAAACAGGTGTGTAACTAACACCCTCTTATAGACTAAATCGGCACAAGCCGAAAAGCCGAAATGCCGAAAAGTCAGTATTTTAAGATATTGCGAGTGTGTGAATACCCATGAGATTAATAGTTTGATGTATATGGTAAATTAAAGTGATAAGACTGCAGAGTGCGCGATTCTGTGCATTTCGATATTTTTGGGCTTAATGGGCCAAAAAGGGGATAATGGGCCAACGGGCCCAAATTGGTAAGAAAACGCGGTAAGTGTTTCTGATCGTACGTAAATGGCTATGTTATGTATGAAAACCTTAAGAATAGTTAAATTACTTGAATACCCCTATGTATGCAAAATTACCATTATACCCCTAGGTTACTTTTGGTGAAAAGCATGACGATCTGATTCTTTATGATGTATGCCATGATTATATATCAGTTGCATGGGGACTTGGGTTATACTATGGAGGAAGCGTCCTAGTGGCTATGCCACAATTATCTGATCTGGTGGCTCTGCCACATATATTTGTCCTGGTGGCTATGCCACAATTATTTGATCTGGTGGCTCTGCCACATATATCTGATCGGTGGCTCATACAATATCTCGTATCTAGTGACTTCGTCACAATATCCGGCACCTCGCCATGCGATTTACGTGGTGTGTAGCGGTTGGGTGGGTCGAGTAGTCTCCCACATGGTGTAAGGCTGATGCAGGGGTGTTATGGATGAATCTAGGTTGGGTTTACGCATAAACATGTAATATCTGCTACGTTCATTATGGGCCTATGGGCTTTATTCGAATTACATTGCGGGCTAAGGCCAACTTATTCTATTTCGTGGTTTGAGCTGATATAGGCTATGGTTGGGTTAATTTACACACGAGTTTCCCCAAACTCACCCATTTTATTTTCATACACGCAGTAATCCCCAACCATAGTGGGCTTGGAGTCGTGAGGGAATTGAGTGGCCACCGTTCGAAAGTTTGATTTTCTTCGTGAACTAGACATCTTTTATTTACGTTTGAAGTTTTGGGTTTTTAAATGTAATAAGGCCGCTTAATTATTTTTGATGGTTTTAATATATATTACTAAGATAGGTATTACTTATTTTAACTGTTGAGATTGGATAGCTTTAGGGCGCGTTTTCAAAAAAAAAAAAACAACAATTGATTTCAAAATAACACAACAACAAGCAAAGCTTTCGCAATGAAAGTATTTTCCAAAATTAATCACTTTTCCTAAAAATGACTTAATCAAATCGGTTTCCTAGAAATATCCATGACGTTAAGGTGTGGCAATGGCGGTATGCATGTTCAGGATTTGATCCGAAGGATCTTGGTACTTAAGTAGTCCGATGGACTCACCACCTCTTTTAGGTTTCCTACACGGTGCATGACTTCCATTCACTTTAACCTATAATGAAATTATCTTTTAAAACATTAAGTAAGTTTTCTAGATCAACAATATAAAATGTTTTGAACGCTTGATGTGGCATGTCGGATTCGGTTATAACGTCTGAAATTTGGATTTGGGGTGTTACATTTAGTGGTATCGAGCCTAGGTTGCAACAACTCGGTACGTGGAATGGGTTTACAAAAAAAGATTTTCAAAACAAAATTTTTTATAAAGATTGCAAAAACGCGATTTTAAAATTTAGATCTTTGAAAGTGGCATTCAATCTCCCCCCAAGCTTTGTAAGTATTACTCGAACTCTTCAATATTTTTCGACTTATCATGCATCTTTGAAATCTGCTAGAATACTCTAGATAGGATAATCTGAAACCATAGGAAAATCTAATAAGAGATCAAAGCGTAGCTAGACTTGATTCTGCGAAAACAAACTCGAACTACTGTCTGATTCATAAAACATCTGTAATAAACACTGGAATATTAATTGATGCATAAAAATTCGTAATCAAGATAATACGATATGAGTACAAGAGGCTGTGGACGGAGCCGAGGAAGTGCTCGAGCGAGATCTTCGTCTTCGAGACATTTACCGGCGATGGATGCACCGGTACCACTGACAACAGAGGTAGAGTCTCATGACCGCGGTGCCGGGGATGATGCCCTGTCACAGTCAATGCTTCGTGTTCTGGAAAGGGTTGCCAGGGCAAGTGCGGGCAATGGAGTTCGGGGATCTATTTCTGAATGACTTTGGGCTAACGGAGCGGAGATCTTTAGGGACATGTCTGGTATAGCCCCGAATATGGCGGAATATTGGTTGGAGGCCACAGAACGGATTATGGACGACTTGGACTGTTCTGAGGAGATTGTGAGTGGGGTATCTGTACTAAGTCCTTTGGGTCACTCGGTTAGGGTAGACAAATTGTATAGGGATGTACCCTTAGAAACTCAAGGTAGGATTTTCCCTTGAGATCTGATGGAGTTACCGTTCAGAGAGTTTGATCTCATTTTGGGAATGGACTGGCTTGTTAAGCATAAGGCAACCCTAGATTGGGCTGCTAAACGAATGGTGTTAAGGACCACAAAGGATGAGGAGGTTATGGTGATAGGTGAGCGAAGGGATTATTTGTCCAATGTGGTGTCGGCTTTAAAAGCCGAAAAGTGGATTCAGAAAGGTTGTAAGGCCTATTTGGCATTTTTAAGTCAGTCAGAAGAGGAGGGATTGACAGTGGATAAGGTTAGAACCGTAAAGAAGTTCCAAGATGTTTTTCCGGAGGAGCTTCCAAGATTGCCTCCGAACCAAGAAGTTGAGTTTGGAATAGATTTGTTGCCTAGAACGGCGCCCGTGTCCATCGCACCGTATAGGATGGCACCGAAGGAGTTAGTGGAGTTAAAGGCTCAAATTTAAGAGTTGTTGGATAGGGGCTTCATTAGGCCAAGCGTGTCTCCATTGGGAGCACCGGTGCTATTCGTGAAGAAGAAGGATGGTACAATGCGGATGTGCATTGATTATCACCATTTAAACAAACTGACAATTAAAAATAAGTATCCATTGCCAAGGATTGGCGATCTGTTTGACCAGCTTAGAGGGGCTTCTGTATTTTCTAAGATCGACCTCCGATCTGGATATCATCAGTTAAGGGTCAAGGAGGCAGATATCTATAAGACGGCATTCAGGACTCGGTATAATCATTACGAGTTTTGGTTATGCCATTTGGATGATTTAACGCTCTGCGGCATTTATGGATCGATGAATCGGTGTTCCAACCATTCTTGGATCGATTCGTAGTCGTCTTAATTGATGATATCTGGTATATTCTCAAACCGAAGTGAAACATGATGAGCATCTCCGTATAGTCTCATGAGTGTTAAGGAGAAGGAACTCTTTGCGAAGTTCAAGAAGTGTGAATTTTGGTTGAGGGAGGTAACCTTCTTAGGACATGTGGTCTCTGCCGAAGGGATTAAGGTGAACCCTCGAAAGATTGAAGCAATTTTGGAGTGGAAGCCACCTAAGACGATGTCGGAAATTCGAAGTTTCCTAGGGATGGCAGGATACTACAGAAGGTTTGTGGAAGGTTTTTCTGTGATGGCAGCACCTCTGACAAAACTCATAAGGAAAGGAGTACCGTTTGTATGGACTGAGAAGCAGCAGGAAGCTTTTGAGAAGTTGAAGAAAGTTCTGACTGAAGCACCTGTGTTGATTCAGCCGGAGTCTGGGAAAGATTTTACTGTGTACAATGACGTATCACACGTGGGTTTGGGCTGCGTGTTAATGCAGGAGGGTAAGGTGGTTGCATATGCATCACGACAGCTTAAACCTCACGAAAGGAACTATCCTACTCATAATTTGGAGTTGGCGGCAATGATATTTGCACTTAAGATTTGGAGACATTACTTGTACGGGGAGAGGTGCATTATATACACAGACTACAAGAGTCTTAAGTATTTGTTGACTCAAAAGGAGCTGAACCTTAGGCAAAGAAGATGGATTGAGTTGCTTAAGGATTATGACTGTTCGATCGAGTATCACCCAGGCAAGGCTAATGTGGTAGCCAATGCTTTAAGTCGTAGAACCGTATCTGATCTGAGAGCAATGTTTGCTCGTTTGAGTCTGTATGATAATGGCAGTTTGTTGGTTGAATTGCAAGTAAGGCCAACCTGGGTGGACCAGATTAAGGAAAAACAGTTGGAAGATGAGTTTTTGGTTGCTCGTTTTCAACAAGTTAAGGAAGGGGAAACTTCTGAGTTCGGTTTAAATGGTGATGGAGTTCTGTGTTTCCGAGGAAGAATTTGTATTCCAAGGGACTCTGATTTAAGGCAGACAATATTGAAGGAAGCTCATGGGGGACTATGTGCCATGCATCCTGGAGGGAATAAGTTGTATCACGACTTGCGAGAATTGTACTGGTGGCCTGGACTTAAGCGAGAAGTAACGGAGTTTGTAGGAAAATGTCTGACATGCTAACAAGTGAAAGCTGAAAATTAATTACCTTCTGGACTGTTACTGCCGGTGAAGATACCACTTTGGAAGTGGGAGAGGGTAACCATAGACTTTGTGAGTGGGTTGCCTTTGACACCATCAGAGAAAGACTCAGTGTGGGTGATTATGGATAGGTTGACCAAATCAGCCCATTTCATACCTGTACGTACTGACTTTTCGCTTCAAAAGTTAGCCAAGCTGTATGTGGCGGAGATTGTATGACTTCATGGAGTCCCAGTTTTGATTGTCTCTGACCGGGATCCTAGATTCACATCTCAGTTTTGGCAAAAGTTGCATGAGGCGTTAGGGACGCGATTGAACTTTAGTATGACTTTCCATCCCCAAACTGATGGTCAGTCAGAGAGGGTTATTTAGATTCTGGAGGACATGTTGAAGGGATGCGTGATTGACTTTCGAGGTAGTTGGGAGGATTACTTGCCGTTGGCAGAATTTGCGTACAATAACAGTTACCAGGCGAGTATTCGAATGGCACCGTATGAAGCACTGAATGGACGAAGGTGTCGTACACCTAGTTGTTGGACCGAACTAGGAGAGCGACAAGTTCTTGGACCAGAGTTGGTAGCTGATACTGAGGATAAGGTCAAAATAATTAGGGACCGGTTAAAAGAAGCATCTATAGGCAAAAATCGTATGCAGATTTGAAGCGTAAAGAGATTGAGTACTCAGTAGGTGATATGGTCTTCTTAAAGGTTTCTCCTTGGAAGAAGATATTAAGGTTCGGTAAGAAGGGCAAGTTGAGTCCGCGGTTCATTGGGCCTTATCGGGTTTTGAAACGAGTAGGCCCATGGCTTATCAATTGAATTGCCTCGAGTTAGACAGATTCACGATGTTTTTCACGTCTCCATGCTAAGGCGTTATCGTTCTGACCCTGCTCATGTTGTGCCAGTTGCAGAAATTGAAGTTCGGTGATTTGAACTTTGAGGAAGAGCTGCAAATATTGGCTCGAGATGTTAAGGTTCTCGAAGGAAATCATCCGTTAGTGAAAGTGCTTTGGCGTAATCATGGAAGGGAAGAAGCTACTTGGGAATCAGAAGAGACTATGCGTCAACAATACCCTCAACTATTTGGATCGGGTAAAATTCGAGGCCAAAATTTCTTTAAGGGGGTAGAGTTGTAACACCCCAATTTTCGAGAATTCTGTGAATGTTGGCAAAATTTCATGCTTTGATTTTGTATTTGTGAGTGAAATTATGAAATAGGACCTATGTGAAAATGTTTGAAAATACTATAGGCTAATTTGTAGTGGCCAAATAAATAGTAGTGCAAAATAGGAGGATTTGCATGTCAAACCTCCTATTTTACATGAAGTGGCCAGCCATCATGTTGTTGTAGACAATATGAGCACTTGATATCCATAATTCATGGTACAAATTGATAATGGGTTAGGTAAATGTTCCATGATAATGGATTAGGTAAATATTCCATGATAATGGGTTAGGTAAATGTTCCATGATAATGGCTTAGGTAAATGTTCCATGATGGGCATTTCATGTCTTTTGTATTAAAGAATTAAATGGATGAAATATGAAATTTTATTAAAAGAAAAAGGGGTGAAAAGAACAAAGTTTTGTCCATCTTTGTTCATCATAGTCGAAAGTTAGAGAAGAGAAAGGAGAGGAAAAAGCTCTTGAATGTTCGGTCACTTGGGGAAGAAAATTTAAGGTAAGTTCATGGTAGTTTGCTTCTATCTTGATGTTCATGAGTTCTTCTTGATTCTACCTTAACTCTTGAAGCATATTTTGGTTTTTAGTTGTGTTGTGAGCATTTACTCATGAATTAAAATGAAGGAAATGGTTGTTGTTTCATGTTCTTTTGATGAAAAATAGAAGATAGGTGAAGTTGAGCCAAACAAATGAACATGCATGTACCTTAGATGCTAAGGGGAAAAATCGGCTAACATGTTATGCTTTAAAATGATGAAATGGAGATTATACTTAAGTAAAATCATAGATATGTGATGATTGATTGGTGATATACATGTTTAAATAACAAGCATGCAAGTTAGGTGTGAAAGAGTGATTTGGTAATAAATCTGCTTGAGACAGCAGCAGTAACATGACTTTGGAAAATTACCATAAATTGTGGGAGATGAGTTAGAAGCTGCATAAATTATGTAATTAAAGCTTAATGAGTCTAGTTTCAAATGGGATAAACGAGAACATATTTTTAATTCTGTACAATGAGAAATTTGATTCGTAATGAAGAGTGGTCAGATTAGTCAAACAAAGAAACATAGGAAACTTTAAGAAAAATATGGTATTGATTGGCCATACAAAAATTATAAAAATTTTATGGATATAAGATATATGAGTCTATTTTCAGGAAAATTAACGGCACTTGATTTGGAGTTTCGTAGCTCAGTTATAAATAATTTAGTGACTGTTGCTCGTGAAGACAGCTTGCAATGAAATTATGATTATGTGGTAAACATTGACAAAAATTTGTTAATGAGTTGCTTATTATTTTCTTATAAGCTTACTATGATCTGTAGGTGTGGTTGGCCGAATATTGTAAGGGGTTAATACGTAGTTTGTATTTGAATAGTTAGATTAACGTGTTAGTAATCCAATTGTAGGCGGTTCGTGTGTGGATCTCGTCAACATATCGTCGCAAACAGGTGTGTAACTAACATCCTCTTATAGACTAAATCGGCACAAGCCGAAAAGCCGAAATGCCGAAAAGCCGGTATTTTAAGATATTGCGAGTGTGTGAATACTCATGAGATTAATAGTTTGATGTATATGGTAAATTAAAGTGATAAGACTGCAGAGTGCGCGATTCTGTGCATTTCGATATTTTTGGGCTTAATGGGCCAAAAAGGGGATAATGGGCCAACGGGCCCAAATTGGAAAGAAAACGCGATAAGTGTTTCTGATCGTACGTAAATGGCTATGTTATGTATGAAAACCTTAAGAATAGTTAAATTACTTGAATACCCCTATGTATACAAAATTACCATTATACCCCTAGGTTACTTTTGACCGAAAAGCATGACGATCGATTACGTATGATGTATGCCATGATTATATATCTCATTGCATGGGGACTTGGGTTATACTATGGAGGAAGCGTCCTAGTGGCTATGCCACAATTATCGATCTGTGGCTCGCCACATATATCTGCTCGGTGGCTCGCTTACAATATCTCAGATCTGGTGACTTCACACAATATCCGGCGACCTCATTGCGATATCTGTGGTGTGTAGCGGTTGGGTGGGTCGAGTAATCTCCCACATGGTGTAAGACTGATGCAGGGGTGTTATGGATGAATCTGGGTTGGGTTTACGCATAAACATGTAATATCTCATTATGTTACATTATGGGCCTATGGGCTTTATTCTCAATTGCTCAGGCTAAGGCCAACTTATTCTATTTCTATGGTTTGAGTGATATAGGCTATGGTTGGGTTAATTTACACACTGAGTTTCCCCAAACTCACCCCTTTTATTTTCATACACGTAGGTAATCCCCACCCATAGTGGGCTTGGAGTCTGAGGGAATTGAGTGGCCACCTGCTCGAAAGTTTGATTTTCTTCCGTGAATGGACATCTTTTATTTACGTTTGAAGTATTGGGTTTTAAATGTAATAAGGCCGCTTAATTATTTTTGATGGTTTTAATATGTATTACTAAGATAGGTATTACTTATTTTAACTGTTGAGATTGGATAGATTTAGGGCGCGTTTTCAAAAAAAAAAACAACAATTGATTTCAAAATAACACGACAACAAGCAAAGTTTCCGCAATGAAAGTATTTTCCAAAATTAATCACTTTTCCTAAAAATGACTTAATCAAATCGGTTTCCTAGAAATATCCATGACGTTAAGGTGTGGCAATGGCGGTATGCATGTCTAAGATTTGATCCGAAGGGAGCTTGGTACTTAAGCAGTCCGATGGACTCACCAACTCTTTTCCGGTTTCCTACCTGGTGCACAGCTTCCATTCACTTTAACCTATAATGAAATTATCTTTTAAAACACTAAGTAAGTTTTTCTGGATCAACAATATAAAATGTTTTGAACGCTTCGATATGGCATGTCGGATCCGGTCATAACGTCTGGGCCGGGTTTGGGGTGTTACAGGTAAAGTTGAGGGTAAGCTTTGTACTTTGGTCGTTTTAGTCATTGAGAGTGTAGAGCTCGTTTGAAGAATCTGTGAGACAACGTAGTTCCGAGAAGGCGAGAATGTTGTAGGTAAGATAGATAAAGTGGTCGTGGCGGTTGGTAAAGAGGTTACGGGAATAGGCTCGTGAAATATTGTTGAGAGTGGACTGTCATAAGTCATAACTGGTGAGGTCTTCGAGTGAGACGACTTTGTGGACTAGGTCATTGAGAGATCCAAATTGGTTCACTAAAATGATGATGGACGATGAGGGTTTGTAATTGTGGGTTGAGAATATGTAAAGCAAGTTTTATTTTAGTTTTAGCTTTCACCTTTTCTTTTTTCATAAACATAAAAAAGTTTTAACAAATGAAAAAGCAGAAAAAATACGTTAAAAGAGATGAGGAAGGGAGAAAAACAATAGGAGAAGTAAGAGAGAATGAAAAATAAAGAAAGAAAAAAGAAAAGTTAAAAGAACACAAAAGAGACTATTTTGATAGTTTACCTTAAATAAAATTTGACATACCAAATGTTGAAATAACTTTTCAACTAATTAAATTCTTAGAAGTGACTATTTTCTATCTTACCAAATGCTACCTAATGAATCTTAAAATTAAGTCAGCCAAAATTCTCTTTTCTTGTCTCCTCCTTAATTCCAAAAAGGCTCGATAATAAGAATTTTATACCTTCCAAAAAATACACATATATTGAGTAACTTAAAAAAATCATATATTAATAAATAACATATTGAGAGGGTTTGGTAAGGTTGAGCAAGAAAAGTTGAAAATCGATTTTAACTAAGGTGTTGTGACGGATTATAGAATGTAAGCTTAAAAAAAGTAGTCACTCGAAACCAAATAAAATTATGTTTTTTATTTAATATATATTTTATTTTAAATTGTTATGATATAAAATAAATATTTTATGATATTAAAAGTTGTTAAAAAATTATCAAATAATATTTATAAGTTATAAAATAAAATAAATCTATAAAAATTCAAATCGTAGGGAAAAACTTAACTGAAATGTCATCTTAAAGATACCAAATCTGGGTTGGCTCTAATCTTTAACCAGCTTTCACATCACATCACCGTTTAAAATGAAAAAAGAAAACAAGTGAGAGTGAGATTAAAATTAAAAACCAATACAAGCAAGAAACAGTTTCGCAAGTAGCTACCAGTACTTCAAAGATCTACGCAGTGTATTCAACCTTTCTAATTTTCCCAGGTAAAAAATTCTCTTTTATAAATCTCGATTTCCTCTTGCACTCCTATGTTCCACTGATCTGAAACTGTCATGCTCTTTCATTTTTATTGACCCATTGCATTACTCCACTTCACTTTGTTCTAAATTTTCTGATTTCCATCTGGGTTTTTATCTTCCCCTGTTTTTATTTTGTGGGTTTTTGTGTAATCTGTCAATATATTATCAGAGCCATTCCAGCCCATAATCTTAAGCAAAGATGTTGTTTTTCGATTCTCAGACTTGTTTCTTTTGATGAAATATACAATGAAAGTGAAATTTGCTGCCTTTATTTCCTTATAAATCTACATTTTATTTGTGCAATCCCTTCTTTTTCCTTTTTCATTGGTACATGCCTAACTGCGGTACGGGGCTTTGGATTCCGTATGAAAGTATGGGATTTCCTTTTTAGATATAACCTTTTGCCCTAGGAGCTAGCTCTTGGGATGTGATTCTCCTAAGGTTATTATCAGTTGGAATTAGTGACATACACCATATTTCTCAGTTGCAATCATGCAGCAGGGTAGTGGTGCAGTGCTCTCAGGCCTAGAGCTGTTTGAGCACCGTGATTGAGGAGCATTGCAGATCGTTGTATGCCTAATGTTTGTTTCATTTATTTCTTATTTGTCTGCTTGAAACTTTTTTTCTTCGCATCAATTCTTAGCTTCAGTTGTTTCTATATTTTTTGTTTTCTGTTTGAACTTTGAAAGATTTTGATGTAGTTTATCGAAGAGTTCGATTTATTGACTTTTCTTGATCTGTTTATTCTTTCTGCTGAACCGATGTGTTGGAAATTTTGGGTAATTAAGAGATTCAGGCATTTAGCAGACATTTTACTTATCTAACTTGTGTGGGATTTAGGTGACAAGATTGAAAATTTAGTTAGGTAGTTAATTGGGTTTTGGTATTGTGAAATATTATTAGGTTCAAGTATCAGTACCCAAAATTGTGGTTATCCTGCCCTTGCCATTCCTTGGTTCATCTGTACGAGGCTGCTCGTGGTAGTAGTAGAGTCATATATCTTTCTGTTTATATCTGAATATTGCCATGAGTCAACTGAGTGCTATATCTAATAGATGTGCTTTGGGAGCCTTAGTTTGCTTCAGGGTTGGCATTTTCTTGGGTTCTGGCTATTTATCTTGGACTTTAATCTTAAAAATTGTTTAGTTTAGATCATTATCAGTTTCTTAGTGCTTGTTTCCAAATTTGATGCATTCCATATTGGTTTTTATATTGATTTGTTTGTAGTCTTACTAATAACCACATTGCATTTGTCTCCAACTCTTTAACATTTTTATATTAAACGGTGATTCCCATGACTTGACCTTGTGTTGCTAATCCTTTTAGCTGAGAAGTTCCTTCTGTAGTTTGGTATCAGTCTAGAAAGCCACTTTTAAGTATTTATTTTATCAACAAAAGAGATTTGTTTGGCTGTGGATGAGTCTGATTGTTATTTTATAACCCAAAATGTTGCTCAATATGTTGCAATATTTCCTTTCTACTGCTTCCTTATAGAATGAAACTGATTTTTTATTTATGTTGATTTTAGACCTCAACTGGAGAAAAATATTACTTTTTATGCATGTTTATCTTGCAGCCAAGATAGGTGCATGCATATACAGGGCCTGTGAAATGCATGTATACACAATACGTGCTTGCTAATAGCTAGACCTAGTAATAAACTTGTAGTTGTTTTGTTTTTAGATGTCTAAGGATGTGGAGGATCCTGCTGACCGTGGTCCTGAAGTCTTGGTTCCCTCTGGTGATGCCCAAGAAACATGGTATAGTTGTGTACTAAAGCAAGTATCTGTCTATGGAGTGGCGGCAGGATACTGCATTTCAGCTTCTCTTCTCTCCATCATCAACAAATGGGCTGTAATGAAATTTCCTTATCCAGGGGCACTAACTGCTTTGCAGTATCTGACAAGCGCAGCTGGTGTAGTTCTCTGTGGATGGTTTAAGGTCCTAGAGCATGATCCACTTGACCTTCGGACCATGGGGCAGTTCCTACCTGCAGCCATTATATTTTATCTCTCTCTCTTTACCAACAGTGAGCTCCTCCTACATGCTAATGTTGACACTTTCATTGTCTTCCGATCAGCGGTTCCTATATTTGTTGCAATAGGAGAGACCCTTTACTTGAGCCAACCTTGGCCTTCATTGAAGACATGGATCTCATTAGGCACCATCTTTGGCGGCAGTGTCCTTTATGTTCTTACTGATTACCAGTTCACATTAACTGCCTATACTTGGGCTGCTGCATACTTGGTAAGTATGTCTATAGATTTTGTTTATATAAAGCATGTGGTAATGACTATTGGTCTAAATACATGGGGTCTTGTACTGTACAATAATCTTGAGGCTCTCCTATTGTTTCCTCTTGAGCTACTAATAATGGGAGAGTTGAAGAAAATAAAGCATGAAATCTCGGATGAGTCTGATTGGCACTCTTTTCAAGTGATTCTACCTGTGGGTTTATCATGTTTATTTGGGTTGGCCATATCTTTCTTTGGGTTCTCTTGCCGAAGGGCAATTTCTGCTACAGGGTTTACTGTTCTTGGTATAGTTAACAAGCTATTGACAGTTGTGATTAATTTGGTTATTTGGGACAAACATTCGACTTTCGTGGGGACTGTGGGGCTCTTGATTTGTATGCTAGGTGGTGTTATGTATCAGCAGTCGACAAGCTGTAAGCCCAAAGCTGTCAGTGAAGCTACAGTTCAAGAGACAGAGGAACAGCAGAATTTACTTGAAATGCAAAACAACTCACAAGCCAAGAACAATGAAAAAGAAGATACTAAGATAGAGAAGTGAAAGGGCCTAAAATATGAGCATTCTAGGCCTTATCCCATCTGCATATGGAAACCATTGTTTGATTTGGTATGGCTGATGAATTCTCATGGAAACAACAATCTCCATATGCACAAATACTTGCATTGAAGATTCAGGCTCAAGTCTTATACACCTATGGCATTTCATCTGGTCGGTCTTCTATGCTCGAACTCGAATTTTTTTCTTTATCAGATTGATACATGATTTGTATTTCCCATCCAACAACCCGGGAGGACTGGATAGAACTTTAATTTCTTTTGTTTTATATTACTACCATAAACATTTTGGTTGACCCAATCAACTCATCATCTTATTGGTGCCTAAGGGCTAAGATTATATGTAGATATAAATGCATTTGTCAGATCATGGTTTAGCTTCTAGTCTTTGGTTTCAAGTTCCCTCCATTCATTCACTTTATTTGTTGTCTGTTACCACTTTTTGACTCTTCATATTTATACATAAATGTATTTTAGTTGTACCAATTGTTATGCATCATGTTCTTGTTCTTTGTATCGTCAATAACGAACATCAGATGTATGGTTTTGGTCTTTTAAGTAACTGTGAGACTTGAGCCCGTCCTTTTCTGTTTTTGTTTCCACCCTGATAACTGGAACCAAGACAAATCGTTACTTTGTATTCAAAATGGAAGAATGTAGCTTTTGAGTTGTTTTTCATTGCACTTGAAGAAGTCGTGGGCAAGCATCAACGGTGATGGAGTCATATTCCCATTTTCTGATTCCCAAAAGCTAACCTGGACTGGACTAGGGTGAGTGTTAGATACATGAGTAGGCTATATTGCTATTAGACTGGACTAGGGTGAGTGTTAGATACATCCACAACTTATGTCCAAATATAAGCCAGGAGTCTGGGTTCGGTAAGGACTCTTGTAAGTGTAGGATGTCTGGGGTTCAAATATGGGGAGACTCATTTTTGAGTAACTAAGCCTCAATGTATTTGTGGCTCTTCAAAGAAGATAACATGGTATTGTTGGTGTGGAGAGATGAGAATACTGGTCTGCCGGTTTTGACACCTGCAACTGTTAAGCTTCGCAAACTGAGGGCAGATGATGGTTTACAAATTACTTTGTGCAACTAGATTGTGGAAATTTGATGTTCCATTATCAGATTGAAGGTGCAATCCACCACTAATAGTTGGATGATGTTGCAATTAAAGTTGACAAAGCAAGTTGCTGTGGTTTATCCTATAAGATAAATATTGTCATATTAGCATTAAAAATAAGCAAATTGATATGTAAACTATTTTACCAACATCGTTGAAAAATGGTAATTTGATCTCTTTTACAAAATTAAGAGTCAAATTTATCTAAAATAAAAATAAAAATCACATTAGAAAATTATATTTATTCATATTTTAAATTATTTATATGTTCATGCAATCAATAAAAATTCTTCAACTTCACTTAAAAATCTCACATAACTTGTGGAATCCTTTATTTTTTTAATGTATTTAATTTTTAATCTTTTAAAGACTTACAGCTCATTTACAAGTTTTTATATGGGATAATTTTCTTTAAATGTAGCCAAAAGAAATTGAAAAAATGAAAATTATACTCATTTTCTTATTATAATACGTTAAAAAAATTTATCACAAGTAATAAACTAAATTATTTTTTTCTAAGTTGAACGTTAAATATATCTAAAAAAAGCTTAACCCCAAAATTGGTACCTAAAATATCATGTTACAAGTGGTACTTGATTTTTTTCAAATTGGTATTTCGATAGATTAATTGTCAAGTCTATTTTTTAAAAAATAACTAATTAAAATTTGACATATGGCAAAAAGGACAAAATATCATTTCCTCTTTTATATATATATATATTTCTTTGTTTAGAATCGGACCAATGGTTGAACAGGTTAGGCTACCCGATCTTAATTTGATCAATTCTTCATGTTCGATCAAATAAATTATTAAAGATTCATAAAAATAAAAAATATTTAAAAATAGAGAAAATCAATTCAATTGTTTTAGCTTGGTTCAACTAGCCTATATCAGTTTGTAGGTTAATCGGTTTAACCCCTATCTTTGGATCGATACCCCAATCAATTCAATGGGGCGTTCCAATTTGATTTTAAAAACACTAGTTCTGATCGATGAAATAACTTTTTTAATCTTGTCAGGTCAAGTAAGCAAGCGAAGAAGTTCAAAAACAGAATTAATCGCTAGCATCTCGGCCTTATGAAAGTAAATTTTAGCATTGTTGGTATTGTCATACATTACAAAAAATAAGAAAAAAACATAGAAAAAAATTAGAGATATATAATGTAAAAGAAAAAGGAAAATGAAAGAATTAAAAATATTTTTTAAGTTTACATGACATGATAAATTATTATTGGTTGAAATTTTTTAATGGATATGACATTTTGTGTAAAATGAGTAACAAAATAATAGTTTAGGTATCACTTATGACAAAAAATATTGGTATAATGATAAATTTAGCCCTCAATGTTTACACATTTTCTATCAACTTGGCCCTTATTTTTTTTTTGGAGTTAAATTTAACTCTTAACTTACAAAAAAAGAATCAAATCGCCTTTTTATAGCAAAAATGATGTCTAAAACAATAATTTTTAAAATTGTTGGTGTGACAATTCGCATGCACATCTGTTAACATAAACATCATTTATTTTATATGTCACGTCAAAAAAATTTCAAAAATTATAAAATCAAAATAAAATGAAAATTTTAGAAAATAAAAATTCATAAAATTGCAAAAAGAAAATTATCATAAAGTAAAAGTAAATTATCATAGAGTTGACATTTTAATTAGTATTCTTCTTAAAAACATTTTTAGACTTTTTTTTAAGAAAATTGATGGATTTTAATTCTTTTTAAAAATTAAAGATTAAATTTAGCTTAAAAAATCTAAAGATCAAATTAATAACTTATGTAAAGTTAACATTGAGATTACACTAAAAAGATTTAGGTATCAAAATAGGAAAAATAATTAATTTGGGTTATGCTTTTATAAGATTTAAGGAAAAATAATAATTTAGATATAAGTCGATTTTTGAAGTTATTAAACATAGTTGATTTCTTTATTATTTTTAATATTAAGTGCACTATCAAATAATTATTATATCTCTATTACCATGTTTATATTATTAATTTTTTTCACGTCATTGAAGTCCAACAAGACATTATGCTAAACCAGAGAAGATCATTTTCATGTAAGTCGAATTTGTATTAGGCTACAGATCCTGCATTATTCATCGACACATGTTTTCATATTAAAAAAAGAAAAAAGAAAAAAAGAAAGCCGCTGCGGCTACAGTTAACAAAAAGAGGAGAGCAGGTTGGCAGATGAAGCATCATCCCTCAGTCAAAGTCCACAGTGGTTCTTTTATGAAACTGGGTATCTTTGTCTCTGCTCAAATCCCTGCCAAAACACAAACACCATTCAAAACTTGATACCCCCATTCACATTTTTTTTATTTATTTTAGAAAATGTAAACAACAAACTTACACCCTGGCCTTTTCAGAGCTCATCTTTAAGCGACTCTTGATGGACAGGTTTGTCCCTGTTCTTTTCAATGAAGTCAACAATGTCTTCTTTGGTTCTATTACCCTCATATGGAGTAATATTTCCATTAGCTGATCTCAAGTAGACAGTTGGGTAACCTCTAACATCAAAGTTCTCATCCAATATATCATTTGAAGTTGCGTCCTGTAATGGTGAACAAGTTTGGTTTTAAACCATTTTCTATTATAAAAATATAGAATCTAAACTGAAATTGAAACCTTAGAAATTGAAAAATATACAATAAAAACTTACAAATTTTGCGATCAAAACATCGGCATCTTTTTCATAATGGACAGCAACTTCATCCAAGATTGGTGCCAATTTTTTGCAATGTCCACACCAAGGGGCATAAAACTCAAGCAGAACTGCAGAAATACAATTCCATACCAATTCTAAGCATTCATCATACGGGGGTAAAAAGCATAAAGCAAACTACTAAATAGACGCACCATTTTTCCCTGATTTGAAAACCATGTCTTGAAGGGTGTCAGCAACCACCACTTTCACTGGTTTATTGTTCTCCTTGGGAATAGGTTCAGACTTCACGTACGGTACAACTTTTCCTTCCTGCAGTTAAGTACTTTGGTGAGCAAAACAGAATACAACCACTAAAGAGAATATCTCATTATGCTTGATAACCATCACCAAATTCATTACCTTGAAATCCTTCACCCATGGTGCAATGTCATCAGCGTTCAAATTTGGTTTAAAATACTTCTTCCCATCATCACTCTGAATGATGATTAGAGGTACTTGGCTTTCTTCAACTCCAAAATACTATTTTCCATCCAACAGAAAAGTTTAGACTAAGGTAGCAATTAGCGAAGGCATTAAACATGTCGCCATTTTCGAGTAGAGACTAACCTGGAAGGCAGCTTGGCTAGCCTCAACATCTCCCAAAAGGAAACTAATGCCCTTTCCTTTGTATTGCTCCGCAACTTCACGATATTTTGATTGCAATGAATCAAATCCTTCAGTACTCAAGTCAGCAAACAACATAGCCTACCCAGATTCAGAAGTCATATTAGTAGACGAACTTAAAAGGATGAATAGAAATTTTTATATGGTAGTTTAGAAAACATGAATAAAGTTAGTACTCCAAGATAACGCTTTTTATGGAATGAATACCAGTCACACTCTAGTTTCCGACTTTTGAATTTACCTTAGCATTGGGACTGTTATAGAACTTCGCAACAAAGGGGTGATTGCTTGGGTCATTGTTAAACAGAGTCACAAGAGGAATGCTAGATTCTTCAATAAACTTCTCTAGAGCTTCCGGTTTAAAATCCTGTAAGCAATTAACTTCTGTAAAATAGCTAATCTTAAACAACAGAAACTTATAGATATAGATACATTCAATTAACCAGTTACCTTAAAGTCAACAACGAGTTCATCAAAAGGCTTGAAAAGTCTAACAAGAGGGCCAACAACTGATGATTCACCACGGGGAAGTTGTTTAGCATCCAAAGTATGACCAAAGTCATAATCAGAACGTAATTTCTCAGCGAGTGCCATATAGCTCTCAAACTCTTCCCCAGAAAATTTTGGGAACACCCCAACCTAGAAAAAAAACATGTATATACATATCAGCTAATCTTTGTGATGAAAACCCAATGAAACAAACGAACAGAGAACAGAGAGCTTACAATTACTATCTTCTTGTCATCAATAAGGTTACTGGCATCTTCTGTTAATTTTATTTCAACAGAAGCAAGGCCACTTTGTTTCTTTAAATACTCTACAATACCATCAGCTTCACGTGGACCTTTGTATTCTTGAACATTCTTTCCTCCATTTCTCAAAATTTGAAGCGTAGGGTAGCCCTTGACATCATATTGGCTTGCTAAATCTTTGTTTGCTTCATCATCGGCATCAACTTTAGCTAGAAAGATTGGAGGATCATGTTTACTCAAAATGGATGCTGCTTTCTCATACTAGACAACAAACAAGAAGTTTAATCATTAGCAGCCATTTAAACGTATAAATTATCAAGAAAAATCAATGCTTTTCGGGGAATCTAATATTGTCTACCTCGGGAGCAAGATGCTTACAGTGCCCGCACCTAAGAGTACAAGGAAAGAAGATTATTTAGTCATAAGAAGGTAAACGACACTAACAAGGTATATCAGGAAAACAAAAAAAAAAAATGTAAATTGAAAAACAGGTAAAATCTCTCGCAACGGAAGCGTTTCACTGCTAAATTAAAGAATAAGTGTACAGATCATATATCTGTAGGTTGTCAACTATGGATCATGTTTGCTTTACTTAGATAACAAAATAGGATTTTCATGCTAGTTACAAGAGAAAGTAGGATTTATGAAAATTTCTCGCTGCTTCAATAGTAAATGATTGTTTCCGTTTACGAGTTCAAATTATATATATATTTTATATAATCATTGCATGCACTTTAAGAACACAGATTAAAATAAAAAATCGTCCGCTAAACTCATTGCATGCACTTTAAGCTCAAATTGAAAATCATTTCCAAGAAAAAGAAATCATCAGAAAAACAATTATATCTAATTTAACATCACCATTTAAAAATTTATAAGACAAACTCCTTGAATTCTAAATCGTCTACTAAACTCATTGCATGCACTTTAAGAACACAAATGAAAAAGCTTACCAAGGAGCGTAAAATTCGACGACAATGAAATCGTGCTTGCTAACAGTGTCAGTAAAATTAGAGTGATCCAATGTCAAAACGAATTCTTTCGATTCACTGCTTTCTTCAGCAGAAATGGCCGATAAAGAGCATACAATTGCAGCCAAGGCAAACCAAACGCAAACACTTCTCGCCATTATCGCAAAGCTATAATATACCTTCACCTTCTTCTTTTTTTCTTCTTCTTTTGGTCCGTTCTGTCTCTTAGATTTACAGAGCTTTTAAGGAGTGACGAAAGCAGTTTAAAAAGTGAATGACACACAAAAGGTAAGTTGCTAGATCACGCTCGCGAGTACAGAGCTGAAATAATACTCGCTCTTGTGTGTGGCTGATTTCCTACGTGGAGGGTTATTATTGGTTGAAGTTTGTCATTGTAAGCTGATTAGGAAAGTGATTGGTGATTTAAGGCAAGTATATCTGGGATTTAGTGCCTTGGGATTTTCGTGGGCTCAAGTAAGAAATGTGTGAGTGCGAACTCCGTGGCCAAATCAATAAAAACTTGCCACCTCATTTTTATTATATTTTTAATTGGCTTTACTATTTTTATGTTTAGGTGGTTTTGACCGCATTGGATACAAACGGCTACGTTCAGACATAGTATGTAATATAACCATATAAATGCCAATCCACCTCTAGGAGTCTTCGCCAAAGTTGAAACTAAGGAATGAGATGTTTTAAGATTTATTTTAATTTAATTTTTAGGTTTCTTTTTAATATTTTGATTTTTATTTTGTGATTGTGTTTGGTGATGTATTATAATTAATTCAAATATACATTATTTATAATTGCGTTTATAAACATTTTAAAAATAACATTATTTTTTTTGTGAAAAAAGAACAAAGTAAGATAAAATTATATGAGATGTTCAGAAGGAACAAAGATCCTCCCTTTGTCAGACTTAAGGAAATCTAACACTTCATCTAGAGGGGATTCAAACAGATGTAAATCCTCCTCTCTTCCAAAAGCAGTTTGGCAATGTAGTCTGCACAATGGTTATCCTCCCTGGGAATGTATCTTAAAATCCAATGACTTTCTTAGGACAAGATTCGGTGTACTCTCCTGATCAAAGCGGAAGTTGAGCTCTTCGAACCGCTATCATGAATAGCTTTGACAACTTCCAAGCTATTTGAATGAATAATCACGTTGCTATAGCCTTTGCGTTGGATGGGTCTTAAACCATCCAGAATGCCCCAGAGTTCTGCATCAAAAATCTAGTAGTTTCCTAAGAATCTGTTATAACCCATCACTTAGTTACCAGTGCCATCTCGTACCACTCCTCCAACAGCTGCTCTTCCTGAAGTTTTTTGAACAGCACAATCAATATTGAGAAAGATCTAATCCTTGGAAGAAAGCTCCTCATGAGATAAAGCTATACTATCACTCAAGCCTTCTCTGGAACTCAAAGACGAATGCTTGGCCCAGCACATTGAAACTTTAATGATCTCACTAGAGCTCCATGATTTCCTTTGAAAAATAAAGAGATTGCGATTCTTCCATAGTCTCCAAGCTAATAATCTGAAGAGACAAGCCCAATTGATGTCCCCATCAGAAAGTATCAAAGTATCCTGTAAATTGAAAGAAATCCAATCGTGCAAAGAGTTAGAAAAAAAATGATGTTGATGGTTTTTCAGAACAACCTGTTTCCAGACATCCTTAGCCACTATGCAGTCTTGAAGAATATGCAAAATATCTTAAGAAGCATGTCAACATATCAAACAAGAGGAATCAATAGCTAAGCCATGCCTAACTAGTTCCACATTAGTGAGGAGTCCCTGCTGAAGAACTATCCAAAAAAAATAAGCGAACTCTTTGCGGACCCGGAATTTTTCACGCTCTCTTCCATAACTCATCTCTAGAACTCTAAGAGTCCTCCTTTAGCACTTTGTATGCGTTTTTAACAGAGAAAGCTCCAGTTTAAGTGTGTCGCCAAGACAGCCTATCAAGTCCTTTATCTGGATGAGGAGGAGGAATTCTCATAATGTGAGCAATAACCTCCTCTGGTAGCCAATCTTGCAAAAAATTAAGGTTCCAATTGCCATCTCTTGTGACCAAATCACTAAGCAAACAATTAGTATTAATGTTAGCACAGGCAGGTAAGTAATTAATCAAAGGTCTAACAATAGGAATCCACTAATCTTTCCAACACCGAACTTTATTACCATTACCTACAGACCACATCAGATTATCATGTAGAAGGTTCCAAACTTTTGAAAGCGACTTCCAAAGGAAAGAGCTCTTCACCTTTGCTATACTAACTAGAAAGGGATCATTCACCCTAGAGAGCTTCGTCATCTGAAACTAAATTATAACCAAGTTTCAGCAGGAAAGCGATGTTCTGATCCCGTAATTGTCTCATGCCAAGTCCTACACACCACTTTGGTTGGCAGATAGAGTCCCAACCGACTAACGACATCTTTTTCTTACCATCTGAGGTCCCCCATATGAAATGCCTTACCAGACATTCAATCTCATCACAAATCTTCCTAGGAATCATCATGGATTTCATGAAATAACTGGGAATGGCTAGAAGAACTGATTGCGCAAGAGTAGCTCGACCAGCAAAAGATAACTAACGAGCATCCCAACTTTGTAACTTCATACGAACTTTCTCGATCACAAAGTGAAAAGTGCTATTAGTGACTCTCTTATGAAACAGAGGAATTCCAAGATAATGACCAAGATCATCCACCTTCAGGAAGCCAAGTAAATTACTGAGAAAATCAGCCATGGGCTCCTCAACTCCTTTGGAAAAGAAGATGTTAGTTTTCCTGGAATTAACCTTGTGACCTGAAAACTCACAAAAGTTATTCAGAATAATTTTTAAAAGCCTTCCATGCTGTTCATCCGCTTTGCAAGATATATCAAGATCATCAGTGAAGAAAATGTGCGAAAGAACTGGCCCGGAACGAGATAAACGTATAGGTTTCCAAACCCCTTTGGACAAAGCTGATCTAATAAAAAACTTAACCATTCCATACGAAGTACAGAAAGGTAGGGGGTGTAATACCCCGAAAATCTTTACAGTAATATATTATCCTTGATATAATAAAATAAGGAAATAAAGTGATAAAAAGGGAAGTTTTGAGTTATGGCAACATTGGGAAGTAAATTATGATATCTTGATTCAGGAAAGGACTAAATTGTAAAAGTCAAAAAAGTTTTGTTGCCTAAGAGTAAATACTCAAGACTTAAGGGGTTAAAGTGTAAATATGAAAAAGTTGAAGGACCAATAGTGTAAATATTTTAAGGGTAGAATGATCTAGAAACTAATGAAAATGGATAAATTAGGACCAAATTGAATAAGTGAAGAACTATGAGGGACTAAATTGCAATTTTACCAAATTAAATGATGACTCAAGGATGGAATTCTAAAAGATCATGAAGGGCAAAATGGTCAATTAGTAAGAGAGAGAATTCTAGAATGTAATGATTATGTTGATGATATTTTAAATTAATTAATTAGATAAATATTATTTTATTAATATTTTATGAGATATTTAATATTATTTTATTATTATTTATTTAGTATATAAGGAAAGAAAGATGAAGAATTTTCATCATCTTTCCTTTCCATGCAAACCAACGTGAGAAAGAGTAAGAAGAAAAGAAGTTTTCTTTCTTTACAATTTAGTCCTTTCACCAAAAATTTATTATTCTCACCTAAAAATTGAAAGAATTTCCATAGCCATCAAGAGAGAAAGATAGCAAGGAGATGATGGGGAGCAAGAATATCAAGTTGGATTCAAGAAATAGAAGCTGGAGGAGAGAGAAAAATCAAGTTAAAGATTGAAGTTAATAAGAAAAGGTAAGAACATTAAGATTTCAATATATTTTTAAGTCTAATATTGTTGAAAAAGCATGAAATTGATGTTAATGTAGAGTTTTCTTTTATATGGTTCCATGTTTTTGATATATTAGTGAAGAGAAATGAGAGAAAATAATGGGAAATATGGTAGAAAATGGAAATAGGAGTGTTATAAACTTGGTAATCAATATGTTGCACTAAAGTAGTTTTAGACAGCAGTAATAGGCTAACTTTGAAAAATCACCAAAAATGATAGAAATTGAATTAGAAGCTAAGGGTGATATGGAATTAAAGCTTATTGAGTATATTTTTATATAAAATAAATATAGAAAGTAAAGTAATTCTGTATTCTGAGATATTTATATTTTTGTGAGACTGGTTCAAAATGATTTCAAGATCCCTTGTTCTGGCTTGGAAAAATCACTAAAAATTATAAAAAAAAATAATTTTGTTACATACTATATGGTTAAATTCCTTAATGAGTCTATTTTTATAAGAAACAAATTATAACATCATTTGAATTCTTTTTAAAGAGATAATTAAACTTTAGTGAAGAGTGGTCAGAACTGTCAAATAGCAAAACATGGGAGACTTTAATGAATAAACTGTACTAATTGGCTAAACCAAAAATTCTGAAAATTTTATGGTAAGAAGACATGTGAGTCTAGTTTCATGAAAATTTAACGGATCTTAATTTTGAGTTCTGTAGCTTAATATATAAATAATTTAGTGACTATGATGCAAATGGACAGTTTTGAATGTACATATAAGTAAATAGTGAAATTATTGATAATGTTACTTGTTGCATGTTATATAAATTAAGGATGTGGAATGGAGAGGAGGAGGAGGAAAATATGTATGAATATTCATCTAGCATGGCTAATTTGCATGTTTTAGGCTTAGGGACTAAATTGAATAAAAGTAAAACTTTATGGGCAATTTTGTAAAATGTCAAAATAACTAAATTGCATGAAATAGATTATTTTATTATTTAAATTACAAAATTTAACGAAATTATCAATTCAGTTCAAGATCGGGGAAAACATGTTTTAGGGATTAAATTGAAAAGTATTGAAATTGTGAAAAATTTTGATATTTTATAGAATTCATGGACTGTTATCGATATGTATGATAATAATAGCTGGAAATAAGGATTAAATTGCAAGAATTTTATTTTCTTGACCCTAAGGATGAAATTGTCATTAATTAAAAGTTTAGGGGCAAAATGGTAATTTTTGCCTGGAGCATTAATTAAATGCATTAGAATATGAAATGAATGAAAATGATGATCAAATTTATTTATAAAAATCCGGATGACACAAATACGAGACTTGATCATGGAAAAGAAAATATATCAGAATAATGAAATCATAAACACGAACAATCAATAAGGTAAGTTTGTGTAACTTGAATTGTATTTTTAAACACTTGAAATATGTGGTTATGTAATGAAAATATGATTTGAATATTCAATTTATGATAATTGAGGAAATATTGGTAAATACTGATATAACTTGAAAATAAATCCCTGTTGAATGGAAGGAAAATTCGATGGATCTCGAAAAGGAATTGACGGTAAAAGGATCTAGCCTGGACGGGTGATCCTATCTGATATAACCGTCCCGAAGAATATGTGGAAAATGGATTTAGCCGGACGGGTAATCCGAATTAGGGTCTCAATTTAGCTGACTGGTAATTCAGATCCAAGCTCATTAGAGTAATTGTCGTTGCGAGATTTAGCTTTGGTGTAATCCCGACAATACTCTATGAGTTTATATTACAGGAATTTAGCCTGACCGGTAATCCCACTGTAAGAATGAGGTTCGCGGGAGTGTGCTCTCTGATAGAAAATGTGTAAGACCATGGTTGAAAGATACCATGGCAACCTGATATGAAACGTGTAAGACCATGGTTGAAAGATACCATGGCAACCTGATATGAAACGTGTAAGACCATGGTTGAAAGATGGCAACCTGATATGAAATGTTTAAGACCATAGTTGAAAGATACCATGGCAACGTGACGGGGAAATGAATAAGACCTTGGTTGAATGATACCATGGCAACATGACAGAAAATGAGTAAGACCATAGTTGAAAGACACTATGGCATCATGTCGAAGATAAATAAGATCGTGGAAGAGAAACGCCAAGATATCTGTTGAACAACTAATATTCAGGTAATATAACAAATGGTTAAATGAATTGGTTATACAAAATGGTAATGTGAAATGTTTACAGGAATTGGTCATATGGAAATAAATGTACAAAATATTTGTATGAAATAATTTATAAGATAGATAAATGAAATAAGTATAGGTACATGGAATTTAAATTATGTTAAGTTTAATACGAACCATTACCGAAATAAATATACCTAAGATATAAGGAAATGATGGTGCATGAAATGTTGATATAATGAAATGAATGATATATGTTATTAAAGAAACGGTAAGAGAATGATATGTATCATGACATGTACATATGAGATTATCTTTTATATGTAACATAAGGAAAATATGTAAGTTAAGACGAGTATTAAATTCAAATATGACATATTGAGAAAATAAGAATTTATATGAAATATGTGTAAGTACATTAACAAGTGTTGTTGTTGATGCTTAGGCAAGTGCCAAGCCATTGATTGAATGGTAATATATTTATTGATGCATTGAATTGATAAGTATTTAAGTGAATTTTTTTTAGTGATTTGCAAGTGGTAGTAATGCTCCGAAACCCTATTCTGGCAGTGGATACGGGTTAGGGGCGTTACAGGGGGATAAGGGACAACCTTGCCTAATTTCTGTAACAGGTCTAAATTTAGCCGTCGGAACTCCATTCCACAAAACCTGCATGGTAGAGTTAGAAATAGCAGAAACAATAACTTTCTGAGATAATTAGGGATACCTGCCGCTTGAAGAGACGCATCAATAAAATCCCAACACACCCGATCTTAGGCTTTTTCCAAATCTATTTTAATCGCCATCCACTTCCTACTCTTGTAGCTTTTCATAAAATGGATAACCTCTTGCGCAATAAAAATATTATCAGTAATATTACGCCGCGCAATAAAGCCTGCTTGTTCCTGTGCAATAATTTTTGGAAAAATAATCTTAAACCAGTTAGCTATTACCTTCATCACCAACTTGTAAAGAACAGAGCAAAGGCTTATGGGGCGAAATTGAGCAAACTCCTCGGGATTCATAACATTGGGAATAAGAACAATCAAGGTATTATTAAGCCTAAGGTCAATATCGTCTCCACTAAAGACCATTTTCACCCAATCACAAACATCAGGACCTATTGTATCACACTGCTTCTGGAAGAAAAGAGCATGAAAGGCATCACTACCAGGAGCTTTCAAGGGAGCCATGTTAAACATAACTTTTTTAATCTCATCGTCAGTGACCACTCTTCCTAAAAAATCAATATCAGTAGAATTAAGTTGAGGGAACCCATTAAGAGGCAAATATATCATGGGCCCAGGATCTTCCCCATACAATTTTTGGAAAATTTGGATGCTTCCAACTCAATGGCTTCAAGATCAAACAACCAATCACCCAGAGAGTTACGAATAGCAGAAATACGGTTATTTTTCCGCCGTTGCATAGTGCAAGCATGAAAAAACTTAGTATTCCTATCTCCTAGATGCAACCAATCGCATCTAGCATTTTGCTTCTAGAGAAGTTCCTCATGATGTAACCCATTTTCTAATTCGTGTCTTATCTCTATTTCAACAGGAGCCAAATGATTAGTACCTAATAGATCCATTTCCTTTTGTATGATCGACAACTTATGGATTAGGTTTCTCTTACGGGTAGTAATATGACCGTAGGTGTTCTTATTCCAATCTTTAAGATTACCAGTGATCTTATCTAAAGAAGCCAACATGTTCCCTTAAAAATCCCATTGATCTTTCACGAAATTATCAAAATCAGGGTGCTCGGCCCATCCTGTTAAAAATCGGAATGGTCTTCCCCTAGGCAAAGCAATAGCCTGGTTTAGATTTAAGAAAAGAGGTCTGTGATCGGACTTAATCCTCGGAAGATGAGTAATAAGACTATTTGGAAAATAATTAACCCAAGCCTCATTTCCCAAAGCTCGATCCAATCTTTCAAACAAATTACCCCTGTGTCAAGTAAAAAGAGGTTCTCTAAACCCCAAATCATGAAGATTAGCCAATTCCACAAAATCACCAAAGTAAGGACATCTCCTTCCATCCGAGAGACCACTTGTTTTCTCATTAGGGGAGAGAATAGCATTAAAGTCTCCAATCGCCATCCAAGGAATTTGACCACTAGGAATAGAAGCTCTTAGATCCTACCAAAGAACTTTTCGGTTTTGACGATTTAGGCTCCTATATATAAAGGCAATCCAAATCAGGTTTGAAGAAGAATTAGGCCAAACCCGCGTAAAGATAAATTGAGGGTGATTACGTATAACTTCCACTCGAACATAATTTTTCCAACCAATCCAAATGCCCTCAGTATAACCAAAAGCCTCCACACGATGTGAAAATTGAAAACCCAACTTTGCGATAATTTTATCAGCTTTGGACCCACTAACTCTAATTTTCAACAGGCTAATGATATCTAGTCTGTGTTCCATATTATACTCACGAAAAATACGAGGAAATCTAGCATTGGTGCAACCCTGACAGTTCCAAGAAAAAGTCGAGAGATTCATAAATAACAAAATTATATGAAAAGAAACATACCACTACTATCAAGAATCATTCAAACCACTAGGGCCAGATTAAACTAGAGCTCAGGTTCCAGCTTCCTTTAAATACATCAGAGGAAATAAGCATCGTCACCTCTTCCATAGAATCAGCTAAAGAGACCCCACATTGGCGGAAGCTTTAAAGCGACTCCCTCGTCCCCTTAGAACATTACTATTCTTGCGTTCTCCTTTAGCAACGCCAAACTTCCCATTAAATTTTTGGACCTGAGTTCCTGCACTACCTGCGCTCATAGACTCAATAATACGACCTTTAGACTGATTAGGAGAATTAGAAATTTTTTTAAAAATAACAACAGAATGCTTCCCCTGATCTAAGATATTATCGGTCAACTGAACTGCAACCTCAACTGGACCTTCAAAGGCCGGGTTGAAATGTGCTTTGATTTCATCCAAATTTTTAGCTTGCAAATTTGAGTCAACACCATTTACAAAATTACCTACATTCGGCAAAGCATTTCCAATTTCAAAATTAGAAAAATTTAAATCAAAATTAAAAGGGACATGAGAATTATCGGTATTCGACATCGCATGAAATTGATGTTGGTCATTTATAGGCTGTATAGAATCAACGTAGAATTTTGCTTCCCTACATTCCCATTTTCGTGGTTATCTGTGGCCCCCAAATTTAAAGAAGCACAAGAAGCAGACTGACCATCATCTGTTAAACAGACATGCTGACCAAGACTAATTGGGCTTGTCTTAGAGTGCGACCCAACCATAGATCCATTAAACCCAGCATCATTTTTACTCCTTTTTCTCAGGCTTTTCAGCCTTAAACTATTCATTTCTTGGCCCGATTGGGCTCCTGTCCCCATGCGCACAGTAACAACATTACCGGTCCTTTTTTGGGCTTTAGAATCTATCCCCAAACCTTTCACAGGCCCATTATGTGAATTAGACATGATTTTAAAATTTCACTTATCCTTAGAATCAGGGATATTCATTTCAATTTCTACCGACTGAGTAATCAAACCCCCATTATCTTCCTTCATCTTTCCTTTTTCACCGCCGCTCGTCTCTCCCTCATTAATAAGGGCATCAAATCTAGAGCCCAATCTTCCTTTTCCAGCTACCTTGCTACCAGATTCTCGCAAATCTCTCAATTTCTGTTGGGATCTACGCTCCACCATCATCCAAGGTCCGAATGCCGGTTCGGTTTCCTTCCCACGTTTATCGTTGTTTTTGCTAAACTCACAGTCGGCCATAGTTTTTCTCCCTCATTACCAGATGCTTCTTTCGACAGTGAGCACATCTCCCTTACATGTCCGTATTTGCCACAAGCAAAACAAACTGTTGGTAAGCCTTCGTACTCCACCCTTTGAATATTGCCATTAACTCGAATTTGAGAGACAAGAGGTTTGTCCAGGTTAATGAACACAACCATCCTGGCAAATCTCCCTCTAGTTCTATTATCAGTCTTGAAATAAAACTTTGCAACCTTATCTATTGTGTTGCCAATCACCTCAAGAATCTTCTTCTTATACATAAATCCAGGTAGTCCAGATAGCCTAATCCAAGCCATGACCACACTTGGGTAAGGTTGGAGAGTGGAAAAGTCTTTTGTCCATGGTTGAACTGTCAAATATTACCCAAAAATTATCCATGGTCCCTGGGTTAGAACCTTTTCATAATCATTGTTATTCTGAAATTTAGCCAAATAATATCCATTTTCAATATCCATTAACTGAAAAGGTTGTATAGGCTTCCAAAGGTTACCAACTTGATTAAACAGAACACCGTAGCTGATATTTCGGCCTAGTAGTTTCCGAACCACTGTCAACTCCATCTCCTTATATAATATTTGTTTGACGCGATCAAAAAATTCAATTCTCGGGATTCCATTAATGGTGGATCTGATAACATTATCTTCTAGCAGAATGAAATCTCCATCACTTCCCTCATCAAAACCAGCAAGTCCCCGGTTAGCCCCAATAGAACCAGACCCTGATAGTTTGTCCTTCCAAGACATTATCATGCTTGAGGATGGAGCAGAGTCCACAGCCATATCAACAGTGACCCCATCAGATCCATCTTTGAATCTTACGTTCTTGGTATTGCGATCTTCAGACAACCGTGAATCACCGTCACTTTCGATCACTTCCAGAGAGTTCTCCACCACTTTACACAATACATAAATATTATTTTAATTCCTATTGAGGTTGCTATAACATCATCATTATTAAAAAGTTAAATTATATTAACAATCACTAAATTATTAATAAATTTTTTTATTGATTATTTAATTGTAGAAAGATACAAAATATATATTCGATTATTTAATTCTTTTCTTTTTTGTTCACCAGCTAATAAACTTATTCATAGGTCAGGTTAATTGCTCAATTTTGAAGGCCCACTTGAAATTTGGGAGGATTTAGGTAAAAAGATTAAGCTCGAAAAATAGGTTTATTAAAAAAATTAGGCTCATTTAAAATATGGGTCAAGCTCGAATTTAAACATTCAAAACCCGAGTTTGGCCTATTTTTGAGTTTATAATATTTTATATTATATTATTTTATATATTATGAAATTTAGAACAAATTAAAAGATAAGCCTATACTAAATATATAATACTACTCTAATGTAAACATTAAAATAATATTAAAATGATTATATAAAAATTTTCAATAAATAAAAATGTATAAAATTATTAAATATTAAAATAATATAATATAAACATATATTTTAAAATTTAAAAATAATATAGGCATACTGAAAATAAGTTTGGATTGGTCTTTTGTAAATATAGATGAATTTAGACAATTTTAAGTCCATATTTCTGGTCGAACCAAGATTAGGTAAGCATAAAGTATGTTAATATCATATTTAGGCCTAACCTGACCTATGAGCACCTCTATCAGCTAACTAATGGTGACAACTTTGAAAATTAGCTTGATAGTAACTTTAACTCTCAGCTTTTATACATTGTGTCAATTTAGTATTGATTTTAAAAAATCTAATCTTCAACATTTACATATAGTGTAATTTAATATTTTTTGCAGTTTTGTTTTTCTTATGGGCTAAATTATAAGATTAGCCAAATCAGCGCGGTTAATGTGGGAAGAACTAGAAAATAAGATTTTTAGGAGGAGAGATCCTTAATTGGTAAATATCCCAAGCTCATCTAGGCAAAATGGCAAAGGAGGGATTGGTTACTCCACCATTTTCACGATTTCTTTTATTTTCAATACAAAAATTCTCTTAATTTTCTCTCGACTCCTTCCATTAACCTTTGATTATCTATCTGTTCAAGATTTTAGATAGGTGAATTCATTTTTCAGAAAAAATACTTTGAGTTAACTCGATAATTGATATAATACTTCACATCTGATCGATTTTTAGATTGAGTGTAGAATGTAACATATATTTATTATCATCATTAGTTGGTCTTTCTTGAGTATAAATAGTTAATAATAAATATAATGTAATTAAGTAAAGTCGGTGATTTATATTAAATACTAAACAATTTAGTTGAATATTTTAATTTAGTAAGTTAAAATATATGTGAATTATCACTCATCAACAAAAATTTCAAATTATTTAAATAAAATTAGTAAAATAACATATAATCATATTTTTAAAAATAAAATATGTCTTAAAATTAAAACAATATTATTATTGTATAAAAATAATCTTAAACCAATAAGTGATTGGGTATAATGGTAAAACACATTACATTCCTAAAGGGAAGACTCAAGTTTAAACATTGAAGACACAATATTGTTGGGAGAGATAACCATGACTTCTGAATATGGACCGTAAAACGGACATAAAATATATATATATATATATATATATATATATATATAAAACAACTTTTTAAATCATATACTAGTTCAGTTGGAAATCCTCAAAGTAATTAAATTTAAGAGTAATTGTTTATAATTAACTGCGTAATTATCACAATTTTTATCCTTTAAGAATCGGATTGTGCAATTGAAACCATCAAACTACATTAATTCAATGGTAAACAGATTACCCAAACATGTCATACATGTACAAATAATTAAACTCAAATCTAATTATTAGGTAATTTTTCAAACACAATAATCTATTTTTTTAATAATTATTAGATTATGTTTTTCTGAAAAATCTCTTATTTTTCTTTATAAAGTGATATCTAAGTAAAATTTTAGTAATATTATTCTGCCAAGTTTTGAATGGATTTGATTATTGTTATCGTTAACTAGATTGATCCACAGATACCAATTAATAGGCGTTTACACTTCACATATATAAATGGGTGATTAGATTAAACAGAAAAAGAAATGGTGATTAGTGCAATATAATAAGGAAGCTTCTTAGTGGTGATATTAGTAGTGGAGCAATCACAATTCTATTGGTAGATTTGTAAGTTATTTAGGGCAGCCCTGTGACACCAAATTGGCAACTTCAATTTTACAACTTTTTATTTACACAAGTTAAGGTAATGGTTATTATGTTTTATGATTACAATATCAAAGGTTATATTTTATGAATTTATGGTTAGATAATCTAAAGAAAATAAAGTTATTTTAATTAAAAAAAAAGGATTTTATTACTTTTATATTTAAAATATGGGTAAACCATCTCGTCTTAATTTAAACACCCCAGAAAAGGATTGATCAAATTGATTATTCTACTGTTAAATGGTAATGGAAATCTAACGGTACATTTCCACGTAAGCCACTCTAAAATTAAGGTAAACTACCTATTAGGCACTTTAAATAGGTTCATTTATATTTTGGTTACCCCAAAATTTTTCAATACAAATATTTTATTAATCTTTCGTTACCATTTCTTGGTGAAGTGATTTATTTAATACCATTTATGGTGAAGTGATTTATTTAATTAATTTTTTGAATGATCAAACTAACACAAACTTTTGAGTGACCAAATAAAAACCGCCTATTAGAATGATTAACTATTAAAAAGTTTTTAATTTAAATATATATACCACTCATTTCAATTTCCCATAACATTAATGTTAAATACTTTAAACCCTAAAATTTTTAACAATAATATTAAGGTATAATAATTTATTTGTTCTCTAATTTTATAATAAAAATTATTTTAACTCTCTATTTAATTTTTATTTCTTTTAATCCTTAAACTTGCATTGTTTATCAATCACCTTAAAATGGATGAAAAAAATATGTTTGTTAACTTTACTAATGTGGCAATTCATATGTATATCATATTAACAATTAATTATATTTTAAAAATAAAATATTATTTAAAAATATTTTTATTTAAAATTTTAAAAATAATTTTATAAATTTTATAAATATAATCAATTGCTTACGAGACATTAACAAACATTAATTTTTTCATTCATTTTGAGGTGATTTGACTAAAATACAAGTTTGTGGACTAAAAGAAGAAAAAAAATAAAAAAAAGGCTAAAATGACTTTTTTTTTAAGTTAGAGGGCCAAATAAGTAATTATGTTTAATATTAATGGTAAACTACCTCGTTAGTCACTTTGAATAGTGATCGGGTCACCTCAATTTTTTTTTTAAATAATGAGGTAGTTTACTTTACCCTAATATTAAGGGTAAACTACAACTAATGTCACTAAACTATTAATAAGTTTACGTTTTAATCACTGAACTTCAAAAAGTTACAAAATGACCAATGAACAATTTAAAATTTTTTATTTAAGTATTTGGATTGTTAAAATCATCGTTGTATATCCTCTGTTAGTATCACCAGCACCAATCGAAATCTCTCATTCCCCTCCTCTTCTAAGATTTAGTTTTTTTCTATAAAATAACTTTGAACATCATGAATTAACTGTAACACCCCCTAACCCCAAATCGTCACCGAAATAGGGTTACGAGGTATTACCGGACTTATACACTAGAATTTATACAAAACCGAGTCATACATTTTCGTTTCAAATCAAAACTTTTCAAATTTCACCATAAAGTCCTTAATATGGGTCTACAAGGCCCAATACATGATTTAGAAATAATTCGGGATTAAACTGGCAACTTTAGAAATTTTTCCTTAAAGATAGGGGCACACGCCTGTGTGGCCTGGGACATGGCCGTGTGGCCAGTCCGTGGGGCTCCCATGGCCGTGGGGCCAAGCCGTGGGCAGATCTGACTTGCACACACGGCCGTGGGAACAACACGTGTAACATAAACAGAGAGTCACACGGCCTGAGCACACGCCCATGTGACTTGGCCGTGTGAAAACATGATTTTTGACCATTTTTAAGCTATTTTCACAAGCTAAACACATCCAGTTCATGCTCAAGCATTTATTAATAGTTCTTAATTCAAATATCATTTATTATGCCATTTAAACTTAACAAATATTCATTCATTCACTTCAATACCTCTTAAGGACTATGTACCACAATTCATATCAAAATTATACTACATTAACATACTAATCCAAATCATGTAAGTTTAACTTCTAAAATATGCATATTTCATACCATGCTTCAACAGCTTTCATGTATATTCACTATCATGTACAAAATAACACCTTAACAACCTAGGTATATGCCATTTTATCAAAAGAAAAGTATTCACCACTTAAAGTCCGGGATTGGCTTGGATGCTGAATCTTTAACTTTCTTTTGTACCTAATCCTGCACACGGAAAATAAATCATACGCTGAGTATACACTCAGTGGTATTTCTATAAACTAATACTTAAAACATTAATAAGCTATGTATATACATTATAACTTAAACTTTTTACTTTCATAATCTTAATAGCTTCATCACTTACCTTTAACTTATAGTTCTTAAATGAAATTAAACAATTCTTTATATACATTTCATATCATTCAATATCTTTCAATACTTGTATAACATTCACAGTCACATAATTAATAGCAGTCAGTCTTTGTCTTTAGTACTTTCATTTACCCCTATTAACATAACTCGGACTTGGACGGATACACAAATCCAACACATACACCGGGGATAATATATAGTGTTTCATCGGCCGAAATCGGAATACACCGTAGGGTAACAGTAACAGTAACAGTCATACTCAAGTACGAAATACCTCTTCGGAACGAATCCGGAACAGTCACAGTAGTCGACACATATAGTGTCTCATCGACACACAGTCGGAATATCCCTGAACACTTCCAATACTATGGCATGCCAACTATATCCATCTAGCTCGACACTGTTAATAGGGTATTCAAATCATTTCATTTTGATACAGAAACAGTAACAATTTTCATCATTTTTTTTATCATACATGTTAACAATTAAATATAGCAATTACTTTTATTAAATTATTAAGCATAGTTTATAGAAATACAAACCGAAATTCTCGAGTTTACTCGATATCCTCGTTCACTTTCTCCTTTCCCTTTTTCGATGACGTTTTCGATGCTACGTTAGCTAAGGAAAAATTAACATTTAAAATCATCAATACATATCATTTAATAACACTCTTCTATTTTTCATGTAACTTTTATAAAAATTTCAATATAGTCCTTCCACCATAACCATTATTTTTCTTCAAATAAATCTCATATTTTCATTTAATAGCTACTTTAAACAAGTTTCAGTTCTTCATATTCAATATAAAACATCAATTCTACAACTTAGACAATTTAGTCCCTACTATAATAAAACTTATATCTCTTTTTACAATTCAATCCTTCTCCCACTTCTAACTTGAATTTCTATCACCTTATATCATAATTCATCTATTTATTCAACTTATTAAACATCTAAAATTTCACTATCTTCCTAAATTTCAACATAATTCAAGTAGGGCTTTGTTCTAGGATTCCAAAAACATCAAAATTACAAGAAAATAGACTAAATTGACTTACCACTTGAACTTCAAACATCAAAACCCAATTTTTCCTTTCTTTTTCTTTCTCTTTTTCTTTCTTTCTTTCCCTCCTCTGTTTCGTCCCTTTCTCCTCTCCTCTGTTTCGTCCCTTTCTCCCTTCTTTTTCTTTATGTTTTATTTCTTTTATTCTTTTATTATTATATTATATCATTATTATATGTTTTTATATTATAAATATTATTTCTTATTTAATAAGTAATTACATATTTATACATACATTTGTACCGATCACAATAATGCAAATCCCTTATACATACCACACACTTGTCACATAAGGCTTATTTGCTAATTTAATCTCTTGACTTTTCTATAGTTTATAATTAAACTTTTACCCTATATTCAATCTAGTCCTTTCACTAAATTAGCTTTAATTAAAGCTAATTCACTTAACCAAAGTCTAATTAACTACACTACTAGCTTCGTAAATATTTCTAATAAATATTTATGAATTCATTTTGCGGAAATTATAACCTGAAAATACAATTTTCCGATGACCTTAAAATTTAGGTCGTTACATTAACGAACCAAAATTCAAATAGCTTTCTCCTCTGATCTTTGACATCAATCGATTAGATCAACTTTAATATAAGATATGTTCTTATACTCGTCGAAGAATACTGTTCCATTGTATTGGTCATTGAATCATCACTTGAAGTTCACCTACCGGATATTAACTCCTCTTATGGTAAAATTTTATCCTAATAAAAAATCTATTTAACTCCTCTTATTGTAAAATTCTACAATTAGTCCCCATACTCTATGAAAGTTATAAATTTAGTCTCTATATTTTAATTTGATCAATTTTAGTCTTTGCACTTTTCGAATTGGTTATTTTTAACCCTTACAATTTTTGAATATTAAAATTTTAATCATAACCAAACGGTAACAGTTAAATCTATGTGGTTAAATTCTACTATTAATCCTGTATATGCGTAAAATTATAGATTCAATCCATATTCTCCAATTGGATCATTCTTAATAGGTATATTTCTCGAATTCTAAAATTTTGGTCTTGATGCATATGACCATTATTAAATCCATTAACTAGTTTTCTTGTGAGTAATGTGTAGAAATAGCATGCTAACATAACATTACAAATGCAATGATATGTTTGCCGCATCAAAATTTGAAAATAACAAAACTTAATGAATTTAGTAGCTAACATTTAGTCAAGACTAAAATTTTAAAAATAAAAAAGTAAAAGGATTGAAAACAATCAAATTAAGTATAGGGACTAAATTCATGACTTTCGCATAGTACATAGACTAATAACAAAATTTTATCCTAATAAAATGATTTATTTGTTAGTTAGACATCAAGTTCAACATATAATCATTTTCAATGGAAATATAAATAAATGAAAATTTTACCTATAGCTATGGGAAGACACCAAGTTTGTTTTGAATGTACAGTGAATATCTCCATCATCCTCCCAAAAGTAAAGCAGCTACATATTCAGCAATCGCCATGCTTGAAGTCAGCCCGGGTGACTCGATACCGAAAAGATTTACAAGACCACCCACTCCATGAATGTCTTCTCCCTACAGAAAATAGAAATTTATGTCAAAATAACCCAATAGATCCGAATCACCAAAATCCACTCTAAACTCTTAACAGGTTTAGAATGGATAGTATCTGTATATCTATACCCATGTAAATCATTAGAGACATCATACTTTTCCTCCAAATTCTTACTGTTTAACATAAACCTATGAAACATATGCAGTTATCTTCGCATAAAATGTATGTACCACAAGTCACAAGTTTATTTAAATCATGAGAAGCAATAAATATATAAATTTACTATTACTATTTCTGTTATTGCACGGTTACGATTATTAATTATCTTTAGGATTCAAATCTAGAGTTAGGATTAAAATTTTATTTGTAATCTTAGAATAAATAAGCTTTAAAATATTTACAACAACATCCTTATCATTTTCTTGATTTAATAGAAACAAACTAGAGGTTCTCTATAAACCCTATGTTTTCTAAAGCTGTAACTTCTTTCTAACTTGTTTATTTAGACCTAATTCTATTGATTTACTACTATTTTCCCATTAGATCCTAGGGTTTATATTAGGGTTTGCTATGAAGCTATCATTGGATGTGGTAGAGGTCAAGGAAGACGAAATTAGCGTCAAGAAACATAATTGGCTGCGACAAGAATAAATGGGATCTCATTGTCTAGCAAGGTTAAACCAATATATGAGGGATGAGACAGGAGCCGTTCAGTTATTGGACCTTGAAAATACATGAAAACATGCTTTAATGGCTGAAAAACGTATGACAGTATGGTGCAAGAAAGCCTATATCGGGAAGGATTGAAGGAGTAGCAAAAAGGGGGCTTGAAGCCATTTAAGGCATTAAAACTAAACTAACAACCTTTAAAATTAACAGTGAGCTTCCTTTAAGAAACATGTTGATGGATTGGACCTTGAAAATACATGAAAACATGCTTTAATGGCTGAAAAACGTATTTGACAGTATGGTGCAAGAAAGCCTATATCGGGAAGGATTGAAGGAGTAGCAAAAAGGGGGCTTGAAGCAATTTAAGGCATTAAAACTAAACTAACAACCTTTAAAATTAACAGTGAGCTTCCTTTAAGAAACATGTTGATGGATTGGACCTTGAAAATACATGAAAACATGCTTTAATGGCTGAAAAATGTATTTGACAGTATGGTGCAAGAAAGCCTATATCGGGAAGGATTGAAGGAGTAGCAAAAAGGGGGCTTGAAGCAATTTAAGGCATTAAAACTAAACTAACAACCTTTAAAATTAACAGTGAGCTTCCTTTAAGAAACATGTTGATGGAGGAAACAAGGGCAATATTGAGAGGAGTGAAAAGAGGAAGGCTTTAGTTGGACATGGGGTTTGAAAATAAGGCTGGAGTCAGCTGTACAGAATGCTTCTTAAGATGGCAGCAACTCAGATTAGTTGTTTTACTTGCGGGAAAAATGGCCATAGTTCTTACTCTAGTCGTGAACAAAGGGTGAACTTAACTAAGAATAGCAAGAGGATATGTTAGACCCTATTTATGATGAGTATGTTTAAGGAATAGAAGTAAAACTATTAAATAGGACTACAAACTTAATGCTCTTACTCAGTGGTTCAAGATTCAGTACATTGGCTAAAGCTTGTCCATTTAGCTTATCCAAGTAGTGAGAAGGGCTAGGTTGTAGTTTGTTGCTCGCTACGTTTCTTACCAATCATAAATTGTGGACACTTCTTTTCTGTTATTCCTTTCTTAGAGAAAATTCAGCAAGGCAGTATTTCTTAATAATAATAAGAAAAAGAGTATCTCTTTGTACCATAAATGAAATTCAGGCATATGGCTTGACAAAGGTATATATCAGTTTTATTACTCCATATTAAAGAGAATACATGAAACAAACCTGTATTACAAAATCACAGGCAGACTGTCCAGGTCCATGAAGTTTTGGTCGAATCCCTGCATAACCTGGTATTAGAGATCCATCTTTGAGATTTGGGTAGTACTTCCGAATCTCTGGATAAAATCTTGCAACACGATCAACACTTACAGAATAGTCAAACCTGAGAGCATGGAACCACTAAGCTTAGTTTTTGACCAAATGACAATGACTTTCACGATACAAAAGAACTTAATCAGTTGCTTTTATGCAACAAATGCAGCAACTAACTTATCTGAATGAACTCAAGAGCAAAATTTGTTCTCTTTCTTATTTCAAATCCAGTGCATTTGCAGAGCCATAAAACAGCTAGTGATGGAATGGCTCAAACCGGTACCCCCCCCCCCCCCCCAAAAAAAAAAAAAAGAAAACTCATCCCCTCTATTGAAATAAAATGGAAATGTGCTGAAATTTTAATTTTAACCTCTGAAAGAGGGTTCATTAACCAGCCAAGCTACTAAATCAATAAAATTCTTGGAGACCACCTCTGATGCCAACACCCAATATAGCTCTTCTAACTTCAACAAAGGAAATATCAAATGAAGTACAGACTTCCTTAACGTATAAGATTACAACTAAGACTTTGAACAAAACTTACTGCACTATCTGCTACCGAGTTCTAGAACAAACTTATTCTAAGAGTCAGATTTCCCCCTCCAGGACAATTGGATACAAAATGGAGTGTGTTTGCTCAAACAAAGCAAAGAGAAGCATAGCACAATCAAATTACTTGGTCCAAAAAGTTCTAGCAAATGAGAATATAGTATAAGTTATATTGAATTTTAATTAGATGCAATTGCAATTTCTACTGCACAAGGGAATTTTCTTACTCAAAAAGAGTTTCTCAAATGTGATCATGACAGTAGACAAACTTCCAAAACATAAGTGAAATGGAAAGAATCCTAATATGAGATAAATATTCTTCCAAGTTAGGCATCAAGAGATTTCTGCCAACCACTGTATTAGTTTAGGACATTGGCCACTGTAACAGAAAAAAGCAGGACTGACAATCTAAGTTAACACACAAACAAAACAATGAAAGTTATTGAAAGGAAGCTGGCTCTGGAAGAAACGATAAAGTAATAACTATAACAACTCTTCATCAAATTACAATAAATAAAAATAAAAATGATGAGCAATGAGGACATGAAATCACAAAAGGAAGAAGCACCTAGCATAGAGATGGAAACAAAGTGTACAGTAGAATAGGAAGAATTTAAGGCACAACATCAGTATAAACAAATGATACATACTGAACTATTGATGCTGGGATAATTGTTATGCATGACATGTTTTCCATTGCCAGCAAACAAGAGAAAGACAAAAAAAGAAGAAGAGCAAAACCTACTGTGATTTTAATCCAAATTACTCACTAGCATGTATTTTGTGTTTTAATGAATATACCCTCAAGGGAAATGGCGCCTTCTACTATTACTCTCAAAACTTAAGTAATCACACCTGTTATAATCATAACCATTTAAAGGAAGTAAATCACTTATTCCTCTACTGCTCTACATGGGACTGTAGTCTTGTTATTTTAAGAAATACAAATCTACAAATTATGGAACTTGTATAGGTTGTAAACAAATAAAACTATAGAAAATTCATAATCACGAAATTGGGAATGGAAAAAAAGTATTACACCCAAAGCAGCATAAAAAAATTTGGAATGGGAAGAGAAAAGAATACTTATTAAGGAAGTTGGTTGTATCAGGTACATGAGGAATCCACTCAACATCTGGGCCAAACTTGAGCTGACCATCTAAGTCCAGAGTAACATGCACTCCAAGACCACCTTCCTCTGGTACAGGATATATCAAGTGCTTGAAAGGAGGATGTCTAGTAGAATTTGCATTTGAAAGGATAAAGTAGGAGCCACGAGCATAATATGCAGGAGGGATGATAGCTGTGTTTAGACCATGGAATCTCTTAGCCAGAGTGGGAGCACTCAAGCCTGAAGAATTGACTACAATTATAGGCATAAGTAGGAGGTCCGGTTGCAATGGAGTGTTTCCATCCCAGTTTGTAAGTGTTTTGGTTTCACAAACGTGGAGGACCATTTGATTTCCTTCAAGATGACCTCCAATGACAGCAGTGTTGTAAGAGAAGGTAGCGCCATTAGTTTCAGCCTCCCCCTGGATCGTGGTAATGGTTAGTCACTTAATTAAGTAAGTCTATCACCAAATTAATTGAGAATAAAAGAGGCATACCACTAAAGACAGCATCAGAGAATGGGAATCCAGAATGCCAGAAGCAGGGGATAGCAAAGCTTTGACACAGTGCAATTCAGGCTCCATTTTGATAGCCTCAGAAGCGTCCAACATCCGAAGATTTTCAACCCCATTTTGAATCCCACGATTGAACAGTTGATTTAACTTTGGAATCTCGGAAGTACCTGTGGCAACTATGAGTTTACCGATCTGGTTATGAGGTATCCCACGCTGAGAGCAGTAGTGATAGAGTAATTTTCTTCCTCTCACACAAAAACGAGCCTTGAGAGAATTGGAAGGATAGTAGATGCCGGCATGGATGACCTCGCTGTTGCGGCTGCTGGCGGCTGTTCCGAAGGTGGGAGCAGAGTCCAGGACCAAAACCTCTTTCCCCTTCAACGAAAGCTCTCTGGCCACTGCCAGTCCCACGATTCCGGCTCCGATAACGACGCACTCCGCTTTCTCTTTTGGGGCATTCCGCCATGTTTCAAATGGTTTTGGTAAATGAAATCTCCTCTTGACCCCCCTAACAAAGACCTGTTTTAGCATCTTTCTACCTTCTTATTCCGCAAACGTCAATCATGCTTCCCATTTGATACTGTTGAAGCAACAAAATGATGATTCATTAGGGAACCCAAAATGGAGAATATCGATAGCCTTGTGATTTTTCTGAAAGATATGAAAATCGAAAAGTGTCGAAACATGTTATTTACTGTTGGATTTTAATTCACTTTTTGTAAAGGTGTAAAATACACCAACAGTGGGTAAGAGTTTTTTTTTTTTTTCTTTGTCAATTTTTTCTTTTCGACTATTAATTAATAGCTGTTTTGTCATTTTTTTTTATAATATTATTAATTATTTTATTATTTTTAAAAATTAAATAACTGAAATGATGATTATTTTATTACCTACTCTAAAATTGAGTAACAGTTATACTTTTATAAATTTGTCTGACTGATTTCCCCTTTATCCGACAAGTAAATGCATATAAGGACTGTAGAAATATTAGGCCAATTGGCATATTTCCCCGCTCGCTCTCATCTGAATATTTTATCATATCATATCAGGTAAACTCGAACACACACACACACAACGATGTTTTGGTCATCAATTTCATTGTCACCAACAGCAATAGCATCGCCCCCTTTCCCTCTCACTGAATTATTCTTCCCTCCGCTTTCTCCTACTCCTACTCTCACTCCTGCTACCTTCAAATTACGCTCTTCATCCACTTGTTGTACGAAAACAGACTTAACAAGTCAACATGAAGAAACACCACCAAATCCTTATCCAAAACAAGACGAAACGCCACAAGCAGCAGCAGCAGCAGAAGAAGAAGAAACCTTTCAAGTGCTGACAGCCATCCATACGCAATACAATGACATTCTCATTTTTGACACTCCTCAATCTAGGATGCTACTACTCGATTCCACTCGTACGCTTTTTCTTTTTCTTTTCTTTTTTAACATTTGTTGTTAGACAGTGGATTGATTCATCCCCAAATCCCTATGCAGATAATGTCCATAGCGTTCTACAAAAGGGTGATGAGAAATGGACCGGATCATATTGGGTATGCTGTGAAGAAGCCTCTTCTTTTGTTCTTTCATCATGTAATCAATTTAAACATGTTTTGTTTTGTTGTAATCAATTTAAACATGTTTTGTTTTGTTGTAATCAATTTAAACATGTTTTGTTTTGTTCTTGAACCTTATAAACCATTGATTTTGTGATTGTAATTGACAAACTTGTTCAAATTGATTTTTCTGAACCCTGTTTTAACTTTTTTTTCCCTTCTTTCTCCCCTTTTCAAAATTAGGACGAATTCGTTAGTTTGCCACCAATTGTACCTGAAGGTCCCATTGCAATCTACGGATTGGTAACACATTTCATCTCATCTGACCTGCAATTTCTTTTTCTTGTTAAATTGAAATTCAGTGAATTTGTTTGTGAAGCTATATATCATACTGTAGGGCGGCGGAACAGCTGCACATTTGATGCTTGACGTGTGGCCTTCATTGCAGCTTGAAGGTTGGGAGATTGATGAAATAGTAAGAATTAACTTATGTTGACAAGTGCATAATATACATTCTCCAATTATCACATTAATTGTTTTGGCCATACAATGTTTTGATTCATGATTTCCCTTTTCCTATTCACAGTTACAAATATGATTTATATTGTTGATAGCCACCGGTAAGTCTTAGTCTCCTATTTGATGAATTTTATAAAACTTCTATTTCTCGGATTTAGATTTTAGTGTTGGATTTGGGTATGTGTCTAATACGGGTACACTTATATTTTTCTATGTCTTTCATATATTTGTGGGTTTGAACCTCCATGGATGCTTTATGAAAAAGGAAGAGTTAGAACAACATAGTTTAAAACACTAGATAGGCACAATAGAAATATTACAAGTAGCTGAATTTTTCATCTTTATTTTGATTCATTTAAACAAGGATCTGTTTATTTTAGTCATGGTCTATCCCTTTCCTTCTATGCCATTTAAAGCAATTAAATAATGTGGCATTTGTTCTGGTGAAGACTTTGCTGCTAAATTTATTAGCTATATTTTCCGGGTTTAAATATTTAAATCAATGAAGATTCCAGTCTCAATTGATTCCTTTCTTGGTGGATGGTTATTATTTCCTTTTTTGTATTTTTTTACAACAGTTAATTGATAAAGCAAGAGAATATTTTGGGCTATCCAATCTTGAGAAGTGTAATGACGTTGGTGGTCAGCTTCAAGTTCACATTGATGATGCTTTTTCATATGAACAACATCGTCCTTCAGGCTATGCTGGTGAGATTTCAATTTTAATTATATGCATTAACATGTGTATTTGACATTTTGAGATCACAAACACTCACAGACATGCACTGAGTTTCTCTTGAGTAGATGATTGTGTTTCACAGACTAACTTGTATGAACAATTATTGTTCAGGCATCATTATTGACTTGTTCTCTGATGGAAAGGTTCTTTCACAGTTGCAAGAGGTATGTACAATGTGCCAATGATGAAACATATGTAGGGTAGAGATTATTTTTGGATTTAGTTAAGGGAGATTTGGTGGGGCTATAGAGTTATTATAGGGCTGAGGTTGAGTGCAGAAAATAAGGGATAAAGAGCTATAGTTTTAGTACTGTGAGCATTATTTGGGAAAATTTTGCATTTGGTTCAACTTTTTATGAGTGTGGATGTAATTTAGGTTTTAAATAAAAATATAATTTTGTGTTTTATGAGATTATCCTTTGTCGAATTCCTAGTGAAGAGTACTAAAATTGAATAGAAAAGGTGAATGAATCACTAAACTTAGCTTGGATCATTCATTTGACATCTAAGGTTCATCGCTTTGTCAATTGGACTAGTTTCATTTCCTATACAATGACTACCCTCAAATGCATTGCCATATTCTAATCCTAGTCGAACAAGGACTTATCAAGTTGAAAGCTAGCAAACTAACTCAAAGCAATATTAAGTTATTGTTGTTATTATGGATATTAGGGGATTTCTAAATCCCATAATATCATCTCTCATCAAATCAAGAATTAAATAGGATATTGTGTTTATGATTTTAAGGGATATGATAAAGGAGAATTTCGTAATTAGAGATTCTTTGTTTCCAGATTTTCCCTTGCTTTATGTGCTATAAATAAGGTTGTTTAACAATAGCCCTATGCAGAAAAGTCAGGAAAAAAAAAAAAAACACAAATATATGCATTCTCTTGGCCTTTTTCTCTCCATTTCTTCATGGCGTCAGAGCTGTTTCTGAAACCAAATCCCTTTTGTTTTTCTTTTGTAAATTCTTAAATTCTTCTTATCTATTAAGTTCCCATGGCAACCAGAGAACTTTGCCCGCTTATTCTGAAGTCACATCCAACCAAGATCCTGCTAATACAAACACCAATGGAGGATTTGAAGGGAACTTACTACTTGTCACCAGCCACAAATTAAACTGGAACAATTATTTGCAGTAGAGCCAATCAGTAATGATTTTTATTTACGACAAAGGAAAAGATGATCTTATTACTGAAGCTGCTATGGTAATGTCATTAATTCTATGAACAATGAAATTGGTGAAAATTTTGTTCTTTAAGAAACTGCTGAAGGCATTTGGGATGCAGTTAAAGAAATGTATTCCAATAATGAAAATAATTTGGTCTTGTTTGAAGTTGGAAGCCTCCTTCACAACTTGAGTGGAGGAGGAAATGCCAGTGATAGAATACTTCAGTACTCTTACTAAGTTTTGGTAACAAATTGATATGTACTAGAAAGGATCTCTATTTCATGAGAAATACCGGCCAAGAGTTTGAAGTTTTCACTAATGTGCACTGGGTAGGCTTAGTAAAAGATCGACACTCAACTTTTGGATATTGTACATCTGTGGGGGGGAAACTTATCACCTGGAAAAGCAAGAAACCATGTGTAGTCTCCAGAAGTAGTGCTGAGGCAAAATTTAGGTCGATAGCACTTGGAATATGTGAAAGAATACAACTTGAAAGGGTACCAAAGGAATTAAAGGTTGAAATCAACAGTTCTATAGAGACGCTTTGTGACAATCAATCATCCATCAATATTGCTAAGAATCCTGTACATGATGACTAGACCAAGCAAGTAGAGATTGATCATTATTTAATACAGGAGAAAATAGAAGAAGGGAGTGTCAAAGTACTCTAAGTTCCTACATCAACTCAAGTTGGCGATATCTCAACAAAGGTTCTTCCCATAAACAAATTCAAGATTCTTATTTCCATGCTTGGCTTTTTCAACATCTACAATCCAGCTTGAGGGTTTTTTTGTTATTATAGATAGCAAGGGAATCCCAAATCCCATAAAATCAGGAATAAATTAGGAAATTCTATTTCTGATTTTAAGGAAAAAGGTTAATGAAAATATAGTAATTAGGCTGAATTCGCAATTATTCTTGTTAGATGTTTTCTTCCTATATGTACAATAAATGTCTATGTAGCTTATATAGAAAATCAAGAAATACAAATACAGAACATTTTTTTAGCCTTTTTCTCTCAATTTCTTTACTGTCATACAATTTTAATGCACTCTCTAACTTGTACCTAGTGCCAGCTTGTTTTTAGTTACCATTTACATGTTCCACGTCCATATTTGACAGGTTGCAACATGTTTTATAATTGCCTTTGTCAGGTTGAAATATGGTTGGAATTAAGTGATAGATTGATGCCTGGTGGTCGCCTTATGGTGAATTGTGGTGGTGTAAGTGAATCATCTTTGGATGGAAAAGTACAGCATCCATCCATTGATGACATTTGGATGCAAAATTCTACCATCAAGGCATTAGCTGAAGCATTTCCTGGACAAGTATGTTGTTTATTTCTCTGTTTTTCTTTCTTAAGGACATAACATTTTTGTGATTAGTAATAATGCTTTTTAGGTAAGAATGGGTGACGATGCTATTTTCCGGTAATATCTTAGCAAACGGTTGAATAGTTTAAAACGGATGAAAATATAGAGCCACCTAGATTATCTGGCTTATGCTTTTTTTTTTTTTTTTCTTTTTATTATTTAACACACTTGATAAGTAATTCTTGAATGTTTGTATTAGCACGTGAGCTTGGGAGTGAAAGGGAAACCAAGAAAGAAACTACAAATTGAACCAAGAAACAAAAAGTTGAATATAGACTGAAGGGAAATTGAATCACATTGAAGTCAAAGATCTTATCTTGTATACATTACACATACTAGCAAAGTGTTGCTGATATAAGATTATTACTCAAACCTTCTTGGTTGCTATGTGCGATTGAAGAATTGTCTCGTGCAATTTATGTGCATGCCCTTGAATTAAACACGGGTAACACAATGCATGTGAAAGAGCAAGAGTATCCTATGTATGATGACTATTCTGAAAAAAGTGAAAATTTATGTATATCTGGTTGAGGGAATGTCTTTGGTTGTTTATTGAATTACAGTCACAACCTCAGAAGAAGGTGTAGATTGTAGGCAAACCTGAAATCTTTTGATATCTCAAGGGAAACACAAGTGATAATTTGGAGTAAACAGAATCAATTTTGTTCAAACAATTGAAACTAAATTTACTAAGAAAATTCAACGTTGAGCTCAATAAAAAGCATAAAAACTTGAAGGCAAGTAACATTGTGAAGGTAAGGCAGCCTGTTGGAGAACAATTGCTTGCAATCAACATGAAAGCTGAGTTTCTGAAAGCTGTTTTTCCAATTGAGTTCGTTCCTGGAGAAAGTTAATTGCTAGTGGATGAAATTCATGAGAGGTACAAATGAGGACATTTTGTTAATACTTTTGCACGACTGTTTTTCCTAGTGTCTGAACAATAAATATTTGCTTGAAGCTATATGGGACAATATTTATTTGGTCTGTTTCAGTCTGTCACATTCTTTGTGAAAGCACTTAAAAGGTGGTTTGAACATATAAAATAGCTTAACAGCAAGTCCTATCCCGCATCTAATGGCTCTTCATCAGTCTTGGATGTTTTATCCCCTTTTAAAACCACTTTCTGCTATACATTCCATTTGGTCACCATTCATATTCCAGGTTGTGGCCAAGACATCTAGTGTCTATTCAAATACCTTGAATTTTCCTCATGTGGTGTTGATGATATGACAAAAAGCTAGCATATTTGGGTGAACCTGGGTTTCACTTGAACTATATACCTACACAAGAAGTATATTGGTTGCTATAAATCCTTTTCAAAGACAGACATTTATCTGACAATTGACAAACAGGAGAAGCAAAAGTGCAAAGGCGTAACTTTGGGTGAGTTGAGCCCACACCCTTTTGCAGTTGTGGATCCTGCCTATAGACAGATGATCAATAAGGGAATTAGCCTAGCAATTTTGGTAAGTGGTGAAAATGGAGTTGGTAAATATCTAGCCTCTTTGGGAGGGAGAGTTAACAATGCATTGGAACAGTCTGTGAAGCAGAATGTCTTGGAGTCTAATCCAGCTCTAGAAGCATTTGACAATACGAAGACTGTCAGAAAGAATAGCTCAAGTCGCTGAGGAAAAATTGTCATAATTCAATTTCATCAAAAGGGCATGGAGTTGCAATAAGAACTTATTTTCTAGAAAGATTTCATATTTTCCAAGTGTCTAGTTTAGAGAGAAACTATCATTGCTTTTATACGCTTTACACTGCACCAACAAAGGATGTTGAGAAGTAAAAATCGAGGATTCCATGAACTTTTCATTATTTAAACCAATCAAATTGTATTGAGGTGGATGCTCTAGATGAATTAGAAGAGTATCCTGCAACTAGGGGAGCTATGGATGTTGTTTGGATCAGACAGAGCAAGATGCTGCATTTCTATTTGTGGTTTCAAATCTACAATGAGTTGTGGAATGGATTGAATGTTTTTTGCTGAAATGGTGGAAGTTCTCACCAAAATGGTGTAAAACCTTAGTGTTAGCTCAAAGTGGTGATGAAATCAAGAGGTCGGGTATTTATGGAGTTACCATAAACACTAGGATCATGCATCTTCTCCATTAGCCGTCATACCAAGGAATTTCCAATTCTGTATTTGAATTACTACATTTTTCATGGTAAATAATAACTTTTACACTCTTTTACACTTGGCTATTCATGTATTTGTATCGTGTTTGTGTTATAATTGTGAATTTTGATATGTTAATAACGCATATTATATAGAGTTTGAGACATTTATGTATTCCTATCACTTTCTCTTGTCATGTCTGCTATTTATATTCAGACAGAAACTTCTATTTTCTATCCTATGATAGAAGGATCGGAAAACCTTTTATCATATAAGTTGACATGAAGTGTCCAACTCGGACTTTAGTACCTAGATTTCCTTTGTTTCTTTTACAGTTCCAAGTTTCAAACTATCATGGTGACGAAGATCCTACTTGCTAGAAGAACAATATTGCATAAATTACTAGGTCATATATGATATGGAGAATCGCTAACCATGAATCATATATGATTTTCACAATCAAGTTATTGCTTATTTTTAATCTTATGCAGATCAACAATTGTGAATTTAACTGTTGGTGTGGATATCTATTTTACATTATCTCTTGGATGGAAATGTTAAATTTGACTTCTTTCTGATATAGGTCAACTGGAAGAGAATGCCTGAAAGCCAAGGACAAAACTATCTTGCCCTAACAGGACCTTTGCCAGATTTGACCTCATGGTCAGCTATGGTCCCAAGTTGTCTAAGTGAAGCTGTGAAACAATGGAAGCATTGTAGGCCCCTTCATTGATAACATATTAGGAGGAAGATGTGTATTGTGTGGCAAGCAAAGGATTTCGCTCATACATGTGCAGCACAGGTTTGGAATTCTCAACATGTGCCACACCACTAGGTTATGCTTTTAGTCATGTAAGAATAGGTCATTTCTTTTCATTCTTACATTGTACTATTCTTTCATGACAAATGATTACTCTAAAGAAAATGTTATCTAACACTAATTTAGAGCTAATTTGTTTCTTGTTCTTAAGTAAAAGCTTCTTGTTAGTGTCATTTTCGTTTATTTTCTATTTTTAAGTCTATTTTCAAGGTAGTTTTTATCATTTCAAGGTAGTTTTTGGTAGGAAAAATAATAATTTTGGAGCATATCGACTTATCTCAATTTGTTATTTGAATCTAAGAGTTCCCAAATACTTGTAGAAAGAAGCGAACCCCTAACATTTTTAGCATTACCTCAAGTTTTAACCACCACTCTAGAAATTGTCTACTCTCTGAAAATTTGTCATGAATGACACAAATTGATATATAATATATCAATATGATAAAATATTATTTTTCAAAATTAAATATAATTATTAATTATAAAAAGTAATTATAATTAATTATGTTAAATATCTTTCAATTTTAATTATCAACTTAATCAGTTGAATACTTTAAATAAAAACTTAATTGATATTTATAGAATGAAAATGACAATAAATATTATAATATGTGCATTAAAAATATTATATTATAAATTTATGTTTTAATGGGATAATTATATTTAGCATATATTATATTATAAAATTAGATTTTGCTCTCTTGTACCCGTGTCTCGAGATATGGCATGTTAGCCTTGAGACAGGCAAGTTAGTATCCAAAATTTAGCTCTAGGGGTCCAAAGACCCTTAGTCTTGAGACAATGCATGTCAGTAGCTAAATTGCAATGGTGACAGGCCATGTCTAGAGATATAGGCCATTGCACTTATAAATTGTGTTTTTATGCCCGAAATTGATTTAAAAGTTTTCAATTTTTTTTTTAAGCACAACTTGAGTTTTGAAATGAGTTTTAAATATGAGATTTGAATATTTGATCATCTGATTGAATGATAGAAAATTGGATGATGTCTCTGGATATTTAAATGCGATCACTTACTCAAGACTGTTGTTAGTCTGGGTAAGGAGTGTTATAGACAATGTTTATAACATAAAAATTATCGAATAAGAAGATGATGGTCCACTCATGTACAAAGATGTTATGCAGGATGTTGATTCTAAGCTTTGGAAAGAAGTTATGGATACTGAGATAGATTCTATAAAATCCAATATGACTTAAGAAATTGTAGACTTATTAGATGAGATTAAATCTATAGGTGATAAGTGAATCTACAAGAGAAAATGAAAAGTAAAAGGAAATGTTGAAACCTATAAAGCTAGATTTGTAGCAAAAGGATACATGCATAAAGAAAGTATCAATTATGATGAGACCTTGCTTCTAGTGATGATAAAGTATATGCACATTCTTTTATCTATTGTTGCGACTCTCAACTACAAGACTTGGCAAATAGACGCCAAGATTGCATTCTAGAATGATTAACTTAACAAGAGCATCCATATAGTGCAACCTAGTGATTACATGTTAAAGGACAAGCGTATAAAATTTGCAATTTGCTTAGATCCATTTATGGATTTAAGCTAGCATCTCACTTTTGGAATTTAAGATTTAATCAAACGATAAAAACTTTCAGATTTGAGCAAAATATTGATGAACATTGTATTTATAAACATATGAAGAATAGAAAGGTCGTTATATTCTACTTATTAAAAATGATATAGCGACACTACCATTGGTTAAACTATGGTTAACTCAAAGTTTGACATGAAGAACTTGGGTGAGTTTAATAATGTTCTAGGTATTTGAATATACAAGAACCAAAAGAACAAATTGATAATTTTATCACAAGCTTCATACATTGGCAAGATCTTAAAACAATTTGCAACGTTTGGTACGAAGGAAGGCATTCAACCTTCTACATCAAGTTTTCATATTTATTTGGATGATTATCCTAAAACAACAAAAAGAAAGAGAACATATGAGAAGTATTTCATATGCATCAATAATAGGAATATTTATGTATGTTATTCTTTGCACATGCCTAGAAACCTTCTACATTGAATGGTGAGTTGATATCAGATGTGTTGGAAAAATCTGGTTCCAAATCGATTTTCTTGCACAACAAAAAATAAAAAAAAATTGAAAACCGAGCTGGTTTGTGATATTTATAGCAATAAACCCTTTACTGAAATCGCACATGTGTTTTCAGCTAAACGGATCCTTATTGTTCCTGGCTTTCAATCGAACGACATTTTCAACTATTCTCGTACCATGAACTGCTTTGAGTGTGGGCTTGAATGATTCGAATCAAACACAGAACTTAAAATAGTTTTAATAACTTTTAGTGTGAAAACAAAAAAAAAATCTCTTTTCCATAGAAACCAGTAGAATTGTTATTCCAAATTCTTACTATTTTTTAGCAGAGTAACAATATCTTAAAGTTGTGTAAATAACCCTACTAGTGCTATCTATTTATAAGGAGAAAAAGTAAAACCCTTATTGAATTGCAGAAGTTTATTTCAATTAGAAAAACAAACTCCTAGTCTAACTAGAAGTATAGAGGGCGACAACCCTAGTTAATAATACTAGGGTTGTTGTCTCTCCCTTTAACATGAGGGACTTTTAGGCCTCTCTTATATCGAGTCCAATTACAAGTACTTGAACTTTTAACCAATTCTTTATAGTTCGATCCAACCTGATATTTGTTCTTCTATTTCTCAAAATAAACATATCAATTTATTTCCAATTAGATAATCTTCTCAGCCCAACCCTAATCTCGTTAAAATCATGACTTTATCGTAAAAGAGTCTATGAGAGTATTTTCACATTCAATGGGTTTACCATGACTAAATGATTTAATTCCATTTTCGAACTTCATTTTATTTGAAAAATATAAATTTATTTCCAAATATTTTTCATTTTTCATCTTCATTTTGGAGAAAACCACATTCATTTCCAAATGGTTTAATTTCTCCATTTTCATTAGAAACATTTGGAAATGATTATTGTCTTCTCCAAAATGAAAATGAAAATAAAGAAATGAAATCATTTAAAAATGAATGTAGTTTTCTCCAATATCTTCTAAACGGCATGGCTATGAGAGTAAAGGAAGGAGTGGTCATCTTGGAAGGGCCTTAAATAAAACGATTCATGGATGTGGGAGACGTTTTATACTTGCTGACAATTCACATGTCCCACTTCTAGAAGCCATAAATTTTATGGAAAAGTTCCTTAGTGCACAAGTGGAAACTTCAACAGATAAGGCTGACGCCCAAGATGATGGTGTTAAAACGTCTGCTACATCCTAGTGGTTGGTTTTCCTACCTCTTTTTACTTTATTTATGAATTTTACCACTTTACCTTGGAATTTTCAAGGTTGTGCCAATTCGAAGTTTCTCCGTGTGTTCCATGAGTATAACCAAGAACATAGACCAGATTTGATTGACATTTTAAAAATGAGAGTCAATGGTGGGAAAGTAGATTTGATTATTGTGAAGCTTAGTTTCCAGTGTTCTCATTATGTGGAGGCAGTTGGGTTTTCAGGTGGTATTTAGATTGGATGGAGAGAGTCGATTTGTGTTGAGGTTACCAAAAGTCATCCCCAATTTGTTTTAGTTAAAGTCTCTGGTAATACTTTTAGGCAGTCCTTTTTGGTCACCTTTGTATATGGAAGCGCTGATAGCCATAAACGGAGACAACTCTAAGGGGCCTTACAAAGTACTATTCCAATGGATGGGTTTCCATGGATGGTGATTGGAGACTTAATACTATTCTTTCCTCTAGCGAAAAGAGAGAAGGACATACCGTAGGGAAAATGTGTCTACTTTTTGGTTATTTTATGGATTTGGCTCAGTTGCACAATTTGGGTTTTCGAGGTTCGTAGTTCACATAGCAGAGAGGAAGGATTGTTGAGTGATTGGATATAACTATTTGTAATAATGCTTGGAGCTTTGCTTTTCCACATTCCATGCTAACACACCTGCCGCGGCTTAAATTCGATCACAGACTATTAAGCTTGTCTCTTATGCTTGAATATCACCTCTCAATAGGGCATCCTTTCAGGTTCTTAGTGGGTTGGGTCAAACATCTAGCCTTTTCAGATTTTGTTAAAGAAAATTGGAGAGTTTTTGCTAACATGTTGGCAGTACACTCTAACTTTACGAAGCATATTAAATGATGAAATACAGAGTTGTATGGTCACATTAGTACTCGTAAGAAGCATTTGACTCGAAAGTTAAAAAATATTGAGATTGCGCTTGATAGAGTGAACTTTACTTATCTTAATTAGTTTGAAATGGAGGTGAGATAAGAATTGGAAAATGTTCTACATCATGAGAAAGTTTCATGGTATCAAAAGGCACGATGTGACTGATTGGTGTTAGGGGATTGTAACACCAAAATTTTTCACATGCGTGCTTTGAGGAGAATGAAACAAAATAGAGTTGATGCCTTGAAGAATGATATGAGTGAGTGGATTTTGGATGAGGATCAATTTGAAGTTTGAAATGGTTAATTCTATATGAAATTGAATAGTGAACACCCAGGCCCAATGAAAGGATTACCCCCTAATGCTTTCTCACGCCTTAACGATGAAGATGTTACTCTTTTAAATAAACTGATCTTTGATGAGGAGATTAAAGTTACTCTTTTTGATATGGCTCCGTTGAAAGCTCTAGAAAGTGATAGCTATCATGCTTTATTTTATCAGAACCAGTGGGAATATGTAGGTGACTTCGTTTGTAATTGGGTTAAGAGCGTTTTCGATAGAGAAAATATTTACTCTAATTTGAATAATTCACTTATCGTGTTTATCCTTTAAGTCCAAAATCTGAAAAGTTTCTCTCTTTTTCAACCAATCAGTCTATGCTCTGCTTTTTACAAACTAGTTATGAAGGTCATCGCAAACCGATTTAAAGTGGTCTGTCCAAGAATTATAACTTTCGAACAAACTGGGTTTGTAGTAGGAGGAAATATCACTGATAATGTTGTCATCGCACAAGAAGTTTTTTTTTTGAACAAAAACCAGCCCAAACAGGCTTAACTTTCATTTAAAGCATCCTAAATAACAAGATTATGTAACTCTCTAGGGTAGTTCACATCAAAAGCCCACGTACAATTATTTTTAAGGACAAAATTGCTAATAAAATCAACAATCCTATTGCTAGTTCTAGGCACCCACGTGACTATCGCAATCTCAAAAGTCTTCAGGTGCCTAAAAACATCATTTGTGCGCTGCGCAATAAAAGTAATATCCTGCCCCTTTCTGTTAATTTTGTTTACAATATTAGCATTATCAGACTCAAAATGAACATTTTTTAAGTTCATATTTTCTGCCCATAAAACCCCTTCCTCTATAGCTATAATTTCAGCCCAGTCACTGTTAAAAGCCGATTCTTTAATGCTTCCATAGCCACCCAGCACAAAACCATCTTCGTCCCTCACAATAACCCCTAGCCCCATTCACTCCTCAATAGTGGCCGCATCCACATTTATTTTTACAACACCCCGAGCAGGTTTCTTCTACCCACGAATAGCAGGATGTATAGGTATCATCGACTTTTCTCTGAGGTTATAAATCCTAAAGTCATCACTTAGAGCCCGAGCTTTATTCCAAATCGTGAGTGCACTCTCCTCTTTACCTTGGAAGGTAAACTTCTTTTTGCTGTTCCAAGAGTTCCAAATTAGAGTAATGAAGTCTTCCATGGATTTTTATCAAGAATTCTCATAGCAGCTTCCAACCAATCAATGCACTGGTTGAAATCATTTCTTACCAGTCTATCATCACGCCCACCACACACCAAAGTATCCCTAGCAATGGGGCAATCCTTTAAGGCATGAATAAGAGTTTCCTTTTCGGCTCCACATCGCTAGCACTCCAAATTTGTTGCATGCCTAATGGAAGCAATTTTAACATTGGTAGGGAAGATCTCATGTCCCACTCTCCAAGCAAAAACTTGAATTTTGGGCAAGATATTAAGCTTCCAAATTTTCTTCCCAAGTAACCTATAAGGACCCATGCCCATTTTTTTTAGAATGAGCTAAAAATATGCTGATTTAGTCGTAAAAATCCCATAATTACTGTGAAACCAGAACAGAACGTCTTTCGAAGAATGACAAAAAATGAGGATATTACAAATTTGGTCCCCCATATTATCCCCATAAAAGTCACACACCCTATTTCTGTACCAATGCATGCTGTTTGGGTCCCAGAGTTCATGGACTTTCCTCTCACCCACAAGCACCTTTTAGCAAATAAAAGAGTCCCCATTCAAGCCTTCGAACCCCCAGTCGTCATTGTGAATGTCCACCCTTTTTCCATCACCCACCATCCACTCAAAATCTTGTTTTAATCTCCTAGCCACTGTGGATATACTTCTCCAGGTAAAGGATGGTTTCTCCACTGTTTTAGGACTGAAAATGTTACCTTTAGGAAAATATTTAGACCTGAGAACACGATAGCAAAGTGTTTTCATATTTGTGAGGAGCCTCCACACTTGTCTAACCAAGTTGAATAAGTGAAAATCTCTAAACCCGAGGCTTCCCATACCTTTTGGAGCACACACATTGTCCTACACAAGTATGGCCCATCCACGATCCTTAGTTTTGCTTGCCCACCACATTTTGCGTATCTTTGAATTCATATATTCAATGACACTTTCAAGAGTAAGAAAAATAGAGAAAGCATAAGTGGGTAAAGCCTGAAGAATAGATTTAATAAAAACTTCTCTGCCACTATAAGATAACAGACTTTTGGACCAACTATTTATTCTACAATAGAAGTGGTTAAGTATGTCGTTAAAAGGTAATGATTTTTTCTTTCCAAAATGAAGAGGTAAACCAAGGTAATTATTTATCAATAACCCTCATGCTAAGCATATTACTAAGGTGTTCCCTCTGAGTTGTAGGAGTCTTCGGGCTAAAATAAACCATAGATTTTTCATAGTTTATTTGTTGACTAGACACCCTTTCAAAATCATTTAAAATTTTTATGAAAGCTTCAACTTTCTCTTTTTTATTTCTAATAAAGAGGAGAGCATCATCAGCAAAAAATAAATGGTTAATTCTTGGCCCATTAATACTAGCCCGAACTCCTCGGATAATCTCATCTTGTTGAACACGATTGAGCATTCTTGAAAATGCCTCCATGTAAAATAGGAAAAGATAAGGAGATAGGAGATCCCCTTGACGGAGGCCCCTCTCCGGAGTTATAGTATTTGTTAAAGTCCCATTGCACTTAACCACATACTTAACCGAACAAACACACTTCATAATTAAATTTATCCAATTATCAACAAAACTCATATTCTTTATAACGGCTTTAAGGAACTTCCACTCAACCGTATCGTACGTCTTGCTCATCTCAAGTTTAACCACGAGCCCTTTATTTTAACCGTTTTTAGAACTCTGAAGGTAGTGCAATAATTCATTCACAATTAGAATGTTGTCGTGGATCATTCTTGTAACACCCCTAACCCGTAACTGTCGCCGGAATAGGTTAGAGGCATTACCGGACTTATAACTTAGATCAAAACCATCAAATATCAAATATCCTTTCATTTCAATAAACATAGAACATTCATAAGTCTAAATCATACATTCAAGACTAATTCGATAACATAAGGAAGTTTCAGAACTTAGAAAAATTTTCAACTATTAAAAGGTCATACGCCCGTGTGGACAGGCCGTGTGCCTTACATAGTCTTAGACACGCCCGTGTGTCTAAGCCGCGGCAAAACAGGGCACAGCTACTGACTTTCCCACATCACCATAAGACACGCCCGTGTACCTTGGCCGTGGTCGAGCCTGACTTACAATTGTAGGGTACCCAGGGGACACATAACAGTGCAACATAGCTGTGTGTTGTCTCTACCCGTGTGGACAAAAATAGGCCATTTGAATAGCCAATTTGCCACCCCAAATTGGATCAACCTACAAGCAAAGAAACAAGCATTTATGTATCACCATTTCAGCCAATTTTATGCCAAAACATTCATCATTTATATCATAACAATATCAACCATTTTCCTACTTATAAACCTTACCAATTCATGCCAACATAAGATAAAATCATACCAAAACATTTCCTTCCATTCATCATTCAATCTCAAGCTAAACTTACCAAACTTACCAACTAAAACATACCATAATTGCATATTAACATCACATACTATACGTCATTATCAACTATGAGTTTAAACACCAACTAGCCAAATCACATGGCTAAGTATATATATCACAAAACATAATCCCACAACTACTAGACTATACATGCCATACTTCAAAATTATACATTTTCAAAAGTACCAAAATGAGGTTCGATAGTGTGGTGACGATTTTTGACAATCCCTAAGCTCACAGTAGCGTCGATATCTATAAAACAATGCAAATACACACAACATAAGCTTCCAAAAGCTTAGTAAGCTCATACCAAAAATCATCAATACATAAGTATTTACAAATTCTCAAATCATTTATATCAACACAATCCATATATTCATACCAAATCAATGAGCTTTAAATACATAGTATCATTTACCACATAGGTATCAAACATACCTGAATCTTCCCGTACTTATTCACGTTCATTCTCACCTTTCGTTTAAATATTTTAAAACTGTCCGTAAATTATTCATGCTTTTAACATCTGCACACTTAGTGCTGCAACAGTTAGCCAGAGCTAGAATGATTCTGCACACTTAGTGCCATGTCAATTAACCGAAGCTAAGTCAGTATCGCACACTTAGTGCCTCATATAGCCGAAGCTAGTTTAAATCGCACATTTAGTTCCAATTACCATTAGTTTATCATCGTATTCATCCAAATCAAACACATATATGTATAATCTATGTATATGTATAATCTATGTATAATCAAGCATCAAAACATACTTAACATCATGTTTTAAGTACAAACTTACCTCGTACACGAAATTGTCGACTCGGACTATTTACTCTACAATCTTCGACTTCCCTCGGTCTAAGTCTGAATTCCTCTTTTCTTGATTTATATGTATTCAAAAATTAACCCTTTTATTCATTAAATCATTTAAAATAATCCATAGACACATATTTAGGGAATTTTGCAAACTGGCCCTCATATTTTCACATTTCGACACTTTAGTCTCTAATTCACAAAATCACAAAATACACACAATTTGCTTATACACAAGCTTAGCCTGATTTTCATAACTCTCATTTTAGTCTACGTATTTCATTTATTTCATATTTTAGTCCCTCAAAATAACATTTTTGCAATTTAGCCTATTTTACTCAAAATCACCAAAAATTCAAAGACAACATATGTTAACACAAAAATATCTTTCATAATTCATCAACTAACATCAAAAAGCTCATAATTTCATCAATGGAATATCTCAAAATCATCAAAAAATTAAACAATTGAGACATGGGCTAGATAGTACTCGAAGCAACGATTACAAAAACGTAGAAATTATCAAAAACCGAAAAAAAACTCATACCTTAATCAAAGAATGAAATGGTCGAACCTTAGGTGTTCTTTTTCTTTTATTTTCTTTGCTATTTTCGGCTATGGAACATGAATAATAGCCAATTTCATGTTTTGGTTTTATTAAACATATATTAATTTATCATTTACCATTTTGCCCTTAACTTTATAACATTTAAAACATTAATAACAAGGCCATTAATGTCTATTCATAAGTTCAATGGTCAAATAACAACATAAGGACCTCTCATTTAATAAGCCAAGTCAAATAGGCACTTTTAACAAACAGCAGGCAACTTTTATATTTTATGTGATTAAGTCCTTTTTGCAAATTAAGCACACAAACAGTTAAATTTTTACACGAGACTTTCACACATGTCAATTCACTTATAATAGGCACGAAAAATAATATTAAATTATTTTTTTAACTCGGGTTTGTAGTCCCAAAACCACTATTTCGACTAGGATCGAAACCGGATTGTTACAATTCTTCCCAGTACAAAGGCGCTTTGATTCTGACTTATACAACTAGGCAACACCTTCTTCAACCTATTCTCTAAAGTCTTTAAAACAATTTTGTAAATAACTTTGCATAAACTAATAGGCCGAAAATTAGAAATATCAGTAGGTTTTCTAATTTTAGGAATGAGGACAATTATCGTTTCGTTAATGCAAGAAAAATCTTTTTGACCATTTAAAAAATTATGGTAAAGGTTTAGAATATATTTACCCACAACCTCCCAGTTTTCCCAAAAGAAAACACCGGAAAGGCCGTCAATGCCCGGAGCCTTGCGAGGGTCCATCTAGTTGAAGGCATCTAAAATTTCCTCATTCGTAACATCCTTCATCAAACATATTATTGGTATCATGGTCAACACACTTAGAAATATAGCTCATCTCTAGCATATCATTATAGTCAACGTTCAACTTGAACAAATTTTGGAAATAATCCTCGGCTATCTTACAAATGCCCTTAGTATCGCACACCTATCGGCCATCATAGCCTTTAAGTCTTTCAATATTGTTTTTATTCTGTTTGTTAGTGGCCCTAACATAGAAGAACTTCGTATTCCTATCCCCTTCCTTAAGCTAGCCGATTCTGGATCTTTACACCCAGTAGCCTTCTTCTTTAGCATAGAGATTGCTTAACTTCAAACGAGCTTCCCTTAAACTGTTAATATTAGAATTAGTTGTAACATTCCGAAATAGGGCCTAAACGGAACAGTGGTTGCGAAACCACAAATTCAGGGTAAAAAAGAAAATTTATTATTATTTTGAGGTTCATGGTATGATTACATGATTGTGTGAAAATTTCGTGATAAAATTCTATGCATAAAGTGCTTAAATTGAGGTTAGGGACTAAATCGAATAATTTGCAAAACTTGCATTCTAGAAGTTTTAGTATGAAATTATTTTGGAATATTAATTAGGAGATCTTAAATGGTAATTTGAACAATTTTAAGTTCATGGACAAAATTAGGACATGGAAGGAATTTTTGAAAGTTTAGTAAGGAGGGCATTTTGGTCATTTGGTTATTAACATTAATAAAAGGTAAAAAGATGATAAAATTGTATCATCTTCTTCAAGTTACCAGCAGAACCTTACCTCTCTCCATAGCTGGGGTTTCTTCAACTTTCAAGCTTCATAGTAAGTGATTCCAAGCCCGCTTTTAATGATCTTTACGTTTTGAAGTCCCTAGCTCGATAAAGCTTATGCTAGCAATAATTTAAGTTAGGAATCAAATTTGGAAAAATACCCATAGGTGAAATTTGTGTATTTTGATGTTTTATGATGGAATATGAGGTTTTAAATTATGTTAGACAACTTGTGCTACTTGGTTTTAAGTGAAAACGAGTAAAAAGGCTTAATCGGTAAAAATACCTAATAGTTATAAGTACATGTTAGTGTGTGAATTTGATGTTGCCATAGAAGGGAAAAATGATCAGCATGTCATAAAACATAAGAAAATAGGATGAAGTTTAATTTACGAGCCTTGAGGCAAAAGTGCAAATATGTGAAAGTTTAGGGGCAAAAATGTAATTTTGCCAAAGTTTGAGTAAAGGGTTGTTTTGATAAATGTTGATATTAAATAAGCTAAATTTTCTATTATAGATCAAGAAGAGCGAAATTCGAGAGTAGATCGGGGAAAAGAAAAAGTAAAGGACTAAATTGTAAAGTTTAGTCACATTTTGTATCGAGGTAAGTTTACAGTAAATAAATGCAATATTCTTTTATTTTACATTATTATTGTCAATTTCAGCATTTATATATTTATGTTATGAAAATATTTAAAGTCGAATTTAAGGTGAAGTGACGGAGGAAAAGTGTTAGAAAGCCCGGTTGAACCCTAGGAATGTTAGGATATTAGGGGTGACAGACGAAACGAAATGAGCCATGTAAGTCCATATTAGAAATATGGCTTTGGAGACAGGATTGAGCCATGTAAGTCCATATTATATATGGCATTGGAGCAGGAATAATTCATGTAAGTCCATGTCAAAGACATGGCATTGACGAGATATTGATAGACAGAACGACCTAGTATCCTTAGTATTCCGAGTGGTTCAACGGGTCAGGATACGAGTTAAATTACAGTGAATTAACAGCAAAGGAAAAGTAGATTATACTTATGAAAAGGAAAGGTCGGGTAAGAAAGAAGGTAAGGGAATAAAGAAGAAGATAGAAATTGAGAAGTAAAGAAATTTATGATGTTAGATGATATTATGCATAATTATCCATTATGTTGAATGTTGTGATTTATTTGCTTGTAAGCTTACTAAGCCTAGTGCTTAATCTCTTTATTTTCTTCTTCTTATAGTACTTATCTAGCCACTCGGGATCGAAGGAAACGTCGGAGGCCGATCACACTATCAAAGAAATAACTCGGTATAATTAGGCGTTTTGTTTTGTGTATGGCATGTATAGAAACTTAGCCACTTTTGGTATAATATGAACAATGAATGATGTGTAAATACTTGCTAGTGATTAGCTAATAAAATGGCCGATGATATGCATGTTTATTAATATGTATGATTGAATGGTGATTATCACATGAAAATTATGAAAATGTGAAAGTAACCTAAAAATAGATTCAAGTAACAGCAATGACGTAACTTTGAAAAATCACTAAAAATTGTATAAACATAGTTTGAAGATGAATAATATATGAAATTAAAGCTTATTATGTCTATTTTCTTATGGAATAAGAAAAATAGGTAAAGGTATTATATTTCATGATATATCTGAGTTTTAATGAAATAGGGTCAGAGCGATTTCTGGAACCCCTATTTCAAATTTGGAAATTCACCATAAATTGTACAAAACTAATTAGAAGGTATAATTTATATGGTTATAATACTTGTTGAGTCTAGTTTTAATAGAAACAAACGGCTTAGTGATATGAATTTTTTACAGGAAGAAACATGGTTCGTAGTAACAAGAGGTTAGTGCAGTCAAGTTTTAAAACAGGGGAAACTTTAACTAATAAACTGTACTAATTGGCCAAGTCAAAAATCTATGAAAAAAAATTAGTAGATATATATATGAGTCTAGTTTCAGGAAAAATTTACAGATCTTAATTTCGAGTTTTGGAACTCAAGATATGAATTTTTAGGCGACTCTGACGAGAATGGCAGCACATTCGAAATGCTTAAATAAACAATTTAAACCTATTTAAGGGATAGAATAAGTTTAGTAATGCCTCGTGCTCGATTAAACCTTGATCTCGGGTAAGGAGTGTTACATTTATTGGTATCGAGCAGGTTTAGTTGGTTCTCGGAACAGTTAGTGTGAGAAAAGTCTAGCTATACATGCCATACTTGTATTTTGATAGTGTGACGACTCTGACGATTTTTTTAAATATTTTGTTTTATAGTAATGGATCCGGGCGGCGGTGATGATGATGTAGAAAGTAATGCTACTGCTTCCACGTAAGGGCAGCGCCATCGAGAATAGGCCAGAATAGTTGATCGGGAGGAGTGACTCGAGAAGCTCTCTTAGAGCTTTGAATGATTTGTTTGCCGAGTTCGTTCGTCGAATCCGGCAGTTAGACCTCCACCCCTCATGATTCTCGGGCTACCCATGTAGCTCAAGCTTCCCGATCCACAGTGCAGTGGTAAGAGAAAACCACCATTGATAGAATCAGAAACAAGGGCGAAAGAGTTCCGAGCAACAAAAGATGATGATGCGAAAGAGCGAATTTTGGTTAGAAAATACTATCGTGGTCTTTGACGAATTATCTTGTACACCGAGGAATGTATGAAATGTGTATCACTTCTTAGAGACTCACCTACTACTGGTGGAAGACACTTGTATCGGTTGTACCGAAAGAGAGGTCACTTGGGATTTCTTTCGGAAGAATTTCGTAAAAAGTACATCATCGAGGTTTATTGACCGAAGAGAAAGGAATTCTGGAATTGAAACAAGGCAATATGATTTGACCGATTATGAGCGTGAATTTGTCGTGCTCAATAAATATGCTCAAGAATGTGTGTCCACAGAGGCTATCCTGTAAAAGGTTTGAGGATGGGTTAAATGATGATATCCATTGTCGATGGGTGTCCTAGAAATAAAAGAGTTCGTTATTTTAGTTGAGAGAGCATGTAAGGCGGAGGAGCTATTAAAAGAAAAGGCAAAGTTGAGACAGAGACACAAGATACAAAGAAGAGACAGATGAGCAGATCATTTCAGGCTACATCCAAGAGGCCCAGAGCGTTTTCTACCAGATCTAGCTTTTCGGCAGGGCAATCTAGTCAGAATAGAGGTAGCAGATTTAAGGATCCAAGGCTCGGACCACCTCGACTACGAGTGTAGGTAATGTCGACGGGGTAGATCGTGGTGTCCACGGTGTGGTAGACTTCATTATGGTCCTTGTCGGGCAAAGCGAAAATGTTTGCTATAAATGTGGTGCTCCAGATCATTTTGTACGAGAATGTCCGTAGTGGCTAGCCGAGAGGTAACACAGAGTGCTAGATCCTAAATGCTCCTACTAGAGGCGATCACCGAGGCAACCGGAGTAGGAGCAAGTAATGAGGTACCTCTAGAGATTCGGTGTGAGACCGGATGTTAGAGCCCTGCAAGGACTTATGCTATTCGTGCACGCGAAGAGGCATCCTCCCGATGTGATTACGGTACATTTTCTCTACATGATATTAATGTCATTGTTCGATTGATCCGGGTTCAACTCATTCTTATGTTTGTATGAAATTGATGCCTAGTATAAGTATGCCTATAGAATCTCTGAATTTGTGATTAAAGTATCGAATCTATTAGGCAAGCATGTATTAGTAGATAAGGTATGTAGAAATTGTCCTTTAATGATTAGAGGCTCTTGTTTTCCTACCGATCTCATGCTATTGCCATTTGATGAGTTTGATGTGATTCTTGGTATGGATTGGTTGACTACACATGATGTGATAGTGAATTGTGGAAAGAAATTCATTGAGTTGAAGTGTGAAAATGGTGAAATTCTTGGGTTAATTCGGAAGAGTCGATAGTTTATTTCCTATAATTTCATTATGTCCGCCGAAATACTTGAGAAAAGGGTATGAAGCTTATCTTGCTTTTGTGTTGAACACTAAAGATCCGAATTGAAAATTGAATCGATTACTGTGGTATGTGAGTTTCCGATGTGTTTAGGAAGAACTACCGTGTTTGCCTCCTGTTAGAGAAGTTGAGTTTGGTATTGAGTTGATTCCGGTACCACGCCCATTTCTATTGCTCCTTATAGAATGGCTCTATTGGAATTGAAAGAATTGAAAGCTCGATTCAGAATTAACAGATAAAGGCTTTGTAAGACCCAGAGTTCACCATGGGGTGCACCAGTGCTATTTGTGAAAAAAAAAGACGGATCGATGAGATTGTGCATAGATTATCGGCAACTTAACAAGGTAACAATGAAAGAACAAGTATCCATTGCCTAGAATTGATGATTTGTTTGATCAATTGAAGGAGCTACTGTGTTTTCCAAGATAGTTTGAGATCCGGATACTATCGATTCTGAAGTTAAAGAGTCGATGTCCTGAAGATCGCTTCCGGACTAGGTATGGTCATTATGAGTTCCTTGTGATGCCATTTGGCTTGACTAATGCTCCTGCCATTTTATGGACTTAATGAACCGAATTTTTAGACCATACTTAGATAAGTTTGTAGTTGTGTTCATTGATGATATTTTGATTTATTCTCATGATGAGACCGAGCATGCAAAGCATTTGAGAACGAGTTTACAAATTTTGAGAGATAATCGGTTGTATGCCAAGTTCAAAGAAAAGTGAGTTCGTTACGAAGTTGGTTTTCTTGGACATATTGTCTCGGTGAAGGTATTAAGGTTGATACGAGTAAGATTTCAACCATTGTTGATTGGAAGCCTCCTAGAAATGTATCAGAAGTTAGAAGTTTTCTTGGTCTTGCCGGATATTATAGATTTATTTGTGGAGGGATTTTCCATGATAGCTACCCGATTGATTTAGACTGCTACGGAAGGATGTTAAGTTTGAATGGATGAGAAGTGCCAACAAAGTTTTGACAAGTTAAAGGCATTGTTGACGGAGCTCCTATCTTAGTACAATCGAACCGGGTAAAGAATTTGTGATTTGATGATGCATCCTTGAATGGGCTCGGTTGTGTACTCATGCGGAAGGAAAGGTAATTGCTTATGCCTCTAGACAATTGAAGCCACATGAGAAAAATTATCCGACACATGATTTAGAGCTAATGCTATTGTATTTGCATTGAAGATTTGGAGACATTATTTGTATGGTGAAAGGTGCTTGATATTTACCGATCATAAAAGCTTGAAATACTTGATGACTCAAAAGATTTGAATTTGAGGCAAAGAAGATGGTTGGAATTGCTTAAAGATTATGAGTTAGTGATTGATTATCACCCGTAAGGCAAATGTAGTTCTTGACGCTTTAAGCAGAAACTTTTATTTACATTACGAGCTTTGAATACCAATTTAGCCATGTCGGATGATGGTTCTATTTTAGCTGAATTTAGAGCTAAACCGGTATTTCTTGAAGAGATTTGTGAAGCTCGGAAAGATGATAATGACTTACAAGCTAAAAGAGTTCAATGTGAGTCGGGCATAGAATCGATTTCGGATTGGTTCGATGGTTGTTTAATGTTTAGAGACGAATTTGTGTACCAAAGAATGATGAGCTTATTCGAAAGATTTTACTGAAGCACATAGCGCTTCTTTATCTATTCATCCAGCAAGACAAAATGTATAATGATTTGAAGAAATTGTATTGGTGGGTAGGAATGAAAAGAGATATTTCGAGTTTGTTTCTAGATGCTTGATTTGTCAAGTGTAAAGGCCGAACATCGGTACCCTCGGGATTATTGCAACTTGTGCTAGTTCCTAATGGAAATGGGACGAGTTACTATGGATTTTGTGACAGGATTGTTGTTAACACTGAAAAAGAAAGATGCAATATGGGTTGTGATTGATAAGCTAACTAAGTCGGCTCATTTTATCCCAATCCGTATGGATTATTCACTTGACAAGTTGGCGAGTTATACATTTCGAGATAGTTAGACTACATGGAGTGCCATTATCGATCATTTCGCATGAGATCCAAGATTTACTTCACGGTTCGGAAGAAGTTACAAGAGGCTTTAGGTGCGGTTGAGTTTTAGTACGGCTTTTCACCCTCGGATCGATGGTCACCGAGAGAGTTATTCGTACTTGAAGATATGCTTAGATGTTGTGTATTAGAATTTCAAGGTAGTTGGGAAAAATACTTACCATTGGTAGAGTTTGCCTACAATAATAGTTATTAGTCAAGTTTGAAGATGGCACCTTATGAAGCTTTGTATGGACGTAAATGCCGCACACCTTTATATTGATGAGCTTAAAGAAAGCCGATTTACTGGGTTGATCTAGTTAAAGAAACGGAAGAAAAGTGAAAGTTATCGAAATTGTTTAAAAGCGACTTGACGCGTAAGTCGATGCGATTTAAAAGAAAAGAGATCGAATATCAAGTTGGTGACAAAGTTTTTTGAAAGTATCCCGTGGAAGAAAGTTCTCGATTTGGCAAGAAAGGCAAACTAAGTCCACGCTTTATTGGACCGTTTGAAGTGATTGAGAGAGTCGGACCATTAGCATATCGGTTAGCTTTACCGATTGAGTTAGAGAAGATTCATAATGTATTTCATGTGTCTATGCTACGTCGTTATCGCTCAGATCCGTCACATGTGATTTCTCAAACAGAGGTTGAGATTCACCAGACATGACTTACGGTGAAGAACCCAGAAAGATTCTAGCTCGAGAGGTAAAGCAATTAAGGAACAAAAGTATTGTACTTGTGAAAGTACTATGGAATAGACATGGGGTAGACGAGGCTACATGGGAACCCAAGAGGCTATACAAAAAACAAGACCCATATCTCTTCACGGTAAGATTTTCGGACGAAAATCCCTAAAGGGGAGAAATGTAACATTCCAAAATAGGGCCTAAACGAACAAAGGTTGCGAAACCACAAATTCAGGGTAAAAAAAATTATTATTATTTTGAGGTTCATGGTATGATTACATGATTGTGTGAAAATTTCGTGATAAAATTCTATGCATAAAGTGCTTAAATTGAGGTTAGGGACTAAATCGAATAATTTGCAAAACTTGCATTCTAGAAGTTTTAGTATGAAATTATTTTGGAATATTAATTAGGAGATCTTAAATGGTAATTTGACAAATTTTAAGTTCATGGACAAAATTAGGACATGGAAGGAATTTTGAAAGTTTAGTAAGGAGGGCATTTTGGTCATTTGGTTATTAACATTAATAAAAGGTAAAAAGATGATAAAATTGTATCATCTTCTTCAAGTTACCAGCAGAACCTTACCTCTCTCCATAGCTGAGGTTTCTTCAACTTTCAAGCTTCATAGTAAGTGATTCCAAGCCCTGCTTTTAATGATCTTTACGTTTTGAAGTCCCTAGCTCGATAAAGCTTATGCTAGCAATAATTTAAGTTAGGAATCAAATTTGGAAAAATTCCATAGGTGAAATTTGTGTATTTTGATTTTTATGATGGAATATGAGGTTTTAAATTATGTTAGACAACTTGTGCTACTTGGTTTTAAGTGAAAACGAGTAAAAGGCTTAATCGGTAAAAATACCTAATAGTCATAAGTACATGTTAGTGTGTGAATTTGATGTTGCCATAGAAGGAAAAAATGATCAGCATGTCATAAAACATAAGAAAATAGGATGAAGTTTAATTTACGAGCCTTGGGGCAAAAGTGCAAATATGTGAAAGTTTAGGGCAAAATGTAATTTTGCCAAAGTTTGAGTAAAGGGTTGTTTTGATAAATGTTGATATTAAATAAGCTAAATTTTCTATTATAGATCAAGAAGAGCGAAATTAGAGTAGATCGGGAAAAGAAAAAGTAAATGACTAAATTGTAAAGTTTAGTCACATTTTGTATCGAGGTAAGTTTACAAGAAATAAATGCAATATTCTTTTATTTTACATTATTATTGTCAATTTCAGCATTTATATATTTATGTTATGAAAATATTTAAAGTCGAATTTAAGGTGAAGTGACAGAGGAAAAGTGTTAGAAAGCCCGGTTGAACCCTAGGAATGTTAGGATATTAGTATGACGAGATGAACGAAATGAGCCATGTAAGTCCATATTAGAAATATGGCTTTGGAGACAGGATTGAGCCATGTAAGTCCATATTATATATGGCATTGGAGACAGGAATAATTCATGTAAGTCCATGTCAAAGACATGGCATTGGCGAGATATTGATAGAGCAGAAGCGACCCTAGTATCCTTAGTATTCCGAGTGGTTCAACGGGTCAGGATACGAGTTAAATTACAGTGAATTAACAGCAAAGGAAAAGTAGATTATACTTATGAAAAGGAAAGGTCGTAAGAAAGAAGGTAAGGGAATAAAGAAGAAGATAGAAATTGAGAAGTAAAGAAATTTATGATGTTAGATGATATTATGCATAATTATCCATTATGTTGAATGTTGTGATTTATTTGCTTGTAAGCTTACTAAGCCTAGTGCTTAATCTCTTTATTTTCTTCTTCTTATAGTACTTATCTAGCCACTCGGGGATCGAAGGAAACGTCGGAGGCCGATCACACTATCAAAGAAATAACTCGGTATAATTAGACGTTTTGTTTTGTGTATGGCATGTATAGAAACTTAGCCACTTTTGGTATAATATGAACAATGAATGATGTGTAAATACTTGCTAGTGATTAGCTAATAAAATGGCCGATGATATGCGTGTTTATTAATATGTATGATTGAATGGTGATTATCACATGAAAATTATGAAAAATGTGAAAGTAACCTAAAAACAGATTCAAGTAACAGCAATGATGTAACTTTGAAAAATCACTAAAAATTGTATAAACATAGTTTGAAGATGAATAATATATGAAATTAAATCTTATTATGTCTATTTTCTTATGGAATAAGAAAAATAGGTAAAGGTATTATATTTCATGATATATCTGAGTTTTAATGAAATAGGGTCAGAGCGATTTCTGGAACCCCTGTTTCAAATTTGGAAATTCACCATAAATTGTACAAAACTAATTAGAAGGTATAATTTATATGGTTATAATACTTGTTGAGTCTAGTTTTAATAGAAACAAACGGCTTAGTGATATGAATTTTGTACAGGAAGAAACATGGTTCGTAGTAACAAGAGGTTAGTGCAGTCAAGTTTTGAAACAGGGGAAACTTTAACTAATAAACTGTACTAATTGGCCAAGTCAAAAATCTATGAAAAAAATTAGTAGATAGATATATGAGTCTAGTTTCAGGAAAAATTTACGGATCTTAATTTCGAGTTTCGGAACTCAAGATATGAATTTTTAGGCGACTACGACGCAGAATGGCAGCACATTCCGAAATGCTTAAATAAACAATTTAAACCTATTTAAGGGATAGAATAAGTTTAGTAATGCCTCGTGCTCGATTCTGGCAACAGTCTCGGGTAAGGAGTGTTACATTAGTAATAGGCCCATCGATAGATCTATTGATTTGCTCAGTCAAGTCACGAATTTGGGCTTTCATATTGTTGTACTTGTTGAACTGCCAAGGAACCAACACCCTACGCATCCCATCCAATTTCTCTAGAATATTTTCACCCCTTCTACTCTAACTTTCCTTGATTATCTCCTTTTCTCTCTTGTCCTTTGCCCAACACATATCATAACGAAAATAAATCCTAGGATCCCTTTGGTTCATTTTTGGCTTTTTACCCATCGTATCCTTGAGAACAACATTATGATCCGATTTAGTCTGTCTAATAGTATTAACATCTATAAACGGGAAAAAAGCAACAGTATTAATAGACATAACAAACCGGTCTAACCGCTCTTTTACAAGCGCATTACCATCTCTGTTGTTGGCCCAAGTGAACCAGCCCCTTGTAGGTTTGATATCGACTAACATTAGCTCCTCAAGCACCTCTCTAAACTCCTCCATTTGTATTCTCGACTTCCTTCTCCCTTCTTCTTTTTCCGCATCATCCAAGATAACATTTGAATCTCCCCCAACGATCCATTCTTCTTTGACAATTCTACCAATACTTTTTAGGATTTCCTAAGATTGAGCTCTTGCACTAGGATCCGCATTGCCATAAAAACACATGAACTAAATATTGAATTTATTATCCACCTTCACTAAAGAGTCTATATGATTGCTCGAAAAACTTATGATGACCACCTCAACCTCATCGCTCCAGAGCATAGCAAGCCCACCACTCCTCATATTCGAGTCAACCACTAAACAATTCGGCCTGCAAACATTTTTAATTCGAGAAAAGCAATTAGAATTAATTTTAGTTTCACTTAAAAAGACTATATCCGGAACATTTGCAACTAGGAGTTGCTTCAATTCACAAACTGTCGCAGGGTTTCCAACGCCACGGCAGTTCCAGCTTAAGACCTTCATTGTTCTTGGTGGGGCTGATCACCAGCCGCCGTCTTAAAAGGTGAAACCTTATCCATTAACTTTCTCCTCACTAATTTGGATGGACTCTCATCTATATTATCTCTATTCGGGCCCTTCTGTCTCTTTCTCTTATTTTTGAAACGAAATAAACCATCCCTCGTTGCTTTATGACTCATTTTTCTTTAGGCGAAGTAGACATTGAATCCTCTTCACACTCCTTCTCTTTTCCTTTTTGAACTAAATGTCCACTGTCTTCCCTTGTATCTGTATTACTTTTCTCTTTATCCTCAGTCGACAACGTCTTTGTCAACACTATTTCAACTCCATTACGCCATGTTCCCCTTTCTTGGTTCAGGGTTGCTATATTTGCCCTCATCCACCTACCATATTGTAATTTTAACGCACTTAACTCGGGACCTTGCACTTTGTTTCAACAAATTTTAGTGGTGTGTCTAATTAAGCCACAAAAATGCAGAAATCTGGTAGTCTCTCATACTTCAGAACACATATAATTTAAAAACCTTCTCTTCATACAATTTTCAGAATCCTGCTTAAGGGTTTTGATGTATTGATTTGAACTTTTATTCTTATAAATTCAGTCCATCCTCCATTTCTATCCTTCTATTCAATTGCCATCAGTTCACCTATGGATTTTCCCATATCCAACGCAGTTTGACGGTTCATATATTCTAGAGGTATGTTGTAAATCCTTAGCCAGAAAGGGGATATATTAAACTCATAGGAAGCAATGTCTTTGTCTTTTACAAAAGGCATCATTGAGAATAAGCAGTTTTCAAACAACTAGGGCATAAGGTTGGGGATTCTAGTTCTATCTTCCAAACAACCAAACTTAACAATTATGGCCTCATCCTTCAAAGCAACAAAATTTACCTCTTCTTTCATGAGCCATAGTGTCTTAAAAACCCTATACATTGCCTCCCTATTTAGCTTTTCTTTTGCCATAATTTTGCCCACTGCCCATGATTCATCTCCTTTATAGTTTTTTTTCAACATTTGTACTAATAACCTTGGTAGCCTCTTCTTTCAAAAATTTTAGTTTTTTCAAGAACTCGTTTATATCATCATTCATCATTTCCTTATTACTAATAGTACTCTCCTCCATCAGCTCGTGGGAGCTGAAAAAAAGGCGACTTAAAACCCAAGGAAACTCCAATGCCAGAATCCAAATATGACAAAGAAAACCTATAGGTAAACCAAAAAGAAGAAAACCACAAGAATCGCAAGAACCAAAAGAAAACAAGGAACTGCACTACAAAACTAACAGAAAACAAAAAACAAAAAAAAGAGGCAAAAGAACAACATCAAAAATAGAATGACGAAAAAAGAGTTAGCAAGACTTTCAAAGCACTATCTAAGCTAATATCCAAAAACTCTATTATTTAATACATAAAACCCTAATGCATACAAAAGTAACTAAAATATAAAAAGACCTTTCGAAATACCCTGTTTTCATGAAAACAAACAAAGAGCAAAACAATTACGGAAGATAATAGAAAATATATCGTGGGCCTCTTAAAAAATTTACCACAGAAATGACAAAACAAGCACAGCACACAAGAAAAAAAAGGGAACCCCTTACACGAAAAGAAAAAAGCTACTAAAAGAAAAGAAAAAAAGAGAAAGAAACCAAACAAGATTACCGATAAACCCAAAGAAAACCTTAAAGAGAACCTTTTACCAGCTACTGTCTTTGATAGAGACATTCCATGACAAGTCACTGGCACTAAACACCACCGATAAAACATAAACAAGAAATAATCACGATACACCAACACACATGAACGCCCCCTTTACTACCATAATATTCAAACGAATAAAGGCAGGCCCACAAAACAAATCAAGAAGAAAAAGTACTAGAATCTTGGAGAAAACCTGTAATCTTGTTCTGATGTTACTGTTTTCTAAAATAAAAGATAAGCAACTAACCTTTTTTAATTTTCTCATCGCACAAAAGGTTATCCATTCTATAAGGAGTACGCAAAAATTAGAAGATGGATGGCCATCAAATTGATCTAGGGAAAAAATATGATCATGTGCATTGGGAATTCATCGATGCCTCGCTTCAAGCTGCAAGTATTCCTAATTTTCTCCGTAATGTTATTATGTTTGCAATTTCAAGTTCCACTATACAGGTTTTGTGGAACGGAGTTCCAACACAGAAATTTTGGCTTGTTAGGGGTGCTTGCTAATGATGTCTGCTGTCTCCTTATTTGCTTATTTTGTGTATGGAATGGTTGGGCCAAAGTATCCATTCTGCCATAGGCTTTGGTCCCCTATTTGTTTGGCTCGCATTGGCTCACCGCTAACTCATCTCTTCTTCGCAGATGATTTGATCTTATTTGGACGTGCTGAAGAACATCAAGCTGGGTCATCAAAGACATTCTTGATAAGTTCTGTGAATATTCGGGACATCGGATTAATATGTGGAAAACAAATATCTTCTTTTTTAAAAGCATTGATGGTAGCTTAAAGAGATGTATAAGCGGATACTTTGGATGTCAAGAAGTACGAAACTTAGGGTCTTACCTTAGATGCCCCTATTCCATGAGAAGGTCACTAAAAACACTCTGCATTTTGTTGTTGACAAGGTGCATTGTAAACTGTCTATTTGGGACGTTAGACAACTCTCTTTAGTTGGTAGGTGACTTTGGCTCAATCAATTTTGCTTTCAATTTCAAGCTATTTTATGCAGACAATGATGGTTCCTAAAGGCTTCTGTGATGAGATTGAGCGACCAATTAGGAAGATAGTATGGGGGTCCTATAATGGTGGTAAAGCGGTAAGTTGAGACTCGGTGTGTCAACCTAAATCGCACGAAGGTCTTGGTCTGAGGCACTTGAAGGACCATAACACTTCTTTCATGATGTATGTTGGATTCAACATTGTTTCAAATTCTAATGCCCTTTAGGTTCAGATTCTCCGGTCAAAGTATGGGGTTACAAGTGGTTTTCCCGAGAACTTATCAAGAGGACGTAGTTCTTTTTTAATGGAAATCCCTTTCTAAGGTATGACCCCTCATTCATGAAAACTTATTATGATTTATCGGGGATGGGAATTATAGACCCTTTCATAAATAGATTCCTTCCACTTCTAATCTTAATATGGATTGTCTTCTTAGCAATATGATTACAAATGATAGATCGTGGAATTTGGACCTTTTTATACTTTGGGTTTCAGAAGATGTCATCAATAAGATTATAGTTGTCCCACCGCCTCACCCATCTTTTGGTCTAGATAGAATTAAATGGAGGACTATTTTGACTGGCTCTTTCTCCCTCAAAAGTGCTTATGGTAAGATTCGGAAAGGTACATTAAAAACAAAAGAGCCGATTTAAGAACTTCCTTAGAAGTTTAAAGGCCTGTAATGGGTTCGATTCTTCATTTGGCTTGTTCTCAAGCTACGTGTGCTTATGAATACAGAAAGAGCAAGGCGATGAGTTGGTAATGACAACACATGTGGTTTTGGTGGGCATGGATCTGAGGAGGTGTTGCTTGTTATCAGAGATTGCCCTACAACTAGGAATATCTAGGACAAGCTCATTCCAGAAGGAACGCCCTCTAGATTCGACATCGGATCCCTCCTTGAATGGATGATGAAAAATCTTTAAAACCATTAAACTCCTTTTTTGGGTGGGGTAGATTGACCGTGCCTTTTTGGGATTATTGCTTAGAGTATTTGGAAGAACCACAACTTGTTTACATTTCAAAGTATTTCCTGAAGTATTAACGAAGTCCTTAAGGTCTCTCGTAGCTGGGCAAGACAATGTACTTCAGTTTCAAAAGTATCACCTCATAAGATACAAAGATCTTTAGCTAGCCCTTCTATAGCTAGTAGTTGGGTGTGCTTGAACACGGATGGTTCAATTAGGAATTAAGAGGGTTTTGCTGCAGCTGGAGGATTAATGTGTGATCATAATGTTGGGTGGATCATTGAGTTTTGCAGATACTTGGAAAGTTACACAGTGATAGAGGTTGAGCTTTGGGGCATCTCAGATGGGTTGAAGCTTATTTTAGATAGGAGATTAGAAAGAGTCTCAATTCAAGCAGTCGACCCTGAGGTAATGTCATTCAGGATGGTTATTCTAAAAACGCTAATTCTGCTCTAGTCAAAAGAATTCATCTACTCCTGAAATTGGTAAAATAACGGAAGATTCAACATATCCCCCGGGAAGAAAACACAACCGTAGATAGTCTTATTAAGATGGCTTGTGATAGAAGAATAGGTTTAAAATTGTTTAGAGATCCCCTTTTGAGGATCTAGTGTAATTGATTTTGTCTACTTTTATCTTTCAAAAAAAAAAAAGTTGGAAAATCATAGTAATAGGAATTTATTTCATTAACAAAGCAAGCTTTTACAAGATAATTTATTCTCTCAGCACATAATATAAAACTCCATATAAAGAACTCTCTTTTTTTTTTTTTAGAGAGAGAGAGTTCTATATAGGCACTCTTGATAACCGGGAAAGGTAGCTTAAGTAGGCACATAAATATAACACATAGTAGGACAAAACATTAGAGTTTTGATCCTTGGATGGGCAAATATACAGCAGCAACACTCTCTTAAGCATCCAAATGAATCATGCATCTCAGACCTATACCCTGGAGCATGTAGTCGAATGCCTTGTTAATATCGGCAAAAGGCACAGAGTGTGTGATGAACTTGTCCATATCCAGCCCCAGCTCCTGCAGCAATATCAACAAAACCATCATCGAAATGAACTATATTCTGTAATCTGTATAGAGGACATCACCTTACCTTGTTCAAATATTTGTCGACAACCATAGGAATATCAGTGCGTGGTTTATAGTTGCCATAAAAAGCACCCTTAAGGGTCCTCTCACTTAGTAGATTCATTGGATGAGTTTTGAATGCATCGTCTTTCTTTGGCACACCCACCAGCACACAAACACCCCAACCCTGTAATTCAAGAAGAAGCATATATGCGTGTGACAATTAATGCAAAGAGGTAGTATAGTTTTTTACTGGAAGAAGCTAAATTACATCATGGACGCATTCAAAAGCGGAAATCATGGCTTGGACGCTCCCTGTACACTCCACACTGCGATCCACTCCTCCGCCGGTCATCTCCACAATCACCTCTTGAACAGGTTTGTCGTAGTCTTTTGGATTCACAAATTCTGTAATCCCAAACCTCTTAGCTGGTGGCAGGCAAAGAAATATGATCAGTATATTAATATTTTTAGTGAGGAACAACGACAAATCATATAATGATATAAATGATGCTATGATAGGTACCTTCTTCAAATCTTCTGGGGTTCACATCAACAGCGATGATCCGAGAAGCCCCACAAACCCTTGCACCTTCAGCGGCCTAATTTATATGGATAAAAGTGAATCAAACACATTTACCAAATAGCCTAGAGAAAAACCATAGGTGAAACAAGAATAAACTCACGGCAAGACCAACGGCACCCAGTCCAAAAACTGCAACAGTTTGACCCTTTTTGGGTTTGGCAACATTCACAGTGGCCCCAAAACCTGTACATATCCCACAGCTAATGGGACAGACTTTATCAAGCGGGGCGGTTGGACTGATCTTGGCAACCTGGCCAACATGGACGACAGTATATTGGCTAAAAGTCGAGGTTCCAACAAAGTGGTAGATAGGCTTGCCGTTGATGGAAAATCTGGTTTTCCCATCAGCAAGCATAACACCTCGGTCGCAGTTGATCCTAAGCAGTTCGCACATGTTATTGCTTTCTTCTGACAGACAGTGGCGGCATTCTTTGCATTCTCCGGTGAAGATAGGAAGCACATGATCCCCAGGTTTCAAATCATTCACACCCTCACCCACACTCTCCACGATCCTACAATTATAATTGTAAGATTATATTGATACAGAAAAATATATAAAAAAATAAAATGGTTTTAACTTTCATACCCTGAGGCTTCATGACCAAGTATACGAGGAAACAGAGGAGTGTAACCCTGCCAAATTGAAGAAAAACAGTGACAAATACTTGTAGAAAATAAATGTTGTAATATTCATTTTATCGTACAGTAATACCTTACACTCCCAGTAGTATACATCAGTGTGACATAAAGCAGTGAAGAGAATCTTAATACGGACTTCATGCTTTTGGGGTGGTGCCACTTCCACTTCTTCTATAGATAGTGGCTTCCCGGCCTCCCATGCCACCGCAGCTACAATCAAAACCACACTATTTTTACATATTTAATGCTATGGCATGAATTCAAGTATATTGTAAATGTTGTCAGAAAAGAAATCAATGTAACCCGAACAAAGAACAAAAGGTATATTTGGTCATATGTATGTAGGAGACAAGGGAATTAAGGAAAAATTGTAGTTGTTGGGGTAAGGGAGAAGAGATAAGAGGTTATCATCACCTTTGCAACGAATAACCTGACCGGCAGTGCTCATTGCGTATGATTTTTTTCTTATATTTTAAACAAGATTTTCTTCTGAGCGTAGTGAGAATAGCAGCTTCAAATGGTTGTATTTATAGAAAAAATTGTAGTCCACTGTTGACTGCACAATAAATAATATTTGAATGTACGAGAATATCTGCTTGGGATTTTAGTTCAATTATGTTTCATTTATATTGATAATTAGCATAAAATAATTTTTTTAAATTATTTGGCACATCTATACTATTATTTAAAAGTTTTCTATATCATTTGGTACTTGAGTATCAAAATATATAACTTTAAAACCCTAATTTAAGCACTAAAAGTTGACATTATTACCATTGAGCACTAAAATATATAACTTTTGTCAAATATTACTATAAAATTGAACAAAAAATAATAGAGATGCCACTTTAGAAAATAATTTTGAATTTAAGTACCGAATTTATTGTCACCCATCATGAATTCCAACTTAGTTAAAAATTACTAAAACATATTATTTTATAAATAATAAACCTTAGCACTATTAGAATTTTTTATTTTATATTTTGTGAAAATTTAAAAGAAATTGCACATAATAATATTTCAACATAAAATATGATAAATTTCAATATTTTAAATCTATCATTTTAATAAAAAAATGCATCTTGCTGGACGTGTTTTCGTCAACTAGGTAGGAAAGCGCATCTTACAAGGTATGCTTTTAGACAATAGTAACATCCCAACGGTCAAATTTCAAATCCTCCTAACGATCAATTTTCAAATCCGCCCATTAGTCAAATTTCAAATCCTCCCAATGGCTAGTTTGTTTCCTATATAAACCCAACCATTTCCCCATTTTCATTTAAATCTAATGGTCTTAATTGTCTCAGTTCTCTTAAGATTTTAGTTTTAAATTTTTCATTAAATTTCTCTCAAAATCTTGTTGTTTTAAATTTTTTAATTCGTAATTTATTCATTTCAATTGATTTTTATAATAGCAATTCCTCTTATTCGTTTCGATGACAACTACATTTTTGGCGTGAAATTACAAATGATAAGGAAAAAATTGTAATTTTTTAAATTTTAATTAAGTTCATTTTTAAGTTGTTAACATTATTAAATTTATATTTTTTTGTTGATATAATCAGGTCGAAGATCGAATTTTGGAGATGTACATACACAATCTATCTGCGAGGGCACTGTGTGTAATTGAACCTCAATTGTAAGAGGTAGGATTCTTGTTTGTGTCTCATATGCTCGAGGGGTGTAAATTGGATTTCACACATATCAACACTTTGGTGGAAAGATGGAGACTCGAGGCACACACATTTCATTTTCCATGCGGTGAGTGTACAATTACACTCGAGGACGCAACTTTACAACTCAGTTTACCGATGGATGGGCTAGTCGTTACGGGGTCAGTGGTCATTGGCGCTTGGGGTGGCATCATTTGTGAGCAACTATTAGGCAAGGTGTTGGATAAGGTTTTTGGTAGTCGGATAGAGATGAAATGGTTGAAAGATGAAGATAAGTTCGGTTATCTCAACAATACCTCAAGTGCCCTTCAAAGAGAACAAAACACCCGAGCATTCATCCTAAGGTTAATCGAGGGTGTTCTAATGCCCAATAAATCTTGAACTCTGGTGCATTTAAGGTGGCTACTATAACTTGTTGACTTGAAAGAAGTGGGTCGACTTAGTTGGGGATCAATTGTGTTGGCCACGTTATACCAAGAGACGTGACAGGCGACACAACCATAAAAAATTAAGATCAGTGGTTACATACTCCTGCTGTAGTCATGGGCACTGTATCAACTACTATTTTTACTTCCCGAGTTGATGCCCATTATACTTTTTCACTCGTAACAAGGTAAAATTCATTTGATAATATAGTTACCATAATAATTTTTTTCATTTTTATATTTTTGAATTAACATATTATTTGAATAGGCGGAACAATAACCCGAGTTATGTTGGACTAGTGGAGGAGCTCGAGACTACTGTTAGATTAATGATCAGAAGTCGAGGTTAGTTTTTTTAATTTTTCAAATATATAATATATACATAATGATTTGAAATTTAATATTATGTAGATAACAAAATTTATAATTTTGTACTACAGTTTGAATGGATGTCATATGCTGATCAAGAAATTCAAACATGCATCTCGGCCAAATTTTTGGCCAATTGGCTGCGGTTCGACATGTGTGCACTAGGGTTGAGAATCAACGCTTAAAACAATCAATAATATTGCGATATTTGCAAGTATAACATGTAAGTTGTAATATTTATAGTGTTTAATGGAACACCAAAGTATTCCAAGGATCGAACCTAATAGAGTCAGTGATTTAATGATTCCTATTAAACAAGCATGCAAGAAAGAGGTTTAGCTAGCTACTCACTAATTTCTATATTATGACAATGCATAATTTGAGGCTAATTAAGCTAATTGATTATCTAACACTAAAAAAAACTAAATTGCAAATACAATTGAAATTTACCATTTCTGATTTTTTATGATTATTGAAGGTAATTGATAGGTTTTTAATCTTGGTTGTTAGTTGGAACTATTTTATAAAGTGAAATTGGTTAATTTTAAGTTTAGGGACTAAAATGATAAAATAATAAATTTGGCATTAAATTATTGTATGAATTTATTAATTATGGTCTGTATGAGGGTCATAGAGAATTCAACCATCTTAAATTGGATTTGATTGTAATAAATGTGAAAGTTTCGATTTTAGGGGCTAAATTGAATAAAAGGTAAAAGTTAAGGGTAATAACATAAAATTTTATTAAAGGGTCAATTACATGAATATAGAAATTTTAAGGTATCTTAATTGGTTAATTGAGTTAAATTATTAAATATGGATCAAGAAACGGATCAATCGGTTGATAATCGCGGGAAAGGAAAAGTTATTGAGTAGTCCTTGTCAAGGTGTTGGTAGCTACTACATTTAGGTAAGTTCATATTGATTTGTTATGCCTATTGATGTTTTAAATTCTAATTATATATGTGTATAATGGGCATGGTTAATTAAGGTAAGATTGAAGGTGGAAACAAACGTTTGAAATGTAAATAATGGCAATTGTACTTGCTTAAATTGAATCATGCTATTATATGGAATATTTGTGATCAATTTGATCATGGTATGAGGTTATAATTATGAAAAGATTAAGATGTACAAGTTAAGACCCATGTGAACTTAATAAATAACTAGGATACAAATAACATGTCATTAGGATGTTCCAAGCACTAGGTGCAGATGATTACAGTTTTTAGGTACTAAGTACCGGTGTTATAGTTCCAAGCACTTTGTGCCAGTGATTTATTTCTAGATACTATGTACCAGTGGTGGATACCATACCGATGGCTGGAATCTAACATTCGTTGCAGATTCTTGTCGGCTTGTGTGAGCAGCATTCTGTATTGGTTAACGTTCCAATGATTAGCTCATATGAGCATTTATTCCCCATGTATCCAAAATTAGTTATCAAAGTTCTTTAGGCAAAACAATTAATGAAATATTCAGGAATGGAACTCATGGCATGATTGGTTATTACTTAAATAAAAATCAAATGGTATGTGAGACATATATCTTGTGATCTTGCCAATGTTATGAAGTTCACTAATTTTTTGGTATGGTAGGCAATGTGAAATAAGGCAAGGATTGTTGCTATATGTTAAATTAAATTGTATGCTTTAAATGAAAGATATATGATGTTTAATTTTTACGAACTTACTAAACTTTAAGTGAGTTTACCTCGTTTTGTCTTCTTCATGTAAATTGTCAAATTCGAGCTGTTTATTGGATCATTTCTGAAGATCACACTATCCGTCAACTTTTTCTGTAACTAACTACTTTTTTTTTGCCCGGTTATAATGGACATGTAAATAGGATTATGGTATTGCATATGTTGTAATATCCTGATTTTGGGCCTAGTCGGAATAGTGGTTTCGTGACCACAAAATCCGAGATAGAAATAATTATTTTATGATTATTTTAAGGTCTATGATATGATTGCATGATTGTGTGAAAATTTCGTGAAGAAATTTTATGCATAAAGTGCCTAATTTGAAATTTGGGACTAAATTGAATAAATTGCAAAACTTGTGTTCTAGAAGTATTTTGCATAAAATTGAATTAGATTATTAATTAGAGGTCCTTAAAGAGTAATTTTACCAATTTCTAAGTCTATGGACAAAAATTGGACATGGATGGAATTTTGGAAAGTTTAGTAGTAAGGGCATTTTGGTCATTTAGGGGTAAAATGAATTAAAATACAAAATTAAAAGCCAATTTTGCTCATCTTCAACCCCATGGCCGAATATAGCAAGGAGAAACCATGGCTAGGGTTTTCAAGCTTCCAAGCTCGATTGTAAGTTCGTTCTAGCCTCGCTTTTAATGATTTTTACGTTTTTGGAGTCCCTAGCTCGATTTAGCTTATGCTAGCAATAATTTAACCTAGGGTTTATATTTGGAAAAATACCCATAGGTGAAATTTGTGTATTTTGGTGTTTTATGATAGAATATGAAGTTTTAAATTATGTTAGACAACTTGTGCTACTCGGTTTTAAGTGAAAACGAGCAAAAGGGCTTAATCGGTAAAAATACCTAATAGTCATAAGTACATGTTAGAGTGAGAATTTGATGTTGCCATAGAAGGGAAAAATGATCAGCATGTCATAAAACATAAGAAAATAGGCTGAATTTTAATTTACGAGCTTTGGGGCAAAAGTGTAAATATGCAAAAGTTTAGGGGCAAAATTATAATTTTTCCAAAATATGATTTTGGGTCAATTTGAATAATGTGAGTCCTAATTAGACTATATTTTAAATGATAGAGCAAGGAAAACTGAAATTCGGGCTAAAATGGGGAAAATACCAAGTGGTGGACTAAATGGTAAAATAGCCATTTTCATGATACGAGGTAAGTTCATATGTAAATGTTGGTAACATAGTTATTATTTTAAATGTTTTAATGTTTTTAAATGATATGATAATTATTATGAAATATTATACTTGTGATAATTGTTTGATAATATGTCAAATTATGTGATATACTTGGAAAATGTGAAATACTACCGAGTATCAGATCGGCATTCCGTAGAAGATGGTTGAGACACATGATTGGGAAAAGGTCCGTTGAACCTTAGGAATGGATTAGGATACAAGTGACATGTCACTGGGATATTTGGGCATCCGAACTCGTTGAGTTGAGTCCGAGTTCACTTATGGATGCGACGTCCAACTCGTTGAGTTGAGTCCGAGTTCGTGAGATGTAACTAGGCATCCGAACTCGTTGAGTTGAGTCCGAGTTCACTTATGGATGCGAACGCCCGAGCTCGTTGAGTTGAGTCCGAGTTCACTTATGGGCGGGTTACATGGTACCTTGGCTACATATGTGGCACTTATGTGCAAACTTTCCATGTATCCGAATTATATTCCGATGTGTTCAACGGGTAAAGTTCTACTCAAATGGAGGAATACTCAAGATGAAAGGGACGTATTGGTAAGTGTTGTGAAATGGATAATTTGAACAGGTATGTACTTAACCCTCGGGTTGAAAACTCGATATAACAACAATATGGTATGATGATAAATGAAAAGGTGATATGAATGTCTTGGTGATGATTATGCAAATGATGTTTTATGTTTGCTTATATGGTTATGTTACTTGCTATTTGCATGTGAGCTTACTAAGCATTTATGCTTACTCCTCCTTTTCATTCCTTGTAGTGTTGACAAGCCAGCTCGAAATCGGAACGGTCTGAGGTACGCTCACACTATCCGTATACCATCTTGGCATAATGGCTTGTATATTTTGAGTATGGCATGTATAGCATTATAATCATTTTGTATATATGGTCTTATGATATGGTTATTGAGTTGTATGGAAATAGAAATGCTTGGTAATGATTAGCCATTGGAATGACTAATCATGATCATATTTGGTATTATGTATGTCAAATTGCTAGCTAATCCATGAAAACCATGAAATAGGTAAAATTTACCATAAAATAGATTCAGACAGCAACAGTGACGTGAGTTTAAAAAATCACTAAAAATAGTAGAAATGGAATTAAATAATGAATAAGTTATGGAATCGAAGCTTGATGAGTCTATTTTCATATGGAATAAGCGAAACAGGTATATGAGCTATATTTTATGAGATGTTTAAATTTTTGTGAAACAGGGCCAGAGCGATTTCTGGATCCCCTGTTCTGACTTTGGAAATTCACCATAAATTTTACAAAGATAATTAGAAGTCACGCTTTATATGTACAGATTCCTTATTGAGTCTAGTTTTATTAGAGACAAACAGTATAGTCATTGAAGCTCTGTACAGGGAGATATCTGATTCGTAATACACAGAGGTCAGAGTAGTTGAACCCTGAAACAGGGGAGACTTTAACTAATAAACTGTACTAATTGGCCCAACCAAAAATTCTATAAAAAAATTAGTAGATATATATATGAGTCTAGTTTCAGGAAAAATTTACGGAATTGGATTTCGAGTTTCGTAACTCGAGATATGATTTTTAAAGCGACTGTGATGCAGTTAGCCAGCTTGTCTGGAAATTTTAAAATGAATTGTATGAGCTGTTTAATTAATGAATTAAGTCCGTTAACACCTTGTGTTCGACTCCGGAAACGGTCTCGGCACGGGTGTTACATTTAGTGGTATCGAGCAGGTTTAGTCGGTTCTCGGACTAACCTAGCATGTGTAAAAGTTTAGCTATACATGCCATCGATCGTGATAGTGTGATGTCTTCCGACGCGTATAAGTACCGTCTTATTTAGACAGGTACTCTCCAACCGAAATGTGCCGACCATGTTAATGTTATGTGAAGATATTTGAGTAAAATTATGATTATGATAAGTCTCAGTTCAGAAAAGTATGAATAAAAGTTTATGATACATATGTGATAATATGTGAGATGAAAGTTCATGTTGTGATAAATATCCATATTTGCTTAATGCTCATACGATGTAGTGTATGTGGCTTACTTGATAAGATGAACGGAATAAATAGAAAGTAGTAGAGGTATGAATAAAGGTCATAATATCATAATACGGATGAAAATGTCCTTGTCTTGATTGGACGTTGAATGTTGATGAATGTTAATGATATACAATTTTTATGAGATAAAGGATTATAATGAAATGAACTTATCTATGTTAAATTGTTGGACTGAATTGTATGATTGTAATGATATGTACATGATGATGCACGAAGTGAAAGTTGTGATTGTGATGCAAATATTTATGTTTGTTTGGCCTTATATAATGTCATGAGCATGAATTAATTTAATTAAATGAATGGATAAGTAAAGCTATCTAAAAATATAGAATGTATGCATAAGTATATTGTCTAAATGGGACAATAGGAAAATTGGTGTAAGCCAACATGAATGAATGACATGATTTTGATGATGTTACTATGATGATGGAAGTTGTGTCATATGTGTATGTATAAGAAAGTCGAGTCGAGGTCCTACAACCCTCCCCTTACCAAAGTGGTACTTATAATGGAATTTCATGAGATTTGTATTGAATAAGTTTCTGTTGAAAACCCAAAGAGTTCAATGATAGAATAATTATAAGTATGATCCGAGATTGAAAATGAGCTGATAAGTAAAGTCGAGCCGAAAGTATCTAATTGATATAAAGATTATTGGAATTATGCATTTGTCCCGCTTAGAGAAGGAATTCTCTTTGGTAAATCGAAATTTATTCGAATGACATTCTTTAGTGAATGATTTAATATGAAATTTGTGACGGCAGAACTAGTTGGGAAATGATATTTCAAATGTGAATTATCTGAGTGTGACTTATGACCTGACAGATTTAGCGATCTCTTTTGAGATGTTCTATGTGTTCACCCGTTCTCGAAATATTTCTATGGCTATTGATCTTCGAAGAAATTCTTGTTATATGGGAATGTCTTCTAATTTGGTGTTGGATGAAAGCATTGGTAGTCCTGACTGGTTTATAATTTATATTGCTCTATTTCATCGGGTATTCTATTTCATTTCGTTCGATAAGAATTGATGAGAGAATTCATATGATATTATGATTTTGTTTCTTCTACTTGATGCTTCATCCGATATATATGTATGGGAAGATATATTGATCTTGTTATATTTGATTTCATGGGATTAAATAATGTTTTCTTTTGGACTTTCTTTCTTTGAAGAATTATCGAGTATTCTGTATTTTCTCTATGAATTTGGTTTTCGATTCTCCGGCATAGTATCGTATCTTGGGTTTCTTTATCCCGGATCTCTTTATTCGGATTTCTTTATTCGGGTTTCTCTATCTTGGATTTCTTTATTCGGTTTTCTTGTTATCTTTGTTCCATAATTTGTCAATTATGACTCATGTTCAAGTACGTTCTTCACTCGTGATAATCATGTCAAATATGACTATACTTCTAATTTGATCTTGGTAATGTGGTGATTTTAGTATTGGGATTTTTCTAATTTACGTGTAAGGATTTGACATCAAGAAAGGCATAGGTGATAAAAGCGCGAGTTTTAGTCGGTATGGTAAATTATTTATTTGAAAGATTTCATGTGACAATTATGTCGATTATTTTTCCCAAGTCGATAATAGAATTTCATTTTGTACGGATAAAAGAGTAAATAGTTTGAACGAGAAGTGTATATTTAATAGAAAGAGTTGAATATTAGTTTAAGTCACTACGAATGATAAGGTTTCCATCTTGTGAAAGCTGAAAAGTTTATTACATGTTGACAGAGTTCGGATAGATGAGAATATTGGTAACAAAGCGTCTGAACTAGACTAGTCTACATTGAGCAAAGACTTCGACTTTCAAGAATGTATTGTTGTATGAATTGTGATGTGTTTCAAGACAGGTGAGGTAATGTGATAGTTTAGAGCATCCGATGTTACATAAAATCGGAGTTGTTAAAGGGGTTAAAGCGAGCATTGGGATCTATCAAAATTATCCTTGTCAATGTTGATATTGGGATGGAAATGAGAAGGATTATTCTTGAGGCCATATCGAATTATTTCTATGGCGGAAAGAGGAAAATGTGATGTATCTTATTGTTAAATGTTTGGCGAGATCTATAAATCACATCTCAGATTGAATGAATTCCTACTCATCGATTCATGGAATTTCAGGTCTCTTTGATTGTCGGATTTCTTGGAATTCGGTCTCCATTAAATCAAGTTGAGATCCGGGTTTTATGTCATGATATCATGGGAAATTGAGAAGGGTTGAAAATTTAAGAACGGTTGAGAGTTGAGACTGTAAGCTTTTAGATCATATGAGAAATTGAAGAGATGTATTGGAGGTACAGTCTAAGTGCAAGTTCTTGGCACCAAATATGAGATTAAAAGTGAAGACCACTTTTCGTAAGATTTTCGGGGCGAAAATCCTCGAAGGGGGAGAGTTGTAATATCCTGATTTTGGGCCTAGTCGGAATAGTGGTTTCGTGACCACAAAATCCGAGATAGAAATAATTATTTTATGATTATTTTAAGGTCTATGATATGATTGCATGATTGTGTGAAAATTTCGTGAAGAAATTTTATGCATAAAGTGCCTAATTTGAAATTTGGGACTAAATTGAATAAATTGCAAAACTTGTGTTCTAGAAGTATTTTGCATAAAATTGAATTAGATTATTAATTAGAGGTCCTTAAAGAGTAATTTTACCAATTTCTAAGTCTATGGACAAAAATTGGACATGGATGGAATTTTGGAAAGTTTAGTAGTAAGGGCATTTTGGTCATTTAGGGTAAAATGAATTAAAATACAAAATTAAAAGCCAATTTTGCTCATCTTCAACCCCATGGCCGAATATAGCAAGGAGAAACCATGGCTAGGGTTTTCAAGCTTCCAAGCTCGATTGTAAGTTCGTTCTAGCCTCGTTTTTAATGATTTTTACGTTTTTGGAGTCCCTAGCTCGATTTAGCTTATGCTAGCAATAATTTAACCTAGGGTTTATATTTGGAAAAATACCCATAGGTGAAATTTGTGTATTTTGGTGTTTTATGATAGAATATGAAGTTTTAAATTATGTTAGACAACTTGTGCTACTCGGTTTTAAGTGAAAACGAGCAAAGGGCTTAATCGGTAAAAATACCTAATAGTCATAAGTACATGTTAGAGTGAGAATTTGATGTTGCCATAGAAGGGAAAAATGATCAGCATGTCATAAAACATAAGAAAATAGGCTGAATTTTAATTTACGAGCTTTGGGGCAAAAGTGTAAATATGCAAAAGTTTAGGGGCAAAATTATAATTTTTCCAAAATATGATTTTGGGTCAATTTGAATAATGTGAGTCCTAATTAGACTATATTTTAAATGATAGAGCAAGGAAAACTGAAATTCGGGCTAAAATGGGGAAAATACCAAGTGGTGGACGAAATGGTAAAATAGCCATTTTCAGCATACGAGGTAAGTTCATATGTAAATGTTGGTAACATAGTTATTATTTTAAATGTTTTAATGTTTTTAAATGATATGATAATTATTATGAAATATTATACTTGTGATAATTGTTTGATAATATGTCAAATTATGTGATATACTTGGAAAATGTGAAATACTACCGAGTATCAGATCGGCATTCCGTAGAAGATGGTTGAGACACATGATTGGGAAAAGGTCCCGTTGAACCTTAGGAATGGATTAGGATACAAGTGACATGTCACTGGGATATTTGGGCATCCGAACTCGTTGAGTTGAGTCCGAGTTCACTTATGGATGCGACGTCCGAACTCGTTGAGTTGAGTCCGAGTTCGTGAGATGTAACTAGGCATCCGAACTCGTTGAGTTGAGTCCGAGTTCACTTATGGATGCGAACGCCGAGCTCGTTGAGTTGAGTCCGAGTTCACTTATGGGCGGGTTACATGGTACCTTGGCTACATATGTGGCACTTATGTGCAAACTTTCCATGTATCCGAATTATATTCGATGTGTTCAACGGGTAAAGTTCTACTCAAATGGAGGAATACTCAAGATGAAAGGAACGTATTGGTAAGTGTTGTGAAATGGATAATTTGAACAGGTATGTACTTAACCCTCGGGTTGAAAACTCGATATAACAACAATATGGTATGATGATAAATGAAAAGGTGATATGAATGTCTTGGTGATGATTATGCAAATGATGTTTTATGTTTGCTTATATGGTTTTGTTACTTGCTATTTGCATGTGAGCTTACTAAGCATTTATGCTTACTCCTCCTTTTCATTCCTTGTAGTGTTGACAAGCCAGCTCGGAAATCGGAAGCGGTCGGAGGCACGCCACACTATCCGTATACCATCTTGGCATAATGGCTTGTATATTTTGAGTATGGCATGTATAGCATTATAATCATTTTGTATATATGGTCTTATGATATGGTTATTGAGTTGTATGGAAATAGAAATGCTTGGTAATGATTAGCCATTGGAATGGCTAATCATGATCATATTTGGTATTATGTATGTCAAATTGCTAGCTAATCCATGGAAACCATGAAATAGGTAAAATTTACCATAAAATAGATTCAGACAGCAGCAGTGAAGTGAGTTTAAAAAATCACTAAAAATAGTAGAAATGGAATTAAATAATGAATAAGTTATGGAATCGAAGCTTGATGAGTCTATTTTCATATGGAATAAGCGAAACAGGTATATGAGCTATATTTTATGAGATGTTTAAATTTTTGTGAAACAGGGCCAGAGCGATTTCTGGATCCCCTGTTCTGACTTTGGAAATTCACCATAAATTTTACAAAGATAATTAGAAGTCACGCTTTATATGTACAGATTCCTTATTGAGTCTAGTTTTATTAGAGACAAACAGTATAGTCATTGAAGCTCTGTACAGGGAGATATCTGATTCGTAATACACAGAGGTCAGAGTAGTTGAACCCTGAAACAGGGAGACTTTAACTAATAAACTGTACTAATTGGCCCAACCAAAATTCTATAAAAAATTAGTAGATATATATATGAGTCTAGTTTCAGGAAAAATTTACGGAATTGGATTTCGAGTTTCGTAACTCGAGATATGATTTTAAAGCGACTGTGATGCAGTTAGCCAGCTTGTCTGGAAATTTTAAAATGAATTGTATGAGCTGTTTAATTAATGAATTAAGTCCGTTAACACCTTGTGTTCGACTCCGGAAACGGTCTCGGGTACGGGGTGTTACATATGTGTACAAGTACTTTGGTTAAGCTTTATGCTATTTTGAATAACTATGTGTTTAAATATGCAAGTTATGGTGGTTGCTTTATTAGTGATGGTTGATGATGTTTATGCAAGTTTAGTATCTTTAGTATAATTGGCTTATTGAATGAGCATGTATGGTTTAGGCCATATGGAGTACCTTATTTGATAATGTTTAAGTCATGAGAAAATGAAGTATAGATGTTGTTTGGAATGGATATGAAATGCTAATTTGTTTATGTTTGAATGGTTAATGCTTTATGTATGAATTGTGGTGCCAATGATGACATATTGGTTAAACACTTAAGTTGTATGTTATATGGAGTATTTTTGGCAAGTTTTTAATGTATTTTGAATAGGTTAAATGGCTGGTATGGCATGACTTGTGGCTTAAAGGACTATAGGTGTGATTGCTTAGGTTAGAAGGTGTTTTTAGGTGTACACGCCTGTGACACGGTCTGCCACACAACCTTGTGTCACACACAGTTGCATGGTATGACCATGTTGCCTGTTTGATTTTGGTGCAAGTTCGTTCACATAATATCAACATGTTACACGACTTGGCGACACAACCTTGTGACCCAAGATTACACGGCATTAGTTTGTCACACGGTTAGGCAACACGGCCATGTCTTAGGACTACACAGTCTCAACCTTGTCACACAGCTTGGCCACACGATCGAGTGACCCCTGTTTGCACTTTTTACCTAAATTTTTATAAAAGTTTCAATTTAGTTCTGAGTTGATTCCGAATTGGTTTAAAAGTCTTACATGCTTAATTAATGCCAGATTTTGATTGTAAATCACACCATACTTATGTTAATGTTGTTTAATATAATTGTTGATTATTTATGCCTAATATTTTTATTACAGTAACGTTTAACAATCGTAATACCTTATAGCTCAGGTCAGGTGATTGTACCTGGTATAGGGTGTTACATTTAGTGATATAACAGTCACAATTTAGTCGATTCTACGGTTGAACATAACATGTATTGAGGTTAGAAATGCATACTGATTTATAACCTATGTGTAACACCCCTAACCCTATCCGTCACCAGAATAGGGTTACGAGGCATTATCGAACTTATACATTAGCATTTGCATATTTGCATTTCAAATAAAAACTTTTCAAATTTCATCAAAAAGTCCCTAATATAGTCCTATAGGACCCAACACATGCTTTAGAAGTGGTTCTGGACTAAACTGGAAACTTTGGAAATTTATCCTTGAAGATAGAGGCACACGCCCATCCCGTGGGGATCCCATGGCATTGTGGCCAGCCCGTGTAGAATTCTGACTTGCAATTTCTTAAGTATCAAAGGGGCACATGGCCTGGGCATATGCCCATGTGGCTAGGCCGTGTGGTACACTGATTTTTCACCATTTTTAAGCCATTTTCACATGATTTTGACACACGACCATGTTTGAAACCCGTGTTCTTCACACGGTCAAGAAACACAGCCGTGTCTTTTGCCCGTATACTATCTTGACTTCATATTTAAGAATGTAGGGGACACACGGTCATTTCACACGCCCGTGGGCTGTCCTTGTGTCACACCGGCCTAGACACACGCCCGTGTGTCTTACCGTGTGGATGAAATAAGGCCATTTCCTAGCCCTATTTCTCACCCAAACTTAACTATTTTCCTGCATGAAAACTTACAAGTATATACCGACCAATTTAACCAAATTCCATCATTCAATCTAACATTTCCAACTTTTAAACATACCTTAAAGCTTTCCTTTACATTGATTTGTAAATCATGATTTATGAAAGGTGATTTGTATTTTATTGAACATGAACATACCATATTACCTCAAAATACATATTACTAACCATTCCAATGGTTAGGTTGTAAACAAACATATTACTTCATCATTTGGCCTCAAAAGCTTATATATGCCATTATAACAAAATAGATTTATCATTTTTACCAAAATGAAGGGATTGATAGTGTGATGATAGCTCCGACCTAATTCTAGCCTTTACGAGCTTTGAGTACTATAAAACAGGAAAAATATAAACCTAGTAAGCATTAATGCTTAGTAAGTTCATATAACCAAATAACACTTACCATTCATATATAACAAGTAAATCACACATAAGGCAATTTATCCATCAATTTAGCAAACTAGCAAATATGGCCTATATACAATCATTCAACCAAATTGGTTAGTACAAAAACATTATTTTGCATAGATGAGCTCATCATGTCATTTCTTCTTATTTCATTTGTTAATATATTTCCGTTGAATCTTTGAATTTCTGATAGACCTTTCCTTTTCTAATTGTACACCCAAGGTGCACATTCTCTTTTTAAGTGGTACATACGAAGTGTATATACCCTTTTCAATTTGTACACACATAGTGCATATAACATTTTCAAATGTACACATATAGTGTACTTTTCCTTCTCAAGTGGCATACACAAAGTATACATTTTCTTTTCATATGGTATACACAAAGTATACCTAACTTTTTCAAATTGTACCATTTGGGTACACAAATCCTTTTCAAGTATTACCCTTTCGGGTTACATTCCTTTTCATAATGAGATCAAAAGATTATCCCTTTCGGAACAACCTTTACTGCAACATATGCAGGATCTCATATACACGGTAATCACCTGTCCAATCGGAAATCAATATTCAAACGGATTCATGTAATATTTCATCATTTACACCTCACAAATCAAGATTGATTTATTACATGTACATATCAATTTCAAGTCATAATACACAATATTCAACAATCAATTCAATACATTTACATGCTTAATTTAGTTATACGAACTTACCTTGACAATTGACCGTATTTATTAATCTGAGACTTTTTCTTTCCCTCGATCTTTTTCTTTATTCGACACTTCCGGATCTATATAAATAAATTTAATCATCAATTCTATGATTTTTACATTCAATCAAACCAATTTCACATTTTAGGAAAAAGTACCATTTTGCCCCTAAACTTTTAATTAATTCCAATTTCGTCCCTAGGCTCGGAAATTGAAATTCATGCAATTTACTCCTTATTCTAAGCTTATTCAAAATTTCAATATAACTTTTACAGCACATGTATTTCGTAAATTTTATAATTGTTCCAAGAATTTCACTACTTTGCAATTTAGTCCCTACACATACTTTCACTAAAAATCACCTTGTAAAAGTGATTTCTCTATCAATAACCTTTCATTTCCTATCATAAACTTTCAATTTATAGCATATTCATCCATGGGTAATTTTCTAACTTTTATTTTCTTTCAATTTAATCACCCAAATAAAGAAATTAAGCTTTTCCGATCTCAAAAATATAAAAATCACTAAAAACGGGACATAGAACTTTCCAAATCAAGATTGAGAATTTTCATTTCTCTCTCCTAGGGTTTCCATGTATTTTATGAAGAAGAAGATGATATAAAATGGGTTTAATTCTATGTAATCATTTCTCATACTTTATTTAATTCAATTTCGAATTTATTCCTTAACCTTTTTCAATTTTTCCATGGATGACTCATAAAAATATCTACATATTTTTCATCAATGGTCTAATTGCCATATAAGGACTTCTCACTTTTAATCCTATAACTATTTAATCCTTATAACTTCTAGGATTCAACTTTGACATTTTATTCAATTTAGTCCTTTTTGCAATTAGGCACATAATTGATAAAATTTTTCGATAAAAATTTTCATGCAATATTCCTATCATAATACCTATCATTTTATGAAATTTAAATAATTTCATTTTTCGGACTCGAATTTGTGGTCTCGAAACCACTATTTCAATTTCACTGAAATTGGGCTGTTACAACTCTCCCCTCTTAAGGATTTTCGTCCTCGAAAATCTTACCAGTGAAGAGATTCGGGTACTGCATTTTCGTGATATCTTCAGGTTCCCAAGTAGCTTCTTCAATTCCATGTTTCTGCCAAAGAACCTTTACCAATGCTATCTTTTTATTTCTCAACTCTTTTGTTTCCTGTGCTAAGATCTTAATTGGTTTCTCACTATATGTCATGTCGGGCTGAATTTCCACTTCTGTTGGAGAGATAACATGTGATGGATCCGATCGATACCATTTTAGCATTGACACATGAAAAACATTGTGAATTCTTTCAAGTTCTGGCGGTAAAGCTAACCAATAAGCTACTGGTCCAATTCTTTCAATGACCTCATATGGTCCAATAAACCGTGGACTTAATTTTCCTTTACGGCCAAACCAGTGAACCTTTTTCCAAGGTGACACTTTCAAGAATACCTTATCACCAATCTTAATCTCAAACTCAATTTATTTTCTTTTAAGATCAGCATGAGACTTTTGTCTGTCTGAAGCTGCTTTCAAGCTGTTTTGTATCACCTCTACTTTTTCCTCAGTTTCTCGAATTAGATCAACCCCATGAATCTTCCTTTCACTGAGCTCTATCCAGTACAATGGTGTTTTACATTTCTGACCATATAAAGCTTCATAAGGTGCCATTTTAATACTGGATTGGTAGCTATTATTATAAGCAAATTCAATCAAAGGCAAGTACCTTTCTCAGTTTCCTTCAAATTCAAGCACGCAACAATGTAACATGTCTTCTAAAATTTGGATCACTCGCTCTAATTGACCATCAGTTTGAGGATGTAATGTAGTACTAAAATACAACTGTGCCCCTAGTACTTCTTGCAATTTATACCAAAATCGAGATGTAAATCGAGGATCTCTATCAGAAATAATAGAAACCGGTACACCATGCAATCCAACAATTTCAGAGACATATAATTCGGCTAATTTATCCAATGAAAAGTCCATACATACCGCTATGAAATGTGTTGTCTTCGTTATCCGGTCAACAACTACCCAAATTGCATCTTTCTTTCTTGGTGACATAGGTAATCCTATTACAAAATCCATGATAATCCTTTCCCATTTCCACTCCAGTATATTGATTGGCTGTAATAACCCTGAAGGCACCTAATGCTCAGCTTTCACTTGTTGACATATTAAACATTTGGCTATGAATTCAGAAATATCTCTTTTCATTCCTGGCCACCAATACACCTTTTTCAAATCATTATACATTTTATTACTATTGGGATGAACTGACATTGTACCATTATGAGCTTCATACAAAATCTTTTGTACCAGTTCTGAGTTCTTCGGAACATATATTCTATTTTTAAACAACAAGCAATCATTAGACCCAATTTGAAACTCTGAATCAGAATTTCTTTAACATTGCTCCTGTTTAACTTGCAACTCATTGTCACTCTTCTGTGCTTCATAGATCTGCCGTATAAATGTCGGTCTTGCTCTCAATTCAGCTACGACTGAACCATTATCTGAACAAGATAACCAAGTGTTCATTGCTCTTAAGACAAACAAATATTTCCTACTTAGTGCATCCACCACAACATTGGTCTTTCCTGGATGATAGTCAATAATCAAATCATAATCCTTTATTAACTCGAGCCACCTGCGTTGCCTTAAATTCAAGTCTTTCTATGTCATTAAATACTTCAGACTTTTATGGTCAGTGTAAATATGACATTTTTCACCATATAAATAATACCGTCATATCTTCAATGCAAACACTATGGCTGCCAGTTTAAGATCATGTATCAGGTAATTTCGTTCATGTAGTTTAAGTTATTTGAAGTATAGGCAACTACTTTACCTTCTTGCATCAAAACACAACCTAAAACATTTAGAGATGCATCACTGTAAATTACGAATTCCTTACTCGATTCAGGTTGTACCAATACAAGTGCTTCAATCAACAAAGTCTTTAGTCTATCAAAACTCTGCTGACATTTATCATTCCACTCAAATTTTACATCTTTCTGTAACAAACGAGTTATCGGAGAAGCAATCATTGAAAATCCTTTAACAAATTTCCGATAATATCGGGCTAAGCCTAGAAAACTTCTGACCTTTGACACGTTCTTTGGTGGACTCCAATTAATAATTGCTGAAATTTTGCTTAGGTCAATCCTGATGCCTTCAGCAAATACGATGTGACCAAGAAAGCTGACTTCTCGTAGCCAAAATTCACATTTACTAAACTTGGCATACAATTGTTTTTCCCGTAAAGTTTTCAACACAATTCTCAAATGTTCAGCATGTTCATCTTCACTTTGAGAATAAACTAAAATATTATCTATGAATACCACAACAAACCTATCTAGGTACGGCCTAAAAATCCTATTCATTAAATCCATAAACACTGCTGGTGCATTTGTTAATCCAAATGGCATCACCAAGAATTCGTAATGACCATATCTAGTTCTGAAAGCTGTCTTTGGAAGATCTGAATCCTTCACCTAGAGCTAGTAATAACCCGAATGAATATCAATCTTTGAAAATACAGTAGCTCCCGTCAACTGATCAAATAAGTCATCAATTCGAGGCAATGGATATTTATTCTTTATAGTGACTTTTTTGAGTTTCCGATAATCAATACACAGCCTCAAAGATCCGTCTTTCTTCTTTACAAATAACACTAGAGCACCCCATGGAGAGAAACTAGGTCGAGCAAAACCCCTGTTAATTAATTCTTGTAACTGTGCCTTCAACTCTTTTAACTCGGCAAGGACCATTCGATAAGGTGTTATCGGTATTGATGTTGTTCTCAGAATTAGATCTATAGAGAATTCCACTTCTCTGACAGGTGGTAAGCAAAGCAATTCTTCCGGAAACACATCTAGGAACTCACATACAACTGGTACAGATTGAATATTTGACTCGGTTACCTTAGTATCCAACACATATGCAAGATAAGCATCATATCCTTTCTTCATACATTTTGTGCTGCTATTGCTGAAATCATATTAAATAATCCTTCTAGCTTGTCAGATTCAACATGAAATAACTCACCGTCTTGACATTTCAATACAATATACTTCTGCTTACAATTAACCACTGCATCATGTTGGGCTAACCAATCCATTCCCAATATCACATCGAATTCATCAAAAGGCAGTAGCATTAAATCAGCCAAGAAACATTTATCCTTTACCATAAATGGACAGCTTTTACAAATTTTATCCACCTTTACACATTGACCCAAAGGATTTGAAACTTCCACCACAAATTCAGTGAATTCAGTGGGTAAATTTTTAACATTTACTAAATTTGTGCATATATATGAATGTGTGGAACCAAGATCAATTAATGCAATAATATCAGTATCTAGTAAAGAAAAAGTACCAATAATGACATTTGGTGCTGAAGCCTTCTCGGGCTCGTATGACATATGTTTTTGCAGGAGCTCGAGCCTCAAATTTAGCATTTGAATCTTTTTTAGTGCTTCGGCTACCACTAACATTTCCGGGGTGTCTAGGTGGTCTGCCTCTTGAAGCAGTGTTACCTGGTTTTGAAGTCTGTTCAACATCTCTTTCTACTATTTCTGGACAATCTTTCAAGAAATGATCAAATGAACCACATTTGTAACATGCACTAGTTTTCATTCAACATTCCCTATGATGAAATTTGTTACAATGTTTTACATTTTGGCTTCGTGTTTCCCACACTGCCAACACTAGTCACTGACGGTGATGATGACCTGGGATTAGAGCGTTGAGAACCACGCACTTTACCGGAGTACCCAGATGAAATAGTAAATCTTTCTTGGTACTTCTTTGACTTCTTTGAAGAAAATTATTGAGACCTACTAATAGGTCTGTTCCCAGAGGATCGGGCTTCTCGGTTTGCCTTCTTCTTTTTTTTACTTAGCTCTTCAGCTTTCTTTGCACAATCAACAAGTGCTACAAACTCTCTTATTTCTAGAATACCAATCAGTAACTTTATATTTTCATTTAATCCTTTTTCGAAACGTTTACACATTTCTGCCTCTGTTTGTACCCATTCACTAGCATATTGGCTTAACCGTACAAACTCCCTTTCATATTCCGCAACGGTCCTATTCCCCTATTTTAAATTTAAAAATTCTTTCCTTTTCTGATCTAGAAAACTTTGACTAATATATTTGTTTTTGAATTCAGATTGAAAAAATTCCCAAGTAATATTTTCTTTTGGAACTACTGAACTTACTGTTTTTCACAAGTGATAAGCCGTGTCCTTTAACAAAGATACAGAACATTTCAAGCATTCAGTTGGAGTATATGATAATTCGTCTAACACTCGAGTAGTATTTTCCAGCCAAAATTCAGCTTTTTCTAGATCATTTTCGATTGTAGCTCTAAATTCCTCAGCTCCATATTTTTTGAGTTTATCCACTGGAGCCTTACCAATTCTAACAGTTTCAGTACCCGATGGTCTCTCAAGAACGGTCTGAGTATTTGGTAGGGGAGGTTGTGGTTGGAAAGCAACAGAATTTCTTCTCAAGTATTCAGGAAACCATTTATCCAACATTTCAAAGAAAGCCTCTTTAGCATATTCACTTTGGCCCTCTGATTCGGACCTTCTACTACTACTACCATTTACATTTCGTCGTACGAAAGCTTGAGAAGCACTTTCAGCTTCCTCAGATTCTGCTCTTGCTCGGTTGGAAGACATTTACTATATGAAAAACACATTTAAAATGGTCAAGAGATATCACACTATCATCAATTATATAATGGCATGTATAGCTAAATTCACACTTGTTACGTTAGTTCAAAAATCAGCTAAATTGTAGCTCTAATACCACTAAATGTAACACCCTTAACCCGTATCTGTTACCAGAATAGGGTTACGAGGCATTATCAAACTTATACATTAGCATTTGCATAAAACCGAGTCATAAATTTGTATTTCAAATCAAAACTTTTCAAATTTTATTAAAAAATCCCTAATATGGGCCTACGGGACCCAATACATGCTTTAGAAGTAGTTCGGGACTTAACTGAAAACTTTAGAAATTTATCCTTGAAGATAGGGGCATACACCCGTGTGGCTTGGGACATGGCCGTGTGGCCAACCCGTGGGGATCCCATAGCCGTGTGGCCAGCCCGTGGGGACCCCATGGCCGTGTAGCCAGGCTGTGTGGAATTCTGACTTGCAATTTCTTAAGTATCAAAGGGGCACACGACCTGGGCACACGCCCATGTGGCTAGGCCGTGTGGTACACTGATTTTTCACCATTTTTAAGCCATTTTTCACATGATTTTGACACACGACCATGCTTGAAACTCGTGTTCTTCACACCGTCAAGACACACAATCATGTCTTTTACCCGTGTACTATCCTGACTTCATATTTAAGGATGCAGGGGACACACAGTCATTTCACACACCCATGGGCTGTCCGTGTGTCACACACGGCCTAGACACGCCCGTGTGGACCAAATAAGGCCATTTCCTAGCCCTATTTCTCATCCAAACTTAACCATTTTCTTGCATGAAAACTTACAAGTATATACCGACCAATTTAACTAAATTCCATCATTCAATCTAACATTTCCAACTTTTAAACATACCTTAAAGCTTACCTTTACATTGATTTGTAAATCATGTTTTATGAAAGGTGATTTGTATTTTATTGAACATGAACATACCATATTACCTCAAAATACATATTACTAACCATTCCAATGGCTAGGTTGTAAACAAACATATTACATCATCATTTGGCCTCAAAAGCTTATACATGCCATTATAACAAAATAGATTTATTATTTTTACCAAAATGAAGGGATTGATAGTGTGATGATAGCTCCAACCCAATTCCAACCTTCACGAGCTTTGAGCATTATAAAACAGGAAAAATAGAAACCTAGTAAGCATTAATGCTTAGTAAGTTCATATAACCAAATAACACTTACCATTCATATATAACAAGTAAATCACACATAAGGCAATTTATCCATCAATTTAGCGAACTAGTAAATATGGCCTATACACAACAATTCAACCAAATTGGTTAGTACAAAAACATTATTTTGCATAGATGAGCTCATTATGTCATTTCTTCTTATTTCATTTGTTAATACATTTCCGTTGAATCTTTGAATTTCTGATGGACCTTTCCTTTTCTAATTGTTCACTCGAGGTGCACATTCTCTTTTCAAGTGGTACACACGAAGTGTACATACCCTTTTCAATTTGTACACACATAGTGCACATAACCTTTTCAAATGTACACATATAGTGTACTTTTCCTTTTCAAATGGTATACACAAAGTATACCTTTCCTTTTCATATGGTATACACAAAGTATACCTTTCCTTTTCATATAGTATACACAAAGTATACCTAACCTTTTCAAATTGTACCATTTGGGTCCACAAATCCTTTTCAAGTATTACCCTTTCGGGTTACATTCCTTTTCATAATGAGATCAAAAGATTATCCCTTTCGGAACAACTTTTATTGCAACATATGCAGGATCTCATATACACGGTAATCACCTGTCCAATCGGAAATCAATATTCAAACGGATTCATGTAATATTTCATCATTTACACCTCACAAATCAAGATTGATTTATTACATGTACATACCAATTTCAAATCATAATACACAATATTCAACAATCAATTCAATACATTTACATGCTTAATTTAGTTATACGAACTTACCTTGACAATTAATCGTATTTACTAATCCGAGACTTTTTCTTTCCCTCGATCTTTTTCTTTGTTCAACACTTCCGGATCTATATAAATAAATTTAATCATCAATTCTATGATTTTTACATTCAATCAAGCCCATTTTACATTTTAGGCAAAAGTACCATTTTGCCCTTAAACTTTTAATTAATTCCAATTTCGTCCCTAGGCTCGGAAATTGAAATTCATGCAATTTACTCCTTATTCCAAACTTATTCAAAATTTCAATATAACTTTTATAGCACATGTATTTCGTAAATTTTAGAATTTTTCCAAGAATTTCACTACTTTGCAATTTAGTCCCTACACATGCTTTCACTAAAAATCACCTTGTAAAAGTGATTTCTCTATCAATAACCTTTCATTTCCTATCATAAACTTTCAATTTACAGCATATTCATCCATGGCTAATTTTCTAAACTTTTATTTTCTTTAAATTTAATCACCCAAAAAAGAAATTAAGCTTTTCCGATCTCAAAAATATAAAAATTACTAAAAACGGGACATAGAACTTACCAAATTAAGCTTGAGAATTTTCCTTTCTCTCTCCTAGGGTTTCCATGTATTTTATGAAAAATAATATGATATAAAATGGGTTTAATTCTATTTAATCATTTATCATACTTTATTTAATTCAATTTCTAATTTAGTCCTTAACCTTTTCAATTTTTCCATGGATGACTCATAAAAATATCTACATATTTTTCATCAATGGTCTAATTTCCATATAAGGACTTCTCACTTTTAATCCTATAACTATTTAATCCTTATAATTTATAGGATTTAACTTTGAAATTTTATTCAATTTAGTCCTTTTTGCAATTAGACACATAATTGATAAAAATTTTTTATAAAATTCATGCAATATTCTTATCATAATACCTATCATTTTATGAAATTTAAATAATTTCATTTTTTGGACTCAGATTTGTGGTCTCGAAACCAATATTTCGATTTCACTGAAATTGGGTTGTTAAACTGTGATAGTGTTATGACTCCTAATTAGTTTGACTTGTTTATTAGGGGTTATGCATATTTTTGAAAAACTGAGTTTTAAGTTGAATAGTTGGATTTAACTTATGATTTTAGTTATAATGCTTAGCTTTAGGGAGAATGAAAGCTCTAACATTTGAAAAGGCAAAGCTGAGAAGGAAAAGAAGCATCAGGTGAGTTTCCATATTCCATTTCTGGGATACTGCATGACTGGTATGAATCATGAATCTATGTTTTATTGATCATATATCTTTTCCTGTATTCTTATAAATTGTGGGCTACGAAGGAAAATTTATTGATAGGATAGAAGAAGTTAGGATTTGGGAAATGATATTTCTATGTACCGCCACATGGTGTTGTTGGCTGAAAACCATGATATGTGAAGCTCCGGGCCTTACGAAGGGGACATAGTGGTGTTTGAGCATAAAGGAAAAAATGGCAAAATAAAGGTATGGGTGGATGGATAGGGAAATAAAATTCCATTAGGATTCTATCATACTATGCTGCTAGGTGCAAACCGTGATGTGCGAGGCTCCAGGCCTTGCAAAGGGACACTTTGGTGTTCGAGCATCAAGATTAAATAAGAAATGAATCGATATTGATGATTATTAGGTTCCATAGAGAAACATCGTGATGGTAGTCAATAGGCTCTATAGGGCGACACCGCGACGATGATAAGATCCTTTAGGGCGACACCTCAAAATGATTTAGGGTGTCAGACCATAACTCAGCAATGACGACCAATAAAGTCCGCTAGGATACTAAACAGGGGAATTACAATATTTAAGACCATAGCTCGACTATGGCGACCAATAAAGCCCGTCGGGATAATAAACATGGGGATTACGAGGTACTAGTTGGAGTCCGTTGGGACGACAAACATGGAGGTATACTATTTAAGACCACAACTTGACTATGGCAGTATAGAGAGTCCGCTGGGACATTAAAAATGAGCCAGTCTACTTAGACATTAAAACCAGGGTAGTTTGTCGGGACATTAAACATAGGATGATTCACTAGGATGTTAAACATGGATTCATAATGTAAAGGAACATGGCACAGGCATGACAATGTATGGTAGTCCATCGGGACAATAAAAACGGGGTGGATCGCCAAGATGATAATCGTGGGAAATCATTCAAACAAGAAAAAAAATTTTAGAGGTAAAATGAAAGTGTTGGCAAGTGATATTTAGACAGCAGGTTTGAGGAATCCACCGAGAATGGAAAAAGTAATAGAAGGGGGAAAAGACTTCCAAAATAGCAGTCATAAAATTCAAAAGGGCATATGAATGACAACCCGACGCGATTCATACAGGGGAAATAACGTGCCAGTAATGTCTGGTGTAAAGACAAGCAAGAAGAGATTTGTCCGAGGATCATGGATAAGGATCTGCCATTAAGGTCCGCTAGAAGGTGCTCAATGAAACTTTGATAAGAAAGAGAGAAAGAGAGATACCAATAAAAAGTATCTAAGTGACAGATGTGTTTGTCAAGAGTAATCCTCTTTAGGAAAAAAAGCTATTGCACGTATAACCACCATAAAGATAGAGTCGTAGGGAAACCATCATAAAAGAGAAATCATAAACACGAATGGTGCACAGATAACATTCTGCTGGGTGTTGTAGGCTTGAATGGTTCTCTACAGATAGATATGTTTCAACTTAAAAGTAAAGTATCATGAATAGGGTAGAATACCAGGGAGTCATCCAAACAATGTTATAGTTCGAGTATAGGGCAAGATAAAGAAAGGTGAAATAAGGTTAAGACTGCTAGTGCGGTGTAGGCTTTTTCTAGTAGGCCTTATGAATAGAATGTCAGTTTATCCACCAGAGCTAGGGTGTGTTACGAGCCAAGATAAACTAAGAAGGATATACATGATAGGAAGTGTGAGGAAAATGAGGACAGTAGGTGATGTGTGCAAGGACATGTGAGAATCTACAAGGATGATAAATCATTTAGAATCCCACAGGATTAGTTGAATAGTCATAAGCAAACCAAGAAACGATCGCTCAGCGATCATTCTTCCATCAAAGAAAGGCGGAAGGCAAACAGGAGTCTGACACTCCAAACAAAATGGGATCATCTAAATGAAACATAGAGTAGTGTGTTTAGTTATTTTCTATTTAAACCCTGCAGGATGAGGTTTATTTTTTTAGTAATACAGTAAAGAAACTCATTGGGTTTATTCGAACTTACAAGGGTTTTGACCGATGGTTGTAGGACTCATGGGATAAGGAACCCTAGAAGGGACCAAGCCAGACTGTGTTAGATCAATGATCATCGTCAGTAAGGTGTCATGCACATAGAAAGGGGGTACCTTTAGAAGCATCACCTCGAGGTCAAATATATTATAGTTAAATAATTTCCTTAGAATTGAGATTGGAGATAGCAAACTTTTGTTTTAATTTAAAAGGTTTCGACTATAAGAGGTATTTATTATTTAATAAAGTCTATCTTAAATAGTTAAGTTTAGAATTTGTGGTTGGGACCAATCCAGTTCCTTTGTGCACTCTATACCCAGATTTGGCGATCGAGTTGGCTAAGGGTGATACATTTTCTCATAGATTCTTTTTACAATAAATTTTTCATGATTTTAACAGAATTAAAATTAGGTTGAGAAAATTATTTAATTTAAATTAATTTAATAAATAATATTTATTTTGGGAAATAGAAAAACATTTATTGAGTTGGATTAAATTATAAAGTGTTGGGTTAAAAGTTTAGGAAGCACATATAACTGGACTCAATATAAGAGAGGCCTGAATCCCCATAATAATACATATGATGGGAGGCACACCCTATTAGCCGCCCCTCTCTTCTAATTCAACTAGGGGATTTTTTTTTCTATTAAATAAATATTATTTATGTTCTACTAATTTAACTAGAGTTTTATTTCCTCTCCTTATAAATGGATGACATTGGTAGGACTAAAAACATAACTTTGAGAAATTGTTTTTCTACCCGAAAATAGTTCAAATTTATTTCTAAGTCTACGAATAATAATTGTTAGTTTCTATAAAAGAGAGATTTACTTTCCTACTGAAAGTAAGAAAATTATTTCTGGCTTTGTGTTTGGTTTGAAATTGTTTGATCCTACAGTCGAAATAGTTTGTGGTACAAGAATAGTGGAGAAGGTCGTTCGGTTGAAAACCAAGAACATTTAGAATCCATCTCGCTCAAAGCACATGTATTATTTTAGGAAAAAGTTTATTGCTATAAATATCACAAATCGACTTGGCTTAATTTTTATTTTTCTGTTGTGCAAGAAAACTGCTTTCGAACCAAATTCTTTCCAAAATAGACAATTAGTCCTTATACATTAGATCAAAGAGCAAATTGATACTTTATATTAAAATTTTCATCCATTTGGTTTGTTAAAAACTAGCGAGTTAATGAAATAATTAGATAATGACATGTGGTGCATACACCTCATGCTGACGTACACTAATCTATTTTTAGCAGTAGAAGTAAATAAAACTTATAACAAAAAGACTGATTTACTCTTTAATGTAACATATATAAATTAATTTACTCATTTTTTAAGTACAAGAGACAACATATAATATGATTCTTGATACAATAATTTTCATAATATTTCTACTTAACCCAAAGCAACGGATAAGCTTAAAGCCGCAGTAGCTGTCGCCATTAATTTTCTTTTCTTCACCTTTTGTGCAATTTTTTCCACATACTAATTGAGCATTTTTCTCTTTTATCTTTTATTTGATGAGGTGACAAAGGCTGGACTACTTTAATCTGTGAAAGATTAAGATATGATATTTAGCATTATAAGTAGTGGTTTATCTAAAACATTCTTTTTTGTTTTTACATGCACAAATATCCAAGCAGGAGAATTTGGACTTTGTTTCCTCTCCAAGGGTGAAATCACAAATATTTTTTTTCTATTTGTTATGGAATTGAATTTCTTCTAAAGGAAAAAAATAGAAAATAAAATCTTATGGAAGTTTAGTGAAAAGTTTAATTCCAATAGAATTAATTTTATGAAAATGGTCCTTCCATAAAATATACTAAATATCCTTATACTATTAGTATATTTAGAATTTAATCTTTATAATTTTTAAATTTTAGAATTTTTGTCCAATGTTTAACCTCGTTAAATTTCTTACATTAGATTAACTGGTTTGATAGTTTGAAATAAAAAATTACTTATAGTCATGCAGCAAGAAAAAATAATGTTGTAATGAATTTAAATTTAATAAAAAATTTAACAATGTTAACAATTGAACTAATTTTTTTAAATCTAAAAAATAGAAAAACTAAATTCTTTGAAAAAAGGAAAATGATTTAAACAATTGAAGATTACATGAACCTAAAGCAAAATTTAACCACAAAATTATTATAGATTGGACATATTAGGGACAAAAACTACTTTGCGTTAGAATTAGAGGTGATCATGGGCCGGGCCGGGTTCGGGCCGGGCCCAAATAAAATTTTAGGCCCGTCTACTAGGTCCGGGCCCGGCCTGGCCCGAAATATGGGCCTAAAATTTTGCCCAAGCCCTGCCAGAAATAAAATTACTAAGCCCGAGCCCGGCCCGGCCCATATTAATTTTTTTTCTTATTTCATTAAATAAAAAATTTAAAAATATAATAAATCAAATATATTTAAAAACATAAAATAAATATTAAAACAAATAAAATAATACTAAAACAATTCTTAAAACAATACACAAATTAACAATATAATAAAAATAGTTATATTAAAATTTAAAATAATTAAAAATAAAATAAAAAATATTAATATATAATTGGGCGGGCAGCCTTTGCCCAAAAAATCTTACCCGAGGCCGGTCCGTTTTTTAAGCAGGCCTCTTTTTTTTAAGCCCATTTTTCGGCCTATATTTTACCCAAACCCTCCCATTTTTCAGGCGGGCCTTGGTAGGCAGGCCGCCCGCCCAACCCATGATCACTCTAGTTAGAATCAACGGGCGAGAACGTAGTACATGGCCATCCTAAACTTTTTTAATTCGTCCAATAGAAAATGTTATTTTTTATTCGAAAATTTTAATTTTTAACATTTACTCATTTTATCATTTTGATCCTTATTTTTTGGGGGATAATTTTGGTGGTCAACTTTTAAAATTTAGTCAATTTATTTATTTTTTTATGAAAAATTTGACTAAACTATTAAAATTTTATTGACATTGATGTATCTACTAGCGTGACATTTATTTGACATTCATGTTAACAGTTTGATCGATTTTTCTATAAAAAAAGTAAATAATTTAACTAAATTTTAAAGGTTGAAAGCCAAACTGAACCCCAAAAAGAATAAAGGCCAAAATAATAAAATGAATAAAAATTAGGGCTAAATTTAACTCTATGCCTATTTATTTGATTATTATAGCACATTATAATTATTTATGATATTTTATTCAGTTATTTGTATTTTTTAATTTCTTTTTACTTATTTGTGTAAATTTTATTAAAGTTTATATGTTAATATCTTAAAATTCATTTTAAAGAAAAATAATTTTTTATTAAATCAAATGATAAGGGGTTGCATTAGGTACATATTGTTTTATATAAAATTACGGCTCTGTTTCCACTACTATATTTAAATGCACATTCCAAATTATATCATGTCGAATTAGTTTGTGTGTGAGTTGAGCACATGTGATAAAGGAAAACCGTCTTAATAAAGGGATCAAAACTAAATTTTCTTTTTACTCTTTTATCGTTTTGGCCTTTATTCTTTTAAGATCATTTTGAACCTCGTGTACTCTCATAGTTTGTGTGTGAGTTGAACATGTGGTTAGAATCTATGGGTGAGGTGAACATCGTACATTCCAGTGGAGAGCAGCGACATCAGAAACTTTGATTTCATTCATTTAATTAAAATGTTATTATTTATTGACATAATAATAAATTTAGCTCTTAATATTATTCTCTTATCATTTTGACATTTATTCTTTTGGGCATCATTTTGGCTATTGATTTTAAAATTTAATCAAATTATTTTTTTACAAAAATTAATTAAATTATTAAAATTTTATTGACATTGATGTAATCACTAGCGTGGCAATCCATGTATAATTCATAAAAATTAAAAATAATAAGAATAAATATTTAAAAGATTAACAAAGTTTTAAAAGTTCATAAAAATTTTAGAAAATTTATCTATATTAACGATAAAAGTACACGTAAAATGTCACGTGAGTTGCCACATCAATGCCATTAAAATTTCAACAGTCGGTCAATATTTCCGTCAAAAACAAGCAATTTGACTAAATTTTAAATGTAGAGGGTCAAAATGACTTAAAAAAGAATAAATGCCAAAATGATAAAATTAGTAAATATTAGGACTAAATTTAGCTTTATGCTTTATTTAATTAATTCTTATTGTACTTTATAATCATTTATGATGTTTTGTTTAGTTATGTATATTTTTTAATTTCTTTTTACTTATTTATATAAATTTTATTAAACTTTTAATAGTTGACATCTTTAATTATTTCAGTTAAAAGTTTAGGGCAATTCTTTTAAAAAATATATACACATTCCAAATAATCATGTCGAAATAGTTTTTGTGTGAGTTGAACATGTGATAGAGGAAGGCCCTCATAATAAAGGGATCAAAACTGCAAATTGACCATTTAACTTATAATGAAATATATATATTCCAACTTATTGTGATGAAATAGATTGTATTTTTATTTTTGCTATTAGAAATATATTTTAAGAAAAATTCACATCATTATTGTAATTGGAATAGTTAAGGATGTTAACTATTTGGACTAATTCAAATCATTGTAAAAGTAAAGAATTAAATTATGTCAAATTAAATTTAAAGAATAAATTTCAAACATGAGTATAGTAAACAGATCAAATTTGCAATTTGATCATTTAATTATAGTGGAAAAGGAAAGAAAAAAATGGAGCTAAACACGTGTGATAGAGGAAGACTCACATAGTAAAGGGACCAAAAATGGAATTTGACCATTTAACTTATAATGGAAAAGGATGGAGTTCAAAATGTGTCGTAGATAAGAGTATAGCTAGTATTGTAGTAGTGTGGACATCTATTTTTCTAGGAAAGCAATTGACACTGTAAACGACAAGTGGAAAAGAAGAAGAAGAAGAAGAAAGTTGATCTATTATCATTGTAGCCACCTACTAGAATGCCATTGGCTCTTGAAAAGCATTACTAGATATTATGTTATATTGATATGAGACAGCTGCTCCATTATTAGTAACGATGAATTATATTTTGATTTGCATTATAATGTGGAAGTATACACTTGGTTAAGCCACCTTTCTGTTTCTCTGTTTTCGTAGTGGTGCTTGAGCGATGGTGGACTTTTCCTACTTTGTTATGTTATGATTGATGTCCTTAACTTAGGATTTTGATTGATGTTCTGTAGGGGATAAACCTAGTTAAACAATGAATAAAGTAAATATAATAATAATCGAAAAAATTGAATATACAAATTTTAAGTGAAAAACTCCTTAAGAGATAATAAAAAATCACAGGTAAAAGAAGATTTTACTATAGGAAAGGAGAGTACAAAAGATTGAGAGAATAAAAAAAACTCAAAGCCCCACAAGAAAAACTCTTCGAAACAAAGAACAAAATTCTCTTAGTCTAAATAATTTTTAGTTGTGTAAAACCTAGAGTAACAAAGGTCTATTTATAGGCTGAAATTCGTAGCATATGTAATTATAATAACTCTAGATTAATCAGAGTTTAAGTCAAAATAAGAGACATTCTCTCGCATATTCATTTATGGTTGTTATTTTTTCTTTAATTGTTGATTTTTTAATGGACGAGGTGGGCGCAGAGTCTTCCTTAACCGTGATGATGCATGTGCTATGGGGTGGGCATGTTGTCTTATTGGATCTTTTATGGGGCTTGATGTTGCAATGCTAAATGTTAGTTGCTGCTGGATTTTCAATTCAAGTATTCGTGATTTTCTTTTTGGATGGATTTTGAGTTGTTTTTGAATAATAATTGATAAGCCATAAAAGTAACATGTTTTAATCCCATTCTTGATGCGTTTTAGGATGATTTATTATATAATTTAGTGAATTTGATGCTCCTAATCCTTTAATTTCATGTTTTTATACTTAAGAGAGTATAGGGGAGCAAAAAGAGTAGAAAACGGGCCAAAATCAGACAAAACGAGCTATTTTCAGAAACCACACGACCTGGGCATTCTCACACAGGCTGGCCACACGCCAATGTGCCAGCCCGTGTCAATATCGCTCCTCGTTTCCCAAACACGTAGAAAAAGCCAATTTTTAGGGTTTCTGAGCATTCTAAAGTCTATAAATACACACTAGAAGAGGATTTAAGAGAGCACGCAGAGTGGAGCGAAGAATTTACTCGAAGAAGCAGGATCTCCTTCAAGATTGAAGATCTCCATTCAATTTCTCTAGAAGTTTTTGGGTTTCTTTATATTGTATTATTTTCCTAATTTTGAGATGTTTTCCTCCCAAAGTATGAACTAAATTCCCTAGATATCTAGGGAAGATGAAACCTATCATGGATCTTATTATTTGAGTTTCTGGATTATATGATAAATACTTGTTCTTGTTCTCAATTATGTATGCTTATTTCTTACTTTAATATTTTCAGGATATTAATTCAAGTGTGATGTGCTTATTTCATTAGAGCAAAAGTCTCTGTTTAAGAGTAGATCTAGCATAATTGGGTGGAGTTGCATGTAATCTTAGAAATAGGACAACAAAAATCTACCAAATTAGAGTCAAATCTAACAGGGGAATCCATAGATCGAGTTAATGCGACAATAGGGGTTTTAATTAGAAAGAGATTTCAATTAATCAACCTAAAGTCAATTGCTCTTATTCTCGAAAGAGATATTAACATAATTTAGGGATTTCTATGGATCAAGACAAGTGAATAAATAGTCTAATTCAGATTCAGAATAATAAGTGAAGTCTAGGTGGATTATTTCCTGGATATTGTCTTTCTCTTTGGTTATATTCAAGTATTTTCTCATTCTATTCTCTGTCGCGTTCTTAATAATTAGTTTAGTTAAAGTTATTAAAAATTTCCCCTTTAATTTATAGGTTAGATAATAAAAAGATAGTGATTACTAGTACTTTTAGTTTTCGTGGACACGATATTCTCGACTCATCATAGCTATACTACTATTTGATAGGTGTGCTTGCCTTTATCGTGAGTTTAGTTAGTTTAGTGACTTACCAATAAAGAAACTAGATAGCTAATTAGGTAATTGTTTTTATGTAGTCTTGTGTTGTAAGCCTTGGTTATGATTTTCTTTCACAACTTTTTAAATAAAATTCAATTTTGTAGAGGAAAAAAATGTTAATATAAATGTGTTTTTATTCGTTTTATGGTATGAGTTTAATTTTGTTTAGACTAAAAATGCTATTCAAATAAAATAGTTGCCATGTAACAAGTAGGGTGACAACAATATGCAGTAACAACTTGTTGAAACTATAAGGTTAAAATATGTTCTAAGTCTCTATACCTTTCATAAATTTAGAATTTGGTCCCTTTACTTTTATTTCATGGAATTTAGTCCACATACTTTACATATTTCAAAATTCAGATCCAACTGTTAATGTCGTCTTATAATTATTTTGTCAATTTTCTTGGTGTAGCATTTTAGATTTTTTTTTTAATACTTCCTTTGTGGCCATGTAACAAACTAAATAGAGTTTTAATGAACAAGAATTTAATAGAAAAACTTTAATGGTGTTAACAATTGAACTTGTATTTTAAATATAAAAGTAAAGGGACTAAATTCGTTAAAATAAAAGTATGATGATCAAATTTCAAATATACAAATAGTATAAAGACTTAGAGCATATTTTAACTAAATTATAATAAAGAGGATCCACTTACACCGATACAAAATCAATTTTATCAATATAATTAAACTTGTGACCTCGACTTTACACAAATATAAATAAATAAATCTCTCCCAAATTTAAATATTTGATTTTAATTATTTTTAAAATTATTTATTAATGATATTTCATTAGGTTTTATTTTGATAAAATGTTTAAAATTGTTCATAATTTTTTCAATATTTAAAAAATAAAACGTGTTTGAGCATGCTCAAATCCTTATCTTCTTGTACCAATAACAATGTTAATACTAATCGAATTAAATCGCAATCCAATTTCATTATAATCAATTAATTGCATGTAAACTTTATATGTGATGAATGATCAAAAATAAAGTAAGAAAATGGATGACTGGAAACTGTGATTCCGTATCATTTCTATCTCTTTTAATAGGAGAATGACAAATCAGTTTTATCTTTTGATTTTTAGCTTTTTTAGTTATATTTAAATTTTGTAAAATAGAAAATTATAAATAAAAATCTAGTTTGTTATTCTTTTATTAGAAAGAGATAAAGATAACATGGAAACACAATTTTATATAATTCTTTCTCAATAAAGTAATGATCGTCAAGATAATACCAGAATAATTAGGTGGTTGTCATTATTGTGGACATAGTTACAGAACTATCCGATTATAATGAAAAAGGAAAGAAAAGAACCTCATATAATAGCCTGATAATAAAAAATATTCACTATCTCAAGTATGTTCTAAATTTAAGTAGCGTTAATCGCATTTATTATTCAAATTTTACCCTCTTATTATAATTAAAAAAAAGGAATATTAAAATATATTTACGATCCAAAGATGCCTAAATTATTGTACCAGAAAGAAAAAACAAATGGCTAGATATCAAATCATGCCATAAATAATTGAAATATAGATAGGTAGGGCAGATGTCTATTTGCAGTTTCATACAAATATGAGATGAGGTAGGCCAGATGTCTAATTGATTATTTTGGCAGCTTATTCACTCCTTTTTCGATTTGATTTGAGAAGAAAAACAGATGATAATTTACAACATTCCCAAAGTTTATTTAGAGTAAAAATATAGTTTTATATTTTAATAGTTTATATATTTTTATATTTTATAATTTTTAAAAATTAAATTAATTTTTTTTAAAATTAAATATAATTTTATTATTAATAATTTAAAATTTTATAAATCTAAATAAAAATTTTCTATTTTAAAGTTGTACAACCCTACCAATGTCACCTCTTATTCAAAGCATGCTCATCAATAATATTATTTGTTTTTTTCACCTTGTAAATATAATCAAATTAATAATTGAAATATATTTATAACTAAATTAAAATAAATTTATAGAAAACTCAAATACATAGAATACTCAAATATAATGTTAACTTTTAAATTTTAATTTAATTATATATATTAACATTGGGAGAGCATTTTATTTATACAATTTCTTAAATTTTTGTGTATAATATTTTAACAATTCAATCATCATATTTTATATTTTTTATATAAATTATATATGTTAAATTTGACGTAAATTAAAATTTTCTAATCATTTATTTTTATGTAAAAGACTTTTAAAGGTTCAATAAATATTAATATATACACAATTTAAATCAATATGATTAGTTCCAAACTTTACGTGCATGATAACTATAATTATATCTATAAATTCAACGATTAAATTATTAAAACCAATTAAGTTTACATAAAATAATTTAATAAATTCATCTTAAGATTAATGTGTAACGAAAATTAATTGAAGTCAAATTTTTTTTGAAAACCAAATATATATATAATTTTATTATTTTGTAATTAAAATTTAAAAATAAATAATAACAAAAATATATTTAAAATTTGCTTAGTACTTATAAGCCTATATTTTACACTAAACCTAAAGGAAAGCTTTATAAATTTGTTTAAATTAATTAATTAAAATTTTTATGTAATATAATAAATTTACTTTGGGAAGGACTTCCTTTTAAGAAAAAGAAAAAAAGAATCTTATCTTCTCCGGCCAAGGATTTTTCTACGTCCTTTGTGGAACGAATTTTTCCTCAAAAAAAAAAAATGCTACTCAAAAATAGAAAAAAGGGGTATGTACTCTTTTGAATTCAATGTTATTATGTTTACTTTTTTGATAATTTATCAAAGAGCAAGCACAAAATATAAGAATTGAGGTTGTAAAATTATTTTTAGGTAATTCCGTGAGTAATTAAAAACAATTAATCAGTATGGTTAATTTTTTATTAATTGTATATAATTTTAATTGGTATTGTAAGAATGTTTATATATTTTGTGTAAATATTGATAGAATGTGTAAATATTATAGGTTAAATTTATTAAATTAAGATCAAATTAATAAAATGTATAAACTTTAAGAGTTAAAATTTTTATTAATAAAATATGTACAATTTACATAAAATACTAACGTCGTGATTAATTATCCTTGTTGAGTAATTTTATCTTGTATCTTTTTAATAAGAACATTCGAGTATTTATACATACTATTATTGTTCACGACATAACTCACTATTCATGACTTGACCCCTTGACTTCACTATGCTTAGGACTGACATTCTGAGCGGATTTTAGGCATACTGGACATGTGTTTCATTCTGGGTTACCTATCAGGTCACATGGTCTCCCTTCTGCGAGCTTCTTGAGTATATGCAAACTGAGACCACGACATTCCCTTGATTCGTGAGAATTCCTCTAAATGTCCTTTCACAATTTATTTTACACTCAATCGTCTAGTGAGACTTATCTAAGTCACAAAAAATAACAAATATTATCACGATTTTCTTTGGAAAATATTAAAGAAGACACGAAAGCATAAAAAACAAGAAAAATAGCAATCGCCAGTCGCCACTAAATGATGGTGCTATTACTTAAAATAATTATTAGGAATAGGAGCTTAAGTTCTCCGCGTCTCACAGTGTAACCGTACGGGTTGTCGTAGTCGTGGTTCCCATGGTCACGTTTGATTATATCGCAAAGCCGCATAAATGTCCATTGCTTTTATTCACGCTGCCCAGCACAACATGGGATCTTTAGTTTTCTTTCAAGTATAAATAACAAATTTCATAAATTCCCATACTTTTATAAATTAAAAATTTAATCTTTATATTTTATTTTTAAAGATTTAGTCTCTTTATTTTTAGATTTCAAAGTTAAGTCAAATTATTAATAATGTTATTTTTGTTAAATTTATTAATGTGATTTTAAAATTAAAAACAAATTATATATAACTAAAAAATAACGTTATAATAAACTTACATTTAACAAAATAATTTTAATAATTAGACTTCAATTTTAAAATCTGAAAAGTAGAATAACGAAATTCCTAGAAATAAAAGTGCATAAGCCAAATGAAATTAATCAGAATTCATACTTTGTTCTCGCACTCACTAGTGGAACTATTTTTAGAAAAAGATGGGTAAACTATATCTAAAGTTACTAAATTATTAGTAAGTTTATATTTTGGTCATTTAATTTCAAAAGTTACAAAATGATCTCTGAATTTTTTGAAACTTTTCATTTAAGTCACTGGACTGTTCGCATCACCTGCACCAATCGAGAGCTCTTATTCCCTTTCTCCTTTACAATTCATTTTTTTTCATGAAATAGCTTTGAGCATTACAAATATGTGAATCAAAATTCAAACAACTTTTTTCTTCGATCTTCGACACTAAGCGCCAAATTGATTTGGATCTAATGTATATTCTTCTACTCGTCAACAGGTATCGATCTACCATACCGATTGTCGAATCGTCATTTAGAGCTCACAAACTGGACTTTTAAAAAAAAATTAACAACACAATGACTTGACTGAAAACTTTTGAATAGTTTAGTGATCATTTTATAACTTTTTGAAGTTGAGTAACCAAAATGTAAACTTACTAAAAATGCAGTAACATTAAGTGTTGTTTACTCAAAAATATATATTTGGTTGTATTTAAAATTTACGTATATATATTTATATATTACATGCATGAAAAATTGATGATAAAGATGTTAAAATAAACTACATGTTAAACTATATTTCAATGAAAAAATGTACTTAATACAAATATTTATTAATAATAAACATAATGAAAAATATTAAATTGTATGAATATTATCTTTTAATTAATAAGGATAATTTTATAAATTATTACCACATTCTCAAAAAAATTTTAGTTAATAAGACGTTTTGATGTTATTTTCGTGAATTTTAATAAATATTTTTAACATATTTCAAATATTATAAAGTAACTTTCTCTTCAATTACATTCTTATCAACGGCCTTTCAAAAATCGATTCTAATAGAATCTTATAATAGAAAAACACCAAAGGTCCTCTAAGAATTTTCAAGATAAAATCTCAATGAGACTTAAAACAAATTAAATTGGTTACAAACCTCAAATCAAATTTTTTTAAAAAATAATCAAAATAATTTCTTTGTATTAATCATGAATGTATAGAAATTTGATTTAAAATTGTAAATTATTTTATGTGCTCTACAATCAACGAATATGATTGTTGATTCTTTGACATGACAGAGTTAAACAAGAATAATCCTGTTGATCTAAAAATTTATTAGTATCCTCCTAATCAGATTGCTAAAAGTGTGTTACAAGAAAGTGTTAGTGATTACTACAAATTTAATCATGACTAATTATTTGATTTATTGTGTTTTCTTAAAATCATTCTACCATATCATGTCTAAAATTAACCAATAATTCGGCGTAGGTAGTCCATCATCTCAAGCCCATTGATAACTTGATAATTTGTGGTGACAATTTTCAAAGGAAAGAGCAAAGTAAATTTAACAGTTCCTCCACTAATTGCAAGATTTCTATGCAATTCTACATCACTTGGCTCTTTGGATTGGTCTAAAAGTATGTTGTTTATCTATCTTCCAAATAGTCACATTGGGTTATCAAATATATAATCTGAGTTATAGTGACTAAAAGTCTATCACTTCACTGGAATCTTAATTAGCATATTTAAAAGAGAGAAAAAAAATTAACTCTAAAGAATTTTCTTTCTCTTCTTTTTATGGCTCTAATGAACTTACCATCATTTTCAATCCCCCTCAAAAATAGTAGCATCTACATAGCATTTTTAACATTGGTTTGCGCTTGCTCAAGTCTCAACAACAGTCTCTTTATGTCCACTCATCGATTTGCGAAATTTTAAGATTCTTTTTTGAACAAATTTATTTTAGATATTAATTATATATATATATTAATATAATGTCTAAAATTATCTATAACTCTCTTTAACTCATAAATAGAAAAATAATACGTCTCAACATACGTTATACGCCTAAATTAGTTGTTTTTAACACCAAAACAGGTCACATGTTAGATTGGATGACAATGAAAATTGAATTGAAATTACAAAGGAAAACAAGGGAGAGAGGGGCTGAGCGGTGTTACCGAATTGATTAAATGTCCAATTGGAGTGACTCAAATATGAAAAAAAAAAAAGAATAAGTGAATAGAACTCAGTTTTGTATAATGGAAAATTAAAGAATTGAAAACATGGATAAAACAGAAAATTAAATGGATAAAAGCATCTCGCGAAATTCTTGGAAGACTTGTTTTTAAGAACGATAATGATTCAACAATAGTTTTTTTAAGAGTAGAACCCTTAAAAATATCAATAATCGGATTTTAAACATTAAAATTGTTTATAACTCCTGGTCTTAAAAAATAAATGTTAAATCTCACAAACTCGTAACATTCTTTACATTTAGGAAAGAAAAAAAAAGAGACAAAATTGTCGAAACTATTTTTTTAAAGTTAGAAAAAATAGGGATCGATTTTTAAATAACATGTGGAGTTGCCACCAATCTCTTTACTTAAGTGGGATTGGATCTCCTGCTAAAATGTTTTATTCCACTTAAAACAATTTTGTAAATTGTTTTTTAAAAAAATGGTTCGAGAGTCGGTTACGCATGAGGAAAGGTGAGCATCCTCATTACGTCCAAAAATTGGTATCAAATTTATTCGATGCTATCCTTATATCAAAGATTTTAAAAAAATATCTTTCAAAGCATGGTTCTTTAAAATGTGTTAATAGTTCAAGTTAACTGTCAAAATTCTCTCGTTTCAAAGATATGCAGCATCATACCCAGCACGATTGGATATGATCTTTTATACCTTTAAAGATATGATTGATTTTTGACTTTCAAATATTCGTACACTAAAATTATAAAAGGATACCCAAATATTTAGTTCACCGAAAAATCATATCCAGCACGATAAGGCACGATTTCCCGAATTCTCAAATATTGGATATTGCCTTATTTCAGAATTTTTGAATAATAAGGAAAATTGAAAATTAGCTCAAAACACATTTATTTGTTTTAAAATAGATGGAATACTTAATGCATTGCAACGAAACATTTGTATAGAAATGGATTAATGAACATGAAATAATATGCACACATATAGTACAATAAACCACAATTAATAAATCCAACAATTATGTACAACTATTCTAAGTAAAATGTAACCAAATTCTTAATCATGAATAGAGAACAAGTGATATAACAAATAAAACAATGACTAAATGATATACATTAACAATAAATATAGCACAATATAAAACGATCCACAAAACATGTACAAACTAAAATGGAAATTAGAAATCAATGTGGTATAAGATATTTTCAAAATAATGATGAATTAATGAACACATAATATATATAATATACAAGTTGACAAATTTGCATAAAAACTAGGGATATATATAATTATTGAAATAGATATTATAGAATAAAAGTTTGAATAAAGTTATATGCAAACTATTTTAAACATAAATTCATTTAAAATTTACAATGTACACGATAACTTAAATAATATATAAAATATGAAAGAATAGTAAAAATACATGATAAGATATAATACTCATAATAGATTTACAAAACACATATATATATATATATATATATATATATATATAAATTTAGGAATTATTTTTATAAAAATAGCATGAAATTAATAATGCATATAAAATTAAGTTAACCTATAAATTATATATGTACAAGTATACATAAATGCATTTAAATGAGATACTATATAAACTATTAGAATAATATAATATAAAGGAGAATTCCAAAATAATAATTTTATATACACAAAATGAAATTCCTAAATAGTTTTAATGAATCTTAAAACAATAAGTATTTTAAATAAAAGCTCCATTAAAATAATTTACATATAAATATACACAAAAATATTTAAACAAAACATTATATAAATAGTTAAAATAATATGATATAAAAATAAATTTCAAAATAATGATATTATAACATAAAGTAAAATTACCAAAATAATTTAACGTATAAAAAACTAAATGGATTTTCAAAATCAGAATGAATAAAAGATTCAATAATATAAGTTCAAGCCCATAAAAGATTTGAACCGAATACCATGCAAAATGTTAAAATTATAGAATATAAAAAACTTCAACATAATTATATAAATTTATTAAAATAGATCATGTATAAAAATATTAAATGAATTTCAAGATAATAAGTTATACAAACTTAATTTAAATTGAACTAAAATAAAGGAGATAATTCACAAATAAAATAAGTCATTGAGGTTAAATTTAAGACCCGCACGCCACGCATGCAAATGCACAGGGACTAGAAATGGAAATAATCCAGGTCCCAAAACACTGCGTTGTGGTGCGGATCAATTTACATATATGCACAAATAATAGAACCGAATTTGAAAACTAAATAAAGTAAATGGAGTGCAATTAAATGCCCATGCGAAGAAGAAGGACCTACCGTGGAATTATGCCTCCCCGCTAAAAACACGCTTGAAGAAGAAGAATAAGACGTCACTTCCTTTTGCCAATTAAAAAAAAGAAAAAAAAACACTTAAAACAAATCTAAGCAGCGCAGCAAACAAATGGGGGAAAAGAAAGGGAAAACCCTAGATGTTTGCCCCTTTTCAATCTGCCGTTCACTAACCACCAATCCACCATTGAAATCGGTAGATGGTAGCTCACAATGAAATCATTCTATTTCCCTATTCTAAACCTTGCCTTAATAGGTCAGATTTTAGCCTTGAAAACCTATTTCAAGCTTCGATTTCAACGAAGAAGATACGGCTTCCGATGGCTTCTTTGAAGGTATGCTCTCCCTTCTTTACTTTCTTATGCAAAAAAGAACCACATGCAAAATCTAGAAAAAAAAATAAAACAGATTCAAAAGAAAAAAATGAAGCAATTGAGATCACCTTTTAGCAATTATTTTCGAATTTTCTATTCAATTTGTGTATCAAGTGTGTATGCGTGCGTATTTCTGGGAAAAACAGATCCCCTTTACATCGTTTTTTCTGGCTTTTTATAGCCAAAAAAAGAAAATAATATTAACCATAATAAAAAATACAAGCAATTTTCTCTTAGATCTCTTTGCTGTCAATCTGTTGCAGGTACCAACTGGGTGATGGCGCACGTGGCAACGGCGAAGGAGGCGCACGTGGGGCTGGCGCGGAGGTAGCGGCGGTGCTGGAGGCTGTTGAAAGTTGGTGCGGCGCAAAGGATGATGCTAGGGTCTTCTAGAAATTTTAGATTTTGGGCCAATTTGTGTTAGGGTTTGTTTGGGCTTTGGTTTAGTTGTTGAGTTGTTATAAAATGGACTATGAACACTTATTATTGAATTTTTATTTTGTTATTTTGTTTTGCTTTTTTATTTTGGTTTTGGTATGGTGTAAGCTCGGGCAGACTTGGGCCTATACATAATTACTCAAAAAAAAGTATGTTTCATTCAATCAATAATGTGAAGGAACAGGCTAACCTATTTATAAGCTGAAATTACAAGAGGCTTAAAATGAAAAATAACTAATAAATTATATAGCTAACTTATATCCTATATAAATCTTTTTAGTCCCTTAAAAATCGATTAAATGTAATAAAATCACCTATAACTTGTTTCAACTAATGTGATGTAAGATAAAAACTGATTAAATTTAGTTAAATTTTGGTTTGCTATGAAAAGGGGAAGTTTTACAGTGGCGAATCTGGAGTTGGCAGGGGTGGCCCCCTAAAATAAAAAAATTTCTATTTAAACTCTTTTATAGTTTATAAAATTTAAATTAATAATAGTAAAATTATATTTTGACTTCTAAAAATGATAAATATTTAATTTAATTTTTTAAAAATTATAAATATATATGCTATTAAAATAATAAAATTATATTTTTATTATTGTAAAAATATACAATTTAATTTCAATTCTCTCTAAACAAATTTTCTAACTTCGCATCCTCTAGTTGAATGCAACCCAATCTCTCTCTCTCTCTCTCTTTTATTTTTTCTAAGCTAACCAATGTGTGGTCGACCATCCTTGGGACTTCTCAGCTAAACTTTTCTAAGTGTTTTTGGGCTCCCAATGGTAATGCTGCACATTTTCTTGTGGACTTAACCCTTTTCCCGACATAAATATTGAACAAAAGGATACCTCGACTTAAGCTTATACACACCTCTTCTATCAATATGCCACATCATTCTATTGGAAAAACATGAAATGGGTGTGTGGCAAAATTTAAAAAACAACCCAAAATCAACTCGATTAGTTAAGAACAACAAATCATTGATAGTTTAATATTTACGTTTGTTTTACTTTACTTTCACCAATTGGAGAAATTGATTTGTAATTAATTTGAAACTACACTTTTTTTATGAAAACGATCATATCTCGGGTTATAGAACTCAGAATCAAGTGATTCAAAAATCGTTGCAAATAACTTGAAGATCTGTAATTTGGATTCAAGAATCACACAAAAAAAAAAAATAGTTAGAAGGTCTTGAAAAGTCTAGTCAAACTTAACCTTGTGAAATCCTTTGATTAGTTTTGAACTTCCTTTCGAAAACTGCACTACTTTATGAAAATAATTATATCTCGATCTACTAACTTCAAAATCAAGTATTAAAAAATTGTTTCTAAAAAAAACTTGAAACTCTACGATTTAGGCACTAGAGATTAGTTTTGAACTATCACTTAACTTCAACCCTTATTTACAATCGATTGGATATTTTCCACTCTTCTCTAACTGACGAATCATGCAACCAGTGGGTGACATTCAAAAAACAAGTACTTACTGAAAAATCCATAAAGAGGAATGGTATCAAACAATTTATCTCTCTTTTAGTCAAATGAGTGAATTGAAAACTAGGATTTTCTAATTTTCATCTATTCATGATTTTTTATCAATCTTTTCTCTTCAACAATATTACATATTTTATAAAAAGCTTATTAAAGTTCTAATTATTTAGAGTTACCAATAAAATAAAGAGTACAATGGCTAAACAAACAACTTGGGTGACAATCCTAACCTATAAGGACTCCTATGCCGCCACCCTTGTTTGTTTTGGCGACAAACACCCTTCCCATATGAGCAGGCCACCTTTTAGACCTATTTGAGTCACCTTAAGACTCACATATATAATTTAGATTTTTACTCAATTAAATAATTTACATAAGTTCTATTTTAATCTCGTTAAAGTTATGATGAGTTTCCTATATAAAACTGCATACATAATTTTATTTGATTAATTTTATTCCATTCCAAATAATAATAGTAAAAGATTAATGGTTGTGAGTTACTGATAAAAGCGATGCAACTTTGGAAAACCTTGAAAATCAAGAAAAGGGGTAAAGTAATTTTTTAGAGAAAAACAATGTAAAATTGAGTGATTGTTGTATAAGGTTAAAATTAAAACAAATATTAACATAAGTGATATTTCAAACCCACATTGACATGAGTGAAAACTACCACTTACTTTCATTTTTGGGTTACAATATAGGAAGTTGAGACTCAATGTTCAACTAGATCATCGACTTCATCTTCTTTACCCTCGGGACAGATTGTTAAAAACATGAAATCCAGTTGCGCATCATCGAACCCATTTAGTCGTCACATCAACATCTATATTCACCATTCTTGGAACTATCACTCGATAAGATTATGCAACCGCCTTAATCTTGTTGTTGGGATTCTTCCTCTTCTTTAGTAATATTATTAGCTTTATTATCCATCATTTAAAGTTCAAATATATTATTGTTAAGTAGTTTGTTATTCCTCTATGTATATATAGGTTGGTATTGTTTGACAAGTGATACAATTAATAAAAACCTTCTTATCTAAATTACTTTATGTGTATCCCGTTCTATATGGTATCAGTTTCCTATATTAAGCGAGGTTAGGTTTCGATTCTAATGGCTATTGACAATCCAGAACTCTATCAAACTCAACTCCACCAATTATCTTTCCTGAAAAACCCAAATTAAATCCACCTTCATAGGCTATGACCTCTTCAAATTCATTGACGGGACACATCCTTGTCCACCAAAAACTATCACTACCAATAACACAACCTCTATCAATCTGGAATATTAGACATGGTTACGACAGGACAAACTCTTGTTTGGTGCATTAGTTGGCACCATCTCCCCAACCTTGTACCTCTAGTTTTACGATGCACAACCTTAGTTGAAACTTGGATGGTCCTCGCCAACACTTATGCTCGTCCATCTCATGGTCATATCAAACAAATCAAAGATAATTTCAAAAACATTTCCAAAGGCTCCCAAACTATCACTGACTATATGCAAGCTATTAAAATTAAAGCCGATGAGCTTGCTACTCTTGGTAAACTGTTAGATGCAGAGGATCTTATTGAAAAAGTCCTAGAAAGGCTTAATGACACCTTTCAACAAGTTATCGATGCTGTCAATAGTCGCAATACTGCCATCACCTTTGATGAGTTGCATGAGAAACTGATCAACAGAGAGCTCGCCTTACACAACTCCTCCTCAAGTGTATCAGTCACTGCCTACTCAACTCACACTCAATGCTCCAATCAACTATTTCACTTATCTCCTACGTCATCTGCATCTCAATAGTACAATAGACCTATGCGTCCTTTTTTGGGCAAATGTCAGTAGTGCCGAACTTTGGGGCATGTTGTCACTTAGTGCTCTCTCTTTTGCCAATAGTTTCCGAATACAACCCCAACTCCACGTCAGGTCAATTCATCTACATCTCGTACGCCTCCACCATTGAAACCTCAAGCTCATTTAGCTACCTCCACTTACTCATCCTCTAATCCTTGGCTATTAGACAGTAATGCTACACACCACATCACAATCGATCTCCAAAATCTATCTGTTCACAATCCCTACACTAGCTCGGATGAAGTAATGATTGGTGATGGCTTTGGCATTGCTATTACTCACTCTGGTTTTACCACTCTTCTGCCCTTTCACTCATTTACTCTATCTAATGTCCTCTGTGCTCCTAATATGAACACAATTTAATTTCTGTGTCTTAATTTTTCAAATTTAACAATGCTTCTATTAAATTTTTACCTTCTTCTTTTCTTCTCAATGATCTATAGATCGAGGCAGTTCTTTTTCAAGGTCATCCTAAACATGGTGTCTATGAGTGGCCCTTAAACTCTACCCCGTTGCTTGCTTTCTCTACAATAAAGACAACACCTCTTGTTTGACATCACCGATTTGGTCATCGATCGCGATTTTGTGTGATAAGTTTTATAAATTTATAATTAATCATTCTTAAAACTAACTATTATCACGATGTAGGCAAGTGTACCTATCGAACAGTAGTATAGTTTTAGCAAGACCGGATTATCGAACCCAAAAAACTAAAAGTACTAGTAATGACTGTCTTTTTATTATCTAGCCTAAGAATAAGAGGGTTTGTTTTAACTAACTAATTAACTAAACTAAGAATTCACAGAAAATAGAATTGGGGAATTACTTTTGGAAAAACGATTGAATTAAGACAATACCTAAGGAAAAATACATCTAGACTTCACTTGTTATTCTGACTCCGAATCGGACGATTTATTCATTTAACTTGTTCCGTAGAGATCCCTAGGTTATGTTATTATCCCTATTCAAGACTAATAACGTCTAATCCCTAGATTTAATAATTGAGACTTTTCTCTAATTAACACCCTAGGGTTGCATTAACTCGATCTATGGATCCCCTTATTAAGTTTTACTCTAATCCGGCAAAATTTTGTCACCCTATCTCTAGGCGCGCAATCAACTCCGCTTAATTATGACAATTGTACTCTTAGAAAGGGTCTATTCCTCCTTTGAATAAAAACTTAACTTGAATCAATATCCTGGAATATCAAAACAAGAATTAAGAACACATAATTAAGAACAAGTCAAATATTTATCATACAATTCAGAAAATAATAACAAGATTCGTCTTAGGTTTTATTCCCCTTAGGTATTTAAGGGATTTAGTTCATAACTAAAAAGGGAAACATCTCAAAAGAATAATGAATACAAAACATAAAGAAAAACCCAAAACTCCTGAAGGGAAATTGAGGGGAGATCTTCAGTCTTGATGATGAATCCGGCTTCTGAGATGGATCAATTGACTTTCTCCGAGTAATTTCTTGCCTCCTACTCTGTGCTTCCCCTTTTCTTCCTCCTCTAGCGTGTATTTATAGGCTTTGGAATACCTAAGAACCCTCAAAATTAGCCTTTTCCAAATTGGACTCAACTTGGGTTCGACAGGGATACGCCCGTGTGCGATTACTTCAGACTGTGCTCGAGCCTATCAGAATGGCACGGGCGAGTGTTCTACCCGTGTGAGTCGTGCTTCGATTTTTCCAAATTGACATGGTCGTGTGGTCTGCTCGTGTGAGGAAGTCCAGGCCGTGTTGATTTCGTACTTTGGCCCATTTTCTTCTTTTTTGGCCCGTTTCTCGTTCCTTTCACTCTCCTATACTCGCCTAAGTATAAAACATGAAATTAAGGCATTAGAAGCATCGAATTCACCAATTCTAAGGAAAAATCATCCATAAAATATGTTAAGCATGGGTTAAAAATATGTATAAATTACGGTTTATCAAATACCCCCACACTTAAGCATTTGCTTGTCCTCAAGCAAAATCCTCAACTCATAATCAAAATAAATCATTTTCAACTTATAATTTCTATCGATAATATCTCAAAATAATCCATAAGTAATCATACATTAAGAATTCAACTGAAAGAACATCAAAGTTTCAATCATTCCAATCTGAGCATTTTATCATGAAAACATAGGTATCTCCCCTTATCTAGGTGGTTACCCTTGATTTGAAATCTCACGGAGTTTAACATACTTACTAAAGGTTCACTCAAATCACTTGAGGTGTTTAAGGACAATGAATGAAGCACTCAATAGTCAATAATGAAAAGTTATTACCATAGGCTTGCATGAAAATCAAATCTCCACCACTATAAATTCAGATGATACATCAATCAAAAGGTCTTTAGAGGGTTGTAACGAGGCTTAGTTAGGGGGTGTGGTCTCAAGCTGAAAGAAAATGTTAGAATCGAGATTGAATTGAAAATTTGCCTAACTAGAAAAATGGCTAGTCGTCAATTGTGTACAACAGAGCTTTTTCTCAGAATATGGAATTTAATTCTTTAGCTTAGAAGATCACTACTACTAAAATGTATACATGTTTTTTTTAAGAACAAGTCAAATTACAAAATAGAATAAAACATAGCTAAGCAATTATTCCAACTGAAATCTCGACAAAAATAGGGATCAAATTAATTTAGGGGATTTCAACAATAATGAGTTATGGGTTAATATTGAGGGTAAATCACTAAGTGGGTTGTTAGGCTCAAGGGGGTTTACTAAGGGTTAATCGTGGAGGTAGGTTTTTCATGGCATGAATGTGTTAAACCTAAGTGCCTTTATCATTTTGACATATCAAATCAAATGGTGTGGTCTTGACATGCATAATCAAGCAAGTTCTAGAATAACAATTCAATACTGATGTACTCATAATGAAAGTGAGCATAAAAGGAATAATAGATACTCGAAAGGCTCAAGATCTCACAAAAATTATGGCTTTTTGATGTCTAAACTTGTGAATTCCAACTCAAGATAATACCTAAATTTAGGGAAAAAACCTAAGTTTTTAATTCTTCAAAAATAAACATATCATGCTTAATTCCCTAATGTCTTAAAGTTTAAACAATCAATGCATAAATGCCTATGTTTTAATTCAAGATATATCAATAAAAGTCATAAATAAATCAAAATTTATTCTAAACATGATATGAGAGCTTTTCAAGAGAACAAGGCAATCATTCAGGGATTTTTCTGATAGTGAAATGAATACCCCTCCACACTTAAGATGTATATTGCCCTCAATGTACAAAGATAGATATAAGAATATAAAATAAGATAGGGAGAGAAGTGAAACTTCCTGAGTGATGAATGAATTTCCTTGAACTGGAGTTTTGGAGAATAATTGGCGTGAGGGTGGAGGAGGATACTCCGGCGGTGGTAGAGGTTCATTAGTCCATAAGTCCTGTACCAAAAGAATATTATATCTAGTGGTAGCTATGGTCGTGCTTGAGCAGGACATGGCAGTCGTGGAGAACCTTTCCCGGTGAAGTTTTTAGTTCATATGCAATGATGAGCTTAGGAGCTCTATATATTTGTGACAGAATCAGGAACTTTTTAGGGGATATAAATAAGAATAATTACTCTTAAAGAAATAACTGAAATCGATAATTATAAAATAAAATTATAAAATCTAATAAAAATAAAAAGTAGTTTTAATAAAAGATTAAAAACATAAAATAATAAATAAATGTTTTTAAACATCTTCATCGCTGGATGGTTCGCGAGGTGAGAATGGCAATGAGATGTGGAGGTGTTGACAAATCTGCTGTAGAGTAGCATCAATGTTGTCAAATCATTGAAAACACTACTGCTTGAATCGAGTGAGGCGCTCCGAGATGTCAGCATATGAAGCCGCCGTATAAACTGGACGAAAGGGTGGTGGTGGCTGAGACGGTGGGTCCTCGTGCTGTGGGGGGACATTATCAGTAATGTCCCTGGGGGCCTCCTCTTCGGTAGATTGGGCAAGACGATATTGAGGAGGGTAGGTTCCTTGGCGCTTTTCGATCATCCTCATGCTTAACATGCTTGAGATGCCTTGTGGAGACATCTGGCTAATGAAGGTCAAAAATGATTCTTAGGCCGCGGTGTTGAGGAGCCCGAAGTGTCGAACCAATCGCGTCAGATAGGGCCCAATGGAGATTACCCCATTCCTATGTCGCTCCGTCTGGTGTTGAATGGCGAGGGCAACGGAATAAGCAAGGTCGATGACGTGCCCGTGCGACATACACCATAGAAAGTAGGCGTCGTAAGTATTAACGACGTCAGTGCTCTTTCGCTCCCCCATTAACGTGTGAGCCAAAATGGCGTGTAGGTACCTCAGGGACGGAGGGAGAACCGATGCCTTGGAGCGGCTAGGATTGTAAGAGGCAGCGCCAGGGGCCAGTACGTCCCAACATTGTGAAGGAGAACAATAGATGTGGCGGTTAAGGGCATGTAAGTCATTTTCCTCCTTGAACTCCTCCGTATATAAACCCAGTGCAGTACCGAATTCTGGGACGCTTAGCTGGTGGACTAATCTGCCTAGACGAAATTGGACCATGTCGGGATCATCGTAGTTCGTCATTACAATCTGAAGATGAAATGTTGAGCATAATTCTATCGTGAGCTCGAGATATGTTGGCTCGATGATCTGAAAGAAAAGCTCCCAAGGGTCGGTGGTTAGGAGGGCCCGAATCGCATCAGCCAACTAAACTTGTCCTACTACAGCCCAGTCGATACAGCGGCCCGCAATTAAAGGTCGGGCCTGGAGTATTTGGAAATGTTCTTCTTGGGGCCCGATGGGGAATTGCAGGAAAAGGTGGTAAATTTTCGCGGTAGGACTCGAGGAAAATGACGCTCCCTTCTTTTTCTTTGAAGCAGGGACAGCAGTTTTCTTTCCTTGTGAAGACGACATGGTAACCCTACAAGCAAAACCATTATTTCGTTGTAAGGAATGTTCAAGGTAAGACGAAAGTAAATCCAAAAAGGCAGAAGTCATAAATTAGAACTAATAATCTCAGTTACAACTATTAGCAACTTAATCAAAAACAATTTGATAGCATAATTTCGTGACATTAGCATGGTAATAGCATGAAAATAAGCATAGTAATGGCATGGGTATGACAATAGAATGAGGTTTTCCTAACAACTCGATTCAACATAAAATTTATGATAAATATCCTAAGAATGCAAATTAAATAATAATAATGAGCAAAATGAAAATAGTATGAGAAAAATAAAGTTTATCTTTATAATAAGCATTAGAAATAAGTAAAATAGAAAGTGAAAAGAAACAAACGCTAAGGGAGAGAGGTTGGGCATCAAAGATTATATCGTTTTAGTAGTTGCTAAAAAGGGCCTTCTTAAAATCAAAAGAGTGTTGCTATCCTCCTTTATGTCTAAAACAACGAAGTCAACGAGAAATATAAATTTATCGATTTTAACTAGCACATCTTCAATAATACCCCTAGGAAACTTATAGTTTTATCTGCTAATTGAATGCTCATCCTAATCTGTTTAGGTTTCCCAAGACCTAGTTGTTTAATCATCTTGTAAGGCATGATGTTAATACTAGCCCCTAAATCAGCTAATGCATTATTAACATCTAAACTACCAATTAAGCAAGGAATTGTAAAACTCTCTGGATCCTTTAATTTTTGGGTAGCTTATTCTGCAGAATAGCTGAGCAAACTGCGTTTAGCTCCACATGCGATGCCTCGTCCAATTTTCGCTTATTTGCTAAGAGCTCTTTTAAAAATTTCATTGCGTTTGGCATCTGTGATAGAGCATCAATAAACGGTAAGTTAATATGTAATTTTTTAAGAGTTTAAGGAATTTACCAAATTGTTCATCTGAGCGGTCTTTCCTTGTCGCGTTGGGGTATGGCACACGAGGTTTATATTCGACATTCACTGGTTTATTTTTATCATGACCTACCTCACCTTGACCTCTGCTCACCACAATTTCTTGCCTTGGTTCTGGCTCAAGCTCAACAAATCCTTCTTCATCGTGAACATTAGTTGCGTTAAGTTGTTCCCTTGGGTTGGGTTTAGTATTACTTGGCAAGCGACCTTATGGTCGTTCGGAGATTAGTTTGGACAGCTGGCCAATCTGATTTTCTAGCCCTTGAATCGACGCTTGTTGATTTTTAAGTGCTGTCTCAGTGTTCTGGAAATGAGTTTCTGACACCGAGATAAATTTAGATAGCATCTCTTCAAGGTTTGGTTTCTTTTCCTGTTGATAGGGTGGTTGTTGAAAACCCGAAGGATTCTGTAGCCTTTGATTCCCTTGACCACCCCAGGAGAAATTTGGGTGGTTCCTCCAACCTACATTATAAGTATTGCTATATGGGTTATTTTGGGATCTAGAGTTATTGTTACCCATATGCTGGAATTGTTCCTCCTCGATGCTAGGGTTGAAGGGTTGATATTCTGTGCATGCTCCGCCTCCATTCGAATCGCACCTCATCACTGGATGTACCTAAGCAAAACCACACAAACCGTCAATCTTTTTATTTAAGAGTTCTAATTGGTTAGATAGCATAGTAATCGCATCGAGGCTATAAACGCCTACTGTTTTAGTTGGCTTAGTCCTCATGACTTGCCACTGATAGTTATTCAGTGACATCTCCTCAATAAATTTATAGGCCACCTCAGGTATCTTATTATTGATAGTTCCTCCAGCAGCTGCATCAATCATCTGCCGAGTCGAAGGATTCAGGCCATTATGGAACGTTTGAACCTGTAGCCAAAGCGGTAACCCATGGTGAGGGCACCTTCTCAAAAGGTCCTTGTATCTCTTCCATGCATCGTAGAGTGTTTCTAAATCCATCTGCACAAACGAAAAGATATCATTACGTAATTTGGCTGTTTTAGCCGGTGGAAAATATTTTGATAAAAATTTTTCGATCATTTGTTCCCAAGTAGTGATTGACCCTTGTGGTAACGAGTTCAACCACTATTTAGCCTTATTCCTTAACGAAAAGGGAAACAACCGAAGACGTATGGCATCATCAGAAACACCATTGATTTTAAATGTATCGCAAAATTCTAGGAAATTTGCCAAGTGAGCGTTGGGATCCTCGTCCTGAAAACCATCAAATTGAACAAACTGTTGTATCATTTGAATTGTGTTAGGTTTCAGTTCAAAATTATTTGCAGCAATAGCATGTCTAACTATACTTGACTCAATTCCTATTAAATTAGGTTTAGCGTAATCATACATAGTGCGCGGAGCAGGATTCTGAGCAATCGCAGGAGGTAGTGGATTTTCTTGGTTTTCAACCATCTCCTCGATTGTGGTTGAAGTAACGTCCTCTTGCTCGTTCTCTGTGTATCTTAAGCTTCATCTTATTTCTATTTGGTTTCTGCGAATTGTGCGATCGATCTCTTCGTCAAAAGGTTGTGGTCCTGACGGGTTTCTTCTAGTCATAAACTATAAAAACCTGCCAAGAGAAAGAAAAAGTAAATTAATAAATAATAATAAAAATAAAATAAAATTAACTTGCAAGAAAAGTAAATGGCTAAAGTAATAAAAATTGAGTGGTTCTAATATCTTAGTTCCTCGGCAACGGCGCCAAAAACTTGATTGCGATTTTGTGTGATAAGTTTTATAAATTTATAATTAATCGTTCTTGAAACTAACTATTATCACAATGTAAGCAAGTGTACCTATCGAACAGTAGTATAGTTTTAGTAAGACCGGATTGTCGAACCCAAAGGAACTAAAAGTACTAGTAATGACTGTCTTTTTATTATCTAGCCTAAGAATAATGGGGTTTGTTTTAACTACCTAATTAACTAAACTAAGAATTCACAGAAAATAGAATTGGGAATTACTTTTGGAAAAACGATTGAATTAAGACAATACCTAAGGAAAAATCCACCTAGATTTCACTTGTTATTCTGACTCCGAATCGGACGATTTATTCATTTAACTTGTTCCGTAGAGATCCCTAAGTTATGTTATTATCCCTATTCAAGACTAATAACGTCTAATCCCTAGATTTAATAATTGAGACTTTTCTCTAATTAACACCCTAGGGTTACATTAACTCGATCTATAGATCCCCTTATTAGGTTTCACCCTAATTTGGCAAAATCTTGTCACCCTATCTCTAGGCGCGTAATCAACTCCGCTTAATTATGACAATTGTACTCTTAGACAGGGTCTATTCCTCCTCTAAATAAGAGCTTAACTTGAATCAATATCCTGGAATATCAAAACAAGAATTAAGAACACATAATTAAGAACAAGTCAAATATTTATCATACAATTCAGAAAATAATAACAAGATTCGTCTTAGGTTTCATTCCCCTTAGGTATTTAGGGGATTTAGTTCATAACTAAAAAGGCAAACATCTCAGAAGAATAATGAATACAAAACATAAAGAAAAACCCAAAACTCCTGAAGGGAAATTGAGGGGAGATCTTCAGTCTTGATGATGAATCTAGCTTCTAAGATGGATCAATCGGCTTTCTCCGAGTAATTCCTTGCCTCCTACTCCGTGCCTCCCCTTTTCTTCCTCTTCTAGTGTATATTTATAGGCTTTGGAATGCCTAAGAACCCTCAAAATTAGCCTTTTTCGAATTGGACTCAACTTAGGCTCGGCAAGAACACGCCCATGTTCGAGTACTTCATGCCGTGCTCGAGCCTGTTAGAATGGCACGGGCGTGTGTTCTACCCATGTGAGTCATGCTTCGATTCTGCCAAATTGACACGGCTGTGTGGTCTACTCGTGTGAGGAAGTCCAGGCCGTGTTGATTTTGTACTTTGGCCCATTTTCTCCCTTTTTGGCCCGTTTCTCGTTCCTTTCGCTCTCCTATGCTCGCCTAAGTATAAAACATGAAATTAAGGCATTAGGAGCATCGAATTCACCAATTCTAAGGAAAAATCATCCATAAAATATGTTAAGCATGGGTTAAAAATATGTATAAATTACGGTTTATCAGTCATCCATCTCTCTCGACATTCAAGTACATGATTTCCTCTTTTCATTTGATGTTAATACATATTCTCCGTCAGAAACATATTGTAATACCTGTCACTCTAATAAAAGTCACAAACTTCCTTTCTCTGCTTCCACCTTATCTTCATCCCCTTTTGAAATAGTTTTTACTAATGTATGGACCTATCCAATACACTCTGTCGAAAAATTTAAATATTATATAATCTTTGTCGATCACTTCACCAAATACATATGGTTGTATCCTTTAAGGCGCAAGCCTGAGTGGTGATACTTTCATCCGTTTCAAAGCAGTGGTCGAAAAGTTCTTCAACACTGAAATTAAAACAATTTATACAGACAATGGCGGTGAATACCAAGCCTTATTATCGTTTTTCAACATCAATGGAATTTCCCATCTTACATCTCCTCCTCATACCCCTGAACATAATGGCTTTGCTGAACGTCGACATCGACATATATTAAAAACTGGTCTCTCTCTTCTTTCCTATTCCTCAATGCCTCTATCCTATTGGTCATATGTCGTTTCCACAGTCGTTTATCTTATAAACAATATGCCTACGCTTACCCTTCACAATGACTCTCCATACTTCAAACTTTTCGGCACTCTTCCTAACTAACAAACACCGAAGCTTTGGTTGCCTTTGTTATCCCTGGCTACGCCCCTGTGCCTCTCATAAACTTGAACCCAGATCGACCTCTTGTCTCTTTATTGGTTACTCGTCTTCCCAGAGTGCTTATCTCTACCTTGATACGTCTTCTCGTTACCTGTATACTTCTCATCATGTTCGTTTTATTGAAACCGTCTTCCCTTTTACACAAACTGCTCCTACTCTCCCGAGAGCTACTCCTGTTACTATTTCTAAATGGTGCTCCTTGTCTATACCAATCATTACTTCATCCGCCTCAACACCTACCACTACACCTACCTCTAATGCTCCATCTTTTTCCACCACTTCATCAGATCCAAACCTTCAGCCGTTTTTTCCAACTACTCTAAACCAAACCGTCTCACCAACCAAAACACCTATTTAACCTGAATGACCAACCCTCCCCACCTCTACTCAACCTGAATTACCAACCACCACCACCATACAGCCACCCTTACCCTCTCCTAGTATTGTTACTCAACCCAAACACAATATACGCAAACCCATTCAAAAACTCAACCTTCATGCAAAACTCCATCACCTTATCCTTGAACCAACCACAGTTACTAAAGCCTTAAAAGACCTTCAGTGAAAGCGTACTATGTCCGATCAATTTGATGCTCTTTTTCACAATGGAATAAGAGAGCTTGTTCCATTGTGCCCCACTCAAAATTTAGTAGGCTGCAAATGGATATTTCGCACTAAATATCATTTTGATGGCTCTCTTTATAGGTACAAAGCCCGCCTAGTCGCAAAAGGCTTCCATCAACGTTCGGGCGTCGATTTTACTAAAACTTTTAGTCCTGTTGTTAAACCAACCACAGTGTGTCTGGTACTTAGCCTTGCTGTTAGTCATGGTTAGGCCCTTCATCAGCTTGATGTCAATAACGCCTTGGAGGATGTATTTATGACTCAGCCTCCAGGGTTTGTAACACTTCTAACCCGTATCCAACACCGGAATAAGGTTACGAGACATTACCAAAAAAAACACATTATTCACATACATTTATGTATTCATATATAAATCTCATCCAACAGATTCATATTGTCCCTTATAAGGCTCTACGAGACCTTAAAACATGCTTAGAAGTGGTTCAGGACTAAACCGATATCATTTTGCAAACTTTGAGAAATTTATAAAATTTTCAAAAACTCAGGGATCACACACCCGTGTGAACAGGTCGTGTGCCTTACACGACCTCAAGACACGCCCGTATCATAGACCATGTGAAAACAGGGCATACATACTGACTTGCACCACACGGACAAGGACACGCCTGTATGCCATGGCCGTGAGAAATCTAAAGGGGTTACTGACTTGGGTTACACGGCCGGCCACATGCCCATGTGCTAGCTCGTGTCTCACACACGGCCAATAGACATGCCCGTGTGTCTAGACCATGTCAAACATATAGAGAATACTAAATTAAAGTTGAAGGGCACCCCAATGGACACACGGCCATATAACATAACCGTGTGTCACACACAACTGAGACACACGCCCGTGTGGACAAAAATAGGCTATTTGCAAAGCCAATTTGCCATTATTTTCTCATATACACCTAGCAACCAAATGGTACCATTTCAAAACATTTATAGGCAGCCAAAACATGCTAATTCATATACAAATCATGTCATTTAAACATCATCCTTTTCACTACTCAATTCCACAACCAAAAACATTCCAAATTAAATTGATACTTTAACTAATATCCACATTTAGAAATAACTCAAATCATCAAGCATTTACTAAACCAAAATGACATCCAAACATCATCTTAAATTATACCAAAACTTACCATTTCTCAAACCTTAACACACCATTAACAATTTACTAAATATTTATCATCAACCCATCAAAATAACCATATATGTCTACCAAAACATAAGGCATCATAAATACATCACATATCACATATTAACTCATAACATAAGTCAAAGTTAACCTCATCAACATCAAAATTTACAAGCCAACTCACATGGCTAAATCATAACTTAAAACATATCAAGATGACACTAGCCTATACATGCCATATACCATATATATATACAAAACTTCAAAAGTACCAACAAGTTGATTGATGGTGTGATGACGTTTCCTAACGATCCTCGAGTCCAAGCTAGATTCGATAATCTATAAAACAGGGAAAGAACACACACAAATTAAGCTTTAAAAGCTTAGTAAGCCATATACAAATAAAGTCATTATATGAATAATTGCATATCAATTCAAATATGATAAGCATAGCTAAACACATACAAGTTCACAAACCTTTCTCATTGAACACATATTCAATATCATAATTGAATTCATCGAATACTTCTTTTTCATTACTCGTATGAATCTCGTACGTACTTAAGCTATTTAACTCGTTCACACATTCTTTCTCGACTTGAGTTTGCCGTTGAACCATTCGAAAATGTTAAGGATACTCAGAAATCACATAAAGCTCGTACAATGCCATATTTGGTCTTACATGTTATCACATATTGAAGCCATTGTCCCTCACAGGGTCTTACACAAAATCATAATATAATGCCAATGTCCCAAACATGGTCTTACACGTAATCACAATACAATGCCAATGTCCTAGACATGGTCTTACATGTAATCACATTTCGATAACCTAATGTCATGGCATTCTTATCCTGTACTATTCTTAAGGTTCGTACGAGACTTTCGGATATCGTAACTTCGTCGATTCTTACTCGTATTTACTCGTTCGACATTCATAACAGTTCAATGATAATAAAACATATATAATTCAATTCAATAACATTTATTTGCATATGAACTTACCTCGTAGTCGGAATAGAGGGACTGGATCGACTATTCTATAACCTTCGATTTTCCCCGATCTATATTCGATTTCTTTCTTTCTTGATCTATATACACTCAAAATTAACTCATTTAATCACCTATTTATTCAATTTCATCTAAAAATACCTATTTGGGCATTTTTACACTTTAGCCTCTAAAGTTTCACATTTATACAATTTAGTCCTAATATCATAAAATTGCAAATTCATTCAATTGGGTACAAACCCATGACAGCCGAATTTAATACTTGTTACTAGCAGCCCATAATTTTATTTTATTCACACTTTTTATCACAACATTTTACATTTTCACAATTTAACCCCTAATTGACATTTTTGTCAAAATTCACTTTACAAAACTTGTATATCTAGTATCAAACATTCATAAACCATCCTAAATCATCAAATTACACATACTTTCATCAATGGAAACTATTGAATTCTTTAACAGTTTTAGAAACGAAGGTACGGGCTAGCTCGTATTCAAAGCAACGATCATAAAAACGTAGAAATCATCTAAAATCGAGCTAAAACGAACTTACTATTGAATCATGCATGAACTGAACACTTGAAGCTTTGATAATGGTTTCTCCTTCTTGTAATTTTGGCTGGAATATGATGAAAACAAATAATTTTATTATTTGTTTTAACTATTATAACTTATTAACCAATTTACAATATTAACCTTTAATATAAACATAAAATAACACTTAATGGATGGTCATTTATGTAAAATTTCACTATAAATAGTCTAATTACATCATAATGACCTTTCATTTAATGTCTCATAGTAATTAAGCACTTTTAACTTATAGCATGCTACTTTTGTATTTTATGCAATTTAGTCCTTTTATCAATTTAAGCGCTCAAACGTTAAAATTATTTCACAAAATTTTCACACATATATAATCACATGCTAAAACACAAAAAATAATATTAAATAATTTTTTACCTCGAATTTGTGGTCCAAAAACCACTGTTTTGATATAGCTAAAATCGGGCTGTTATAGGGTTCATCGACCGCGATAATCCTAATCATGTGTGCCAGCTTCGAAAAGCTATCTATGGGGTTAAACAGGCTCTACGTGCTTGGTGCCATGAATTACGGTCATTCTTGCTATCTTTTGGATTTATCAACTCCATTGCCGATGCCTTGCTATTTGTCTTTCGTGGCCACAATGCTGTAATTTATCTTCTTGTCTATGTTGATGATCTCATCATTACCGGCAATACCTCTTCGGCTATATCTCAGTTTCTTCAGCACCAATCCCTCGATTCTCATTGAAGGAATTGATCACTTGCATTATTTTCTTGGTGTCAAAATTATTCCCCATGCTAATGGTTTATTTCTTAGTCAGCGCAAATACATTGTTGACCTTCTTTACAGAGCTCAAATGACTGAAACTAAACCGGTTTCAACACCCATGTCCTCCTTGGTGTCTCTTACATTTACATTTTGGTTCCCCATAAGCAGATGCATCTGCCTATCGCACCATTGTTGGCAGTCTTCAGTATCACTAGTTAACAAGACTCGGTATCTCCTATGCTATTAACAAGTTGTCACAGTTCAGGCATCAACCCATGATCGACCATTAGATTTGTCAAACAACTATTACGCTACCTCTGTGGTACCTTGGATCATGGCTTCTCCATCCATCATCATTCACCTCTTGCCTTTCATGCTTTCTCTGATGCTGATTGGGCTGGTGACAAAGATTGTTTTACCTTTACAAGTGCTTATATTATCTATCTTGGTCACAATCCCTTATCTTAGAGCTCAAAGAAACAGAAAACGATTGCTTGAGCTTCTACCGAAGCTGAGTATCATTCCGTGGCTGATACAGTTGTTGAGTTACGCTGGCTGTGTTCCCTTCTGTCTGAACTCGGTGTCATCATACCACAACAACCTGTGATATATTTTAACTATATTGGTGTCACTCATCTCTGTGCTAATCCAGTATTTTATTCGCGCATGAAGCATGTTGCTCTAGACTTCCACTTCATTCTTGAACAAGTACAAAGCAGTTGTCTTCGTGTGTCTCATATTTCCACTACCAACCAGCTTGATGATGGTCTCACAAAATCGTTACCTCGCCGATAGTTCGTTAACGTCTTCAACAATATTGGCTTCACTTCAACGCCGTCCATCTTACGAGGGCATGATAAGATTCTTCAACTACCTTGATCTTGTTGTTGGGATTCTTCCTCTTATTTAGTAATATTATCAGCTTTATTATCCATCATTTAAAGTTCAAATATATTATTGTTAAACAGTTTGTTATTCCTCTATGTATATAGGTTAGTATTGTTTGACAAGAGATACAATGAATAAAAACCTTCTTCTCTAAATTACTTTTTGTGTCCCTGTTCTATATCACTCACTTTCATCACTTTTTTACTTATCAAACCAATATTTTGTTATTTAAAACTTACATAATTAATAGAAAATAAATAACTAATCACACCAATTTTTGCGTAGTTTGCACAAAATATTAAGAATATTGTAATAACTTGTAATCATGCAACCAGTAGGTGACATTCAAAAAACAAATACTTACTCAAAATTCCATAAAGAAGAATGATATCAAACAATCTATCTCTCTCTTTTAGTCAAATGAGTAATTGAAAACTAGGATTTTCTAATTTTCATCAATTCGTGATTTTTTATCAATCTTTTCACTTCAACGATATTACATATTTTATAAAAAGCTTATTAAAGGTCTAATTATTTAGAGTTACCAATAAAATAAAGAGTACAAGGGCTAAACAAACAACTTGGGTGACAATCCTAACCTATAAGGACTCTTATGCCTCCACCCTTGTTTGTTTTCGCGACAAACACCCTTCCCATATGAGCAGGCCACCTTTGAAACCTATTTGGGTCACCTTAAGACTCACATATGTAATTTAGATTTTTACTCAATTAAATAATTTACATAAGTTCTATTTTAATCTCGTTAAAGTTATGATGAGTTTCCCATATAAAACTGAATACATAATTTTATTTGATTAATTTTATTCCATTCCAAATAATAATAGTAAAAGATTAATGGCCGTGAGTTACTGATTAAAGTGATACAATTTTAGAAAAAATTCAAAATCAAGAAAAGGGGTAAAGTAATTTTTTAGAGAGAAACAATGTAAAATTAAGTGATTGTTAGAAAAGGGTAAAATTGGAACAAATATTAACATAAGTGATATTTAAAACTCACATTGACATGAGTGAAAACTATCACTTACTTTCTTTTTAGGTTACAATATAGGAAGTTGAGACTCAATGTTCAACTAGATCATCAGCTTCATCTTCTTTACCCTCAGAATGGATTGTTAAAAACATGAAATCCAGTTACGCAATATCGAACCCATTTAGTCATGACATCATCAACCATATTCACCATTCTTGAAAATATCACTCACTTTCATCACTTTGTTACTTATCAAACCAATATTTTGTTATTTAAAATTTATGTCATTAATAGGAAATAAATGACTAATCACACCAGTTTTTGCCCTACAAAATTTATAATAATTTGTGCAAGTTAATTATATTTTGCGTAGTTTGCACAAAATATTAAGAATATTGTAATAATTTGTATAATTGGATAATATTTTGTATAATTACACAACTACATTAAATATTACAAAAATTATAATAATTTATAACTAGTATTTTATGTAATTCAATCCGGTGATACCTTAGGCCTTTTAGCTAAGTACGGCCAGATTGAATTGTTCAATTGTGGGCTTCCCAATGGGATCTTAAGCTTCTTCCTTTCATGACAAATATATAGAAAAGATATTGAGATTTCCATGTCATTTGGAGATTTTTCCAATTTGAAAGTTCATGCTTGCCTTTTCAGACGAGGAGTGTTCAATGAAAATTGAAAATCTAGTACCATAAAAACAAATCCATAGCTATTATCTTGTAAAGTTGATATTTTGAATAGCTATGGCAAACAAAGAAATCATTTCAACTTGCATATAAATATATGCAAGTCTAGAAGCTCGGTTAGTTTGGATATTAATCAGTCTATCCCTGAGGTGATTGATGATTTTAATAATCTCAATTTAAATTATATAGTCTATCTGGTTCATTAGCTAAATTTGGATCGGATTCATGTATCATATCTAATTCATACATATAATTGTTTAAGTTTGATTCGATCTAAAATATGAATTTCACATAGTTTAAGTTAATTACACCAGGCATTAGTTTGAGTTAATAACACCAGGCATTCCTAAACTATGACCATCATTTTCAATTAGTTCTTAAACTTTAAAGCATTCTACTTACATCTCTAAACTATCGAGGTTATATCAATATGGTCTTTCCGTTACTAAAATCGTTAATTTAATAGTTAACTTGGAATCATATCTCGTGTGACATAATTTAAAATGAACTTAAAAAAAAAATCAATATTGTGGACATGAGTGTTGTAAAAATCTTGATTTTGAGGTTTTCGAAGCTTTTATAGAAATGTTATCGCTCACCCTCTCTTTTTTCAGTTTTATTTTATTTTTAGTTTTTACTTTTAAAAGTTATGTGACAATGTTTTACTTTATTTTAAAATTTTATCTTAAATTATGCCACATAAGATTTGAAGTGTCATTTAATGGTTAAATTAACTATTTTAATAATGAAAGGACTTGATTGATATAATATTGATAATTTTGAAGTATAATTAAAATGTTTTGAAGTTTAGGGGCCAATTTAGAATGAGAGACATAGTTGGAGATGTCTAGTGCAATTAAATTAAAATATTTATAAGTATGCTCATATTTGTAAAATGCCTAAGGTAAAATGGAGAGATTAAAATTAGTGGTGAGATATATATTTGGATTCAATCAAAACGGTAGCGAGAGATAATTTAGAGTAAAAAAAAATTATTAAAACATTAAATTAAAATGTATATAATAAAAATAATTTATTTGTTATTTGTAAAATTAATAAATAATTAAATTATATATTAAATAATTATTTTATTAAATGATTTTTATTATTTATGTAATATTTTGTTTTTATTATTGATAATTTTATAATAAAAATACGTATTTAATTATTATATATATTTTAAGTTATAAGAAACTAAATTTTATATATTTACTGTGTAAAAATATTATATTTTTATTTCTTAATTAATACATAAACCAATTTTTTTGAAAAAAACTAAAAGTTGTATGAAAAACAAAAATCAAATAAAGGACCAACATATAAATAGGAATTTTGATTGGGCTGCTCTTTTTCTGATTGTACCCTTGACCCTGGTTATAAATTGGATGGACAGTGCTGGTCTGTGGATAGTAATCCATGGTAATTGTTACTTGTAACTGTCATTATAATTTAATCATCATTTTATAATTTTTAAAGTTGAATAATCAAAATATAAATTTACTAATAAAATAGTGACCTTGAGTGTAATTTACCTTTTTTACCTTTAACTCATTTAAGGTTGTTGATATTATTATTTTATATGTATTTTTAAAATATAACCTTTTAATTTAATATCTAATAATTATAGATATCTTAACCATCATATATACTTTTTTGATTTATTAAAATTTTAAAATTAAATAATTTAATATATTTTTAATTTTTATATTATATCTTTATATATTTAATTTTCATGTCATATGCATTACATAATATATAAAAGAAAAGAAAAAGTAATATATTAAAACTAGAAAATGAGTTAAGATAGGGCCGGGTCAAATTTTTAGTTTTAAGAATTAGAGTTCCAGTGCCATTCAAATTTTATAAAGAGTTTTTTTATTACCTAAACTCATTTTCTAAGTCTAGTATTTTTATCTTAATCTTGTCAAATTTTAGAGGAATTTTCAAACTTGAACGAATATTTCTATCCATAGATAATTATATCAAAATTTGTTTCTAATATTTTTCATAAAAATAAAAGTATATAAAATTTTAATTGCAACCAACAACCAACACAAACGAACATATGCATTGTAAATATCAAACTAGATAAAAAAATATTACAAGGTTGTAGTAGGATCTGAAAAACACCATAGATATAAAATTTTATTTTTTGCTTAATACAGTAGAGCTGCCAGCAATTAGTTCTCAAACGAAAACACTTTTATTGAGGAAGGGATAACTCAATTGGGGAAACAAGGCTGATAATTGTGTTCATGACATTGATGAACCCTTGGAATTAAGAAACTGTACGTAGCATCATGTTTTTGAATTCTTCAAAATCAATCATGCCATCCAAGTTGGTGTCATAGAAGCAAATCATGTTCCTGCAATCTTTGCCTTGCTTTTCATCCCATAAACCAAGTCTTACCAACACGCTTTGAAGCTCCTCACATGAAATGAAGCCATCACCATTCAAGTCAAACACCTTGAATGCCTTGGCAAGGTCACTGTCTCCATGATCATCATCATCATCACCGCCACCATGGACCATCATTATTTCCTCTTCCTCCTCCTCATCATCAATGGCTGCCTCAATCTTGATGTTGTGGTTGGAGATGGAATCATAGAAGAACAAGAATTCTTCAAAGCCAAGACAAGGTTTTCCCACTAAGGACTCCAATTCTTCAAGGTTAAACTGGACTTCGATTCTCTCAAGCAACCAATTAAGCTCCTCCAGGCTAACCAAGCCATCCCCATTCTTGTCAAGCTTCTCGAAAATCCGTCGCAAGTCGTTCTTGCTAAGGGGAGACATGTTGTCAAAGGGAATATCACCATTAACATGAAATGCTTGAAGCTTGGTACTTCTGTGTATCAACCAGTTATGATGAAAGCAGAGTGACGGGTGTTTTGCTATTTATAATGCAAATTATTGGGTAACGAAGCTTGCAAGAAGTTTCCTATGGAAAATTATGGAAGGAAAGATAGATATATGTGTATATATATATATATATATATATATATTTCCTGATAAATTGTATTTTCATTTTTCTTTTAAATGTGGTCTTCATTCATCTAAGTCCTTTTCATTGTCTTTATTTTGCTGCTGGCTGAAACACTCGTCATTAATGGGAGAAAATTCTAGTCCCAAATTTTGGATCTTGTACAAATATCATATATTTGTTTTTAGGGTAAACTACAAAAATAATCACTTATGTTTGAAATGTTACGTTTTAGTCACTTATATTATCGTTTTGTTACGAAGTGGTCACTCTATCATTAAGTTCCGTTATCTCCCTAACGGCAATACTACATGGCAATCCAAATGGGTTTTAAATACCAACTTAGATATCCAACTGGGATGACAATAGGTTTTTAATTAAATAAATTTAATTAATTAAAAATTTTAAATTATTTATACCTTGAACTGGAAAAGAATAAATGTTCGTCTCTTTTTTTTTTTTAGTTTTCTTTTCCGTTTTGACTAAAAAAACTATTCTCATCCTAGTTGGACATCTAAGTTGGTATTTAAAACCCATTTGGACTGCCACATAAGATTGTCTTTAGGGAGGTAATGGAGCTTAACGGCAGAGTGACTAAAACGTAACATTTCAAACATAAGTGACTAAAATATAATTTGAAGTAAACAAAAATGACTATTTTTATAGTTTACCCTTATTTTTATACTAGAAATTCATTTTAAAATAAAATTGTTGGAGATAAGTTTGCTGTATATTACCTTTTGAGTTTAACATATTTGGAAATAAAAATCATATCGAATCATATAAGGAAGTAAAAATCTTTATTTCGTATCCTTATTAAGGCTAGAAATGAGAAAATAATATTTATTTTATCTATCTATACCAACTATATATTTACAATTTAGTTGAGTTGTTGTCGCACATCAATGGGGAAGTAGATTTTAGGATATAATCAACTTTTAGGGAAGTGTTCGGTCTTTGTTACTGAGCTATGGGGAATTTTGGATGGTTTGCTCTTGCTTCAGAAGCAAGGACATAATAGGTCTTCATCCAATTAGATAATTTCGAGGTAGGCAAAGTTTTTTGCAATCGTCATTTAGCTGGAGCAAATATTTTACTTGTTAGAAGAATCTGACAAAATTTATGTTATGAAGACAAGTGATTCGTGCGGTATTCTTCTAGAGAGAATAATCATGCAGTGGATGCATTAGCTAAAATGGTTTTTGCGAATGAGGACGAGTTGACCTAAATTTAACAACATAATTTAAAAAATGGACTAAAAAATGTCACATTGACAATATTAGCTTAAATTCAAGTTAAAAAATGGCATTGTAATGAACCTGAATTTAACAACATAATTTTAAAAGTGCTAACAGTTGACCTAAATTTTGAAATTTGAAAAGTAGATGGACTGAGTTCTTAGAAATAAAAGTACAAGCACTAAATTTCAAATTTACAAAGAGTGTCAGACTTGTGGCATATTTTAACCTTAATATTATCAAGTTTTCCTTTTTCCATATACTCTTTAAAGTATAAATCATCCTAATATTACCTATGAATGAAGTTATGAAGTATTCAACATGCAGTACGATCTAACATTATTTTTTATGCTATATTGAAGTGATGTTATTAGTATGAGAAATCTTTTTTAGAATAACAAATGTCTTCTCAATCTCATTTCGAAGCTTTATGTCTCAAATTAAAGAGTTTGCAAGTCATTTCCGGTGCTTGCGTCTGGCTTTATTATCTCAAATGGTATCATATACCATAATATGGTGCAACAAAACTTTTTGTATTTACATAACTAGCATCTACTATATAATATTTAAGTTCATGATGTAAACAATCAGTAGCATTGATTATAAAAACTTGTATAAGTATACTAAAAAAATAAAAAACACTTGTATAAATTTAATTTGAAAAAGACTTATACTAGATTATAACCTTTTTTATAATATGTAAATTAGGTTAGAAATAATATAAATTTTATAATATATTACTTTTATAAAAGGTACAATAACTTCTATAACACTTCTTATAAATAATATAATTTTTCATCGTAACTTTAGAATGTTAATTTTTATTAATAAGTATATTATTTTAATAATATATAACATAGACATGTAAATAAGTTATATCCTTACTTTTTTTTTGTCATAACTTTTTTCTTTTATAACACGTAAATTATTTTCTATAATATACTTTTTGACAATAACTTTAGATTTTTTTCAGATTTAAATAATTTTTTTTGCTATAGTATTATAAAATGCACACAAACTATTGTTTATAATAATTTTTAGGAATTATAATATAACTTTAAAATTTTGATCATAACCATCTCGAACACTTATATGAGTTTATGTTTATAATATAATTTTATAACTTAAACTTGTATAAAAACAATTTTTTAAAGTTAAATCATGTATATATGTTTGGAAAGCCATAGGGTAAAAGGATTTGAGTGTAATTACCCATGTAATTATTCCAAATTTCACCTTTCTCCTAAGAATTGGAAAATGTAATTAGGGTGCTTCAATTACACCAAATTCAACGAGATCCACTAATTACAATGATTATCCAAACATGTGACTTCCGTATAATTACAAACAATTACATTCAAATTCAATTACTAGGTAGCTTTTCGAACACTACCTAAATCTCAATTCAGTTGCGAAATTATTAAAAGTGTATTTCTTTTTCAAAACAAAAAATTATTAGGAGGATATTTATGTCTTATATTTTCATGAATCTAGAAAAGACATACACATGATAAGAATGATAAGATATAAATCTAAGACATCATAAGTTTTACTATCTCAATTTTACCATTTCAATTAAAATTATATTTGAGTTTTACATCAATTTTTAAAATAAAATTGCTATTATGTGGTAATAACAAAAGTAATATTAAGTAAATATTAATTATTGTGATAATATATCAATGTTGAATTAATCTATATATAATACATAAAACCACAAGTTTTCAGAATAATTTTTGAACTAACAAAATATTACTAAATTCACATTAAAAATAATTTAATAAAATGTTACTAGTTAATAATTTTATGGAAATAACCAAAACAGAAATGATAGAATACATGTTTTGTCATATATATATATATATATATATATATAAAAAGGTAACATTGTCATTTACGTTAACAATTTAACTCAAAACAAAACTGAATTTTTTATAACTTGATGACTAAACTAGAAATATGGTAATAATTGAATCACTAATGAAAAATTTACCCTTATATTTATTGATTGATTGGAGGAGAGATAAGTATGGTTGAATATTGACTCTCTGACAACTACGTTCAGCATTATATGTGGTACAAATAATGTACCAAAAAGGATATTTTGTCTTCAACATGTTGTAACGTTTATTAGATTAACAGTAATGGCAAATTGAAGGGTGAACATATTATTTGTATAAAAAATATTAAATACCGACTGGGTTTAAATTTGATTGTATGAATATTATTGTCAATATAAGATTATGCAAGTTTAAATGTATTAAAGAGTATTACCTTCCTATTTATCAATTAAAGAAAAATTATAAATAATTTTAAACATTATATGAAAAAACAAATATAATTAAAATTTATAATAAAATTACTAAAAATATATTTTAAAAAATCAAATACATATTATTTGTTCAGAGAAATATTGGTGAAAAATATTGCAATATGATTGGTTTATAGGTTCTAAGATGAAACACGTGTCTTCAACAAAAGGAAATGGTTGAAACACGTGTCTACACCACGCAACATTTAATTATTCCGGCTATGGTCGGTTTGTCATCTATTAATATGATGGAAACATCAAATTCCACACAGAAAAATAAAAATAAAAATAAAAACGAACATTTTTTAAAAAAATCTATTATAATAAAAACAAGTGTGATTTCTTCAACCAAAGTTGATATTTTATAATTTTATCTTTCAATTGTATTAAAATTGAAAATAAATAAATAAGATATATATCAAAATTTTAATTATGTTATGTACTAAATAATTACCCAAAATATTTTATCTGAATAAACATATTTAAATTTAATACTTTTTACTTAAACTTTTTTTTATTTTGTGTGTACTTCACGCATTTTTAATTTGACAATTATTATTTTTAATTTAGTACATGAACTTATCATTTTTCTTAATTTGATACCTAATTTTTTTTGTTTAATTTGGTACCTAAGCTTATCAAATGTTATATAAACTACATTAACAATGTTTTTTTGCACAAAGTAGCAAAAATAAAAAATTTATGATCCACATGTGACAGAAAAGATGGATTTTCTTTTTTATGTTTTAAATATTCAACTGCTTTTAGTTTAACTAATTTATTTTAATTTAATTTAACATAATGATTTTTCCGGAGGGAAGGGTTTAAAACTCTTGTCTTCTTCTTCAACATCCATTTATTAAGCACAGCTCAAAGAAAAAAATTTAAACACAAATTTTCTTTAGTACTGATGATATTTTTGTAGAATTGAGGGCTTCGTGAAGATCAAGTCGTGCTTTAAGCATGAGGCCCTCTTGAATCGCCCCTGCCACTAACGGTCAAAGTAATATCAACTCATATGAAAAGTAAAATTTGAGCATATTGTTTAGTGAAATAGAGGAAACTCCAAATAAATATATTCATTCCTACCGTTAATGGTTAAATTAACTATTTTAATAATGAAAGGACTTGATTGATATAATATTGATGGTTTTGAAGTGTAATTAGAATGTTTTGAAGTTTAGGGGCCAATTTAAAATGAGAGTCATAGTTGGAGATGTCTAGTGCAATTAAATCAAAGTATTTATAAGTATGCTCATATTTGTAAAATGCCTAAGGTAAAACGGTGAAATTAAAATTAGTGGTGAGATATATATTTAGATTCAATCAAAACGGTGGCGAGAGATAATTTAGAGTAAAAAATAAAATAACTATTAAAAACATTAAATTAAAACGTATATAATAAAAAAATAATTTATTTTTATTTATAAAATTCATAAATAATTAAATTATATATTGAATAATTATTTTATTAATATTTTTATTATTCATGTAATATTTATTTTTATTATTTATACGTTTATAATAAAAATACATATTCAATTATTATATATTTTTGAAGTTATAAGAAAATAAATTTTATATATTTATTATGTAAAGAAATATTATATATTTATTTCTTAATTAATACATAAACCAATTTTTTTTAAAAAACCTAAAAATTCTATGAAAACAAAAAGTCAAATAAAGGACCAACATGTAAAGAGCAATTTTGGTTGGGCTGCTCTTTTTCGGATTATAGCCTTAACCTCTGGTTATAAATTGGATGGATAGTGCTTGTCTATTGTTGTAGGCCAATTTTGGTCCAAATATAACCCAATTACCCAAACCCCTTAAAACCCAATACAAAACAGCCCAATATCTAACCCAAACCCGAATGGCCCACTACAACCCAATCCAACCTAATACCCACCCCAATTTCATCAGCCCAACATCATCAAACCCAATCTAAACTAACAGCCCACCTAAACTAACCCACTAACCCTAGCCCACCATCACTAAACATTTTCCAGCAAAGAAAAAAACCTAGCCCCTCTTCAGCCGCATGCTGGGCATGCCTCTGCCCGAGACCTGGCATTGCCCATACCGTCTGACACTCCCACCACCAGCACCGGCCATGCCCCGCAAAAACAACAGACAAGCAAAACAGAAGCAAGAATAGCAAAAATAATAATAAAGTATGTAACAAAATAGGCTATAAAAGCCGAATAAAAAACTGAAATGGGGTTCCTTTTTTCCCTTTCTTCCTTTATTCTTTGTAAACATCGAAATGAATTTATAGACTTCAATAAACAGACAATAGTGGTTATTCAAACAAACGAGGAGTAAACGAAAAGGATGCATTTTTTTCTTTATTTCTTTCGATTTTTACATACATATATATATACATATTTCTTTATTTTTTTATTTAATATAAACATAAAATATAGTACAAAAAAGAATACAAAAATAAAATAAAAGTAGAAAATTTTTACCTTTTCCGCCATCACGCTGCGTCGAAGCCTCCGTGGTCGTCCGTGATTTACCCCTGGCCGATTCCCTCCTTCTCTCTTCCTCTCTCTTTTTTTTTCTTTCCCTCTCCCCAAATGATTTTTTTAGTTATTTTAGGCCTTATATAGCCCTCCAAAACGACGTCATTTTGGGGGCTACACTTAAGCCCCAAAACGACGTCGTTTTGGCCATGCCCGACCCATCCGACCCGACCCGCTAGCGGATCCGCGTGTTTTCGTTTGAATGGGATATTTATGCGCGCAGTCCTTCCGCTTTTCTGATGCTTCGCAATTAAGTTTTTTATGGTTTTCAATTCGGCCCCATGATTTTTTGAGGTTATCAAATTAGTCCTGTTAATGCGCTGCGTTTAGAAGGAGTGGAAATATTGCTGTTTCGGTCCCCCCAACGTTTCACGCGCGTACAATTAAGTCCCTTTTCTTTGTTTTCATTTCAAATTGGCCCCACAACTTTGTTTTTAATTTAATTTTAGTCCTTTTTTTGTTTATTTTTATATCTTTATTAAATATCCTTGTTATTTTTATATTATTAGTATTATTACTATTACTATTATTATTATTATGTATTAATATATTTTTTATTATGTACGTGTATACATATATATATTTTCATATTTAATATTTTTATTTCACTTTATTTTAATATTTTATTAATGTCATGTTTGTTTCTTTTATATTCCAATGTTATCATTATTATTATTATTATTATTATTAGTTTATGCTTTGTTATATATTTATATATTTATAATACGTATATATACTTAATATATTTGTATATACCTAGGTAATATTATTACTAGTTTTTTAATACGTATATATTACCTAAATATTTTAGTATTATGTATATTCTTCATGTATATATTTTAATATTATCAGTTATATATCTTTATACTATATGATTTCTAATACTATTATTTATATATATATATATATATATATATGTGTATAAGTATGTGTATAGTGTACAAAATAGTTTTCTTATTATTATTACCACTTCTAAGGTATGCATGTATTGTATATGTTCTATATATGTTCTATATATTTTAATATTACTAGTTATATATAGTTCTTATACATTTCCAAGTACATATTTCTATACCATCTTATGTATATATTTTAAATACTATATTGTATATATACATATATATTTTCTTAGTACCACATTACGTATATATCATGTATATATTTATTTTTACCCATATTGTATTTTTTTATTAATTTTAATACATTTATTTTATCATACGTATATATACACCTTCCTTATTTGTATCATTAGTGTATGTTGTATTATTGATTTTGTATTTATTATTTTCCCTATTGCTACTTATTATATTATTATTTGGTGTACATACATCTTTTACTATTATTAGTATAAATGTATTTTCCTTGTCCATAGTATTCCTAATATTATTGTATATGTTTAATTATACTATGTGTACTTGTATCTAGTACGTATATATTTAGTAATATTGCACATATATGTCTATTAGGCATTATATTTTCATACATCATGTATATATGTCATATATTATATTTTTGTATATTTATATGTTACCTTATATTATTATTACTAAATGTACTTTATATTTGTTCATGTTTGGTTTTATTTCTCTTTTAAATATTATTATTACTGTTTTGCTACTGCTCTAGTATTATGTTAACATTTTTCATTGATAATGTCATTGTTTGCATCTTTGATTTATTTTAAATTCTTATTTCATGAATATCTTTTATGTTTTAATTACTAATCGAGGCAATATATCGATTTAACATTAAGTCGTAAATTTCATCGCTATGTTGGATGGAATTTGTCGGCTCGTGTTAAAATGGTATATCCTTCTCAAAAATCAAAAACTAAAATTTCTCGTCTTTTCAATCGGATCACAACTAAGTGTTACATTGAACTCGTATTTTTGAAAATCAAGACAACACGTGTTTATGAGATACCAATTTTGGGCGTCGCGAGGGTGCTAATACCTTCCTCGCACGTAACCGACTCCCGAGCCCTATTTTTTCTCTGGATTTCGACGTAGACCCGAACTTAGCCTTCTTTTGTTTTAAAAATAGATCTAATAGGTGTCCGATCACACCTATAAAAAAGGATCTGTGGCGACTCCTTTTTATTTCAAAATCGAACTTCAGTTTTCAAACTTTTTCACTAGATCGCCACAATTAGCGACCCCAAGCGAAACTAAAATTTTCACGTCGCTACATCTATGGATACTAACCCATAGTAATTGTTATTCGGAATTTTTCTGATCATTTTGCAATTTTTAAAAGTTAAATTATCAAAACATAAATTTATTAATAAAATAATGACTTTGGGTATAATTTTCTGTATAATTTAATTTTCATGTCATATGCATTACATAATATATAAAAGAAAAGAAAAGTAATATATTAAAAACTTGAAAATGAGTTAAGATAGGGTCGGGTCAAGTTTTAGTTCAAAGTATTAGAGTTCGAGTTCCATTCAAATTTAATAGAGATTTAATATTTATTTTACCTGAACTCATTTTCTGAATCTAATATTTTTATCTTAAACTTTTCAAATTTTAGATAAACTTTCAAACTTGAACGAACATCTCGATCCATAGAATAATTATATCAGAAACCATTGAGCTCGAACTAAGAAACACTTTTACAAGCTTGTTTCTAATATTCTTCATAAAAATTAAAAAAATATATAAAAATTTAATTGCAACCAACAATCAACACAAACAACATATGCATTGTAAATATCAAACTAGATAATAAAATATTACAAGGTTGTAGTAGGATCTGAAAAACACCATAGATATAAAATTTTATTTTTTGCTTAATACAGCTTATATTGCGGAAGGGATAACTCAATTGGGGAAACAAGGCTGATAATTGTGATCATGACATTGATGAAACCCTTGGAATTAAGAAACGGTACGTAGCATCATGTTTTTGAATTCTTCAAAATCAATCATGCCATCCAAGTTGGTGTCATAGAAGCAAATCATGTTCCTGCAATCTTTGCCTTTCTTTTCATCCCATAAGCCAAGTCTTACCAACACGCTTTGAAGCTCCTCACATGAAATGAAGCCATCACCATTCAAGTCAAACACCTTGAATGCCTTGGCAAGGTCACAGTCTCCATGACCACCATCATCATCATCACCGCCACCATGAACCATCATTATTTCTTCTTCCTCCTCATCATCAATGGCTGCCTCAATCTTGGTGCTGTGGTTGGAGATGGAATCATAGAAGAACAAGAATTCTTCAAAGCCAAGACAAGGTTTTCCCACTAAGGACTCCAATTCTTCAAGGCTAAACTGGACTCCGATTCTCTCAAGCAACCAATTAAGCTCCTTCAGGCTAACCAAGCCATCCCCATTCTTGTCAAGCTTCTCGAAAATCCGTCGCAAGTCGTTCTTGCTAAGGGGAGACATGTTGTCAAAGGGAATATCACCATTAATATGAAATGCTTGAAGCTTGGTATTTCTGTGTATCAACCAGTTATGATGAAAGCAGAGTGACGGGTGTGTTGCTATTTATAATGCAAATTATTGGGTAACGAAGCTTGCAAGAAGTTTCCCAAGGAAAATTATGGAAGGAAAGATATATATATTTCCTGATAAGTTGAATTTTCATTTTTCTTTTAAGTGTGGTCTTCATTCATCTAAGTCCTTTTCATTGTCTTTATTTTGCTACTGGCTGAAACATTTGTCATTAATGGGAGAAAATTCTAGTCCCAAATTTTGGATCTTCTACAAATATCATATATTTGTTTTTATACTAGAAATTCATTTTAAAAAAATTGTTGGAGATAAGTTTGGTGTATATTACCTTTTGAGTTTAACTCATATTTGGAAATAAAAATCATATCGAATTTTATAAGGAAGTAAATTCATTATTAAGGCTAGAAATGAGAAAAAAATATTTATTTTTATCTATCTATGCCTACTATATATTTACAATTTAGTTGAGTTATTGTCCCTCATCAATGGGGAGATGGATTTTAGGATATAATCGGTTTTTGGAGAAGTGTTCGGCCTTTATTGCTGAACTATGGGGAATCTTGGATGGTTTGTTCTTGCTTCAGAAGCAAGGACATAATAAGGTATTCATCCAATCAGATAATCTTGAGGTAGTCAAAATTCAAATAATATATAAAACCACAAGTTTGAATAATTTTTGAACTAACAAGAATATTTTTCTATTGTGTTCATTATATTACTAAATTGACATTAAAAATAATTTATTAAAATGTTACTAATTAATAATTTTACAGAGATAATTAAAACATAAATGATAGAATATATGTTTTGCTATATCAATTAAAAAGACAACATCTTTATTTAAATTAACAATTTAACAACCATGACCAAAATGAAATGATGAAAAAATAAATAAATAAAATGAAAATTTTTATAATTTGATGACCAAAATAAAAATATGGTAATAACGAATCACTAATGAAATAATTTACCCTTATATTTATTGATTGATTGGAGGAGAGATAAGTATGGCTGAATATTGACTATCTGACAGCAACGTAGTATCGTTCATCATTGTATGTAGTACAAATACTGTACCAAAAGGGATTTGTCTTGAACATGTTGTAACGTTTATTAGATTACTATGGACATAATTATTTGTATAAAAAAAAATATTGTAGACCAATTGAGTTTTAATTTAATTTGTTGTAGGTTAATTTTAACCCATTTATATCAAAACCCAATTTAACCTTACCTAATCAACTAAAATTAAACCCAAAACCCAAAATCTTAACTACCCAAAGCCCAATTTACATCAAAACCCCAATGACCCAAACCTTAAGCCCAAATTAAAATAAAAAAACCCTAGCCCACAACCTAAACTTTTCTCAACTAAATCCTAGCCTTTGCCACCACCAACTCTACTAGCCACACTTGCTCCACCACCAACTCCACTAGCCACACTTGCTCCACCACCACTTGTACCTACAAATGAAGACATAAACAATAAAAAATATTTTGTAAATGACTATATAAGCCTTCTCATATTTTGTATTTAGAGGAGGAAGAAGTTTTTGGGGGAGAAAGTTATTGTAAAGGATTTTTGAGAGGTTTTTTGAGAGTAATCAAGGAGAAGAATTATTGTAAAGGCTAGTTTTTGGAGAGGCTAGTTTTTTTTTTGGAGATTAATCAAATATCAAAGCAAAAGAGGTTTTTTGGTCTATTCTCGTTTCAAGTTCTTTGTTTGCTTATTGTTTTCTTTTCAGTTTTATTTTGTTTCTTTTATACGAAAGTAAAAATAAAAGGAGGAAGTTTTCCCATTTTTACCGAAAAAGTTTTTTTTGAGGTCCGGCTGCCGTGTACGGTGGCACTGACGGTGGCCAGCGGCGGTCCGGTGACCGGACGGTGGCCGGCCTTGTGGCCGAGAATCACCCACTCTCTCCCTCTCTTTTTTTTTGTTATTATTATATTTCTTAATATTATATTATGTATATATTCTTTTAATATATTAGGTATATTCTAAATTCTATATTACGTATATATATATATATTATACTATTTTATGTATATATCTTTAATACTATATTATTTATATATATTTTTTCTACATGTTATCTTATGTATATATTTTAATTATATTATGTATGTATTTTTTACTATATATTATGTACATATTTTTTTATATCTATTTTATACATATGTATATATTATATATATCCTAACATTACTAGTTATATTTTCACTATTTTATGTATATACTTCAAACACTATATATAGTATATTTCTAACACTATTACTATTTATAAATATATATATATATATATATATATATATTACGTACATACTCTTAATATCTTTATTATGCATATATTCGTTGTTTTTATTTCACATTGGATACTATTATTACGTTTAATATATCGCATGCATTGTTATTGTTTTAATATTATTGTCATATTTTTTATTTGTTTCAATGTATTTCCAACTCGTTTATTTTTGTCTCCTTCTATTTTATATCATTCTGTTGTTCATTACTTTAAAGATTTTTATTCATGTTTTACTAATTTCAATAAATAAGGTAATGTTTCGCATTTTGGAACATCGAAGAATTGTGCCCTAACTTACGGGGTTTTGGTTCTCTTGTTGGTTCTAAATAGCTAAATATTCTTTTGAGTTTTGAAATGCACGGATTTTCAATTTAAATTAAAAGACGACCTTGTGCTCGGGAATTCATGGTATTGTGTCCTAACTTACGGGATGTGATACTCTGATATCTCGAGATAAGGAAATCTTTAAACAAATCGATTTAAGCCAATTCAAAAATTTTTAAATCAGTATTAATAGAAAATATCGTATTTCAAGTCCTTTTCCGATTTTTAATTTTCGACATTAAGACACTAACTAATCAATTCGGTACCAATTTTTTGGGCGTGTCGAGGGTGCTAATCATTCCTCGCACGTAACCGACTCCCGAACTCATTCTCTCAAGTTTCGTAGACCAAAGGCCCTGTTTTAGTAAACTAAAATTGATTTATTAAAACAAAGGTGATCCGATCACACCTGATAAAAGATTGGTGGCGACTCCCGTTTTAATTTTCACTTTCAAACAAAGTCGATCCCCGTTTTCAAAAGATGGTTTCGACATAATTGACATAAATATAATGACGTAACTATTAAGAGGTTTAGGGTTATGATTTAAAATGATAGATTTTAATTTAATTTTTATAATATATAAAATTTTTAATTAATAATGATAAAATTATATTTTAATTATTTAAACATTATAAAATTTGATTTAACTTTTAAAATTTATAAATATATAGATTATTAAAATAATGAAATTATATTTTATTATTATAAAAATATAAATTTAATTTTGGCCTTCAAAAGAATTTTTGACTTCACCACTACATAAGTATTGTTGTCAATATAAGAGAAGGTAAATTTGAGTTCGATAAAGCATATTATCTTCTTATTTATAAGTTGGGAAGGGATTGTGAATAGTTCTAAATCTTATGTTAAAAAAATAGATATAATTAAAACTTATAATAAGATTCTTAAAAAAAATATTGGGGGAAAATATTGAAATATTAATTAATATTCCAAAATGAAACACGTGTCTTCAGCAGAAAAAAGGATGAAACACGTGTCTACACCACGCAACATTTAATTTTTCCGGCTACGGTCGGTTTTTCATCTATTAATTAATGGATTTAATATTTTGAAGAATATTATGATGGAAACATCAAATTCCACACGGAAAAAATAAAATAAAAACGAGTTTTTTTAAAATAAATTTACTATAATAAAAACAAGTGAGATTTCTTCAATCAAAGTTGATATTTTATAATGTATTTTTCAATTGTATTAAAATTAAAATTAAATAAATAAGATATTTATCAAAATTTTAATGTACTAAATAATTATTGAAAATATTTTTCTGAATAAACATATTTAAATTTAATATTTTTCTTAATTTGATACTGAAGTTTTACTTATTTATTTAATTTGTGTATACTTGATGCATTTTTAATTTAGTACTTGAATTTGTCATTTTTTCTTAATTTGATACCTAAGTTTTTTCTTATTCAATTTTGTACCTAAGCTTCTCAAATGTTATATAAACTACTCTAATATATTAACAATTTTTTTATGAAGTAGCAAAAATAATAAATTTATGATCTACATGTGACAAAAAAGATGGATTATCTTTTTATGTTTTAAATATTCAATTGCCTTTAGTTTAATTAATTAATTTTAGTTTAATTTAACATAATGATTTTTTGGGGTTTAAAACTCTTATTTTCTTCTTCAATATCCATTTATTAAGCACAGCTCAAAGAAAGAAAATTTAAACACAAATTTCTTCTACTACTGATGGTATTTTTTCAGAATTGAGGGCTTCACGAAGATCAAGTCGTGCTTTAAACACGAGGTCCCTCTTGAATCGTCCCTACCACTAACGGTCAAAGTAATATCAAGCCATATGAAATTTGAAATTTGAGCATATTGTTTAGTGAATTAGAGAAAACTCCAAATAATAATATAATCATTCCTACCATTATATTTCATATCATCTATCACATATTGCCATGTTGGTCATATATTAGCAATTTTTGTTTCCTCATGAAAAACTAACATCGTTGATATTTTGGAGTAATTTGTATGACATTTGAGAAGTTTAGATAACAAATTAGACAAAAAATCTCATGTGTGAAATTAGGAAAAAGTGTCAAGTTAACGTATCAAATTGGACAAAAAAAAAATTTAGGTACCAAATTGGGATAAAGTGTCAAGTTTAGGTATGTGACATCTTATACCCGACCCGGTTGTTGGATCCAAATATAAAATGTCACATTTTGTTGCCGAAGCAACTTACTTTTCTATCTTACTTTATCAAAATGGAAATGTAGTGGTAAAATTATTTTATAAAAATTCCGGCGGCACTTCTGCCTATTTGACGTAAAAACCCCCTGTAAAAATTTAGATTTCACAATATATCCACATTTAAATCATTTCTCTGATCAATTCTCAACACTTCGATTTCTCAAAACATACCAATAAACTAGATTTCTACGCTTTGCTATTTCATCAAAACATTAGTTATAAAGTACAAGCCTAGGTGCATAGCAAAGAAAACATAGGGAAAAATGTTTAAATTCAGTTTACGACACAATATTATATATATACAAGCCTAGGTACGTGCCATTTATATAAATTATAAAGTAAACTTTTCATCAACATTGTTTGAACTGATCTTGGGATGCTACTAAAACTACCTAACAAACATAACCACCTGTGCACAGAAAAATAGACAAACTATACGCTGAGTAATTATACTCAGTGGTGCTAATATCGTATAAATCATTACATGAGTATTGAATATAAATTACTTGATAGCAAGAAATCAAAATATGATTATAAATATCATTAATAACATCACAATAAAATAAAATTCTAATATTAATAAACTTTAATATTACGATATTGACAAACCGAGTAAAAATAGGTTTTTTAATCAAATTCAAAATCATGTAATTAATTTAATTTGCACAATATGAAAATTCAAATAAATTTAATTTTTTTTGCTTTTTTTTTTAATTTAGACCCCTTATTAAAGTTTAGATTCATAACCAGATATACGAATCCGCCACCTCGAGTTATTCAACAATGGTGGCTATCAAAGTAGTCCACTGCTCTCTAAGAATTGAGACTGCCCACGACCACCTAGGAATTGGGGCTAGCAATAATAAAAACTTCCCAATTTGGCCTTTTCTCCCTTGACCCTCTGGGAATTAGGGAGATCTAAATCCTCTTATATAAAGACTCTATGACATGCCAACTATATCTGATTTAGTCTAACTTAGTGTAGCGAGGTAAAAACCAAGTTTCATGATCCGTTTCAATTCAATTTCATTTTAGTTTCATTTCACATTCAAATCATATATCACCTAATGTAAAATTAGACTTCCAATTCAAAACATATTAAACATTTTCTTGTTCAATAATCTAAATTCTACAGGAGAACAGAATTTTAGCGGCGTTTTTTTTGTCTTTAGCGGCGTTTTCACAAGCGCCAAAAAAACGCCTCTATAACAGGCGCAGCAAAAATTTGTGGCGTTTATTTAAAAAAACGCCGCTAAAGACCATGACTTTTAGCGACGCTTTTTTTACAACGCCGTTAAAGACCATAACCTTTAGCGGCGCTTTTCCAAAAAACACAGCTAAAGATCATGACTTTTAGCGGCGCTTTTCCCAAAAATGCCGCTAAAATCATGACCTTTAACGGCGCTTTTCTCACAAATGCCGCTAAAAATCATGACCTTTAGCGACGCTTTTCTCACAAACGCCGCTAAAAATCATGAACTTCAAAAAATTATTTTATTTTAATTAAATAATATTTATTTCTATGTTAAATATTATATTATGTTTAATTTTTGAAATTTAAACTTTAAACAAATTTAAAATTTTAAGGATAAATAAAAATATTAATTAAATTAAATTTTCCATTAAAATTTAAACTTCAAAACTAAATATAAAAATTAATGAATTTAAATTTAATACATAACATTGATTCAATATGTAATTTAATACATAAAAAAACACACAAAGTATTACAATTTTTAAAATAAAATTCATCCTGGTGAGAATATAATGCCAAATCATCATCACCTCTCATTGCAATGCCTGCATATATAACTTAGTGAAGTTCTTTGATCTTGATCTTGGTTAAGACCTGTTCCAGCAATAAAGAAAATTGTTAAACGGAATCTCGGTCACCTGACTGAGCAAAATAAGGAAATTAGCTATACCATCTACTGTAATGAAAGTGAAATCAGTAAAAAGTAAACCCATAATAAAAAAACTGATGCTAGGCTAATCGTAAATGCTACTGTAGCTGTAAATAAGTGACAAGCATAAGTCCAGTTTCATGTTTAAGGGACTCATGTCAAAATCAAACTGGTAATGGATAAACTCGGGACTCATCAAGATAAAAACATTGTTACATTAGCAATCAATCATTATTGAAGAAAAAACAAAAGTGAAAATCATGTGATTAGCAATCAAACGTTGTTACATCAACATGTTTTAGGTTATCAAAAATGCATCAAACAGATAAGCCAATTATGTACTCATACATCATTTTGTTCATGTTTAAGCATGCATATGTTTGTTGGTAGAACATGAAGCATACAAGTTTAAGGAACTAGAAGAGCTTGGGATAGTTTTCAGCGAGGATGAGAAAGAAGTTTGAAAACAGAGAATATAAGAAGACTCTTCAATACTGAAGAAAAGTAAAGAAGTAAAAAGCACCTGAAGCTGTAGTGCCTCAGAACGACAGCTATGGAAATAATTTTGGCCTCAGTGCTTGACTAAACTCAATACCAGCTGTTACACGGCCAATGCTCAGACTGCTATTGTCATGTTGGTTACCATGCACAAGTGTCCCTAGGGTTCTTGAATTCTTTAAAAAAAAGAGAGAGAGAGCTCAATGTAGAAATCAACCTTCCAATTATTTAAAAAGTAAAAGCAAAACCCACCTGGATAATTATTGTTCTAGATGTCCTCTTATCATCTCCTTCAGTCCATGGGTCTGTATAGTTAATGTGGAATATAGAGTCGATTTGGCCCCTTTCTAAGGAAATATTAAGCTTTTGGTTTCTTCCAAACAAATTTCTATGAGAATATGCAAAGCTGCACATAGGACATAACAAATGAGACAAGATAAACAGCATAAAACATTGCATCAGATATATATAGAAGACTCAAATTCCTCTCCCTTTAGTCTCAAGAACAATAGGACAGAAATCAAGCAATGCTAAAGGCTCAAAGCGACATAAACAGGTCAGTGAGATGAAACATAACGGTCCTGCAGTAGCAGCAGTCTCCAAGACTGCACTATGCTGCTACGACCCTGAGAATTTGAATCAGACTTGTAATAGCCAGAAGAAACATAGTAACAGTCTTAAAATACATTAAGCATAGTAACATGTTTATTTCATCATGCTTTGAACAACAATAAACAACCATTAAGCATTATATTAAATCAACTCTTTAACACATTCAAACAACTTAAAATACATCATTCGAATATCATAAATCACAACTTTCAGACACCATAAATTGCAGCATTTAACACCTAAATTTTTAGCATTTAACACATAAAATGGTTTTCTCTTTATTAAACACTTATACGACCTTCAAAGCCAAAGTATGCACCTGTAAGCCAAAGTATATCAAGAAGTCACTTAAGTAGATATGCTTAACAGAATTAAAAGAAAGAAAAGAAAAGAACAAGTCTCATCCTTCAAGTCGAAGAAGGGAGCCAAATAACTATAGTGCTATCCGCAATGTCTGATTACTGTAGTCCAGTTCCATGTATGTAGCTAGAAACAGATCGAACTACTATCTGTATCTTCCTAATGTACCTGTTAAGGAAGAATATGCAAGTGTATCAGAAAAACAATGAAAATACAATGAGTTACTCGCCAGCCATTTGTATCTAAAGAAAAAATGAAGAGAGAAACATAATTGCGCATGGAGAGCATTAAGAATTCGCTTATACACCTTCAAATTACTTTACTTAAAGGTTAAACAATACAGTTAAATATCAGTTTAGTAGTGATGGTGGTTAGACCAAGCAGGGTTAACACTCTTAACTACCAGTTGTCGAAGAATTGGTTCAGGTTTTAAAGGTCTTACCTATTAAGTGATGATTAATAGAGAAATGGGTTTAATGCAGTACCAACAACAACACCTTATATAAGCATATTGATTGGAAATTCCAGTGAATATCTAACCTTGATATGCACGTAGATTGGCAAGTGAACTCTCAATAATAGACAGGTCCTGCAGAAAAAGAAGAAAAACAAAAAACAAAGATATCAACCTGAGTTAAAAAAGTTATATGCTATGCTTCTCATAATATAAAGACCCCATTAGACAACCACACCTTCCCACTAATTTCCTATTGATGCATACCCCGATTGATCTCCTTCACTATCATCGTTCTAGAAAGTTATGAAAAACATGTTAGTAGATTGGTAAATCAAAATTTAAATGCAGAAGGAATACTCCAGAGGTTTTTTGAGGTACTCACCAATCCAGAGTCCTGGTCACTACAGGACCGAATGTATATGTCTTGGCCACCATAGTAGATCGATGAACTTAGATGACATGGTTCTATTTGCTCCTGATAGATGAAACCCACTCTTCCATTTTCTGCACTTCGAACTTTACCTGCATGCCCTTTAGAATGATTACCTGACAAGTTTGGATTGATTATTTAGAGAGTTTTCAAACACAAAAACAAGGATTCAAGAACCAGCGCAGTGCATCAAGTCATTGAATGACATAAAATAAGTGTATTCAAAACACGAGCAAAGAGTATAATCTAATTTCTACCACAATCTCTTAAGTTACCAAATAGTGTTAAATCAAATACCAGAGTTATAAAGACTCTAGCAAGACAAAAACTTGAGGAAATTCTTGTCCATAAATATACGAATGATTTTAATAAAATCCTAAAAAGGCTAAAAATGATGTACAAACCATTGGTTGTAGGCTTTGCATTCTGGGGCACATTCAGGGAATCCTGTGGTAAAGCCACCATACCAGGACGAAAATACCTTCCTCCTGACACCTAAACCAACACCAACATGGTGTAATTAACAAAAACTAAAACTTCAACGGTCGAAACAAAAAAAGAAAAGCAGAAACAGAAAATTGGGCTGAAAAGAGAACTTACATATGAGATAACACTGGCAAAGAACTATACAAAATACGTTAAAAACAACAGAACAAGACCAATACTAAGAAACAATGTCAAGTCTTTGTTTCCTTAAGCATCAATAACGTTTAGAGAAGATTAAAAAAATTTTCCACTCGTAAAAAAAAAAAAGAAGAAGAACAAAAATCTTTTATTCAGCATCAAATAACCCAATTGAAAGAAGAACGGATTCAACCTTTGAAGCTTTATGTGACTAGAAACTCCATTAACAAAAGAATTAAAGTCCAAAGAAATGAAAGAGAAATCAAACCCCATAAAGATATAACTTTTGAATATGATAAAAGAAAATACCTTAGATTGAGGAGACAATAGAGCCCTTAAAACCTCATTACTTGTATGTTGTTGCAAATCTCAGCTCCTCTGCTAGATTCAGGATCTCCATGAATACTAACAGGATTTGTGAGCTTTTGGTTCTGTAGCCTTCCTAAATAAGGATCCAAAACTTCGATTACCATATTTTTTACTATGCTAAACAAGTTATCCCCTGTGATTAATTGCTGCATTTGGTTCCAAGGTATCGTATGGGTTTTTTCAAAACTAAAGGGAAAGGGAAAGGGAAAGGGAAAGGGAAAGGGGAAGGGATCGTATGGGTTCCAAGGTAAACCGATGAAAACGGCGTGTGTGAAAAGGGAGTTTTGAGGATACTAATTTTAGGGGAAAATATTAGGGTTTCGAAAGGAGAGAGAATTTGGAAATAAAAAGACGCTATTTTTTTTTAAGTAAAATGATCGTTTGTGGCGTTTTTTTAAAAAACGCCACTATTGCTTATTTTTGTGGCGTTTTTATATAAATGCCACTAATCTCTATTTTATATATTTTATTTTTATATTTTATTTTTATTTATTATCAAAATTTTATTTATTTATCAATGTTTTTTTAAATCTAATATTTAAATATATCAAATGATTTAGATTAAATATTTTTGAAAATAAAAGCATTAATCTTAACCCTTAACCTTAAGTCATAAAACATAAACCCTAAACTTTTACCCATTAACCTTTAACTCTTACCCCCTATCATCTAAACTTTAAACGATTAAATTTTAGCATATATTTTTATAATTTTGAAACGATTAAATCAAAAATTTTCCATTATTCAAAGGGATGAAGTGCAATTTTACCTTTAGAATTTTTAAAAATTTCAAAAAATCGAAATGGAAAATTTTTCATTTTAGAAGGGCAAAGACCCTTTCAACCCCCTACTTATGCCCCTAAATATATATTAATTATAGGATTTAAGATTTAATTGAATATGATTCACTTGAGATTAACATACTACCCATGGCCATTAAACCTTAAACCATAAAACCCTAAATCATAGACCTTAAATCTTAAATATTAAACCCTAAACCCAAAAATAAATTTAATCAATATTAAGTATTGCTTCCGTAATTTATTATGAACATAAGCTTTTACATTAATATCTATGTATATACACATCAACATCCATATGATGTTTTTTGGGGTTTAAGGTTTTAAAGGTTATAGATTAGTGTTTAGGGTTTTATTAGGTTTAGGGGTTTAAGAGTTTAGGATTTTAGAGTTAATTTGATGATAATTCATGTTTAGATAATAATATTAGTTATTAATTTTTGCTAAAACAACCCTAAAATCATAATTAAATTACATCCATAAATGAAAATTTAAATAAATTCACAATTCACAATTGGCGTTGAATGTTAATTGCTAAGACTCAGTCAATAGTTGGGTGACATCCCAATACCATCAAACATGTCATCTAATTTGTATGCCAACACACCAATGTTGTTCAATTGTAGTTCATGTTTCAAAGGTTTAGACCTTTTTCTTCCCTTTCAAACCCCACTAAGTTTTAAGCTACACTCTTTCAAATTGAAATTCTTTAATTGTATGTGATATCGTTTCAAACCCCATTCAGTTTTAATTCCATAATTTATTATGAACATAAGCTTTTACATTAATATCTATGTATATACACATCAACATGCATATGATGTTTTTTAGAGTTTAGGGTTTTAGGGGTTATAGTTTAGTTTTTAAGGGTTTTTAAGATTTAGGGGTTTAGTGTTTTAAGGGTTATAGATTAGTGTTTATTATTTTTTTGGGGTCTAGTGTTTTAGGGATTATATGACTTTTAGCGATGTTTTATCGAAAGCGCCGCTAATGCTCTGGTTTTTAGCGGCGTTTTACCAAAAGCGCCGCTATGTTTGATTTTTAGCGGCGTTTTTGGTAAAACGCCGCTATTGCTCTATTTTTAGCGGCGTTTTAACAAAAAACGCCGCTAAAGCCCTATTTTCCTGTAGTATAAAATCATAATACTCAAATTCAAATTATAACCATGAATTTCCTAATTCAATCATTTGAAAAACGTAGTCTTCATCTCAAAATATAATTTTATAAATATTAACTAAATCATTCAAACTCATCCAAAACTCATAAAAATAAAATAAATATAACTAGTCATAGTAAACTAAATGTTCTAAAGCTTTATGTAATGAAAATAATATATTAGCACAAACCGAAGTTTCAATCACTTTGCTCCTTCTCTTTGCCTTTCTCTTTTACGATGCTCGCTTCGTTTTTAGCTACAATAGGAGCAATTCAATACGAAATAATGTCATTTATTCATTCTAATACTAAAACTAATAAAAATAAACTTAAATATGCATGGTTAATTAAGTTGATAACTTAAGTTTCCTAGTCCAAAATTCGTATATCTTTCGACTAGATTATCCATTTTCAATTCCTTTTTCACCAGAATACTCACTGGTTCACAAGTTATCATTTAGCTCCAATATTACACAAAGTGGCCAAGGTTCTCTACTTCCCCTTCCCCATGGCCAAATGTACCAAGTAAACTTTCCATCCATTTTTATTTCTTCCTCACATTTTTAACAAGCTAGAATTCATCTTCTAATCACTTTCTATCAAAAAATATACCTATTTCACTTAAGTTTTCTAAACTTCCATCAATGTCATTTAATGACAACTTTCAATATACTTGATAAAATAAAATAAAACTATTGGTATATATATATATATATATATATATATATATATATATATAAAAACAAGCTTCAAAGATTCAAAATCTATTAAAATTTGAAGAAAAACCATACTTTATGCTTGATTTTAAAGGAAAATGATGAAATAATTTTTTCTTCCTCAACTTTAGTGAATAATAAAGTAAAGTAAATAAATAAAATAATGATATTTTAAATAAAATATTAAATAATATGTATTTAATAAAAATATTGTTTAAAAGCAATCATGAAACGGTAATGGTAAAATTTTCATTAAATCTTTAGGATAATTGTAATTTATAGTCTCTATACTTTCTTAACTTATTCAATTTAGTCTCGAACTCAATATCGAATTTTTAACTTAACCACATATTCCTATTAATAATTCTCTATGTTTTCATGTATGACAGTTTCCTCTAAAAACTATCACAATTTATTTTTCTACTATTTATTTATAGATCACTTATTTAAGGACTTTTATCATAAATATATTTTTTTAAAGTGAGAATATTATAAGGTACAAAATTAGACCAAAAAGTTTAAATGTCAAATTAAGAAAATATGTCAAGTTCGGATACTAAATATTATATTAGGCCTTGATATAAATATTAAATTGATTTTTAAGGTTAAAGAAATCCTTAGTAAAGAAATAAATTAAGTCTTTATAAAAATGTGTTTACTTGAGCCTTTAGTGACAAAAACTCAATTAAACTCTTTCATTGACAAAAATTATCGTTGACCAATTTGATTGTTAACAAATGTTGACATGACTAATGAAAGCAATAAGAAGCTAATACATTGTTTGTATTTTTAAATAAAAAAGCACGTTAGCATATATCTAAAAAATAAAATAATAAAATTTATTTAAAATATTAAAAAAATGCTAGTAAAAATAAAGCTGAATAAATAGATATCCAAATTCATTCTAAATGTGGTTGAAAATACAATAAAAATTGTGTGATTTTCATATCTTGTTCTTTTTTACATAATGTCTAAAACTACCCATAGTCCTTCCAACTCATAAATTTGAGGATAATTCACTTCAGTGCACTCAAATTCATATGCTCCTACATTATCAATAATGCGGATACTAAGCTTAGACTCCATTGATATTAAGGCAGAATTTTAATACTTCACCAGATTTTTTAAAACTATCCTGTTAAGAACTTCCTTAACACTCTAAAGGACATTATCCCATTTAAAATCAAAAGAAATTTGTAAGATAAAAATAAAAATAGAAACAATATTGAAAATCAAAGTAAAGGATTGATTTGCTAGCAAGCAGAAATACCAGTCTATAGTTTCATAAAGACACTGAGAATAGATACAGCAATATAAAACAAGTTCATGGTTGGGACTGCAATACAACTTAGAAATTATTACAAGAGGTAAATATGCATGAGTTTAAGATCATATCACATCCCTGGAATTAAATATTCAGATAAAATGTTATCATAGTATCACCAGAAAGCAAGCTTGAGAGAATTTCAGGCTTCAGCATATGCCCCAATTCACAGTGTTATTACATTCTCTCTTGTAAGTTTGGCTGCATTGGCTGCACTTGGAAGGTGGAAGACATCTGTGAGTTGTAGTCCCGGGCTCGCTGGTATCCATGATCCATCTGCTCTCTTGCACTTTCGTAAGCCATTTGTTGTTGATTCTGCAAAATATTAATTAAAAGAGAGATTATACAAGTGCTTTATGGAATCAGACTATATTGATGATGATGATGAGTTTCAGACCAAAACATGAATAACATTATATTGGAATATGCATGCATGTTTATATTTATATACTATTATCTAGGACTAGCAACATTTACATTATTATTTATTACAATACAGGGATAGAATAGAGGAAATCACTGATCTACCAAAGATCCTTGCTAGCCTTAAGGGCTTTCAATGGTTAAAGGAGAAAAGTTTTCCCTTTTGTATGCTCCCCTTAGGGTTATGTCAACTCAACAAGGTTCTGCCATATGCATTGTGCTTTTTTAGTTCTTTTGCTACAGCATACTTGGCTGGGTGGAAAGAAAATTAGAAAGATCGAAAATTGAAAGGGAGGGAAAATAGAAATATGAAGAATATAATTTTTCTGTGCCTGATAAGAAAGATAAAAAATTAAAAGAAAAGATAATTTTTTTTAATTCATTGCTTGAAAAAGTTGAAAAATAAAAAGAAAGAATAAAACATTTAAAAAATGCATAATTTTAAACTAACATATCTCTCCTATTTGGAAGGATTGATTTTTATGAATCAGGATAGAAAACAATCTTTCCTATTTCTTTCCTCTCACTTTTCTTTCCTACCAAGGAAACTCAAATTTTAGTTATTTTTTCATTTTTCCATTCATTCCTTCCATCCCGTCACTTTTTCACCCAACTAAACACACCCTAAAAGCTAAATTGATATAGCATTGAGTAGTCCCAACATATGGGAACCAAGACCACTTTTTTTCCGTTATTATTCATGGATAAATTATACATGAACTTTGATTGAATATGTAATGTTATGCATGAACTTTGATTTTGTGCAATTGTATACATGAAAATTTGGTTTTAGTTCAATTTTCATAAATCACTTACACTCTTATCAATGAGATACATTTTAAATTTATTTGTTGTATAGATAAACAATTATATTTACTCAATATAAAAATAAATGAAAATATCTTTATTTATAAAGGTTTACAATTGACTTGAAAAAACAAACTGAAAATATATTATTAACTTTTTCTTAAGCGAAAATAAAAACACAATTGAATCAAAACTAAAGCTTTATGTATATAATTCATTAAATTAAAATTTATATATTATATTGCAAATGAATCAAAATTGATGTGTAAGTTTGAGATTTAATGCTTCATGAAAATTAGCATAGGTCGACTAGTAAATATAGACCACCCTAGCTATAACCAAATTGGCTGATTGAGCGGGATGACATAACATTTCTGCCCTCCTCAATCAGTAACTTATTATACTAGAATGAACTGTTGGACCAATAATCATGATATATTTGATCCAAAACCAGAATAAATCTTAAAAAAATCTACATGCTATTTGAGATATTCCTATATATTACTTCTTGCCTTTTTTTTTTATAGCTTCTTTAGTTACATGCAAAAAATAAAGCCAAAACTTTCAAGTTATGATCACTGTTTTCTTCCCACTCCATTAATACATACTATATGCTTTTTTTGTTGATACAAGACTTTATGATAGAGGATGAGGAGGGCTATCGTGGTGGTATTGAAAGCCATTGAGGGGTTTTTTAAGTATTTGGTGAAGTATGCGCAGAATATCAGTAATAATGAGTGCTTGGCCCTCTTTCGGTGGAGAAGAGGAGCTTTTATATAAGGTTTTGAGCCCTCTTGTGTGTCCTTTGAATAAAGACAATACCGTCTAAGCCTAGAAGTTAAGTGGCAGTTGGTCAGATTGACGGGTGCCTAAGTTGACTTGATATGACTAGTAGATGGTATTAGGAAATGATGGACGGACAAGCACTGGTCACCTGGCAAGGAACTTAACGTTATGAAGTGGCCTTCTCCGAGGCTACTAATTGGTTAGGTTGTTGTAGCGATGTATGTTGTGCCGAGAAGAAATCATAGCAACATTTGGTTTTTTTATGGTCATTTCCTGAATTTCCACTTGATGTTTTAGTGAGTTTTGTCAGCTTTTGACGTGGCATTTGTTGACTGGTGCAGTTAGTGATGTATTTAATGTGTTTTGATAGCTACATGCTTGTTATAACAACTGATGAGCTTTTTGTCACTTGGTTTTCCTACCTAGATAACTACAAGTTTTAAAGCCTTTTTTTTCTTATTTCTTCTATTTTTTGTTTTTGCTTTCTTGTTTTATAGTTGTTCCACCGATTGACACAAACCCTCCTTCGAGGATCCTGATGTTTTGATAGAAAGCAGTGTTTGTGAGTGTTGTGCCAGATCGAAGGTGGTGGAGGTTGTCAGTATCAAGTTACCACATTACAAGTATGATTTTATAATATAGTTCTCACAAGTTAGTAATGCTTCGGCAGACACTTTTTCTTTCCCCTTTACTTATTTTAAGCAAGGTTTCATCTATAGTTGAATCCTTGGCTTGTTGTTGTGCCATCAGACTAGGAGATTGCTCCAGGTCAATTGGCGGGGTGTGCTTGGCATCTTTTGATGGCTTTCTTTTTAAATTATAATAAGTGTGAATCACCTCATGCTAGTAATTTTAAAATTTTATTTACTCTCAAAATTTCCAATGAGAAGAAAAGTTGAGAAATATGTTGCTCTGTGATGTGAGGTAATTCACTTTTGGGTTTAGGTTGAGGCAACTTACATATGGACCAGTTAGGAGATGAGTTTCCTTTTCCTACTTCCTACAAGGATTGTTCTTATACTCCTGTTATGGATGCTCAAGAGTTTGTCACAAGTTGAGCGATCTCTTGATCATGGTCATTTTTGGAGGTTATATTTGAACAAAAGAAGTTTGAATGACGTGATAGCAAATGAACTTATCTCATGATTTAGCCTTAGAAAGTAGTGGCTAATAGGTGATCAGGATCCTATAGCTTAAAATGTTGCTTGACAAAGTCATCAATCCTACGTTGCCAAACCATTCATTTTAGATAAGGTCATATAATTTCGAACAAAGTTTGCATGTTCGACGATTTCGCCAAGCATCATTTTTGCCAAAAGATCCTAACCACCTCCCTCCGTAGAGCTAAGTCACAAGTGTAAATCAAAATGCTACTTGAAATAAGGAAGATCATCTGCTCCCACGTAATTCAAAATTCTTTCATTCAAACAGAACCTCTAATAATGACTTAAAGTCAAACACAATACTAATTGACCTAGAACAATCTCGTAATCTAATAGCACACACTCTGTTTGATAGCACAACAGAAACAACAAATCAAACTCTACTTCAAATGAGTAAAGAGGAAGGAAAAACTAGTTCTCATCTGTCGAAGCATCACTCAACTTGTCCTACTTGTAATAAGGAAACTTGGTATCCTCAACGCTAACATGACTTCAACCTCCGTCTCTATGATTTCTTCTCTCCACAACCTACTTCGTTCTAAGAACTTTAGAGAAGGCCAATTATTGGCAATCGTTAGCAATTGTTATACCCTATAAAGATCTTACCAAGCAACCCTCGCCAAAGAAAAACAAAACTTAATAAGGAAGGCCATCAAATCTTAAAACAATTTTCTTAATAAGACCAGCACTTGTGTTCATCATTTTCCAATACCAACTCCTCAACACAAAACTATGCCTTGACTAGTTACATTAAATCAATTCAGACACCTATAAATCTAATCAACCATGACCCTATTCTTAGGGCTTAAAAGTAAGTTCTCTATTCAACGGATCCAAAAAGGCCCCCCACAGAAGACCCCAAAACCTTAGGGTCTCCTCCGCCAAAAACCAAGCACTCATTATTATCTATACTCTATGGATACTTCGTTAGTGGCTCTCGGTATTATCACAATGTAAATCACCTGTAACTTCATTATCAGACCTTGCATCAATAGTTTTCTTGAAGTACAGCGTCTACAATGAGAATTAATCTGTATATGAAAATTTGAATAGCTAAAGATGCTTTGTAAGAGAATGAATACCAGAATGAAACTGAGCTGCTTGTAGTCCTCCTCCAGGAATTTGGTCTAAGAGAAGCACACAATAAAGTTAGGCAAATAAAAGCTTCACTTCACATATGCTACTTAAGAATACATATTTGTGCGTGTCGAATAAGCAAATCAAAAGTAATTCTAATATTATATCATCTATTAAGAACCAATAATCAAAAAACGGAAAGAAAAACTGTAAGCTACTTGTAATTAATACTGTATACATACATTTTTCCATGTCTTATCAAGGACATCCATCTGTACGAAAGAAAAAGAAAAGAGAGATTGATAAGCTTTAACTCAAAGATATATATATATATATTCCTTCAAAAAAAAAAGAAGATATATATATATGTGTGTGTATTTAGTGATGTTGAAGGAAAAATAGAGTACTGTTATGTAAGTAATTAAGGCAAAATCTACTATCCTGTTTGCCACGAACATAGGTAAGCCCATTTTCAAGGGCATCCTCTATGGCCATCAGCTCCTTGTAAGGCAAAGAGGTGATATCCTCCCCTTTCAAATGCCTGTAGAAAAATACTTCAACAACTAAGACACAAAAAAACATAGATCCCAAAGAAACATATCATAGATGGACAAGTGTAGACATATATACCTCAGTTCAATCTGCATGTTATCGTTCTCTTTCTTGATTCTATCAATTTCATTGCTGAGATTCTGCAGAGTTTTTGTTTTAAGAGAAGAAAAACTATCTCTCACAAATCACAAGAAAAATCATATTTAGATATGAGCTTATAATAAATATGTTGGTTAAATTTGTGGTTTAGACCAAGAAACCCTAGAGCTACCATCATGAACTAGGTAGATCTTACATTGAGATCTGTTACATCCATTATTGTTTTGTGCCTTCAAACTAACTCCCATATAGTTACTTTAATTTTTACAAAGGAAAGGAAGGTGGAGAATAACATTTAGTACTAGATCTGTTCATAGATGTTATATATATACATATATATATATATGCATGAGAGATAAAGGTCTAAATTACTAGATCATCCCACTTTATTGAGAAAGAAAATAAATATATATATATATATTATCCCACTTGTGGATCCATTTAAGGAATTCATAGTTCATATGGAAGAAAACTCAGAAAAAACAAAGAAAAGAAACAAACTTGCCTCATGTTTAGCATCCCATAACTTCTTCCCTGAAGTCTTCTGATATTGGTCCAAAATATCGACCAAACTTCACCATATTAGGATTTTTATTTTTTTCAAAAAACAGAAAACCAATCAAGAAGAAAGTACAGAAAAAGGGTGAGAAAAAGCAAGGAGGAAATAAAGGTTGATATACTATACTTAGTAGAAGGGCTGCAATACTCGTGCATCTTGCCAGAACTACCAAAGATAATAAGAGAAACTTTAGCATCACACAGTATAGTAATCTCTTTAGCTTTCTTCATAATCCCATTCCTTCTCTTTGAATAAGTAACCTGCCTGTTACTTGAGTTCTCAATCCTCTTGATCTCAATCTTCCCCCTCCCCATCTTTCTTTTTCTTCTTTTTTTTTTTTTGGTTGGTGCAGAAAATGAGGTTTGAAGAGAGACAAGTCATAAAGAGTAAAAAGTAACAGGGAAACATTCTATTTCAGGTTTGGAGGACAGGGAACTTTCGAAGTGTGATAGTAGGGACATATTTGTTTCAGGGTTATTGATAAGGCCAAGCCATTTGCCTTTAAAAAACAAATACAAATCTGCTATATATTTTTTTTTTCTTTTGTTGAAAAGAAATATCGATCTTTTGTGAGTTTAGGTTTAACCTTGTTAACCATTGGTCTGTATGAGCCTCCATGAGACTACAGCTAGTAATATAGTAATAGGTTAAGGAAAGCGTTTAGGGTTAGGGTTTTTGAAAATGGAAATTTAGACCAGGCTTGTAGGTAAACAACGAGGAGAAGGGAACAACAAAGAATTTTGTAGGATGGCTTTGTTTGACACGCAAAATGATATTTAAATTAAATTTAATATGAATAATTATTATTAAAGGTAATTGCAGTAAATAAAATATTTCGGCATGGATTAAAACTTAATTAAAATAATTAAATTAAATTTAAATTAAATTAGAGATAATATTAAATATTTATATGAACAAACTACACATGGGACTGAAATCCACGTGGTGAGACTAGGGTCTTAACTTTGTTACGAATTTTGATTATAGACCTAAATTAAAACAGATATGAAAAGTATAAAAAATTTAATAGAGACGAATTATAATAATATTTTTATCTTTAAAATGATTCTAATATAAATTATTTTTCATTTTCCAATAGTTACATTATATTATTATATATTTAGATAAAGTACAAATATAAAAATTTTAAATATAATACATTATAAATTTGTGAAAATGAAGAACGTTGAATTCCAACCTATCCATTGTTGTGTATGACCTTCCAAATATATGCTAAATTATAATTGCAAATTCTGTCACTTTCTAATTGTTGGAATATTTTCAAATATTTATAGTGTTTCAATAATTATAAATGAATGGGTGTAATTAATTAAAAGTTATATTATTTGATTTTATGAAAAGAGTTATAACTATTTAAATAATATTATTTGACTAGTTATAATATTAAATGAATAATTATATATTTATTTTAAGGACATTATTATTTAGAAAGACACCTATTGAAAGATATCTCTATGAAGAGACATGAAAATTCCTATAAATAGAAATGAATTTTATTTGGAAATCACACCAACAAATTCTAATATTCTTTCTTTCATTCCTTTATTTTCCAATATTATTAGATTATTCTATAAAGTATTACTACAGAAATCCTTTGTAGAAATTGAGTTTCTTGTTATACATTGCTTAGTGCATAGTGGACTATTCTCGTCAGTGCAAAACGAAAATAGTCATTGGCTCCATTGTATACTCGAGGTTAATTGCTTGGAACTCATTTGCACACTAAAGATAGGTGGGGGTGAATACAACCTTAAAGATAGTGGCTTGATACATGCCTTGGAGTCTTGTCCTATTTCTTTTTTTCTGTTCGAGTTCTGTTCGTATGTTTGAGATTTTCCTCACCGGAGATTTGTACTAACAATTTTAAGTTTATATTTCATGATGACTACCACAACACATGAAAGTGGAACACTAAGGGAGTTGGCTTCCAACTTTGTCAAACTTGATGGGTTTGATGGTGACAATTTTTGATGATGGCAGAAAAAGATGTACTTCATATTATCAACTTTGAAGATTGCTTATGTTTTGAATACTCTAAGACTTGAAGGGAATGAAAACAAATCTGTTGCTGCAACCCGAGAAAGACAAAAATGGGACAATGCTGATTACATATGCATGGGCCACATATTGAATGGTTTATCTGATGGTTTGTTCAACACCTACCAAAACAAGGTCACCACTAAAGAATTATGGGACAAATTGGAGACAAGATACATGATCGAAGATGTTACAAGTAAGAAATTTATTGTTAGTCGTTTCAATAATTATCAAATGGTTAATGGTCATTCTGTTATGGAATAATTTCGTGATATTGAAAGATGCTAAATCAATTCAAACAATATGATATGAAAATGGATGAAATGATTGTTGTATCCTTCATAATAGACAAACTTCCTTCATCTTGGAAATACTTTAAAAGAAGTCCAAAACATAAGAAAGGGAAATATCTCTTGAGGCATTGGTAAATCATCTTGGTATTGAAGAAGAATATCAAAACCAAGATCAAAACCTAAATTCTGAAAATGCCAAAGTACATGTTACGGAGGATGTATAGACTACTAAATCATTCAAGAAAAAGTTCAAACAAACTGATAGAGCACCTAAGTTCAAAAAGAAACAAAAGGGTTAATGTTATCACTGTGGTAAGCCGGGAAATTTCAAGAATGAATGTCGATTTTTAAAGAAGAAATCATCTTCTAGGGCTAATAATAACAAAAATTCATTGCAATGATATCTGCAATTAATATGGCACAAGATGATAATACATGGTGGATTGGTACCAGAGCAACCAAATATGTGTGTAAAGACAAAAGCATGTTAACTAAGTTCACACAATGTGACAATGACAGTGTCTTGTACATGAGAAATTCTTCCACCGCAGCAATCGAAGGCAAATGGTCTGTTGAACTACAATTCACTTCTAGAAAGATTTTAACCTTAAATGATGTATATTATGTACCAGAAGTTAAGAAGAATTTAGTGTCTGGAAGTTTATTGAACAAGTTTGGTTTCAAACTTGTTTTTGAGGTAGATAAGTTTATTTTGTTTAATAGAGGAATTTTTGTATGTAAATGGTATATGTATGAGAGTATGTTCAAACTTAATATTATTAATAAGAATAAAAATACTATTTCGGTTATATGGTTGAATCTTTTTGTTTATGGCTTTATAGATTAGGTCATTTGAATTATAGAAAATTGAATGACATGTATAAGTTAGATTTAATTCTTATTTTTAATAATAATATTGAAAATGCAATATATGTATATTGACTAAAATTACGAGAAACCCTTTCCCTAAGGTTAAAAGGAAAATAAAATTGCTTGTATTGATACATAGTGATTTATGTGACATGCATAATACTTTGTTACTTTTATTGATGATTGTTCTAGATATTGTTATTTATATTTATTGCATTCAAAAGATGAAGCACTTTGATAAATTTAAAGTTTATAAATCTGAAGTTGAACTTCAGTGTGAATCATTTATCAAGTGCTTAAGATCAGATAGAGGTGGAGAATATTATAATCTAAGTTATTTTGAATCCATTGGAATTGTCCATCAAGTGTCAACCTCTTACACACCACAACAAAATGGTGTAGTTGAAAAAAAAAATAGATCTTGACTGAAATGGTAAATTCAATGTTATCATATTCATGTCTTGGACAAGGTTTTTGGGGAGAAGCCGTTCTAACAGGTTGTCATATATTGAATAGAGTTCCTAATAAGAAAACTAAAATAACCCCCTATGAACAATGAAAGAAAAGAAAACCAAACCTTAATTATTTAAAAGTTTGGGGTTGTAGAGTTATTGTCAAAGTTCCAACACCTAAACGAAAGAGGAATTAGATTCATATTTATAGGATATGCACATAATAGCAAGGCATATAGGTTCATGTTAATTGAACCAAATGATTCAATTTAAATTAATATGTTGCTGAATCAAGAGATGCTATTTTTTATGAAAATAGATTTAATTTTATTTCAGGATAATTACAGCCACAACAATTGGTTCATTCTTCAAATGAGAATGAGATTCCATTGGAACAAATCGATAATAATGATGAATCTTGTCAAGAATTAAGAAGAAGCAAGAGGTTTAAAATGGTCAAAGATTTTGGACTAGATTTCTTTATGTTTCTTGTAGAAGGAAAAGGTGAAAGTATATGCAATAAGATGCCTTATTGTTATAATACGAAATCTGATCCTATTACATTTGAAGAGACAATGAAATCTCAAGACTTTACTTTTTGGAAAGAAGCAATAAATGATGAGATGAATTCAATAATGAGAAATCAAACTTGGAACTTAGTTGATCTTTCATCGGGTTCCAAACCAATAGGTTGTAAATGGATCTTCAAAAAGAAAATGAAGGTCGATGGAACCATTGATAAATTTAAAGCAATGTTGGTAGCCAAAGGTTTTACACAAAAACAAGGTATTGATTACTTTGATACCTATGCTCCAGTAGCAAGAGTTGCTACAATTGGACTCTTAATATCACTCACCTTTATATATAATTTGGTTGTTCACCAAATGCATGTTAAAGCTGCATTTTTAAATGGTGAATTGGAAGAGGAAGTGTACATGGAACAACCAGAAGGATGTATTGTTCCAGGACAAGAGCATAAGGTATGTAAGCTTGTTAAATCTTTATATGGACTTAAACAAGCACCAAAACAATAGCACCAAAAGTTTGACAAGGTTGTTTTAGCTAATGGCTGTAAAATAAATGAATCCAATAAGTGCATATATAGCAAATTTGAAAATGAAAAATATGTCATAATTTGCTTATATGTATATAACATGCTCATTTTTGGCACAGATTTAGAACAAATAGAAAACATGAAAAAATTCTTGTCAAACAACTTTGCTATGAAGGATATGAGTGTAGCATATGTTATTCTTGGGATTAAAATAACCCGAGATGAAAGCACTATAGCTTTATCAAAATCACATTACATTGAAAAGGTGCTTAAAAAGTTTTATCTTTTCAACTGTATACCAGCATCTACACCCATGGATCCTCAAATAAAATTAGTATCTAATACTGGTAGGAAAATTGATCAATTGAAATATACAAGTCTAATTGGTTGTCTTATGTATATAATGACTTGTACAAGACTAAATATTACAGATGTTGTTGGGAAATTGAGTAGGTACACAAGTAATCCAAGTAGTTTGCATTGGCAAGCTTTGAATAGCGTACTTAGGTACGTAAAGAAAACTATTAACTATGTATTGTGTTATAATGGATATTCTCCAGTTTTAGAAGGGTATTCGGATGCTAGTTGGATTACAAGTTTGGAAGATCATGTATCTACTAGTGGATGGATCTTTATTCTTAGTGGAGGAGCCATTTCTTGAGGTTCCAAGAAACAACCATGTATTACTGATTCCACCATGGCAATAAAATTTATTGCATTAGCCGTTGTATTTAAAGAAGCAGAATGGTTAAAAAATTTGCTTTATGATGTACCTTTATGGCCTAAGCCAGTTTCGCCTATTTTTATCTGTTGTGATAGTGAGGCTACTCTAGTAAAGGCATATAGCCAAGTATATAATGGAAAGTCTAGACACATTGGATTAAGACATCGTTATGTCTGACAATTAATCTCTGATGGAGTGATCACTATTTATTATATGAGGTCAAGTAAAAATTTGGCAAAAAGTCTTTCTAGAGATGTAGTAAAAAGGACCTCAAAAAGGGTGGGACTCAAGCCTATTAATTAGAGTCACCCATGATGGAAACTCGACTCAACGCTTAGTATAACGTTAAGTCTTGAGTTCAATGAGACAAAGTACATCATTAGTATGTGCCTGTTGGCACTATAAATAAATCCATCCTAAGATTAAAGTGCTAGGTATCCGTAATGATAAAGGAAGGATGAGTAATGTACTCTTAATGGACCCATAACATAAATATGTTAGAGTGTTATAATTACGGCCGGGAACACTCTTGATGGGATCTACCTATGTGAGTGGAAGTGTAGCCGCTTCTTGGAGCTCAAGGGCTTGGCTCTAGCAGCACTTATGAAAGAGGACACAGACACATGGCCATAACAGTGTCCTTAGATACTATGCATTGACCGATGTTGAAATCATTGTGTGAGAGGTGTTCAGTTAATCAAATGGAATAGTTGGTTCAAAGCTTAGTCTACCATGCAATTTCAATTAATTTTAACATGTTTTCACTAAGTGAATGTTCAATTGTAAGATACCTTCATTTATGCAAATTGATTTCCAAGAATATCAAAATCTAAAATATTTTGAAAATGGGGGGAGATTGTTAGAACATTTTCAAATATTGATAGTGTTCCAATAACTATAAATGAATGGGTGTAATTAATCAAAATTTATATTTTTGATTTTTGAAAAGAATTATAACTATTTAAATAATATTATTTGAATATTTATAATATTAAATGAATAATTATATGTTTATTTTAAAGATATTATTATTCAAAAGACACCTATTGAAAGATGTCTCTATGAAGAGACATGAAAATTCCTATAAATAGGAATGGGATTTCATTTTGAAATCACACCAACAAATTCTAATGTTCTTTCTTTCCTTCCTTCATTTTCTAATATTATTAGATTATTCTATAAAGTATTTCTACAGAAATCCTTTGTAGAAATTTTCTTGTTATACATTGCTCAGTGCGTAGTGGACTATTCTCATCAGTGCAAATCGAAAATAGTCATTGGCTTCATTGGTAATTTGCTTGGAACTCATTTGCACACCGAAGATAAGTGGGGGCGAATATAACCTTAAAGATAGTGGCTTGATACACGTCTTGGAGCCTTGTCCTATTTCTTCTTTTTCTGTTCGAGTTTCGTTCGTGTGTTCGAGATTTTTCTCATCAGAAATTTGTACTAACACTAATATAACAATTACGATATATAAATTAAAGTAAAATAATTTTATAATTCGAGTTATAGAAATTATTTTTATTAGAATATCCTTTTAAAAATGAGATATTTTGGATTTGAATAAATTTTTATTCAATTAATTTTAAATTTGAGTGGAACATATTTGAATTATCAATTTTTCTATGATTAAATTCAACCAGATTAAGGTGTATTTAACTTTCTTTTTGTTTCACGCTACATTATTTAATCTCACCGCCACCGTTGTTTTTACACTTTTGCATGTACACACTCCGTCCATCCAAAGGGGCCCTAAATTTAGATTTGGGTCGATGTTAAAAAAAATCATAAGATTAAGATTATAAAGATAGGTAGAGAGTATGAAATACAACAAATTATAGGGTTGAGGGCTTAACCCACAATTTACCCGCTACTGTGAAAAACAAATTAACAAACAACTCTTTCATATTTTATTTTACTATTGACTTTGACCGCTAACAACTTAAGCTAGAAAAAGGCAAAAACATGCAGTTTGACCACCGCCGGCCAAAATAGATAGTTCAATAACCAACCAAACCCTTTATAACATCAGGTCCAATATGTCCAAACGCCATTGTTTTAGACATTATCAACATGGGAGACTCCCACCTTCCTGAAAGGAACTCAGTGCTGCCAAACACTCACCAGTCTTTTCGGCATTGGAATTAGCCAGCACCTTAAAGAGACCTCCATTTTTGAGTTACCAAATCCACTCAGAGTTTGTAAGGGTAGTCTCATCTCGCCACACATGGTTATTTAGCACCAGAATACGCTCACTGTGGACAAATAACAGAGAAAACTGATGCTTGTAGCTTTGGTCATGAGCGAGAGAAAGTACTTGACACGTCAAATTCATCATATTTGTTGAAGCGTGGAAGAAATTTTGGATGAATCAATATATAAGAGAAAAAAGGGCCTAGAGGGGTGATGGAAAGGTTTGGTCGGGTTGGGATTCTTTGCGCTCATGGAAAATTGTGGAGGCTCTCAAGATGTTAGAGGGTGATATAGTTACCAGACAGGCCATTGCCCCTCGCTCATGAGTCCTTCACCTCATCTTTGGGAAGTAATGCATCTAAAAGTAATAATATCCCAACATTATGTCACTATTGTTATTGCGTCGTCTCTGTTTTTTTCATGCAATAATTGGGCTTACAGCTGCGATTATAAGTCCATTATATCTTGAGCATGTTCTTAGTATTAGGTTCTAGTATGAGCTCTTCTTAATACCAGCTTAGTATGAGGTACAACTTCCTTAATAAGTTATTGGTTTTAAAAATATTTTAACATTTTAAGTAACATTTTATGTAAGTTACTTAATTTCTTCTTCGAAACTTTTTAATGTTTTATGTATGAAGTAATTAAGTAATTCATAAATAAGAAATTACTAAATCATAGGAAATTATTTAGTACATGAAAAGTTTTGTTTTTTTATTTGTCTTGAATGGATGAAAAATAATATCTATTTTATCAAACCCAAGATGCAATCGCTACTTGAAACTTAACTTGTCAATAAAAAACTTAAAACTTCTCGAGAGACATATCTATGGAATTTAAATTTTGAATATATTAACCAAGAAATAAACATTAAACTTGTGAAAGATAGAACTTTAACGCTTAAAAACATGCATCTTCCACAATGTGAATATTGCTTGGAAGCTAAAATGACCAATAGGCCTTTTAATCCCAAAGGCACGAAAAGGCTACTCAACTCTAAGAACTTGTGCACTTGTGCATACCGATACATGTGACCTCATGAACATCAATGCACAAAGAGGCTAGGATAAAGAATAGATGATTATTCCATATATGGATATGCTTACCTAATACACAGCAATAGTGAAACTTTTTGAAACAACCCAATTTGCAGGATTATTTATTGGATGCTCCTAACAATGGTCTCGGTGAGATGAGGCTACTTCTTCATCAGCCGGGGCCATTTTATTTTGAAGGAGATTTCAGATTGCGTGTGGTCCTTGTTGTCGTTGCAGTTGTTCTTGCATTATTTTCATTTTTCTTGGAGTTCAATGATTTTCTTGGAGTTAGAAATGAGTTGGGTGTAGTTTGATCCTCGGGTGTAGGGTAAAGTGAAATTCTTGATGTTGGTGGAGAAGTTTTTTCCGGGGGTTGCTATAGTATTTCCACCGAGGAGAGGGTTCCTTTGATTGTATGGGTCTGACAGATTGTAAGATTGATTACTAGCTGGAGGATAATTAGTAATAGCTGGAAGGTTTTCTTGATTTAAAGATTGGTGATTAGTGATAGTTATGTTTGTTTGCGAGTAGGTCCACGCTTATTGCACCAATTATTAATGTAAAATTGTAGGAGGGGAAAAGGGATCTGAGAATAGGGCTATTGAAGAAGGTTCACAAAAAATTCCCTTTGTGTCAAAATCGTAGAGGGGAAGGAGATAGTCCCTTTCCTTGGTAAGTGGGAATGTATATATACATACTCCTTGGACAGTCTTATCAATTCATAGGAGATTAGTCATGTTAGGATTTGTTTCCTAAGTCACGTGTCACCTAACACCGTCAAAGTTTGTATGAAAATTCATATATACCAAATTTATATATCAAAATTTTCTTAGCATTTTAAAATAATTTAGTAATTTATATGTTTTCATATTCAAATTTAAATATATCAACATATTCAACATTTAATTTTTTAGTAATTTTAATTAATTAATTAATTTTGTAATACTGAAATTTATAAAATTAAAATTTAATCTATATATTTAAAAATATGCATTGTATTTTTGTAGTTAAAAATACAATTAGAAAGCTATTTTAAAATTTTTAATATTAGAATTGATATGTGCATATTAGTATGAAATGTACATAGATTGCCGAGCGAGTTATCATGTCAACATTGTTAAAAATAATGTTTTAATCAACATTTTCTTAAAAAAAAGCAATTTGACTCTTTCTAAAAGTTGAGTGTCAAATTTAATTAAAATAAAATATATATAAGAGTCAAATTGATTAAAAATATAAACATTAGAAGCTAAATTTAGCATTATGCCTTCTAAAATGGATTAATTTACTCCCGAATTTAATCTTTTCTCTAGTAAGAGGCTACAGTTTTACTTTCTTAATAAATGATAGCGTATTTAACAAAGGAAAAAAGTTTTTATGTTATTGACAAACATGGAATTAAAATGAATTTTAATGTTAAATTATATTTTGTTAAAAATTATAAACATTATTAGTTAAAAATAGGACTCATTGATTATTTTAATATTATAATTGGCGAGCCGTCTATTAAAGAAAATGTAAACCCTTCCCATTAGAAAATTACCATATTTGAGTATGTATTTGTAATAATATATATTATATGATATTTATAAAATATATTAAAATTAGATTGAAATAATTTATTTTAAGTCTAATCTACGTTGTTTATAGAATTGACTGATCAATCATATCAAAGAACTAATCAAAATATCTGTAATAGGCCCAATTCGCCCGGGCCCATACAAAACCAAAAACCAAAAATCAAAAATAAAAACAAAAACAATGAACAGCCCAGAATAAGTCAATATCCATTTACAAGTTATTTAACCCAAAAAATATATATATACAGTCCAGCCCAGATACATTTTTTAAAACCCAATTGCATAAATCCTAAACCCAATTAATTAATAACCCAAAGTCTCAGCCCATTCCATACATGACCCAAAGACTGGTCCAGGTGATTGTTTCAGAAGCTCTAAGGGTTCTCCCTCTCGCGCAGCAGCCAGTAATTCGGATGAGCACCACACGTGCGCCACCAGCCCCTCGCGCGCGTCTCCGCTCGTGCTTGTGTACGGCCTTTCCTGTAAATGGAACATACGAGAAGGAGAATGACAGAATCTACAGCAAATAACAGCAATAAAATGTAATTTTATTTTTTGATTTTACTTTGTAAATCCGGCTATAAAAGCCGACGAATGTACCTGCAAAAAACTTACGCACACTACGCATACAGAAATACACAAGGTGATTTCCGATTCAAGATCTCTAAATGCTTTATTTTCTTTGATTTCATTTTTTTGGATTTGTGGTTCTTGTATTCGAAAGAAAAACAAGAAAAAGAAAAATGGGAAAGGGGCTTACCTCGTAAATACGCCGTAGGTCTTCTTCTACTTTGTTGAAATCGAAGTCAGGAGGAGATCTTGAGGCTAAAAATTTCGTCCTCTAAGCTTCAATGTGCAGATTGTTGTTTGGGGGATGGGAATCGGTGGTTTGAAGTGGGGATTTAGGGGTTGGCTAAAGTATAGAAGAAGGGGCTAGGGTTATTGGCTGTATGTTTAAGTTTTAGCCCTTATAATTTCAATTCCGTTAGGTTATTTTATTTCCTTTTCATTTTGAATTTATTTTTATTAAATTTTCTATTTATATAATTCATTGTTTAAAGGAAATTCATTTAATAATTTTGCTTTGTTTAAAAAAATCATTGTTTTGAAGTTTATAATATATTATTTTAATATTATGTATAAAATTTTATTTAAACATTTATATATGTATATACTTATGCACACCTAATCTTTTAATCAAGCTCTCTATTTGAAATAATTATTATTTTAAAATTCATTTAATATTTTTATCAATTTTATTAATTTTGCTTTGTTTTTTATTCATATAATTATTTTGAAGTTGGTTTTATTATATTATATAATGTCTCATTTAAATATTTTTTGTATATTTGTACATATAATATTTTAGTGGTTAAATTATTGTTCTAAAATTCATATTTTTGTTTATAAAATTATTGTTTTTGAAACTCTTTATACCATATTCTTTTAATATATTATCTGATTTAAATATTTTTATATATATTTGTACATGTATAGCAAAATTAATTTAATTCTTTATGCATTTCAATGTTATTTTTATAAATAATTATTTCTAAATATATATATGTTTTGAAAATCTATTATGTGTATTATATCTTATCATGTATTTTTACTATTCTTTCATATTTTAATATTATTTAAGTTATTGTGTATATTGTCATTTTTAAAATGAATTTTCGTTTTCAAATATTTTGCATATTATTTGATTCAAATATTTTATTCTATAATATTTATTTCAATGATTATATATATCCCTAGTTTTTTACATAAATTATTTCAAATTCAACAATTCATTTTAATATATTATGTGTTCATCATTTTAAATTTGTCTTATACATATATATATGTATGTATATATATATTTTAAATTTTCATTTTGTTTTGTATATTTTGCATTTGATTGTGTTGTATTAGGTTATGTATATTATTGTTATATATTATTTTCATTTTGTATTACTATTATATTGATTATTCTTCGTCCATACTTGGGAAATTGGCTATATTTTTCTTAGATTGGTTGGATTTAATTGTTTGTTTTGTTAGTTGATTAAATAAGTTATATTATCTTCAATCATCAAGTATCACATTTTTATGCATGTACATTATCCCATGATAATTATTTTTCTTTTGGCTTACAAAATGTTGCCTTATGATTTTCTTTTTTAAAATCCATTATTCTATTTTATTTCAAATGACTTTGAGATAATCTACAATCATTTATTTAAACTTCTTTGTTAAAAACAAGGTAATATTCAATATTTAGAAATTCAAGAAAATGTGCCCTACCGTGCTGGGTACGAATTTTCGTAGAACTAAATATCTGGATATCCTTTTATAATTTTTAACCTAAAAGTTTTTGAAAGTCAAAAATCAATCATATTTTTTAAGGTATAAAAGTTCGTGTCCAATCGTACTGGATATGAAACTGCATACATTTGAAACGAGAGAATTTTGACCAGCTTGAACCACCCCAATGTTTTAAAAAGGAACCATATTTCAAAATTTTTTCTAAAATCCTAGACATAAGGACAACATTTAATTAATCTGGTACCAATTTTTTGGGCATAGTGAGGGTGCTAACTCTTCCTCGTACGTAACCGGTTCCCGAACCCATTTTTGAATTTACATGGACCAAAATTGTTTTAAATAGGAATAAAATGATTTATTGGGTGATCCAATCACACTTTAACAAAAAGATTGGTGACGACTCCACATTTTGCTTTAAAAGTCAATCCCTGTTTTTTTTAAAAAAAAATAGTTTCGACAATATCAATTCAAAATATCAACTTTGATGGGCTGGTATCAATTAGTAGGTAAAGTGTTTCTATTGGAAGAGTGTTAAGGGACTCGAATGCAAACTGGTTATAGGCTTATACGATGAGCTTCGATAAAGAATCAATTTTTAAAGTTGAGACAAGAGTGATATTGGCAAGCCTTTTCATAGTTTGGGAGAAAAGGTTCAAAAAGGTTGAAGTAAAGAGTGATAATGCATTGTTGGTAGAATTTATTTGTCTAGTGGAGAAGCCAATAGTAGCTTAGTGGAATTGAGGTTATTGCATAAGTTGTTGCGTCGAAAATGGGAGGTATGAGTTCGACATATTTTGGGAGATCAGAACGGGGTTGTGAATCACATGATTAAATGTGCTAACATAAAAATTCTTTGCTCCATTTGTTTGTAGTTCTATTGAATTCGATTAAAGAATTGTTAATTGAAGATCATAATAAATCTAAATCATTTTAATTTATGAATTGATATTTTTGTAATCGCTTAAGGTTTCTTTTAAAAATAGAAATAAAAATAAAAGATTTTATCGGATTAAGCTGGAATAAAAATTTAGTAAGTTGATAAAGCAATCGACTGGTTGCTTAAATGCAAAGAATCATCTGTTGATTTGCGGTAATTCCTTGATTTTCATCCGTTCATGTCGTCAGAAAGCAATCAAATCACTACTAAACTTGATTTCTTATACAAATAATTACTTGATGTGAAAAAACATAAAATAGTAGAATAAGAGATTGGGAATCCCCCCAATTATGGGAGATTCTTCTCTAAAAATCTCACTTTTCAACTCTCTAAAACTCCATAATTACCCTGGAGTAGTAATCATGATCATAAAAGAAAGAACATAAAATTAGGCAGAGAGACAAAATTTACTATACTAACAACTCTTCCCGGCCCTACCACTCACGAGGACCTCCTAAAGCCTTCCGCTTGTCCTCCCTTCACTTGTCACCACCGCCGCATAACTTCCATCTCTCATCACGGATTTACATTTTTATGACCTTTTATGCATATAATAATAATAATATCTATTTTTATATTAGAGTTGTATCACTCAAATTTAGTTTAATTTCATTTGAAGAATTTAATATGTAATTAATTTGTTAAAAAATTAAAATAGAGGGACAAAATAAGAAATTTGTGGGGCAAAGAATCAAGGATTATGTCGCAAGTTGAATCCGTATAAGATTATATTTTTCTATTAGACATTAGTGAAAAATTATCCGTGATTTTTTAATAAAAATTTTACTTAAAATTTACATATTTTTTTCTTTCTTATAGTTTTGCGATTATTCTTACTCTCATTATCGATAATATAACACTGTGATTCTTAGTTTGGTCTGTGAATTTTTTAGTTTATATATAATATTTTTCATCGTGGAAGAATAAAGAATAGTAGACTAGAGATTCTTAGTGCTTGAAATGATACATTAATTCTATAATAATTATTTTGATCTACAATTTTAGCAATCTTATTAGCCTTGAGATTGAAGCTAATATTTTCACTAACAAGTTTACTTTACTAATCAGTTTTGGCTAATAATTACTTCAATAAATATAACTTTTACATGATAAAAAATATAGAGGTAGTGATTAAATTATGAATAAATTTTCGTTTTGGTCATTTAATTAAAAAAATTATAATTTGGTTATTAAATTATTTAAAATTTTTTATTTAAGTTATTGGATTGTTAATTTTAAAAGAAAAATATTTCACCAAACAAGCTTTAAGAGACAATTAGACGATCGGTACGGTGGATTAGTATCCATCAACAGGTAGAAGAGCATACCTTAGATCCAAGTTAAGATGATGGTTAATGTCGGAGATTGGAGAACAAAAACTATTTGAATTTTAGTTCATAAATTTGTGAACGGTAAAAGAGAAAAGGAAAGAGAGTTTCGATTGGTATAGGGAATGTGAACAAAGAAAGCCATATAGCATCAATTTTAACAATTCAATTACTTAAATGAAAACTTTTAAATAGTTCAGTAATCAAATTATAACTTTCTTTAATTAAGTAACCAAAACGAAAACTTATCCATAGTTTAGTCAACCTAAAAAAAATCCTGGTTAACATAGCAGTTTCTCCAGTTTTTAGTTTTTAATAACACCAAAATTGGGGACATTTTCACCGATTGAACTGTTCTATGTTCTATTGCTCTTTCTGGCTGGTAATTGCTTTTTCAAGGGTCTCCACTAGATATTCAACAATTTAAGCATCGAGTAACACTTTCAAATTGCTAGCTTTAATTGTATGATAAAAGTTCATGCTATTCTATTCTATTCTATGCTCAAAGTTGTTCATTTTGCAATGACTGATGGGGAAAGTTACAAGTTCAAATTGTAAAACATTGACCCCATTTTGTTGAACAATACAGGGAAAAAAAAGAAGAAGAGAAGAAACTGCTTAGCAGTAGTGGTAAGTAACAACAACAAATCTGGCTTGATGAACATGAAGTAGAACTTTTTTAACCTATAAAGATTATTTTCCCTTGCTTTTTAAACTGTTCAATCATGAGTTGTCTGGTATGAGCTCAATTCAACTTGAACTAGTAGGCGGTGGAGAAGGGCGTATATGACTTGAGATCAAGAATAACCCCTGCAATAGAACCAGCAGCAGCAGCTATTGTGATAATAAGGCAAGCGATGCTGAGAATCTGGAGGCAAAGCCATCTTGTGCTCCATTTTGCTATCTTGTTTTGAGAAATGTACATCTCTACTGGGAAGTAAACTGTGAGTGGCCAGAATCCAATAGCCCCAAGTAGTCCAACAATATCATTAAAGAAGGGAAGAAGCATGGAGATCAAAGTTGTTAGCATCACAAAAATTGTCCTCCAAACCAAACGAAAGAGGTTGAGATTGTAAGGGCGAAAGCCGGGAATGGGGATCTTGATGTCTTTGGTTATGAATTCACTATCTGGAAACCTTTTAGCTGCTGATTTCTCAATGAAGGCAAAAAGGGGTTGGCAGTAAACTTGGTATGCACCAACAAGGTGAATTACAATGGCAGCATTAGCAATGTCAAGGAGCCAGAATGGGTTATAGAATCCAAAACCGGTTAGAAGGTTCCCGGGGGACAAGTCCCCGAAAGCAGCATAGCCCATGCAACCACACAACATGTAGAAAAGTGTTGTCACTCCAACACTTAACAAAGTTGCCTTGCTCATTGTCTTTGATTCGGATGGTGGAGCCTTAAGTGTGTCCTATACAAGTATCATACTGTTATTGGAGGTAGATAAATTGGACAAAATGAAGTTACATACCTGAATTTCAATGAGTATGAGGGAATAAGAATAGGCAAAAGCCATGTCTCCAAGTGCCTGGAAGCTCCTCCATATTTTTTGTGTTTGAGTAACAGTTCCAACACTTATACCAGTCAGGCTTCCCCTAATTTTTCCATTCTCTGGTAAATTAACCAAACATTAGGTTGCATGCATTGTAAGTGTGTAAAAGAAAGCTGTGAATACCTGCTACTTTAGCAATTCCAAGTCCAAGTCCAATTGTTGAGTAAGTGAAGGACATGACAGCAGCAACAATGGAAAGCCACCATAATTGATCAAAGTCAGGAATTTGAGAGAAAATGATTTCAGCAATGCCAAAACCAATCATATAGGGGTTGCTATTCATATGACATGGATTTTTGCCACGGCTTGCATGGAAGCAATTAGACCTTTTTATAGCCCTGTTATAATACCCGTTAGCCCCCAAACAAACGCAAGTAAAGAAGAAGCAAACATGTTCTGGCTGGAACCCTTGTGTTCAGGAACTCACATCATGCTAATTGATGATGCAATTGTGTATCCAATGGCAACTCCAAAAAGGTTCAAGTATTGAACCCACCCACATATCTTCACTTCAAACGCACCTGAAAAAACAAAAAGGTTAAGTTTACAAGTTTAGGAAGAATCCTCCCATTTTGTTAATGCAATCGAAAGTTTCATTTTAGTCTACCAAGATTTGCTCTGACAGCTTCCATGTAGGTATAGTTTCTCTTGCCATTAACAGGGTCATCACAGCGGTAACAAGCAGCAAGAAGAGTAGAGGTGTAGTAAGTTACAAAAGAGAACAAAAATATAACTGCTGGACCAGCTATCCATCCAAGCTGGGCAGTGGCCCAAGCCAGGGACAGGACGCCAGAACCAATCACAGCCGTAATAATATGAGCACTTGCCGTCCATACAGTTCCTGGCACATGAAAAGAACAGTGACATCACATAAGCAAATGTTTGGTGCAAAGGGATGTTGCCATAAACTTGGTGGAATTTACCAGTTCGCTTGAGTCTGCCATCGTCATCAAAGCCAATGGGGTGGTCAAAAACCAGGTTGTTGTGAAGGTGATTTTTGACAGCACCCTTCTCTCCCATCTTTGCTAAGTGACACAAAAAACCAACAAATGGATAGAGAGCAAGGAAGAGAGTGTTGCAGGAGCTGGTGAGTTAAAGAAGAAAAGAGAATAGGCTGGTGAGGAATGAAGAAGAAGAATGAAGGGAGTGGAGTATATATAACTGCTGTGGGTTGTCCATATGACACACACAACCTTAAACTAAACTTTCCATTATTACAAAAAGTCTGTAAAATTAATGAAATAATCTTTATATGTCTTTAAAGGACCACCTCTGGTTCAGAAATTCTGTTGTCCTCCATCCTTACTGAAGGGGAATAAGGTTCCTTTACATAAATTTTCTTTTATCCATGATCCAAGAATTGAATATAAAGTGAATATCAATAATAATAGCAATCAACTAATGACAGTCAAATGCTTTTATAATGATTCTAAACCGTAAACAAGGCTCCACCGCCCCTGGAAAAAAACCATATCAGCCTGCCAATGGTGGGTGGACAGTCAGTATCTAATTCCCGTTTTAGTTCCCAATGAATGAGGAGAGAAAGGTCATTAGCACAAAAGAAATTAACCATTTACTTAGCATCTTTGAAAACATTTTCATTTCCTTTTTTCTGTTTGCCATAATCTTTCCCAATGAAAACACCCTTCATTTTCTCAGGAAAATAGGACGCTTTTTTGACATTTTCATAACCTTGCCTTTACTCAAATTAAAACAATATCGACGGTTATACTTACATTCACATGCTTTACCGTTCAAATTTGGCACTTAACTAGTTTTAACAACTATTAATGTAGTTTTGATTTCACCAAATATTTTTAAATTGACAAAAACAAACATGTTTGTCTTTATCTTTCCACAAACATTTCACCATGATTATCATATATGAGGACAATTCCATCCCATGGCTGCAAATTTTGTTGTAATTAGATTTCACTCAGTGTTGTATGAACGAGAATAAATCCGGAATCAATTGGGGTTTGGAGAGTGGCTTTAAACTGTTAGATCATAAATCGGTATAAATCGATTGAATTGACTAAAAACCAGTTGAATTGTTTTTTTCTTTAAATGATTTTTTAGTTGAATTGCTCGAACTGACAAACTCGTGACTTGACCGATTCGAACATTGGTCCGGTTTAAAAAATATTTGATTCACTTGTTGAACATGTGTAATAAATTAATATCATATTGAATGAAACTATTTATGTTACTAGTTGGACCGTTAGTTGCAACTCCCCTTTGAACCTAACAATATGCACCTTACCTTATTTGTTGGCAATTTTTGGGGTTTTTTACACAAATAATATAAAAAAAATTAATTACAAAAAAGGTATAGAAAATAGAATAATTACGAAAAAGGTATAGAAAATAGAATAATTACAAAAAGACGCATTTGCTACAGTGTTCTGACGGTGCCGCCTGACATATTGGCAGCACCAAACTAAAATGTGATGATCTAAAAACTCTAGGGACCTTATATGAAATTTTCCGTTTTAATTAGGTGCTAAAAAAACACTTCAAAGTTGCCACTTGAGCCGCACCAAACTTTAAAAGGATAAATTGCACCCTAAACCCCCCTTATTTATTATTATTTTTAATCCTCTTTTAACATCAAAAGTAGATTGGCCTCTCATCTATTAGTCTAAAAAGTTTTTCTATCAAAAAGTATTTTTGTAAGTAAGCCGATTCCAACTGGAAATAAATTTTATTTATTTTTTTAAAAAGTATTTATAATTTTATTATCAATTCGATTACGGGCACTATATAAAATTATAATTATAATTATAAAAGTTTTAGAAAAATATTATTATGTATAGATTATAATTTTAGTTAAATTTATAGTTTCTAAATATAATGAGAGCAAAAGAAAACTACTATAAATATCGTTATGTCAAACATAATTTGAACAATAAAAATATTTTTGAAAATTAAATAAAATTTATTTCGAGTTGGAATATGCTTACTTACAAAAATACATTTTGGTAGAAAAAGATTTTAGACTAATTAATAAAAGGTCAATCTATTTTTAGTGTTAAAAGGAGAATAAAAATTAATAAAAAACTAAGGGGTTTAGGGTGGAATTTACCCTTTTAAAATTTGGTGCCGCCATACTGTGAGCGGCACCCTTCAAGCGTCTTTCAGCTGCCAATTAAAAAGGAAAAGTATCATATAAGGTCCCTAGAGTTTTTAGACCATCACGTTTTAGTCTAATGCCACCAATATGTCAGACGGCACTGTCAGAATACTGTAACAAATGTCTATTTTCTTAATTATTCTATTTCTATACCTTTTTCGTAATTAATTATTATTTTTGTATTATTTAAATAGAAAAATCCCATTTTTTGACATGCATAATTATTCACTTACATCTTTTTTTATTTAAATAATATTTTGAGTAGCAATCTACGAGGCTATGATTGATGAAATTATTTAATCAAGCAAGGTGTTTTTGAAAGAGTATTAGCATGATCTATTTACCATATTTGAAGAGAAATTGGTTTTGAAGAAATATTAAGAAAATACATCTTTTTACTTCATGTTTTTCAAAGCACTTAATTGGGAGAAATTGAAGGGGCATTGATCAATCATATTAGCTAAAGATTCATAAGCTCAATATTGCCGATACATCAAAGACTTGTTTATTGGTTTATGTATGAATTTGACAGAGCACTATGTTCAACATAGGGACATGTTAAAGTGCAAATTATTTATAAACAAACAGTTTTTGTTTAGTTTGATATTATGCTTTTAAGGGGGAAAGATTTAATGGAAGAGTGAATCTAATTGAAGGTATAGGAGTGAGGTTGCAATATGGTAAGTAAGTTGAACTTAAATCACATCTTTTACTATTAATTCATAGTAGCTACTCACTTGGCAAGGCTTCGTAGATGCAAGAAAGGGTTTCGAGCTGCATAACAAATTTTCATGTCCATTATCTTCAATTGCAACCCACAATATAATCAACCTAAAACTCAACACTAACATTTGGCGTTAGAGCTAGACATCAGAAGAATTTAGTGAAGATCTTACTGTTGAATTGCTAAAAGATGGAAGGTAGCTCGATTTCGAAATCCCCTATGCTTAATGGCTCCAACTACTCCTATCTAAAATTGCGAATTAGAGTATCTACAGTCTCTAGATAAAATGGCATGGAGGAGAGCAATGCTTACTAGTTGTGAGCTTAGACCATACTTGAGAAAATACATAAAAGTACCTTTATTGTCAAACAGTTCAAACTTTATAAATTAATGACCAAATTTGAAACTCTCAAAGCGCTTGAAGATAAATCATTATCTAATTTTTATGCAAAATTACGGGAAATCTCTAACCAATCTTTTGCTCTTGGAGAGGAGTATGCCAATACCAAGTTAGTTTGCAAGGTTTTGAGTATTATACTGAATGTTGTTCCATTAAAGTGATTGCAATAGAGGAGGCTAAAGACATCAATACAATGAGGATTGATGAACTAATATGGTCCCTGTAAATGTTTAAGATGAATCTCGAGGAATTCAAGAAGAGAGAAGTTAAAGATAGAGAAGAATATTGTTTTACAAATTGCTTCATCAACTGCAACTGAAGAAGAAACTATTATGGAGGCTTTGTAGGACAAAATTAGCCCTACTCGCAAAGAACTTTAATAAGGCGTTTAAGATGGTGTCAAGGAAGAAGAAAAGTTTTAAAGGGGCTCAAAACTTCAAAAAAGGAAAAAGAAAGGTCATTACCATCAATGATGAAGGACCCAATGAGAAAAAGAAAGAATAAGGCAATGACCCCTACCGTCTTTGTTAAAACCAAGGGGTAAAAAAATAAACATGAAAGTTCCTAAAGACCAGAAATTATTCACACTGAGAGACATCATAAGCATAATGAACGAATTATGTGTCATTATTGTGGTGCCTCAAGGCATATTAGGCCCAAGTGTTACAAACTTTTGAAAGGTCTAAAGAAAAAGCAGTCAATTGCATCTCCAATTGCAACTTGAGTTCTAACTAATAGAAGATAGAAACAAAAACTTGTTCGGGAAAGGAAAGATCAAAGGTGTTTCTCACTTGCACACCTATCCTTGTAAGCTTCTCTGAGCAGAAATTTGATATATGATCCAATAAATTTTTTTTTAAAAAAACTATAATCCAATATATTTTTCTTATAAGAAAAAAAAGATTATTTAAAGATTGAATCTGAAATTGGTGTAAACTAATAATTAGAACCCAAATTCTTCGCTACTTCACATCTGTTTGAATCAACTTTGATCTAATAAATTTTAAATGCATTTATTATTGTACAAAATTATAGTAGAATTATGAACCGCTATCTCTATTCTAATTATACTTTACAAAAATTGAAAAGTTAATCTAATGGTTGATAAGTACATGAACCTGAGTTACTAATCTTTGCTAATTTGTTTCTATAGATGTTGAACGGTTAATTTTGACCATAAGATTTAACAATGTTACTTAATTAGATAAAGTTTTAAATTTTATTAAATTTTGAAAAATTAGAAGAAGTAACTTCTTAGAGAAATAAAATTAAAACAATTTTATCTACTTTACCTTAAAAACAATTAAATAACATCCTCTTTATTTTCCCAATCAATAATGCAAACCAAACTAATGAAGGAATGGGTTTGGTGACCACATTTCATTTTCTGGAAACAAGTGGCTAAACCAACCTCATACAGGTAGAGAGTGTTTTGCTTAACCATGTGGAGTTCCATTATTAAGGATCCATTAACCATTTTTAGTGCCACATTTTTGTTAAATTGTAAATCAACTAACTAAAACAAACATTTTTTTTCTTTTATATTCATTTGAGAAAAACCCTAAGGAATATATGATAGTGATACATACCCAAAAGAAACCACTTTTTATGTCTTGCTAATGGTAGAAATTGATCAATATAACAAACTCAACATAAGCATTGGAGATTTATTAACTGCCTCACCTCACTAAGTGGTTGAATTCAACAAAACAATAAAAATATTTCTTTTTTAGGATCATTTTTGACATTTTTCTTTTGTTATTTCTAAGCTTGTTACAATATTTTAAGAATCTTGAGTTCTTAACAAATAAATAAATTGTGTAATAAATTTATAAAAGTTGATATAATAATTTAATGTTACTTAGGTTGAAATAGTAAAATTGAAATTATATAGATTATAATATTTTGGGTTTGGATCCGATTAGGTTAGTTTTTGTTTTGTAAAAATAGAGGGTTTTTGGTAATTTTACTACTAACTTTAGGATCTGGTTGATAGATGACATCAATTTAGTCAAACTTTTAAATATAATTAGTAATTTTATCACCTGTATATGCAAGTGAAAATCACTTTAAAAAAGCACGTAAAGCGTTAAAATATAACATCTATTTTTAAAGGTAAAAATAACATCTATTAAATGATATAACTTGAAACTACTAATAATAACATATATGCAATATGTTAGGTTGACTTGTGACATTAAATCATCAACAATATTATCTATACATACATTCAACATGATGACGGTGAAAAACATATTTTATGTAAAAAAGAGAAAAGTATATAAGGCAAAAGTTAAAAATTTTAAGATGTTTTATATCATATATTCATATCTCATTGTTTGTTGAGAAATGATTGTATAAAATTATGATTCTACATCATCCTTATACATTTCCAATAGGAGAACGACAAATCAGATTTATCCCTTTCCAATAGCATTTTTAATTGGATTTAAACGAATTTTAAGGAGGAAAAAGCCAAAAATCAGGAGTGAAAAATTTGATTTGTCATTTTTTTATTCGGAATAGGGATGACGTAGAATCACAATTTCATACAATCCCTTTTCTATTTTTGTTACACGTCTCATTGTCATTTAGATACTATTCTAACACCTCATTATTTGTTTAACTTAGCAAAATTTTAACTACTTCAATTGGGAAATTTTTATTTGGGTACCAAACTGTTAAAACGAATTATACTATAAAAAATTAATTTTAAGTTCTGAAGTGTTAAAACGAATTGTACTATAAAAACTAATTTAGGTACCACTATGTTAAAACGAATTATATTTATTTTTTGAGAATAAGTTTTGGTTGGTTTAAGCCTCCACTTTTGTTATATATTTCTAATTATAACCATTTTTTTTAGTGAACATTGAAAAAAAAAAGTTGGTAAACATCAATTTTGAATTTTTTTTCCTACATATAAAAAAATCTAGTTAGCTAGCTTAATTATGTTTCCCTTCAACAATCTTTGAAGGTAATTTGATTCTTTTCTCTGTCGATTGAGTTTTAGTTCAATTAGTATTGATATCATTATCGATATAAGAGGGCATGGATTCGAGTATGCTGAAGCACATTTATTCTCCTATTTAAGAGTTAGATGAATTATAAATAATTTTAAGCATTTTATTAACAAAATTCAATTATTTCCTCCAGATTGTTGAACTCCTTTTCCTTTGTTTCTTTCCCCCAAAATCGTATGATAATTAGAAAAAGAAAAATAACAATAAATTATTTTTTTATAAGAGAAAAAGGCAAGACTTAAGGATGGAATTCAAAACTGGTATCAATTAAAGATTTAATATTGAAATTATTTTAATTGGTAAAATCAAAACCAAGAGTCCATTAAATCTAAAATTAATATTTTTCATATTGAATTTTATATAAAAACAATTTTAGATAATTATGTCTTTATTCTACAATGAGTCAAAACCGATAGAATTTACTCAATTTTTTTTTATTCTTAAGGTGAAGAACTGAAATAATATTTTTTTCTTTATCATCAATTGAATCACTATTCGTGACACATGATTTTATTTTATTAATTCATATTTTGTAATCTTTTAAAAGAAAAAAGCAGATTCAATGATTAAACGTGTGTTAACTAAAGATTTAATATCAAATTTTTTTGTTACTACAAAAGAATTTAAAGTATTGGTGAAACCAAAATGAAGAATCCATTAAATCTCAAATTAATAGTATTGTAGATGAAAACAAATTTAGATAGGTATGTGTTTATTTGATAATAGGAAATGTAGGTTGGAGGTCTCACTCCACAAGCAACATATGGAATCTCTCTTGTTATTGCTAAAAAAGAGCCAATGGTGTGGATTTTTAGGACGATGTGTGCCGATGATGTATACATCTCAGTAGTTGGGATAAACTAAGAAGAAAAAAACCAAATGCCTAATGAAATCAAATTAAAGAAATATCCTAATCAGTTTCAATGTTAGATAGACAACCGGGTAGATTTTTTTTCCTATTTGACATTCTTTTAGTAATTTCATTATAAGTTCTGATCATATCTACTCTTTTAAAGATAATATTTAGAATTATCTATAGCTCTTCTCTAACCTCATAAATAGGAGGATAATACATTTAACGCACTCAAACCTAGATTCTCTTGTATTGACAACACTGTCCATGTCAATCGAACTACTAATATTCGAATTTAAATATATATAATAGTTATAAATTTTGAATTTATTTATTATTTGTTAAGTGGATCTAATTTCAATATTGTATTTTTTTAATAAGTATATTGTAACCCTTTAAAATAAATAATACTAAAAATGGCATCGGATAATGTTCTCTAAAAGCCTAGCCATTATTGGAACTATTTTATGCCCTTTATCAATAGGTATTCTACATTCTGAAGTTGGATATAATGAATATGGCATGGAATAATTGGCAAAGTTATTTAAAATTCCACCCTTTCAAGCAAGACCCATCATCAACTTAGAGAGAATGAAAAATAAAAGCAAATATTCTCATTTTAACATCAAATTCTTTGGAAATATGTAATAATAATTATGTTGATATAAAAAAAATAAGACATTATAAACAATCAAACATATGTATAAAATTTATGTTTATAAAAGAATCTCAAAGAGAAAGTAATATTTTAGCTTAAAATCAAAGAATTAATTAAGTCTAAAATTAAGTAGTCCAATTTAAAGTGATTTAGTTATTTATTTTAATAGAAGTTAAACCTTGTTAATTCGCTACTTGATGTATGTATTGGATTAAAGGGATTATTATAAATTATTCCTCTTTCTACCCATTAGGGTTACACTCACAAAATACATATGCTTCATTGCTTGGGGTTCCGTAACAAAAAAAAAAATGTTAAGAGGGAGAAATTAATTTATCGTGATGTTCTTCATCAACTTCAATAACTGACTTTAATTGCGCAACAAGTAACTCTTCATATTCATGAAAACCATATTACTATAAAGAACACAAATTTATTATTTATGCAAAAAAATTTAATTCTTTGATTCTTTTATATTAAATATTGAAATTCCATTTTAAATCTCATTCCATTTATTTTTCATGATTTATAGATGAAGATAATTAAAAAGTAAATAATTGTTATTTAGTGCTAAATAACCCAAAAATAAATACCTATTTTTGATTTATATTATTTTAATATTATTAAACACATGTCCAATAATTGTTATTTGTAATTTGTAAAAAAATTATTTATATTATTTTTTCGTCTATTGACACGGGTTTTGTCTGCCCATTGATACGGATTTTTCCTTTTCTTTTAGTTTTTGTTTATAGTTTTGGAGTGAATTTTTTTTTTTGCGTTCTTGAGTGATGGAAGAGGAACTGGCTAATCTGAATTTGATAGATGTGGAGGAGGATGCATTTCATGAGGAAGGTGCGATGGTGGATCAGAAATATCAATTCAGTCTGGTGGGACAATGCTTGACGAATAGTGTTGTTCATTTTCCATCTTTCCATAATAGTATGGATGATATTTGGCATCCTATTGAGGGAATTTGTATTTCGAATTTGGGAGAAAAAAGATATCTTTTTCAATTTTTCCATGACATTGATATTCAAATAGTGCTTTCTAGAACTATATGTTTTTTCAAAAATCATTTATTAATCCTTCATACGATTCAAACGGGGGGAAATTCGTTGTTAGTTTTGTTATCCCTATCAGAATTTTGGGTCCAAATACATGATTTGCCTCTAGGTTTGATAACGGAAACCATGGCAAAACAATTTGGGGATTTTTTGTGTCAGTTTCTTGAATATGATACATATATTCTGACAATGGGTATCCAAAAATTTATGCGTATTTGGATCCGATTGGCTGTGACAATTCTGTTGAAAAGGAAGAAGAAGATTATGATTGGCAAGGATCGGATAGTCTGTGCTTGTTTTCAGTACGAGAAACTAAGTTTATTTTGTTTTATTTGCGGTAAGCTCGACCATGGGGAGAGTTTTTGCTCATTTCAAACCAGAATTGAGCCCTCAAAAATAGTTTTTAAGTGGGATATCTCATTATGTGCGATGGTACGATGACAAAACGCAACTGTGAGCAAATGGCTCTATGAAGCAGACGGTTCAGAATGTAGAATGATGAACATGGAAAGTGGCACTAGAGTCTAAAATTTAGGGGAAGAGAGAGATATTGGGCATAATCGTAGGGGTGATGTGGAGAAATCTTATCTAAACCCTAATTTTATTCCTTTAGAATCTGGACAAAAGACATTAAATAAGGGTTTTGACAACTGGTGAAATACGGGTAGTAGGGGTTTAAATGGGGCTAGTAGTGTAACACCCCTAACCCGTATCCTTCGCCGAAATGGGGCTACGAGGTATTACCAATCAATCTCAACATGAAAGCATACATTTAACATACATTAAGTATTTCCATATAGACATCAATCAAATATAACCACATCGTCCCTTAAGAGGGCCTACGAGGCCTAAAAACATGCTTAAAATAATTTCAGAACTAAACTGATCACATACAAATTTTTTTCAAAACTTAGAAAATTTTCTTACATTTAAGGGTCACACGCCCTGTGAATAGGCCGTGTGCCTCACACGGCTACCAGGCACGCTTGTGTTACAGGCCGTGTGAAAATAGGGCATACATACTGACTTGGGTCACACGGCTAACCACATGCCCGTGTGTCTAGCCCGTGTACCCTTTGAAATGGCCACACACGTCCATGTGCCAAGGATGTATGCCTCACACGGCCACCAGACACGTCCGTATGTCTAGGCCTTGCTCAAGACTGACTTGAATCTCTAATTATTTTCTAGGGGTCACACGGCCATGTGCCACACACGGTTGAGCCACACGCCCGTGTGCTCAGCCGTGTGGAGTGAAAATAGGCTTGATTTTAAGCCACATTTCTCACCCTTCTCAAGTATACCTAAACCACAACAACTTGCATCATTTATAAACATTCAAAGGCAATCAAAACATGTCATCTTATTCACAACCATTTCAATACTCAAAACTATGACCAAAACCATATTGAAACATAATGTCAAAACCAACTATTTCATTTATCTCCTGTATGCACTTTTTCAACATTTTATCTCCTATTTTAATATCACAAAACATTCCATCACAACATCTTATAATCAAGCCACAACATTATCATATTTCAAGCATTAACAACTAACCAAATGAACAACCATTTAGCTATGTCCACAACTATGGAAAACATACCAATAAGCCAACATATAAGACATTATATACATCACATTTACAAGCCAAATCTCATGGCTAATATCATAACTCAAAACATACCAAAATGAAACTAGCCTATACATGCCATATACCATATATACAAGTTTCAAAAATACCAATAAGATGATTGATAGTGTGATGACGTTTCTTGACGATCCCTAAGTCCAAGCTTGTAATATCCCTAACCCGTATCTGTCATCAGAATAGGGTTACGAGGTATTTTCGATCAACCACAACATAAATCATACATTTGAGCAATCATAATTAAAATCCATTCATCTCAATCACTTTGTCCTTTATAAGGTCCTAAGAGGCCTTAAAACATGCTTAGAAGTAGTTCTGGACTAAACAGATAATAGCTACAAACTTTAGGAAATTTAGAAAATTTTCTTTGATTTCAGGGTCACACACCTATGTGAATAGGCCATATGCCTCACACGGCTACCCGACACGCCCGTGTCACGAGCCGTATGAAAATAGGGCATACATACTGACTTGTACCACACGGCCAGAGACACGCCCGTGTGCCATGGTCGTGGGAAAACTAGAGAGGTTACTGACTTGGGTTACACGACCGGCCACACGCCCATGTGCTAGCCCGTGTGTCTCACACGGTTAGTAGACACGCTCGTGTGTCTAGGCCATGTCAAAACTGTAGGGTATATTGCCTTAATTCGAAAGGGTACCCTAGGAGACATACGGCCGTGTAACATGACCGTGTGTCACACACGGCTGAGACACACGCCCGTGTCTCTACTCGTGTGGATAGACATAGGCCATTTGAAAAGCCAATTTGCCACCTTTTCCACAAGCACACATAGAAACCAAAATAGCACCATTTCAATACATCTTTAAGCAACCAAAAACATGCCAATTCATACTCATGTCATGCCATCTATCATCAACCAATTCAACTACTCAATTCCGCATTCAAAACCTATCAAATCATTATGTTAAAATTTATCACATGAACAACTATTTCATATCACAAAAACAAATCATTAAACTATATCAACAACTAAGGCCAACATACCTAAAACAAGCCAATATATAAAATGCATTATGCACATCACTTAGGCCAACTTAAATGACCAAATACATACCAACATATTCAACAAAAACTAGCCAAATCTTATGGCTATATCAAATCTCAAATCATATTATCAACTCACTAGCCTATACATGCCATATATGTAACGACCTAATTTTTAGTGGTGTCGGAAATGGTGATTTGAGATCACTAAATTCGACAAATAAGATTGAACAAGATAGTAATTTAATATTTATGAGTCAAGTAAGGATTTAGAAGAATTTTTGAAATGGTGAAATTAGTGAATTAAAAGAATTTATTAGGTCAAACGGGTCAAAAACGAGGTATCGAGACCTCAAAATTGAAAATCGAGCTATAAATATTTTTATAAATATTTATGAAGTTTCATTGAGTTAGTACTAAAGTTTCGTTAGAAAATTTTAACGTTTGGATGGCTAATTAATTAAAAAGGACTAAATTGAAAATAGTGCAAAATTTGTTAAATTGTGAGTAAATAGCTTAAGTATTTAAAAATATGGATTTAAAGAGCAATTAGACCCAAAGGTTAATGGCTGGACGGTTTGGGTATGAAATAAGCAAGAAAACAATGTGAACAAGGGGCAAAATTGGAAATAGCATAAAAGTTAATAGTTAAATAATGATGTAATTGAAAAATCTAGACATTTCTTCATATTTTCTCAGCCAAAACGCCATAGAAGGTCTGTAGAAAGCTGGTTTTTCATATTTTTACATCATGTGAGTTTAATTCTTGCTTTTTCTTGATAATTTTTATGTTTTTATGACTTTTACAATTAGGTCCACTTATAGAATTCATTAGTTTTTGATTTTATGGGTGAAATTGGAAGTTACCATGGATGGATAAGGGAATTTTATGATGAATTATTATGAAATTTAAGTTCTAATTTCATATTAAGGTGGTTTTATTAAGTGATTTTGATAGGAAATGATATTTAGGACCTAATTGTGAAAAAGTTGTGAATTGAAGGTTGCTGTTGAAATTCAGAATACAAAAGGTTTTGAAATAGTTTATAATGATAAAATAAAGTGTTAATTGAGAAAATTAGTTCAATTGATGGGTGAATTCAAAGAGACTAAATTGTGAAAATCAGAAATTTTGGGGTAAAAGTGCAATTTCAAAATTTGAACAGCATAAATTGTGAAGTGAAATAGAAATCAAATAAATGCTAATGAGTAGAAATATTTTATATTATAGATCAAGAATCCAAAGAAGAACGAGGAAAAGAAAAAGTTGCAAGAATGTCCCTAAAATTTCAATATCTTCTACAAATTAGCCGGTAAGTTCATATGGTTGAATTTAGATGTTTATTTGTGAATGATTGAAGTAATGTGTTATTATATATGAATTTGTTGTGGGATTGTGTAAATTTTGTTAATGAAAGAATAAATGTGGAAATGCAAATTAGGAAAAACGCAGGATTGAGTACGTTCGTATCGTGACATGTGATGAATTGATGGATAAGACCATGATTGTTCCATGGCAAAGTGTGAAATGTAGGTATGGTATCATCCATACTGAGTTGTGATATGTAGGTATGGTATCATCCATACTGAGTTGTGATATGTAGGTATGGTATTATCAAATCCATACTGAGTTAAGAAATGTAGGTATGGCATTGGCCATACCGAGTTGTAAATGTAGGTATGGTATTTCAATGAGGAAAACCATACTGAGTTATGAATCGTGGCACTGAACAATGGCGTACTCAATTTCGTAAGCCGTTTCCTAATTTGATTATAAGAAATAAAAGAGAAGTGATCCAAATGAAAGAGATCGAGTAGTTGTTACTGTTGAGCTCAACTATGTGAATTATTATAACAATGGTTGTGAATCGCAGGAAACTTTAGTAAATGTTTTGGTATCGTTTGGAAATATTATGTTTGGTAAGCATTACTTTTAAACCTATGAACTTACTAAGCTTCAATAAGCTTACTTGTGTGTGTTTGATATTTTTATGTAGATTGAATTGAAGTGAAGTTGGTAGATTGGATCAACACAACAAAGCACGCTATCCAGATCAATTTCGGTAGCTTTTTTTTTATGTTTGAAGATTTGTATGGCATGTATAGAGTTTAAATGAAATGAAGTAAAGATGTCAACATTTTGTACTAAAATAGTTTTTGGTTAGTAGCAGTAGTTTGACTTTGAAAATTCACCATAAATTACGAAAATCTCATTAGAGGTTGAATAAAATATGAAATTAAATCTTATTGAATCTAGTTTCACATAGAAGAAACGGTGTAAGCAAAAGGCTTTCATATCAGGAGATATTTGAATTTTTGTGAGACAAGGTCAGAGTGATTTTGAACTCCCCTGTTCTGATTTGTAAAAATAATTAAAAATTGTACAAAAATATTTAGGAGTCATACTATAATGTATGGATTTATTATTGAGTCTAGTTTTAATAGAAACAAACGGTTTGGTTATTTGAATTCTGTACATGGAGAAATTTGGTTCGTAGTGCACAGGGTCGAGCAAATTAACTCAAACAGGGAGACTTCAACTAATAAACTGTACTAATTGGCCCAACCAAAAATTTTAGAAAACAATTAGTAAGTAGATATATGAGCCTAGATTTGGGGAAAATTTACGGATTTGGAATTCAAGTTTTGTAACTCGAGATATAAATTTTTTTGTCTCAGAATTTGTTGGACAGCTTTGTCCGAAAGTGTGATATAAATTGTTTGAATTTGTTTAAGTGCTCAAATAAGTTTAGTAATGCCTCGTGCTCGACTCCGGCGATGGTCTCGGGTAAAGGGGGCGTTACAATATACCATATTTACAAGCATCCAAAAATATCAACAAGTAGTCGATAGTGTGATGATGGTTCCCGATGATCCCCGATGTCCCTGCTAGCTTCGATAATTTATAAAACATGAAAAGAACACACAAGTAAGCTTTAAAAGCTTAGTAAGCTCGTACTAAATATACTCAACAGTTCATAACATACAAATCATCAATTTGAACTAATTCATATCTAAATCATGATGACCAACAAACTTTCCTCATACTTACTCAAGTATTTATGAACAAGTTCATTACTTCTTCCATTTGGATTTGTGCTTTTTATGTACATATCTGTACAAATTCATACCAAACTCATTCCTTTACGTGATACTGTTGAAATACTTGATATCTCGCACACTAAGTGCCAAAGCATAACCAAAACTATTATAATCTCGCACACTAAGTGCCTTTCATAGCCGAATCTTTCTCAACCTCGCACACTAAGTGCCATATATAGCCGAAGCTATTCCAATTTGCACACTAAGTGCTTTATATAGCCGAAGCTATCTCGAAACGCAAACTAAGTGCCAAACATAGTCGATTTGTCGTTGTATGCAATCGTAGTCGCATATATACAATTTATGCAATATTAAAGAATTAAAAACATAATTGTAATAATGTTTATCATGTACGAACTTACCTCGGATGTAAAAACAAGGAACTAGTCGATTAATCGAGTACTTTGCTCTTGCCTCGATCTAAGTCTGGATTCCTTTTTTCTTGATCTTTATTATAACAAATTCAACTCATTTAATCACATAACCTTAGAATTTAGTCCACAAACACATATTTGAGCATTTTTGCACTTTAGCCCCTAAAGTTCCACATTTATTCAATTTAGTCCCTATTTATCAAAAACAAAAATTACACAATTTAATTTCACCCAAGCCTAGTCGAATTTCCTAAGAACCCCTAGCAACCCAAAAATTTGATTTATTTTACAATTTAGCCCCTCAATTTACACTTTTCTCAATTTAATCCTTAATATGCATTTTTACTCAAAATCACTTTACAAAACAGGTATATCAAGCACTGAGCTTTCATAATTCATCATCAAATATCATAAAACACATGAATTCATCAATGGAAACTTCCAAAATCATCAACACTTTCAAAAATTGAAGCATGGGCTAGCTAGTACTCAAAGTAACGATCACAAAAACGTAGAACTCATCAAAAACGGATTAAAAACCGTACCTTAATGAGCTAGAAATGCTTGGCCGAATGAAAACCTAACTTAAGCTATTCCTCTCTTCAAGTTTCAGCTAATGAAGATGATAATCTAACAAATGTTAGCTTTTGTTTTGTTTAATATATCGTTCATTAACTATTTACCAATTTATCCTTTAAATTAATTCAATATTTCAATAATGCCAAACCAAATATCATCCACTAATTCACAATAGGGCTATTTACCTCATAAGGACTTACACATTTAAATTTCTTAGCAATTAAAGCACTTTAACAAGTAGAATGCAACTTTTGCATTTTACGCGATTTAGTTCTTTAGTCAAATTAACCACTTAAACGATAAAACTATCACACAAAACTTTCACACATATATAATCACATACTGTAAACACCAAAAATAATATTAAAATAATTTTATGACCTTAGATTTGTGGTTTCAAAACCACTATTCCAATTTAGATAAAACCGGACTGTTACAAAGCTAGCTTCGATAATCTATAAAACATAGACAAATAACACACAGTAAGCTTCATAGCTTAGTAAGTTCGTACCAAAAATACTCAACAGTTCATATTATACAAACCATCAATTAATAAACATTTAGTAGTTCTCATATCATCATTCAATTCTAATTCATGACTATTTATCATGTATATACAAATTCATCAAGTTTCATACACATAGTATCAACTACCACATAAGTATCATAAGTACCTGTACTTTCCCATATTTATTTATTTCATTCTCACCTCTTTGTTCAATACGTTAAAATCGTTCGGAAATCGTTCAATGCTCTAAGAACTCGCACACTTAGTGCATAAATGTTTAGCCGAAGCTATAATGATATCGCACACTTAGTGCCATCGCATTAAATCGAAGCTATCTCGGTATCGCACACATAGTGCCACATAAAAGTGAAGTTATTCCAATTCGCACACTAAGTGTTGTATATAGCCGAAGCTATCTCGAAACGCACACTAAGTGCCAAACATAGTCTATTTGTCATCGTATGCAATCGTAATCGCATAAATACAATTTATGCAATATTAAAGCATTAAAAGCATAATTGTAACAATATTTATCACGTACGAACTTACCTCGGACGTAAAAACGGCGAAACTAGTCGATTAATCGAATACTTTGCTCTTACCTCTAAGTCTAAGTTCCTCTTTTCTTGATCTAGATACAGTCAAATTTAACTCTTTTATTCATAAACACATTCAATTTAGTCCACAAACACATATTTGAGCATTTTTTCACTTTAGCCCCTCAAGTTTCTCATTTAATTAATTTAGTCCCTATTTCATAAAAACACAAATTACTCAAAATTCACTAAGACCCATGCTTGACCGAATTCTCTATAGGACCCTAACAACCCATATTTCACATTTATTTCACAATTCAACCCCTCAATTTACACTTTTCACAAATTAATCCATAATTGACATTTTTGTCAAAAAATTACTTTACAAAACATGTATATCAAACACCAAGCTTTCATTATTCATCATCAAACATTCAAAAGCTCAAGCAATGGCAACTCACAAATTCATCAACAAATTTAGAAATTAGGGTACGGGCTAGCTAGTACTCAAAGCAACGATCACAAAAACATAGAAATCATAAAAAAAACCGAGCTAAAACACTTACCAAATCAAGCTTGCAAGTGCCGAAAGCTTTAAACCTAATTTGGCTTCTTTTCTTCTTTGTATTTTCAGCTAGATGATGATGATAACACATGATTTTGATTTTGGTTTTATTTAATATACCTTAATAACCAATTTACAAATTTAACCTTGTTATTAAACCATTTAAACACCTTAATAAATGCCCATTTATGTCTATTAGCACTATCTATGGTCTAATTTCATCATAAGGACTTCTCATTTTATAAGCCATGGCAATTAAGCACATTTAACATATAGAATGCAACTTTTTCATTTTACGCGATTAAGTTCTTTTTCTCAAATTGAACTATTAAATGATAAAATTAGCTCACAAAACTTTCACACATATATAATCACATGCTGTAAACACTAAAAATAATATTAAAATAATTTTTTAACCTCGTATTTGTGGTTTTGAAACCACTATTTTGATTTAGCTAAAACCGGGTTGTTACAAATAGTGAAAATGGGCCTATGGATCTGTTGTTGGATGAGGAAAATAACCCATTTCTTATTACGGAAGGCAAGAAATGACAACGAGTGGTGGGTAATATGACACTCTCTTTGAATGACATCAAGGGAGGACTTCATGATACAGCGGCTACCTCTACAGGGCGGAGTAGCCGAATGCAATGAAACTTTTAAGTTGGAATGTCCATGGACTAAGGAGGCCACGGACTATCAATAGGCTCAAAAATAAATTGAGGGCCATGAATCCTCGAATTTTGGTTCTTATGGAAACAAAATTAAATTAAAAAAAGATGGAAATTGTTCGGTTGAAATGCAATTTTGAAAATGGTATTGATGTGCGTAATAAGTTTTATTATTATGATTGATCACACTTGAAGACTAACTATTATCACGATAAAGGCAAGCGCACCTATCGAACAGTAGTATAACTTATAGCAAGACCAGAATGTCAAACCCACAGGAACTAAAAGTACTAGTATTAACCTTCTTTTTATTATCTAGCCTAAAAATAAAGGGATTTGCTTTATCTAAACTAATTAACTAAACTAAGAATGCACAGGAAGTAAATTGGGGAAATACTTTTGGGAAAACTGATTGTTTGGACAATACCTAAGGAAGAATCCACCTATACTTCACTTGTTATTTGACTCTGAATTAGACGATTTATTCACTGGACTCGATCCGTAGAAATCCCTAATTTATATTATTATCTCTCTCGAGACTAACAACGTTTAACCCTAGGTTGATTAATTGAAATCTCTTTCTAATTAAAACCCCTAGTGTTGCATTAACCCGATCTATGGATTCCCTTATTAGGTTTGACCCTAATCCGGCAGATTTATGTCACCCTATGTCTAGGGGTGCAATCAACTCCGCTTAATTATGCTAGATCTACTCTTAGACAGGGACTTTTGCTCATCTGAATAAGCACATTAACACTTGAATCAATATCCTAGAATATTAAAACAAGAATTAAGAATACATAATTAAGAACAAATCAAGTATTTATCATATAATTCAGAAAATAGTAACAAGATCCGTCTTAAGTTTCATCCCCTTTAGGTATTTAGGGGATTTAGTTCATATGTGTAAAAGAAAACATCTCAGAAGAATAATAATAACAAAACATAAAGAATCCCAAAAACTCCTGAAGGAAATTGAAGGGAGATCTTCAGTCTTGAAGGAGAATCCAGCTTCTGAAATGGATCAATCGGCTTTTTTCGAGTAATTCCTTGCCCCCTACTCTGTGTCTTCCTTTAATCCTCCTCTAGGGTGTTTATATAGGCTTTAGAATACCTAAGAACCCTCTAAAGTGCCCTTTTTTGAATAGAACTAGACTTGGGCTCGACAGGGACACGACCGTGTGCCACGCCCGTGTGCCAGTGCTTCAAACCGTGTTAAAGTTTGTTAAATAGGAACGGGCATGTGGTATACCCGTGTGAGGAAGTCCAAGCCGTGTTGATTTCCCACGTTGGCCTATTTTCTCTGTTTTTGGCCCGTTTCTCGCTCTTTTTACTCTATTATGCTCACCTAAGTATAAAACATGAAATTAAAGGATTAGGAGCATCAAATTCCATAAATCTAATGATAATTCATCCAAAAATGTGCTAAGCATAGGATAAAAATATGTATAAATTACGACTTATCAAATACCCCCACACTTAAGCGTTTGCTTGTCCTCAAGCAAAATCCTCAATTCATAGTTAAGAATACATTTTTCTCAACTTATAATTCCTATCAATAATATCTCAAAATAATCCATAAGTAAACATACATTAAGAATTCAACTAGAAGAACATTAAAGTTTTAAACATTCCAAGTTGAGCATTTTATCACGAAAACCTAGGTATGTTCCCTCATCTAAGTAATCACCTTTGATCCAAAATATCATAGAGTTTAACATCCTCACTAAATATTCACTCAAATCACTCGAGGTGTTTAAGGACAACAAATTTAGCACTCAACAGTCAATATGAAAAGTTATTACCATAGGCTTGCGTGAAAATCAAATCTCCACTACTACATATTGAGATGTTACATCAATCAAAAGGTCTTTAAAGGGTTGTAACGTGGCTTTGGTTAGGGGGTGTGGTCACAAGCTGAAAGAGAAGGTTAGAATTGAAATTGAATTGAAAAATTACCTAACTAGAAAAATACTAAAAATGACAAATTTCATTCCTAATTAGATGATCCTAGAGTTGAGTTTTTCTTCTCAGAGTATGGAATTAAATACTTAAGCTCAGAAACAAAGAATTACTACTAATATGTATGTATGTATGTATGTATGTATGTATGTATATATATATATATTTAAGAACAAATCAAGTAAGATAGAACTTTACTAACTATCAAAAATAAAACATAGTTAAGTTATTTATTCAAATCAAACCTCGACAAAAATAGGGATCAAATTAATTGAGGGGATTTCAACACTAATGGGTTACGAATTAATATTGAGGGTAAATCAATGAATGGCTTGTTAGGCTCAAGGGGGTTTACTAAGGATTAATTATGAAGGTAGACTTTAATGGAGTGAGTGGGTTAAACCTAAGTGCCTTTATCATCTCGACATATCAAATCAAATGGTGTGGTCTTGGCATGCATAATCGAAGAAAGTCTTAGAATAACAAATCAATATTGACGCACTCATAGCAACAATAAAAGTGATCATGAAAAAATAATATGTGCTCTAAAGGCTCAAGATCTCACAAAAATTATGACTTTTTGATGTTAACTCTGTGAATTTCAACTTCAAGATAATACCTAAACTTAGGGAAATAACCTAAAAATTTTTAATTCTCAAAAATCAACTTATCATGCTTGATTCTCTAATTACTTAAAGTTTGAACAACAAATGCATAAATGCCTATGTTTTAATTCAAGACATATTAATAAAAATCAGAAATTAATCAAAATTCATTCTAATAGTGATATGAGTGAGTCACGTGAGAATAAGACAAAATTCAGGGATTTTTTAGATAATGATATAAATAACCCCTCCACACTTAAGATGTAAATTGTCCTCAATGTACAAAGATAGATTTACTGAAAAATATAGATATAAGATCATAAGATAGGGAGAGAAGTGAAACTTTCTGAATGTTAAATGGAATCCTTGAATTGGAGTCATGGAAAGTAATCGGCTAAGGTAAATGTGAGATTTGGAGAAGGATACTCCGGTGGTGGTAGAGGTTGTTAGTCCACAAGTCCTGTGCCAAAAGAATATTATAGCTGGTGGTAGCTATGGTCGTGGTCGAGCAGGGCATGGCAATTGTGAAGTACCTTTTCTAGTAGAGTTGCACGTTCCTAAGTAATAGTGAGCTTTGGAGCTCTTCATAACTGTGATAGAATCAATAACTCTTTAGGAAATATAAATTAGCATGATTACTCGTAAAGAAATGGCCGAAAACATAAATTACATAATATAACTTGTAAAACCTAAAGATGAAATAAAAATAGTATTAAAGAGAAATAAAATGAAAAGTAATTTTAAAAGATAAATAAAGATAAAAGTAAAAATAAAAATGAAAATAATAAATAAAAGTCTTCAAAAATCCTCATCGCCAGATGGTTCGCGAGGTGGGGGTGGAGATGAGATGTGAAGGTGCTGACAAATCTGATGTAAGGTTGCATCAATGTGATCGAAGCCTTGAAAACATTGCTGCTCGAATCTCAGAGATGTCAAATAGTGAAGCAGCCGCATAAACTGGACGATGAATAGGTGGTGGCTGAGATGGTGGATCCTCGTGAGGTGGAGGAACATCATCAGTAATGTCCTCTGGGTCCTTCTGCTCGGCTGACTGGACGAGACGATACTGAGAAGGATCAAATCCACGTTGTCGCTCGATCATCCTCATATGGAGCTTACTTGAGATGCCCTATGGGGACATCTGACCGATGAGGGTGAGGGAGGATGATTACGCCGCCTTATTGAGGAGACCGAAGTACAGCGCTAGACGAGTCACATAAGGGCAGATGGAAATAACTCTCTTCCTATACCGCTCTGTCTGATGGTGAATGGCGAGGGTGATGAAATAAGCCAGGTCGAATACGTGCTCATGCACCATGCATTATAAAAAATAGATGTCGTTAGTGTTGACGACGCCGATACTCTCTCACTGTCCTGTCAGGGTGTGGGCTAGGATGGCGTGTAAGTATCTCACTGATGGGGCGAGGGTTGATGCCTTGGAGCGGCTAGGGTCATAAGTGGCCGAAGTAGAGATTAGGGCCTTCCAGCAATTTGAAGGAGAATAGTGGATGTGGCGATGAAGACTGTCGAAGTCGTCGTCGTCCATAAATTCCTCCGTATATACTCCTAATGCGACATCGAACTTAAGCGCGCTCAACTGGTGAACTAAACCACCGAGACGGAACTAGACTATTTCAGGATCATCAAACTCTATCATAGCAGCTTGAAGGTAGAAGGTCGAACAGAGTTTTCATGTGAGCTCGAGATATGTTGGCTCGACGATCTCGAAGTAGAGCCCCCATGGGTCAGTAGTCAGGAGAGCTCGAACTGCGTCAGCGAGTTGGATTTGCTCTAGGGTGGTCCAGTCAATGCAACGACCCACACCTAGGGGTCTGACCAGTAGTATCTGAAATAGTTCCTCCTGGGGTCCCGGTGGAAATTAGAAGAATAGGTACCGGATCTCGGTGATAGGAGCCGAAGAGGAATGCTGCTCATTTTCGCTTCTTTGAGGTGAGGACGGCAGTCTTCTTGCCTATAGTATTTGTCATAGTGTGCCTGCGAAATAATAGAATATAAATATCATAGTGTGCCTGCGAAATAATAGAATATAAATATTGTCTAATATTGAACTATGAGTCAAAAAAATAGAATCTAAAAAAAACTATAGTCCTAAAGAGAATTCCCTAATATTAAACATAACAAAGACTCAAATAAAGCAAACAAAACAGAGAATTAGAACAAAGTAGGGATAATAAAAAATATGAAAATTAATAAAAGTAATGCTAACACATAAAATAAAAAACAATAATAATGAAGGTTAGAAGGAACTAAGTAAAGAAAAATAAACTAAAATTAGAATGGAAAAACAACCAAGAAATAACAAAGAAGTAAATAAAAATGAAAATAAATAAAATGGTTGAGGGTAAAAGAGGAAGCCACAAATAATGGTTGGCAGTGGACGGGGTCGCTGGTTAGAGGTGGTGCGGTCATCGATGATGGTGATGTGGGTCGGCTACGGGCGTGGAAAGTGAGGCCGTCTAATTCGCAGTCGGTGCACGCAAAGGTGAGAAGAGGGGAGAAAATGGAAAAAAAAGGGGAAAGGGGGAATGAGGAGGAAGAAAAGGGAAGAGAAAATGAGAGCTAGGGGTGGCCGGTTGGTGGAGGGAGAGATTGCGGCAGCTAGGGTTAGGGTATTGGGGAAAGGGGTGATAAATACTGGGGGTTTATATAGATATTAGGGCACACGGCCATGGGGCAGGCCCGTGTGTTCTTATTTCAGCCAGTGTGTTTCGTGGTTTTCAAATTTGGGTGAGTCTGAAATTTGGCCCACGCCTGTGTTCTTTAGGCGTGTTGGTGCACACGGCGATGTTACACGGCCGTGTCCTGCTTCGTTTGCTTCTCCTACGCCCGTGTATATATGTGCACGCTCGTGTTATTTTGACAGGTTCGACCATGGGTGGTGGGCACGGGCGTGTCGCACGCTTGTGTTAATTTTCCAGTTTCTACCACGGCTTATAGACACAGGCGTGTCCCACGCCCGTGTTGATTTGGCAGGATTGCCCACGGCCATGTCGCACGGTCGTGGCAACGTATTGAATCCCGTGTTTGGGGAAAAATTTTACTCTATTTTCACACGGTCGTATCGTACGGCCGTGTTGCCTCCCGTGGTAGAAGCACGGCCTAAGGCACGCCTGTGTGCCTGGCTGTGTGGAATTGGAAAACCTGTATTCAAGGACTCAGTTAATGATTTGGATGTTAGAAACTAAAATTTAAAGAAATCAACACTGCTAATGCTCGGGTTGCCTCCCAAGAAGCTCTTATTTAGAGTCTAAGCTCGACTTACCTCTCTGTTGCATGGTCATGGTGGTGCGAGGAGTTTACACTTCCCATTCCTGCTATCAATTTTATCAAAATAAGGTTTTAGACGAGTACTATTTACCTTAAAAGTGCCGAATTTAGAATGAGTTACCTCGACTGTACCGTATGGGAAAATATTAAGTTTCATAAAAGGGATTGCTCCATTAGGTTCAGTAGTGGTAATATGAGGGTCTGCCGTATCTAATAGTACTTTGTCTCCAACCTTAAGTTGATTTGATAAAACATTTAGTCTGTCATGGTGTGGTTTTGGTTTATCGTGTGTTCTCGATTTCTGTGTCCATAATTCTTCTAGTTTATCGATTTGAAGTCTTCCTTCTTCATAGATGGGTCCTTTGTTGTTACTTGAACATGGCTCATGTATGCTCTTCGAACATGTTTCCTGTAAAGAAAGTTGCACCACATGATCAGTATTAGTAGCATGATTTATACCATATTTAATATTCAATGTGTTACTCGAATTACGAGCTTGAAGAGTGATTATTTCATCACCCACACGAAGTGTGAGTTCACCTGTACCAACATCAATAATAGTTCTAACAGTTGCTAAAAAGGGTCGTCCTAAAATTAAAGGCACGTCACTATCCTCTTCTATGTCTAAAATAACAAAATCAATTAGGAATATAAATTTGTCAATTTTAACAAGTACATCTTCAATAATACCCCTAGGAAATCTAATTGTTTTATCTGCCAATTGAATGCTCATTCTAGTTTGTTTGGGTTTCCCAATACCTAGTTGTTTAAACATTTTATAGGGCATGACATTAATACTAGCCCCTAAATCTGCCAAAGCATTGTTAATGTTTAAACTACCAATTAAACAAGGAATTATAAAACTCTCTGGATCTTTCAACTTGTTGGGTAGCTTATTCTGTAGAATGACTGAGCAAACTGCATTCAACTCTACATGTGACGCCTCATCCAACTTCCGCTTATTTGCTAAAAGCTCCTTTAAAAATTTAACTACGTGTGGCATCTACGAAAGAGCTTCAATAAAGAGTAAGTTAATATGTAATTTCTTTAATAATTTAAGGAATTTACCAAATTGTTCGTCCGTGTAGTCTTTCCTTGTCGCTCTAGGGTATGGCACACGAGGTTTGTATTCTCTACTTACCGATTTTTGCTCATTGTGGTCCACCTTACTTTTACATTTACTTACCACAATTCTTTGCCTCGGTTCTGGTTCAGGTTCAACTAACCCTTCCTCATCTTGAATGATAATCGCATTAAGCTACTCCCTTGGGTTAGTTTCAGTATTACTAGGCAAATTACCTTGTGGTCGTTCAGAAATCAATTTAGCAAGTTGGCATATCTGAGTTTCGAGCCCCTAGATCGATGCTTTTTAATTCTTAAGTGCTGTTTCGGTATTCTGAAAATGAGTTTCTAACACCGAGATAAATTTCGTTAGCATCTTTTCAAGGTTCGACTTTTTTTCCTGCTGGTAAGGTAGTTGTTGAAAACCTGGTGGAGGTTGTTGCCTTTGATTTCCTTGGCCACCCCATGAGAAGTTGGGATGGTTCTTCCAACCTGCATTATAAGTGTTACTGTATGGGTTATTTTGAAGTCTAGAATTATTATTACCCATATATTGAACTTGTTCCTCCTTGGTGCTAGGGCTGAAGGATTGACATTCTGTGTGTACTCCTCCTCCATTTGAATTGCACCTCATCACTAGATGTACCTGAGTAGAACCATACAAACCGTTAATCTTTTTATTTAATAGTTTTACCTGGTTAGATAGCATACTAAACGCGTTGAGGTTGAAAACACCAGCTGCTTTTGTCGGCTTTGTTCTCATGACTTGCCACTGATAGTTATTCAATGACATCTCTTCGATAAATTTGTAAGCCTCTTCAGGTGTTTTGTTGTTCAAAGTTCCACCGGCGGCTGCGTCGATAAGTTGCCTTGTGGAGAGGTTCACACCATTGTAAAAAGTCTGAACCTGTAACCATAAAGGTAACCCATGGTGAGGGCACCTTCTCAATAGGTCCTTGTGTCTCTCTCATGCATCATAAAGAGTTTCTAGAGCCATCTACACAAAAGAAGAGATATCATTCCTAAATTTATCCGTTTTAGCTGGGGGAAATTATTTAAGTAAGAATTTTTCAGTCATTTGTTCCTAAGTAGTGATTGACCCTCCTGGTAACAAGTTCAACCACTATTTAGCCATATTCCTCAAAAAAAATGGAAACAACCGAAGGCGTATGGCATCGTCAGAAATGCCATTGATCTTAAAAGTGTCGCAGAACTCCAGAAAATTTGCGAAATGAGTGTTTGGATCCTCGTCTTGCAAACCATCAAACTGAATAAACTATTGTATCATTTGAATCGTGTTAGGTTTCAGTACAAATTTATTTGCAGCAATAGCAGGTCTAACTATACTCGATTCAACTCCTGTTAAGCTAAGTTTAGCATAATCATACATAGTACGAGGAGCAGGATCCTGATTTACTGGGTTCGCAATAGCCACAGGAGGTAGAGGATTATTATTATGATTATTAGCCATCTCCTCGGTTGTGGTTTGAATATCGTCCTTTTGCCCTTCCTCTATGTATCGTAGGCTTCACCTCATCTCTCTTCAATTTCTGTGTGCTGTGCTTTCAATCTCACTATCAAAAAGTAGAGGTCCTGACGGGTTTCTTCTAGTCATAAACTATAAAAACCTGCCAGAAGTAAATAAAAAAAATTTAATGATAAAAATTAAATTGCAATAAAATAAATGGCTAAAGTAATAAAAATTAAGTGTTCTTAATATCTTAGTTCCCCGGCAACGGCACCAAAAACTTGATGTGCGTGATAAGTTTTATAATTATGATTGATCGTACTTGAAGACTAACTGTTATCACGATAAAGGCAAGTGCACCTATCGAATAGTAGTATAGCTTATAGCAAGACCGGAATGTCGAATCCACAGGAACTAAAAGTACTAGTATTAACCTTCTTTTTATTATCTAGCCTAAAAATAAGGGGATTTGCTTTATCTAAACTAATTAACTAAACTAAGAATGCACAGGAAGTAAATAGGGGAAATACTTTTGGGAAAGCTAATTGATTTAGACAATACCCAAGGAAGAATCCACCTAAATTTCACTTGTTATTTGACTTTGAATTAGACGATTTATTCACTTGACCCAATCCGTAGAAATTCCTAATTTATATTATTATCTCTCTAGAGGCTAACAACGTCTAACCCTAAATTGATTAATTGAAATCTCTTTCTAATTAAAACCCCTAGTGTTGCATTAACCCGATCTATGGATTCCCTTATTAGGTTTGACCCTAATCTAGCAGATTTATGTCGCCCTATGTATAGGGTGCAATCAACTCCACTTAATTATGCTAGATTTACTCTTAGACAGAGGCTTTTGCTCCTCTGAAGAAGCACATCAACACTTGAATCAATATCCTGGAATATTAAAACAAGAATTATGAACACATAATTAAGAACAAATCAAGTATTTATCATATAATTCAGAAAATGGTAACAAGATCTGTCTTAGGTTTCATCCCTCTTAGGTATTTAGGGCATTTAGCTCATATATGTAAAAGAAAACATCTCAGAAGAATAATAATAACAAAACATAAAGAATCCCAAAAAACCCTGAAGGAAATTGAAAGGAGATCTTCAGTCTTAAAGGAGAATCCGGCTTCTAAGATGGATCAATCGGCTTTCTTCGAGTAATTCCTTGCCCCTTACTCCGTGTATTTCTTTAATCCTCCTCTAGGGTGTTTATATAGGCTTTAGAATGCCTAAGAACCCTCCGAAGTGCCTTTTTCCGAATAGAACTAGACTTGTGCTCGACAGGGACACGGCTGTGTGCCAGTGCTTCAAACCGTGTTAAAGTCTGTTAAATAGGCATGGGCATCTGGTATACCTGTGTGAGGAAGTCCAGTCTGTGTTAATTTACCACGTTGGCCCATTTTCTCCTTTTTGGCTCGTTTCTCACTTTTTTTACTCTCCTATGCTCATCTAAGTATAAAACATGAAATTAAAGTATTAGGAGCATCAAATTCCATAAATCTAATGATAATTCATCCAAAAATGTGCTAAGAATGGGATAAAAATATGTCTAAATTATGACTTATCTGGTATTGATATAGGGGTGATTGGATCAAAATGAGGCTTATCATTGGGTTGGAAAAGTAACTCTTTGATTATGATTAGGAGTTATTCTCATTACTATATTGATGTTGATATTCATGATAATGAAAATGGTGAAATTTGGGGGTTAACGGGTTCTTATGGGAACCCTGATAGACGAAGTAGGCAGATGCCATGGTAGCTACTTAGTCATTTAGGACATGATCAAATGGTCCATTGGCTTGTGATTGGGGATTTCAATGAGATCACTAGCTCTTTTGAAAAGAAGGGTGGACGACTTAGATCAGAATAATAGATGGCTGAGTTTTGAAGCGTTTTGGATTACTGCGGGCTTAATGATCTGGGTTTAACTAGTAGGTGGTTTACATGGGAGAGGGAAAGATTTTTGTTGACTAACATAAGGGAAAGACTTGATTGAGGAGTCACGACTTTGGAATGGATAAGTCTTTTTTCCAGGCTATCTAATGGAGCATTTGAGTCATACTGCTTCAGACCATTATCCAATTCTTGTGGACACAACAGGAAAGTTCAAGGATGATAAAAGACACGGAGTTAAGCATTTCTATTTTGAGGTCAGATGATGCTGAGAACAATCTTTCAATGAGGAAGTAAAAAAGAATTGGGCTGATTCATCTGTTTGTATTCTCGCTAAGTTAGGAAAATTCGGTCAATAGTTCCAACAATGGAGTCGTCTAAGGAGTCGGGAGCAAAAGAGAAACCGAATGGATTTAGAGGAACGGTTGCTCGAAATTTATAATTGGGATCTATCTGATTAGGTTTTGGCTGAAATTATAGATGTTCAGTTAAGTCTGAATTTGGAGACTAATAAAGAGAAATTTTTTGGGGAACAACGTGCCTAAGTCAACTGGTTGAAAAATAGGGATCAGAATGCAAGTTTTTTTCACAAAGTAGCTGTGACCTGTCAAAATCATAATTGGATTATTGGGTTGGATGGGAGGATAGATGTTGGGTTTCAAAAGCTAAAGAGATATTGTAGATTACTTTGAAGCACTTCAAAAATCTATACACGACTTCCAAGATAGGTGACAATGAACGGCTGCTTGGGTTAGTGAAGAGACGGATTATAAATAGCATGAATGAAAGTTAGTGAAGAAATGGATCACAAATAGCATGAATAAAAAGCTACTCAAACCTTTCACTAAAGAGGAAATTGGGCATGTAGTTAAGATGATGGCACCCCTAAATGCCCCAGGGATCAACAGTTTTTCAGGAATGTTCTACCAAAGGTATTGGCATATTGTTGGGCTTGAGATTTCTAGGTATTGTTTGTCTGTCTTGAAGAGTGAGATTGAAAGGTAAGATTAATAAAACCCATATAGTTCTAATTCCTAAAGTTGAAAAACCGAAAAAGCTTTCACAATTTAGACCTATAAGTTTATGTAATGTGGTTTACAAAATTATTTCAAAAGTGCTTGTGGAACAAATGAGTACAATGTTGAGGGTTGTATTAATGAAGCCCAAGAGGCTTTTATTCCAAGGAGACATATTTTGGATAATTTTTTGATTTTTTATGAGGTCTTACATTCCCTTAAAATGAAAAATAAGAATAGAAAAGGGAATTTTACGGTTAAACTTGATATGAGTAAAGCGTATGATCATGTTGAGTGAGATTTTTTTGCTAGAATGATGCGCAGGTTAGGTTTTCATACTGATTGGATCATTATCATTATGTGTTGCGTCTGTTCTGTTACCTATACAGTAGGTATCAATGAGGATTTTAGCGGTCGGTTTTGTCCTTCGAGAGGGTTGAGACAAGAAGATCCATTCAGCCCTTATTTAGTCTTAATCTGTGCAGAGGGTTTTTCTACACTATTAAATAAAGCAAAACAAAAAGATCTGATGAGGGGTGTTCCGATTAGGAGGGAAAGGCTAGCGATTAATCACTTATTTTTTGCGAACGACTGTATACTTTTTGGTGATGCCTCGTATGAGGGAGCAAATACAGTCTATAACATTATTATGGAATATGAGCTGGTTTCGGGGCAACAAGTTAATTTTGAAAAGTCGTTTATTTATTTTGGTGCAAGTGTGGATTCTAAAGAAAGGGAGTTAATTGCCAACATTTTTGGAGTCCATGTAACAACAAACCCCGAGAAGTATTTAGGTCTGCCAATGATGGTTGGAAGAAAGAAGAGGTGGGCTTTTGCAAACTCTGTTGACTATTTCAGAAGGAGAATTGAGGGGTGAAGTTTTCACTATCTATCGATAGAGGGTAAGGAAGTATTAATTAAGTCAGTTTTACAGGCAATTTCGGTATACTTTATGCAGTGTTTTGTTTTGCCAAAGATTTTATGCTGAAAGCTAGAGGGTATTTTGAACAAATTTTGGCAGTCTAATAGCAAATCAGCTAACAACATTTATTAGAGTAATTGGAGTGCATTGTGTAAATCCAAATTTGCTAGTGGGCTGGGATTTCGAGATCTCTTTTTGTTCAATAAAGCTTTACTAGCAAAACAGGTTTGGCGGTTATTATCCTAGCTTAGGTTCCTTTTAGCGAAAGTTTTTAAAGCCCATTATTATCCATTCACAAACATTATGTCAGCAAAAGTTGAATCTTACCTTTCGTTTACTTGAAGCATTATTGGTAGTGCCTGGGGTCTAATTGAGGACAGATTAATTTGGTGCATTGGTAGTGGTGAGGATGTGAACATTTGGAATGATCCTTGGCTGCCTGATCTTGGAATTAGTAGATTATCAGTTCAGAGTATAAATCCTTGTTGGACTACAGTGAACCAATTAACTGGTGTTGAGTCGAGTACCTAGAATAATAAGGTAATATGTAGACCTATTGACAGAGACCAGCATTGTAACACCCCCTACCTGTATTCCGAGCCTAGAATAGGGTACGAGGCATTACCAAACTTAATATGATCAATCATGTAAAAAAATTAGTCATAAAATTTTTTCTAAATCAAAAACTTTCATACATATGTTTAACGTCTCTTATAAGGGCCTACGGGGCCCAAAACATACATCCAGGGTGGTTCGGGACCAAACCGTAAACATATGGAACTTTTGCAACACTTAGAAAATTTTCACACTTTAGAGAGTCACACGCTCTTGTTTTCAACCCGTGTAACTCTCTGTTTATAACTTCATCACCCTTGTCAGTCGTACACTTCAGACAAATAACAAGAAACATGTATGGGCTTAATTCTCATTCAATTTCTCATATATATACACAATTTCACGTTATGTAATCATACAACATATATCAACCATATCTCTGTAATCTAAATATATTTTCATAACAACTTATCTTGATTTCAGACTATTTCATATTTAAGCTTAAATAACCAAAGTATTTGAAATATCATCTTTATGCAAATAGTACACATGAGGTATATAATTCTATAATTATGAATAAACACATTTATCAAACATTTTCCATATTCACATATCAATGTCTCATGTCTCCATATATCAATAACCGTCATTTTCATGAATTCTGAGTTCAATTTCATAATTATTTGTCTCGTGTTCAATTTATTCCATATCAGAATTTTATTCATTAAAACATTTGAATTATCAATACATATAGACAGGACATTCAAGATGAACAATTATATAATCACAAATGAATTCATTTATCAACCAAGTTCTATACTCGTATCTTATCAACTTGTACTTCCTTGTATCACATAATTCCATGTAACACTTGCCAAACTTTGTCAAATTAGTGAACGTCTTATGGAATTGAGTACTTCGTTTTCTCGATGCCATAGTTCAACTATGGTCTTACACATCTTCACATAATGATGCCATAGCCCGGCTATGGTCTTCCACATATTCATATATCGATGCCATAGCCCAGCTATGGTCTTACACGAATCACATATCTCACTGATGCCACATCCCAGATATGGTCTTATACGGAAATCACTTGTCACTTGTAGCTGAAGCTACCACTATTCACTGATCAGGTAGGCGGAGCTACCATTTTTCACTGATCAGGTAGCCGGAGCTACCACTTTTCACTGATTAGGTAGCAGAAGCTACCACTTTTCACTGATCAGGTAGCTGAAGCTACCACTTTTCACTTGTCATTTGTCATTGATCAGATAAGTGTAGCCGAAGCTATCACTTATCACTTTCACTTTTCCTTGATCAGATAAGTGTAGCCTAAGCTATCACTTATCACTTGTTGCCATGGTCCAACCATGGTATTTTCCTTCAATTCATCTTGTCACTGAACTGAAATGCTCAATTTGATCATTTATTCAATTTTCATGCTTTTACATTATTCACAATTTTATCATCAATACATATGAAATAACACATCATGAAATTTATAAAATTAACAAATAATCACTAAAATTTAGCCATATAAACTCACAAGTTTAATTTTTGTATTATAACGATAATCATAATTTCATAATAAATATACCAAATAAAACATTATATCATTTCTAATCCAACACTTATCGATTATAATCGGGCATGTGATCAATTTATACATGAGTCATTCATATATTTTTGTATATTTTCCTCCTCCTCCTCTCCATCCACATCCTTAGTATAAACAACACACTTGTAGGTAACATTATCCATAATTCTCACTATCTACTTATGTGAATATTCAAGCTATCCATCTGTGTCATAGTCACTAAATTATTTTTATCTTGAGCTACAGAATTCCAAATTAAGATCCATAAATTTTACCAGAAACTAGACTCATATGTCTTCTTACCATAAACATTTTATAATTTTTTGTTGGTCCACTTAATACAGTTTATTCATTGAAGTCTCCCCTGTTTTGCTGTCTAACAGTTCCAACCCTTCTTCACTAAAAATTAACTATCTTCTCGTACAAGATTTGAATGATGTCCTAGTTTGTTTCTATTAAAAATAGACTCATCTAGGATTCTAAAAATATAAATTTAAGACTCTAATTATTTTTATCCAATTTTTGATGATTTTCCAAATTCAGAACAGGGGAACCCGAAATCATTCTGACCTTGTCTCACAAAAGTTATTGTATCTCATGATTTACAATTCCATTGCTTACATAATTTCTTTTATAAGAAACTAGACTCAATAAGATTTAATTTCATATTTTATTCATCCTCTAATTAGATTTCTAAAATTTTTGGTGATTTTTCAAAGTTAAACTACTGCTGCAGCCCAAAACAGTTTTAGTGCAAAATGTTGATTTCTATTTTACCCCAAATTTCACAATTCATACAATTCAGTCCTTGCTCAATTAACCCCTCAATTAAGATAATTTTCCCAATTAATACTTTTTCTTGACATTATAAGTTATTTCATAACTATTGAAATTTAGAATTTCCACATAAACTCTAACTTCAAACTCTTTTACAATTAGGTCCCAAACATTCACTTTCTATTTAATTCTTTCAATAAAATCAGAATATAAACAATTTAAAGCTCTAATTCCATGTCAAATCATCATATACTTCCAGCACTCATCCATAAAAACTTCAAAAATTAGACATGGAATCAAAAACTAATGAAATAGTAAGTTGGACCCAATTGCAAAAGTCCAAAAACATAAAAATTTCAAGGAGAAAACAAGAATTAAACTTACATGAAGCTAGAGTATGAAAACCAGCTTTAACCCTCCTCCATGGCTATTTTTCAGCTGATGAATATGAAGAGAAATGAAGAGAATTCTAGATATTCCAATTTAGTCCCATTTTTATTTAGCCAATTTTGTCAATTTTCCAATTTTACCCTTATTTCACCCATTTCTTGATTTTTCTCAGCTATTGCCGCCCAAAATATCTCCTTTGGGCTTATTTGCAATTTAGGTCCTTCCTCATTTGACAATTGAGCTATTTAATCCTTTTAGCAACTTTTACACCCTTTTCAATTTAGTCCTTTTTATTTAATTAACCTCCCAAACGTCAAAATTTTCTGACTAAATTTTATTACTACCTTACCAACACTCCATAAATATTTCTAAAAATATTTATGACTCGATTTATGAAGTCGAGGTCTCGATACTCATTCTCGACCCAATTTACCTAATTAATTCTTTTAAATCACCAAATTCACTAATTCAAAAATGCTTTTATATTCACATTTGACTCATAGGTATTAATTTATTAAATTTTTAACTCACCCGTCGGATTTAGTGATCTCAAATCTCTATTATACCACTGAAAATTAGGCTGTTACAAGCATTTTCAACATTCCTATAGCTAGTTCCAAAGTTCAGGATATGTTGGTTTGGAGACACGAAGCCACTGGGGAGTATTCTGTAAAGAGTGGGTATAGGGCTCTAGTTACAGAAAAATTACACAACATTGAATACAATCCTATTATAGCAGACAAATACAATGACTTTTACAAATTGCTTTGGGCTTTGCATCTACCAACCAAAGTTAAAACACAATGTGACTATTAATCAACAATTATGTGCCTCATTTTAGCAATCTAATTAAACGGAGGCTCCAGAGAATTCTGACCATTTGATGTGGTCCTGTGGTGTATTACAAGGACTCTAGACTTATCTGAATATCTTGATTTCTCCAATAGGGAATACCTCGAATTGCAAAGATCGGTTAGTAAATACTTTTATTGAAGCAAATGAAGGTACCAGACAAATTTTGACTATTTCTTTTTGGGCTTTGTGGTATAGAAGAAATAAAATGGTACATGAAGGTCTTAAGGTATCTATGCAGGAACTGTCGGTCTTTATTCAAGGATATATACAGGAGATAAGTTTGAGTCAAATCTCTATTTCCTCATCTAGAACTATGGTGAAAGAGTTATAGCGTCCCCTAACCCTGGTAATATTAAGTTCAATTTTGATGTTTCTTTTAAAGGTGATCCTAATACTTCTGTTGCAGTAGTTTTAGCTTGAAATGATAAGGGACAAATCATTGGTGCGTGTACTTACCTATATAAGGGAGTAGCAAATGCCTTCATAGAAGAAGCTAGGGCCTGGGAAAGGATTCTTCTATTTGCTATTGAAATGGGTTTTAGGAGAATATTACTGGAAGGGGATTCCCTGTCGATTATTAAAAAACTAAAATCAAAAGGGGAGGATAGATCAATTCTCAAACCAATTTCCCAAAGCATTCGACTTTTAGAAGGTCATTTTGAGGAAGTTACTTACCATTTTGTTCGAAGAAAAGCTAACAAGGTGACACATAATCTGGAAATGGAAGGGCATCAGTGTCAAACACCATGTTTCTAGGTCGAGGAGGCACCAGATTCGGCCAAAAAGGTGGTGGATGAGGAGTGGACTGCTTAGCTTCATCAAAGCTGAGAAATTGTTGTTAAGCTTTAAAGATGGAGAACGTTCACTAGAATCTGTATGGTTGGATTTCGAAGCAATACCATTTTCCGTTTTGGCTGTGCAGAGTAGTTGTTGATGAAGGAAAGGATAATGGTTGGTATTCTCTAATGGGTTCTCTTTTTAGGGTTTGGTTTAGGGGTGTGTTCTTGATTTGGTGGTTTTTTTTTCAATTTGTGCACTTTATTTTATGTTTTTTTGGTTTGGCCTTTAGTTTTTTACGTCTTTCTATTTTCCTATAGTGTGTTAATGTGTCAAACATTCTTGAACCAAACCCCTATTAATGAATATTAGTTTTCAATGCAAAAAAAAGTGTCATTATAATAATATTGATTATATTTTAATAGAGGTGATATTTCTATAATTTTATGGTTGAGTTAGTGATCTAGTTTTGAGTAACCAGTTCAGTGAAGTGCTTAAATATAAGCATTAGATTAGATTAGATTAGATTAGATTAGATTAGATTAAATAATTATTTACTTATAATATCAATTTAACATTATATTATTAGAAGGTAATGAATTTAACATTTATATTATCAAAATCGTAATATTAAGGGTTTCTTTACTAGCTAAATTTTTGTCAATAATTCTTTCTAGATAGGAAAAAAATGGAGGTTGAAATTTCTCTCTTGATACAGAGAAATGAAAGACCTAGTTCTCCAATCCCTCTTGTGGTGGAAAGAGCCACAAAGAAAGTACGAAACAAGCCAAGCAATGAGAATGATAAGGTGAGAGTGCTTAATACAGAGGCCAAGCTATTATGGAAGGGAACACTTCTAACCAATCTACCTTCGAATGTTAAAAATCAAACAAATTTTTCGAATGATGAGTTTGATGTCTTGGACAGTGATGGTATCGAAGTACAATAAGGTGATGTTCATATTTCCTATGATGGGCCTTATCAGGAAATCCCTTTTTTAAAATGAGTGCATGATCTTTTTGCCAAGAGTATGGCCAATGCGGTTATCATCAAGCCTCTTGGTAGATCCATTGGCTATCGTACGCTGAAGGGAAGACTTAAAAGCATTTGGAATCTTCAAAGGGAGTTCAAACTGGTTGATTTAGACAATAATGATTTTATAGTGAAGTTGAGTTATTCAAAGGATTACAAAAGAGTTTTGACGGAGCGGCCTTAAATGATTTTTTGACACTACATCATGGTGTAACCTTGGAGTAGGGATTTCTCAACTAAATAAAAACATCCTGCTAAAGTTGTTTGGATTCGGCTACCATGTCTCCCGTATAGGTATTATATTAAGGCATGTTGAAAGCAATCACGAAGGTGTTTGGTCAAGTGGTGAAAGTCGATTACAATACTATGAATGGAAAGTGAGAGAGGTTTGCTTGGATTTTAATGGTTGTCGATCTTGACAAACCTCTAAGGTTGTGGGTGGGTATTGATGGTACACCACAAGCAATTGAATATGAAGGCTTACCAATTATCTATTATGAATGTGGTACATATTGCCATACACATGAAACATGCACTAAGAAACAGGAAGATCACGATGCAATGAAGAGGAGGATTATGAATATGGGGAATCATGGACAATAAAAAGTATTTTCTTTAGACTCTAGACATGCCAAAGAAAGTACAGGGGAGAAATCTTTATATGACCCTTGGATGCAAGCTCCAACTCGCCGGAGAAGACAACATATTACAAGAAAATATGGTTAAAAAGGAAATGAGAATATAGAAGAATCTCAGGGGAATCAAGGCTTGAGATTTGTGACAATCTTGAATTTAATGGAAGAAAATCAGACATAAACAACGACATTAGGGTAAAGCCAAATAATCAAGGGGTGGTTATAAGGCAAGTGTTACAGTCCGATTTAGACCCTAATCGGAACGGTGGTTTCGGGACCACGAATTCAATTCAAAAAATTTTAAATATTATTTTCTGTATTTATTTTGTGTGAATTTATATCTATGAAATTTTAATGATTTAATTTTGTCGTTTGGGTATCCGATTAAATAAAATGACTCAATCGCGTAAGTTGAAAACTTGATAGTTTAAAGCATAAGGGCCAAATTGTTAGTGGCTTTTTAAGTTGGAGTATTTATGTTGAAAATAAACCATTGGTACATAGGTTGGCTGGTTTTGCCCTTGTTAAATGTGTTTTAGTTATTAATTATAAAAGGTTAAAAAAAATTAAAATATGTAATAATAATATGATAGTATATATGTAATAGTATATGATAGCTAAAATAATATTTTCATACTTCATCACTTTGCCAAATATAAACGAAAGAAAAAGAAAGAACAAGAGATAAGGTTCGGCCAATTTTAAAGCTCAATCAAGGTATGAGTTTAGCTCGATTTTTGATAATTTCTACGTTTTTTGAGATTGTTGCTTCGAGTACTACAAAACCCATGCTTTAATTTTTTATTTTGATGAATATTTTTAGTTATGCCATTGTTGAGAGCTTGTGATTTTTGATGTTTGATGATGAAATATGGAATATATGTTTTAGATTAACATGTTTTGTATTGGAGTTTTTGATGATTTTGAGTAATTAAGACTGAATTGAAAAAATAATAATTTGAAGGACTAAAATGTGAAATAAATGAAATATATGGACTTGTATAAGCATGGTTAAAATTCGGCCCAACATGGGTATAGGAAAATTTTGCATATTTTGTGTTTTGTGCAATAGGAACTAAATTGTAAAAATTGTAAATGTCAGGGGTAAAATGGTAATTTTCCCATTTATGTTTTTTGGACCAAATTGAATGAAAATATATTTGAATGAGCTTAATTTTAATATGTTTAGATCAAGAACCAAAGAAATTGGATTTGGATCGAGGAAAAATGAAAGTCGTCGACTAGCTGCCCTGTTCCGTTTTATAACATCCGAGGTAAGTTATAAGCAAATAGACGTGTGTAATTGTAGTTAAATGCTATATATACATGTTGTTATGAAATGTAAGAATTTATAATGGTTATGGCAAAATATGAAAAGACTTGACTAATACATTTTCGAATTCGTTTCGACCGAAATACGATGTTTGAAAGCCCCGTATGAACCTTAGGAATAGTTAGGACACATATGTCATGACATAGGATTCCGATTCATGTGTGCGAGTAATACCATGGCATCGATATATGATTCCAACATATGTGTATGAATAAGACCCTGTCTGGGACAGTGGCATCGATACGTGATTATATGTAAGACCACGTCTGGAACGTTGGCATTGTACGATGTGTGTGATTATCTGAGTGTCCTATCCAATTCCAAATGGTTCATCGGGCATCGATAAGTGGTGAACAAATATGTAAAATTAGCTAAGTGATCAGGTATGTATTAGCTTGGTACTTATTTGAAGTAAGGTAAGTGAGTATTATGACATTAGTTATAAGCATGTGTAACATGAATGAAAAGTATTTGTGAAAATGACATGTGTATACGGCCTTGTGAACAAGAAGTATGATTCTTGTTGAAATCATTTTATTTATGCATATATACGTGATCTTGCATAATCAGCCATTTAGTAATGTATGTATATAAAAATTTTATCTTAATTTAAGAACTTACGTATACAAGTACATGTGTAGTAGGTTTTATAATGACAATTTGGGCTTTTGAAAATTGAACAATGATTTGATGACTTAACCTTGTGAATATTCGGCCAAGATAATGGTTTCGTGTACAAGTATACTATTTCTGAAATTGTAAGTTGAAAATAAGCTTATATTGTTAATATAATTTGGTTGGTTTAAAATGAATTGTTTATATATTTGAATTGTTTAAATCGCTTATAACTTACTAAGCTATAAAAGCTTACCCTGTGAATATGTGTGTTTCTGCTTTATAGATTTTGGAGTTAAGCTACGAGCTCGGGAACTGTCAGCAAAGTTCATCACACTATCAGCTATTTTGGGTACCTTTATAAATATACTATAAAAAACTATGGCATGTATAGGCTAGCTCAGAGTTGGCTTATTTTGGAAAATGGATGTATAAAGGCCATGTGAAAATGGCTTAGTTCCCATATTTAAATTTGGTTATGCTTGATCGTGGCTTGAGTTTGTTTTAGTTATATTGTTCAATGCTATGAAGGAAATGATGTTTATGTTATATGTTTAATGTTGTTTAATGTTTTAGTATTGATTAAAGATTTTGGTTGGACATAACATTGATTCGGCTAAGTATACAAAGAGTAAAATATATGTGATTGCGGTGAGTATAATTGGCCATTGTATTAAATGTGATTCGGCCTCATAGACTTGACAAAGTCCGAACATAGCTTAATTTAAATTAATATGGTCATTACATGGCAGGTAAAACTTGTGATTTGATTATACGTCTATTTGTAGTTCATGTCTTATTCTTGAAAGGTACAGATTGTAATATAAGTTGGTTTGAAAATAATATGATAATACAGATTGTAATATAAGTTGGTTTGAAAATAATATGATAACACATTAAAATATTAAGTGTATGATAAGGTAATTTGATTTGTTTGTATATGATATGTATGCTTTAAGTTTTAGGTATTGTTTATATATATATTTGGATTGCGTTTTACAATGATTGAAATAAATATTCTTAGTTGATAAGTATTTTCATTCAAACACATTAAATTATGGTTGCATGTAGACCTGGTTATCATGATTAAGTTATTAAAGTTGAGTCTTAATAGTCAATGAGTAAACCAAAGCTTAAGTTGATCGAATGTTAATAATTATTTGGCTTTTGAGTATGTAATCTCAAACATATTGATTAGCATAAATATTTAGTGTAATTTTGGATGGTATGTGTACTCATAGAATGATTAAATTTACCAAGGTTAATTGAGCATGGTTTAATGACCTAGAGTAAATACGTATAATCTTTTATGATTAATATTTTAAAACAAGTATATGATAATACTTGGTTATTGCTGAACGGATGTTTAGCTTTTATATTGAGTATAAAGCATGCAAATTCAAAATTGACCTTAATCCCTAATTGCATATGTAAATAATTTTTATTTATGTGTATTATGGCTTATTAAATTATAGGAACATGTATGTGATATTTAATGGCTTGAGCATAAATTCATTTGTGACTTAATAATAGTTTAAATTATGCATTCAATGATTAATGTTGTATATATATATATATATATATATATATATGCATTATCGTAGTGAGTTTAAAGTTGAAATTTGACATGATCGTGTTTAAAATGAGCAAAAGCAGAATATGTTCTGAAATGTTAGTTAACTATATTTTATTTATAAATAAGTTTAACTTGGGTGGAAATTATTTAATGTTCAGATTTGGGCTTTTAATCGATAAAGCCTCATAACCCTAATCCGGCGACGGATACGAGTTAGGGGTGTTACAGCAAGGGTCTGATCACTTTTTTAATACAGGATAAGAAAAGTCAAAGTCAACAGAAAAATGGAAGAAAGCTATGTTTCCTTATACGAGAAAGATTTTAAAGTCAACAGAAAAATGGAAGAAAGCTATGTTTCCTTATGCGAGAAAGATTTTAACTGCTGCAACAAAGGGCTCAGTACAAAAGAATAATAATGGTAGTGGGTCTAATGGATCCCAACAGTCAAAAATGGTGTTTCGAAAAGTAACAAGTTTAAATCCAACTTACCATCAAGTTGTATAGATTGATAAAAATGGGCCCTCTTTGCCTATTCCCATGCAAACTCCTTCAAGGCCTGTGTGTAACAGCCTATTTTTATAAAATTAGAATAGTGGTTTCGGGACCATAAATTCGAGTCTAGAAAGAAAAAAATTATTTTAATACTATTTTATGATCTAAAGTATAATAATAATATTGTGTGAAAATTTCGTAAAGAAATTTTATTGATTACATGTTTAATTTGATAAATGACCAAATTGCACAAAGTGCAAAAGATGAGTTCTAATAGCTAAAGGGATTAAATAGCTATAGAACTTTAAATTGGAGGTCCTTGTATAGTAATTAGACCATTAATAAAAAGTTAGTATATATTTTTGGATGATTCATCCATGGAAAATTAGAAAAAGGCTTAGGACTAAATTGGAAAGTGATAAAATTAAAAGATGATAAATAATTAAATAGAAATAAAAATCATTTTATATCATCTTCTTCCCCAAATATTCCATGGAAACCCTAGGAAAGAGAAAGTAAGCTTTCTTGGCCAAATTAGGTAAGTATTCAAGTCTCGTTTTTAGTAATTTTTATATTTTTGAAATCGGGATAGTTTAATCTATCTATTTGGCGGATTAATTTGAAAATTTATCAACGTATGGAAGTTATTCCATGGATGAATATGCTGAAAATTTGAATTTTATGGTAGAATATGAAAGGTTGTTGATAGATAAACAACTTTTACAAAGTGAATTTTGATGAAAACATGATTTAGGGACTAAATTGTAAAGCTGTGAAAATTGAAGAAAAATTATGAATTTTGTAGAATACATGTGCTTTAAATTTTATATTGAAATTTTTTTTTAGGCTTGTAATAAGGATTAAATTGTATGAATTTCATTTTCCGAGCCTAGGGACGAAATCATCATTAATTAAAAGTTTAAGAGCAAAATGATAATTTTGCCTATGATGTAAATTGGACTGAATTGAGTTTAAATTGTATTAAATTGATGTTAAATTTACTTGTATAGATCTGGATAAACCAAATTCGGAGTTAGAACGAGGAAAAAAAGAAAATGTCGAATTAGTAGATTTTACGTACATGAACATTTGTTGAGGTAAGTTCATGTAACTAAATCGTATATTTATATGCTTGAATTAGATTTTTTGTATGTAATTTATATAAATATCATATATATATAACATTGAAAACTTAACCGAAAAAGCCCGATCATTGATAATGCCCGATAAATGATAAATCATAAAAATGTATTTTTATGCTTGAAATGAATGTAGAATGTGTTTATTTGAATTATATGAATGTTATAGATGTATGAAATAATCACATGCCTGATAATGCTTGAAAAATGTTAAATCCAGTTTGAATAAATGAAAATCGATGGATAAATGTGATTTCCTTTATTGAATGAGGTCCTACATTTGTTACTGATGGGATTTAGCTCAAAGAGTAATCCTATTAACCTCATTAAAAAGATTTAGCCTAGAATGGTAAGTATAAGCCCTCTTGAGCATATGTACAGATAGGATTAAGCCCGAACGGGTAATCCTAATTAAGCTTTTGCGAGCATATGTTGGAAACATGATTTAGCTTGGACAAGTAATCTTGTTATATGATATGTGGCTTGAAAGTGTGCTCCCTAGTTATGTGCCCTAATGGGTACCTCTGAATACGAATTGACGGATCTTGATTTATACACCTCGAGTGTACTACCTGTGTATCTATCGATATTTCAGATAAATTCAACGGGTAAAAATCCTGACATGAGAAGATATGAATAAGAAACAAGTTATTACACGTATCTGCCAGAAATACATGAAAATGATGATACATGATAATTGATATATAGACATATGAGATGATGATATTTGTACATGGAATTTATTTGATGAATATGTTCATCCTTGATTATAGATTTGTAGACCTTGAGTATACTACTTGTCTGACATTGATATTTTGAATGATTTAATGGGTAAAGTCCCGACATGAAATAATCTGAACTCAAGATAAATTATTATGAATATGTACTTGAAATAAAAATTTATGATTTATACATGTTATATGAATACGTGGTATGAAAAGTATATATATATATCTGGAAATCTGATTGTTGTTGAGTCTATACATGTTTCTTGATGATATTGTGGAATATATGACTAACAAGGGTAATGAGGATATGTGTAGGGCTTGAGATCAAATTGATTGAATGTGCCTTACATGTTTATCTTGAAATAGAATAAATGGTAAGTTAAGTACCATGTTATATGAACTTACTAAGCATTATATGCTTACTTAGTTTTGTTTCCCTGTTTTATAGTAAACCGGAAGCTCATTGGCTTGGAAGCTTGGCGGAGATCACTCACACTATCCATCAGCTCATTTCAGTATATATGGTAAATCAATTATAGTTATAATGGCATGTATAGGATAATTGGCCATATTGGCATGTAAATGCAAATGGTATTGTAATCTAGCCATTGGAATGGCTAGTGATGATTATGTTTTAGTATATATTTATTAAGATTATTTCATAGTGATAATAAAAATATTTATTATTGATTGATCAAGATAGGTTAAACAAGTATGCCTAAAGAAGGTAAGATTAAAAGCATGAATGTATGTAATGATGTACCATGTTAGATGTTAGAATTAACTTGGTTATGATGCTTGAATTGGTTGGTATATGAAGGAAAGTTTTGGTGTAGGTCATTGGCAAAGTCTGGGTGAGAAATAAAGCTAGAAAATGGCTTTATTTTGTCCACAATGGTAGACACACGGGCGTGTGTCTTGACCATGTACGACACACGGCCTGGCACATGGGCGTGTAGTTTGGCCGTGTATCCCTTTCATCTTAAATTTGCAAACAGGCAGAGACACGAGCGTGTGTCTTGGCCGTGTGAAACCTGCACCTAATTTCTAAAAATTTAATTTACCACACGGGCGTGTGGCAGACCGTGTGGCACAAGTCAGAGAGTTGCACGGGGTCAAACACGGCCTGTAGCACGGGCGTGTCTTAGGGTCACACGGGCTTGTCCCTTGGACCATACGAGCATGTGTGCCCTGCATCCTAGAAAATTTTAGAAATTTCGCAAAAAATTCTCTGAGTTCCCGATTTAGTCCCGTCTCGAATCTAATACTCATATTAGGCCTCAAGGGTCCATTTAAGGGATGTTAAGAATAATCTTGAAAAATAAATAGTAATTGACATGAATTATCTGTAAATATTTTGTAAACTCCGGTAATACTCTGTAACCCTGTTCTGGCGACAGATACAGGTTAGGGATGTTACACTATGTCATCTATCATGCAAAATCCTTCTAATCATAATGAAACTTTTCTTAATCATAATGAAACTTTTCTTAGCTCTATGAAGCAATGGGTTAATGAGAAGGATTACAAGTCTCGTAAACTACCTGATGATGTGGTAAATGAAGGCCCTCAAGTTAGAGAATGGATTAATGTCATGAATAATGAAATTGATACAATGGAACCAAATGACAATTCGATGGAAGGGTCTAATATGGCTGGTGATAACCTTGATCTTGAGGGAGCAACAAAGTTGTAAGTCTCCTTCTTTTTTTCCTTTCTATCTTTCTTTATGGTTAAAGTTTTATTATGGAATTGTCAAGGTACAACTAGCCCAAGTTTTAGTCGTATCTTGAAAAATATCATACTGAATCATAAGCTGAATGTTATGATCCTCATGGGAACTAAGGGAGTGGTTGTAAAGTGGATAATATCATCAGAAGGACCATATTCAAATACTCTTTTCATGTTGAAGCTTGTGGATTCTCAAGAGGTATATGGGTTATGTGGGGAGATGATGTTTATATAGATATCTTAGAGGTGGACTTTAAGTACACATGTCCTATTCTAACGTGGTTGATAAGAAAAAATGGATACTCACGGTTATTTATGCTAGTCCTAATACTTCTAATAGATTGATCTTTAGTACTCTTTTTATTCCATTAGTTCGAATATAACTTTATTGTGGATCCTTGGTAGGGATTTTAATGTCATTTGTTCCTCTAATGAGTGAAAAAGTTGTGTAGTTAAGAAGAACGGGCACTATAGTCCTTTTCGGGATTTCATATTTGATACAGGTATTGCTGATCTCGGGTATAAAGGACCAATATTTACCTGGTGTCGGGAGAGTTTATTCCAAATACTTGATCCCTGCCTTGGTAATGATCAATGGATTCTTAAGAATCCAAACATTTCTATCATGCACCTTGAACAGGTTGGATTTGATCACCACCCCTTTTTACTAAATTTTGTAGCCTTGAATAATCTAGATAGTCTCCTTCCTTTTTGGTTTATCTCGGCTTGGTTGAAGCATGTTGATTTTATCGAGTTTATTAAATGTAATTGGCAACAAAGTGCAATTATTACAACTAATCTTGAAACTTCTCGAGAACGACTTTGGGATCAGAATTTTAATGTTTTGGGGCACGTAGGAAGGAAGAAGAAAGAAATACTTTCTAGGCTTGGTGGTATTGAACGAGCACGGAAAAGAAGGTTTTCGTCATTTTTGGTGAATTTAGAAAAAGATTTGAAGATGGAGCCTGATTTGTTACTCGTTTATGAGGAAAATTTATGGCTCTAAAAACCACATTCCAAATGGATTAATGATGGTGATAAGAATACTCGTTTCTTCCATTTGAATGCCACTAATAGGAAGAAAAGGAATACAATCATGTCTTTTAAGTTATCTAATAGGGAATGGTGTGAAGATCAACAAACTTTGAAGCACATGGTGGTAGGTTACTATAAAAATCTCTTTTCCAAGGACACAAATACTTTTGAACATTATAATGTTAGAGGTATGTTTGGCTCCCTTAGACAATAATGACTATGATTTTCTGCATCGAAATTATTATGGATAAAGAGATTAAAAAAAGTGGTGTCTGATATGCAATCACTTAAAGCACCAAGAGGTGACGACTATCCAGCTATTTTTTTCCCAAAAGAACTGGAATTTGATTGGGATTAATACTTGTAATTTTGTTCATAATTGTTTTATTAATTGCTAATTTGATTCTTAGGTTAATCGGGCTTTACTTGTTCTCATTCCAAAAATGAAAGTTCGGATTCAATCCAACAATTCCGGCCTATTAGACTGTGTACTGTCCTATTTAAGATCATTACCAAAAAAGTGGTTAATCATCTTAAACCTTTCCTTCCACAATGGGTTCAATAGACTCAAACCAAATTTTGTTCCGGGTCGTAACATAATTGATAATATTGTGATTGCTTAAGAGATTATACATTCCATGCGAACTAAAAAGGGGAAGGTAGAATGGTTTGGTATTAAAATCGACTTTGACAAGGCATATGACCGTGTTGGAAATTGGCCTACCATGCTGCTGTGATATTTTTTTGTTAAAGTGCATGCAGTACATGAAGCTGCTTTAATATCTCCAGATGAAGTACATGCAGCTTGTAAACATGCTGCAACACATATGCTTGCTATAACAATAAGATTTTCTCTTTAGTTTCATTGTAATCAAACTAGTTGAAAATGAACAAGCTGATGACAACTTGATATGTTTAGGTGTTGAATGACTAGTTTAGGTGGCTTGTTTATGTGTACAAGCAATGTTTTACAAGTTACTAAGCTACTTAGTGGTAGTAGGTAGTATTTAATGATGCAATTAGCTATAAATGAATTGTTTTTGTTTTTCTTATTGAAAAAATGAGCAAAATGAGCTGAAGCCATAGCTCCCTTGTTGCACATTTGTGAGCAAGTAAAAATATTGCCTTGTTCTGTCTTGTATTTCTTCCTCTGTTTCAAAAAAACACCAATAATTGGTATCATGAGCCTTAGTCTTAAGGGCCATTGATTTTTTCTTCCGCTACTTGTTAAAATAAAGAAGTTGTTAAAGCATGTTATCAAGGACTGTTTGAAGAGAAAACAACATCAGCTCAACCTTAGGAGACTCCCAAACAAGCTTGAATAAGCTGAAGGATGAGTTTTCAAGGAAAGAATGTGAGCTTTCTAATGTGCAAGCTACAAGCTCAGCAAAAATGTGCAAGCTGCAAGCTTAGTAAAATGTCAAAGCTGCAAGCTTAGCAAAATATCAAAGCTGCGAGCCTGTTGAAGACACCTGCTGAAGACAATATGCAAATATGCGAATCTGTCAAAGGTACGAGCTCAGAAAAATGTGGAAGCAAGAAGAAAGCAGGACTGTAATGAATAAAGGAACAAGGTAAGATGTGTTCAAAGGCAAGTTATTTTTGCCGGATGAAGTATGAAGTAGTTGTGCAGGTTCAGCTTTAAACAAAGCATCTAAAGACTGCCAAGTTCAAAATGAAGTCCACTTTTATACCATCTGTCTACAAGGAGAAAAAAACCATACTCCTCTATCTACAAGGGGAAAAAAACCTGGAAAGACAAGCCTAGAACAGATAGTATAGGAAGATATCCACCTTGCCCACACTGCAGAAGGCTAAGTCATCCGGATGAAGTATGATGAATGATATTCGCAGCATGGAGTCCAAGGAGGAGTGTTGGAAATTGGCCTACCATGCTGCTGTGATATTTTGTTGTTAAAGTGCATGCAGCACATGAAGCTGCTTTAATATCTTCAGATGAAGTACGTGCAGCTTGTAAACATGCTGCAACACATATGCTTGCTGTAACAGCAAGATTTTCTCTTTAGTTTCATTGTAATCAAACTAGTTGAAAATGAACAAGTCGATGATGACTTGATATGTTTAGGTGTTGAATGACTAGTTTAGGTGGCTTGTTTATGTGTACAAGCAATGTTTTACAAGTTACTAAGCTACTTAGTGGTAGTAGGTAGTATTTAATGATGCAATTGGCTATAAATGTATTGTTTTTGTTTTTCTTATTGAAAAAAATGAGCTAAATGAGCTGAAGCCATAGCTCCCTTGCTGCACATCTGTGAGCAAGTAAAAATATTGCCTTGTTCTGTCCTGTATTTCTTCCTCTGCTTTAAAAAAACACCAATAATTGGTATCATGAGCCTTAGTCTTAAGGGCCATTGATTTTTGCTTCCGCTGCTTGTTAAAATAAAGAAGTTGTCAAAGCATGTTATCAAGGACTATTTGAAGAGAAAACAACATCAGCTCAACCTTAAGAGACTCCCAAACAAGCTTGAATAAGCTGAAAGATGAGTTTTCAAGGAAAGAATGTGAGCTTTCCAATGTGCAAGCTGCAAGCTCAACAAAAATGTGCAAGCTGCAAGCTTAGTAAAATGTCAAAGCTGCAAGCTTAGCAAAATATCAAAGCTGCGAGCCTGTTGAAGACACCTGCTGAAGACAGTATGCAAATATGTAAATCTGTCAAATGTACGAGCTCAGAAAAATGTGGAAGCAAGAAGAAAGCAAGACTGTAATGAATAAAAGAACAAGGTAAGATGTGTTCAAAGGTAAGTTATTTTTGCTGGATGAAGTATGAAGTGCTTGTGCAGGTTCAACTTTAAACAAAGCATCTAAAGACTGCCAAGTTCAAAATGAAGTCCACTTTTATACTCATCTGTCTACAAGGAGAAAAAAACCATACTCCTCTGTCTACAAGGGGAAAAAAAACCTGGAAAGACAAGCCTAGAACAGATGGTATAGGAAGATATCCACCTTGCCCACACTGCAGAAGGCTAAGTCATCCAGATGAAGTATGATGAATGATATTCACGGCATGGAGTCCAAGGAGGAGTGTTGGAAATTGGCCTACCATGCTGCTGTGATATTTTTTTGTTAAAGTGCATGCAGCACATGAAGCTGCTTTAATATCTTCGGATGAAGTACGTGCAGCTTGTAAACATGCTGCAACACATATGCTTGTTGTAACAGCAAGATTTTCTCTTTAGTTTCATTGTAATCAAACTAGTTGAAAATGAACAAGCTGATGACAGTTTGATATGTTTAGGTGTTGAATGACTAGTTTAGGTGGCTTGTTTATGTGTACAAGCAATGTTTTACAAGTTACTAAGCTACTTAGTGGTAGTAGGTAGTATTTAATGATACACTTGGCTATAAATGTATTGTTTTTGTTTTTCTTATTGAAAAAATGAGCTAAATGAGCTGAAGCCATAGCTCCTTTGCTGCACATTTGTGAGCAAGTAAAAATATTGCCTTGTTATGTCTTGTATTTCTTCCTCTGCTTCAAAAAAACACCAATAATTGGTATCATGAGCCTTAGTCTAAAGGGCCATTGATTTTTGCTTCCGCTGCTTGTTAAAATAAAGAAGTTGTCAAAGCATGTTATCAAGGACTGTTTGAAGAGAAAACAACATTAGCTCAACCTTAAGAGACTCCCAAACAAGCTTGAATAAGCTGAAGGATGAGTTTTCAAAGAAAGAATGTGAGCTTTCTAATGTGCAAGCTGCAAGCTCAGCAAAAATGTGCAAGCTGCAAGCTTAGTAAAATGTCAAAGTTGCAAGCTTAGCAAAATATCAAAGCTGCGAGCCTGTTGAAGACACCTGCTGAAGACAGTATGCAAATATGCGAATCTGTCAAAGGTACGAGCTCAGAAAAATGTGGAAGCAAGAAGAAAGCAGGACTGTAATGAATAAAGGAACAAGGTAAGATGTGTTCAAAGGCAAGTTATTTTTTCCGGATGAAGTATGAAGTGGTTGTGCAGGTTCAGCTTTAAACAAAGCATCTAAAGACTGCCAAGTTCAAAATGAAGTCCACTTTTATACTCCTCTGTCTACAAGGAGAAAAAAACCATACTCCTCTATCTACAAGGGGAAAAAAACCTGGAAAGACAAGCCTAGAACAGATGGTGTAGGAAGATATCCATCTTGCCCACACTGCAGAAGGCTAAGTCATCCGGATGAAGTATAATGAATGATATTCGCAGCATGGAGTCCAAGGAGGAGTGTTGGAAAATGGCCTACCATGCTACTGTGATATTTTTTGTTAAAGTGCATGCAACGCATGAAGCTGCTTTAATATCTCCGAATGAAGTACGTGCATCTTGTAAATATGCTGCAGCACATATGCTTGCTGTAACAGCAAGATTTTCTCTTTAGTTTCATTGTAAACAAACTAGTTGAAAATGAACAAGCTGATGACAGCTTGATATGTTTAGGTGTTGAATGACTAGTTTAGGTGGCTTGTTTATGTGTACAAGCAATGTTTTACAAGTTACTAAGCTACTTAGTGGTAGTAGGTAGTATTTAATGATGTAATTGGCTATAAATGTATTATTTTTCTTATTGAAAAAATGAGTTAAATGAGCTGAAGCCATAGCTCCCTTGCTGCACATTTGTAAGAAGTAAAAATACTGCCTTCTTCTGTCCTGTATTTCTTCCTCTGCTTCAAAAAAACACCAACAGACCATCTCAACTGGGATTTTATTAAAGGCACCCTCTTGGATTTGAAAATGTCGAGATCCTTATACCAACTTATCATGCATTGTATTCATTCTTCATTGTTGCAAGTTTAAATAATGGTACCATGACGGGCTCCTCTAGTCCCTCTTGATGAATTTGACAAGGTGATCCCCTTTCTCCATATATATTTTTGTGTTATGCATGGAAAGATTAGCTCAAGCTCTTTCCCTTGAAGTTGATTATGGTAGATGATGTCCTATCAAGTTGGCTAGAAATGACTCACTTTTATCCCACTTGTTTTTTGCAAACGATTTGGTTCTTTTTAGGAAAGCGACAATAGAACATATGAGAGTCATCAAAGGTGTGCTAGAGAAGTTCTATAATGCCTTGGGTCATAAAATCAATAAGGATAAGATGATTTTTTTCTAAAAATATGGTGATACATCTACAATAGAACATTAACCTTAGGTTAGAGGTTAAGACAGTGAATGACCTTGGTTGTTATCTTAGAGTGCCTCTTTTCCATTGAAGGGTCACAAATGAAACTTTTAATTTTCGTCTCCAACGTATGCATGCAAGTCCTACGGGGTGGAAGGCATGGACTCTATCTCTAGCAAGAAATATTTCTTTGGCGAAATTCGTCCTCTCAACTATTCCCTCATATATTATCCAGTCAACTACCATTCCCAAAGGTACTTACATACCTTAATGATTGGGATATTTTGTTTTGAGTTGTATGTTGGTCCTTGTGTAATCGTCAAAATAGAATGCTTTTTTAGAACAATTTCATCGAGCGAGAAAGTGTCCGTGAAGCTAGTCCCATGTTGTGGAATGAGTGTTGAAATGGTGAATAAGGTAACCCTATGATAAATAGGGACAAAATTATTTCTATTTGTTGGGAGTCGCTGCTGTTAGGCTGACTTAAATTAAACACGGATGGTGGTCTTACATGTGACGGAAATTCTGCTACATGCAGAGGAGTTCTCAAAGATCACTCAGGAAAATGGTTGGTAGGTTTTGCATGAAATATTAGAGCCACATCTGTTCTAAAATGTTGAAGTATGGGGAGCTTATGATGGCCTAAATATGGCATGGTCATTGGGGACTAAAAATCTAATCCTTGAGATGGATAGCTTGATAGCTATTAATTTCATTGGCAGGGAAGACCAAAAGACTTCATCAAACATGGTGATCCGTGCAATACAGCGTAAGTTGAAGTGGAGATGGTTTGCTCGTATTAAACACGTGTATTGTGAGGCTAATGGCGTGGCAGATTCCTTGGCAACTTTTGTGAAAATGAGGGTAATAAGAATGCTGACCGAGTTAGAATGATGTTTATGAAAATAGTTAAGAATTAGTTTCGAGTTTCTTTCCTCTTTATGTATATAAAAAAAAATCGTCATATTAAGAAGAATATATTAGTGATTAAGGCTTTGGCCCTCTTTACCAAATATATATATTAGCTATTTTGTTTATATAAGGCAATTATCAGTTTAGTGAAAGGTAATTATTTATAATAAGATCAATTAAAACAAATGTAATCAAATAATATAATTAGAGTTTAAAGGTGTAAAAAGCCCTCAAACTTTTAAAAAAAAAAAGCAATTAAGTCTCTCTTTGTTTTTTTTTTTTTTTTTGCACTCAATTGAGCACTTGAACTTTTAAAATGCATCAAAAAGGCCTTCAAACTTTTTTCACAAAAAGCAATTAAGCCCCTACTTTTTTTTTCACTCAATTGGGTACTTGAACATTCAAAATTCATAAAAAAAAACCCTCAAAAATTTTTCAAAAAAACAATTAAGCCCTACTCTTATTAAAAATTAGAAAAATTATATAAATAATAAATAATAAGTTTTAGAAAATTTATTAAATTTTAATAAAAATTATTAAAATTAGATTGTCCCGAGGATCCGAGGATGGAATTTGAAATGTAATAATCGTAATTGTAATTTGTAAGTTGAAATTAAAATTTGATTAAATCTTGAAAAGGAAAATAATTTAAAACTTAAATTTTGAAAACTTAAAAATTTGGAGACACTTAAAAATTTGGAGAAATGAGTTTTGATCTCTGAAATGGGTATTTCAACTCGTACCCTTCATTTTAAATTTGATAGCCTTTTATAGAGGGCTATTGTCTTTTTACATCATTTGAATCGAAAAATTCAATCCCTTACATCATTACATAATTGAAACTTTCATTACATAATTTGAAACTTTCATTATTATCAAATTTAAAATGCAAAAATTAATAATTTTTAATTTTATATAAAAATCATAAAAAATAAAAATCATAAAAATTTTATAAAAATCATAAAATTAATTACCCGTGTTTTTCTTCAATTAAATTTATCACATATTGCAACACAAGGTGACATATGGTGAAAAATTATTTAAAAAATCAATAAAAGTTATAAAAAACTTATAAAATGTTTCTTTTGATACAATAATTTTATAAATTTTTTACTGAAATTTATATTTCTTTACATGTATAATTTTCTTACGACTTTATAAAATTTTATAATTTTTTGTATTTTTATATATTTTATAATTTTTACAATTTTATAAAATTTTACATTTTTATATTTTTATGATTTTTATTTTTCTATTTTTAATTTTTAATTAAAATTTAATATTTTATATTTTTATTGATTTTACTTTTATAATTTTTTGTATTTTTATATATTTTATATATTTTGTGATTTTTACAAAATTCTATAAAATTTTATATATTTTTACCATTTTAATTTTTCTAATTTTTAATATTTGAATTTTTATTAAAATTTAATAATATTTATAGTTTTTATTGGTTTTATTTTTTATAATTTTTATAATTTTTTTCGTAATTTTAATAAAAATATGGGCTTAATTACTTTTTTAAAAAAAATTAAGGATCTTTTGATACATTTTAAAGATTTAAATACCCAATTAAGTGCAAAAAAATGACTTATTGTTTTTTAAAAACGATTTGAGGGCAAGAATAACAACTTAATTACTTTTTTAAAATAGTTTAAGAGCTTTTTCATCTTAAAGCTTATAATTAATTTAGTTTTTAAATTTATTTTAAATAAAAATGTTTTTGCATTTAGTAATCGACACTTGGTGAACAGTCATGGCATCCATGTGTCGAAAAAAATCAAACTTTCCACAAGTTTCGATTTCATTGTGTATAAGAATAATGATGATGAGAAAGAACAAAATAAAATTAAAATTAAAATTATTGGGCCTCAAACCCAGATGAGAGGCTTGTAATGCCCAATCAAAAGTGGGACTTGATCTGACATTTAACAAAAGAAATAGGTTTAAGAGTGCGACAACATAAATTCATAAACAGAATACTCAATAATCTTGCTTTGAGGTCTTACACATCATGCCCCAAAGACTTAAACTTAACAAAATGGTGTCAGGTGGATGGAGGAGAGACTTGAATTTTACCTCCATTGGGAACAACAATAGAAGAAATTTATCACAAGATGGAGGTTGGTGCAATAGACTGTGGATCTAATGGCATGTGACATCGCTCTTGAGGCTTTTCTTGGTGTGTATGTATCTTGATTTGTTTCAAATTAGTGTTTTTTTCTTTTTGATAATTGGGGAGGAGAATAAATTTATTTGGGTTCAAATCCAAATTCTCATATCTACAACATAATGTTTTTACCATTAGGTTAAGAGGCTCTTAGCAACATAGTGTTTATTTTACTAAGTGTGTTGTTTATCTAATGTGATGTTTTCTGAAGATACCTCTCATATGCATAGTATCTTCTAATTTAGTAACCAGATTTTGGGGTCTTTATTATTAATAAATTTTATGAGCTTAGCCAAAAAAAAAAAAAAAAAGTCATAGGCATTAAGTTTGAGCTATTTTATCTTTGATTTAAAAGTTCATAAACAATGTTATTAAAAATTTATTGTAACAACTCTTATTCGATATTCTTTTGAACGACGATAAAAATGAAAATATAGTAACTTATCTTCATCACTAAAAATTATGTAAAGAATCATAAGAAGTTAATATTAAAAATCTTAAGTCTTAAAAGCATTATTCACAAATAACTTAAAATCATATGAATAAAGTGATGTCATTAAAGTGTGACTCATGCATAATTTTAAATTTACTGAATATGTTTCAGTTTGTGCATAAAAGTTTATATGTTTAATTGAACATTGAATGATTATGAAAAATTTAATTATTCATAAATTTTATCTCATAAATGTTTTTTTATAGATGAATATACATTGTAATATATGAAAGGAAATATCAACTTTTGAGTGAAAAGTAGAGTACTCTAGGATCATATTAAAGATTTGATTTAAATATCACTTATTCAAGTTTTAGAATTATCTTATGGTCTAAATATTTTATTGTGTTAATATCAAGAGTCAAGCAGACACCAACTTAATTATAAAATTATTAAAATATCCTCTTATATACAAATTAAATTATATTTTTATGATTTTTTATTTCTAATGAAATTTCAACGAAGATGAACAAATTAACTTTTATGAAATTAATTTTCATATAAATCTAGCATTTATAATTGTTTTACTTTATATAGGTTGATATTTTCAGCGCAAAGGAAACGACAACAGAAACCCTAAACTTACATATATGTAAATCAGCACTAGCCGACCTAAATAAAATGGGTTAAGTTCTAAGTAGAGCTGAAAGGATTTTGTCTGACATAAAAGGAGAATCCATGGCAGACCATGGAGGACGGAGAAAAACCTTTACAGGTGCTTGCTTCCCTCAAAACCCTAGCTTCAATTCCAAGTCCAAATCCCAGGTGCTTGCAGTTGCACTTAAATCAATCTGAAGATTAGTTTCCCTTTCTATTTCCATAGGATACTTCCTTGGTGTGCCAAGGTGATGACCATCATCTTCAAAACCACTTATCGGCATCCACTCGCCCAGCAGATCCATGGTGAGGCACTGAGTGTATGTGTCAGTGTACTCCTCCTGGTCGTTGTACTCATACTGAGCCTCGTTTCGAATAAGCTGCCTCAGAAAATCCTCACCTTCTTGAGTGGTTTGTTTCATGAGTTTCTCTTGGAGCTGGTCAGTAGCGTTAGCCTCCTCGTCGTGTCTCTTATATGGATGATGACGAGGAGACTGATTTGCAGTAGGCTGCTTAGAAATAAGTTCCTTGTTGGCAGCAGGTTTAGTCTTCGGAGGGATTAAAAATGGTTTGTGAAAGGGAGGAAGAGGGTTATTCAACACCGCTGCAAGAACCGGTGACATTTTCATCGGTTCTTTGACAAGACGATGGGCGTTTTGGTGACCGCATAAGGCAGGTGTGGAGTTAAAGATTTTGAAACAACTTGGACACTCGTACTCCGCCTTTCGTTCCTCCAAATCAACCATCACAGCTTTCCCTTTGGAGTCTGATTCTCCTGGTTGCGCCATGCTTGACAACGGTGGGGTTTGGTTTGAATTTGAAACACCAAACTAAACCCTGACTGTAGATTGTTGAGTGAAAGAGAAAAGGGCAAAGCATATATAGCTAGAAGACAATGCTGGTTCCCTAATAGAAATTAATGACTTATGTTAAAGACATAAATCATTTATTAGAAATGGGAATATCAAGGTAGGGAAGATTATAATGTTATAAGGGAAGGTTTTAAAAGTTTCATAACTGAGCAATAAGGTTTAAGGGTCAAACACTTGTATCCATTAATAACAATTCTCTCTCTATATACAAGTTTTGCCATTCTATGATGTTTAATTGGTTTTTGGCTCTGACCCTTCTTAGGCGTTATGTTTTTATTATTGCTTTAGCTAATTGGTTCACTTTTTTCTTCTCTCTCAAAATGTTAACAAACCCAAGAAAAGTTTTAGGATTTGAAATATGATGGGGGAAGAAAACACATTTAAAATCGGGAAAAAATCGATCGATTCGTATCTAAATTTAATGTTCACTAATTTAAAAGTTCAATTATAAGTATTAAGATTTGAATCTAATTAAATTTTACAGTCATAATTTTAAAATATCGACTTTTGAGGCAAAGAAAACCATAGGGTATAAGCATGAGTACAAAGGCAGCAAATGAGAAGCAATAGAAAAGATGTGAAAGAAAGAAAAAATGGGCATAATTACCACCAAGCCTTAAACAAATAAGAAGGATGCATTTGCTAAAGCATCCACCATAGCTTCTATAGGGACATGGAAAAAATCAACATGACCAATTTTCAATTTTCTTCTATTGATGTCTTTAAAAATCTCCCATAAATGCTACGACCTTCCGTTTTCCTTGAGGACCCATGTGATAGCAATTATCGAGTCAGATGCAACAATCAGATGTAATTTTGTTTTCCACACATATATTCAAAAATCACTTTTGTAAATGATCAAGGCCTGGAATTATGTTAATATAGGCAAAGCTTAACTTTATTATCAGCTATTAATGGGTTCTTTTTCCTCCAGTTAAAAGCTAAAGACATCAACTAATAAAGCAAGAAAATTTGGAAGAAATTAAAGCATACATATATAATATAGTAACCATTGTCGGAAGCTGTTACTTTTACAAGTTAAGAACAAAGTAAATGAAGAACTTAGCTGACAAGTTAAAAAGAAAGAAAATTTGGACATATCTTTGAGGGCCACTCATTTTGTTGCCCCCCATAAGTTTTATTTACTTTCTTTTACGTACATCAGATTCTCATGTATGATGCCCTTAGCCATCTTCACTTTTTCCAAGTATTTTCCATCTTTTTTCTTAGAGCCTCAAAGTCAAGTCCAGTTCCTCCACCTTTGAACTCTTCTGATCAGCATCATCTTCCCTACTTTCATCGATTAAGGCTTCACCATGTGGACCAACATTGTTTGTTGTTGAAACCGAGTAGTACTCCTTGGAACAGCCGTTATCTTCTTTAGTTTTTGGCCCAAAAAACCTTTCTTCATTCGGATACAGCTTCATCGCCATTGGTTTGATATCCAGAGGCCTGTTATAAGGATGACGCTTTTCGTTTTCTTGATGAGAACCCTCATATGGGACTTCTTTGCCATTGAGTCCAGCCCTTGTTCGACCATATTCGAACCCAGCAGGCACGAACACTAGTGATTTTGGATTAGCATACATGCACATAAAACCAGGAAGTGGAACCACAGGCAGAAATTGCACCATAGGGCCATAGCTCGGCGTTGATGACTGATTAGTCAGTACTGCTAGCGCCCTTTTTGTTTTGGCTCTACCATCAGCTGGAACAGTCGACTGCCTTGAGAAGGCGAGGCGTCGCTCGTTATAGAGCCTAAGCTCCTCATTCCTTTCCTTCTTGTGCGCATTCTGGTGACCTCCCAAGGCATACGTTGAAGTGAACCTTTTAGGGCAGCGGTAGCATACAAATGGATGAGTAATTTCTTGGGAGGTTTCGCTAGAAACTGATGGTGTGATTGGATTGGAGGTCTCAGCAGAGCTAGCGTTGCCTAGAATGGTTCTATTAGGCATTGAGAAAGCGAAAGGTTAAGCAAATTAAGAAGAAAGTGAGGTTAATTGAGAGAATAGATTTCAAAGCAAGGAAAAACAATATATACATATATATAATATATAGAAGTTGTTTTAAGGATTACTTAGTGTTATTGTAAAAAATAAAATTGATATTTTTTAAAGGAAAATTTATTATTCATTCAATGAATGGAACCATATAATTCAGAGAAAAAAATAGCAAACACTCATCGTAGATGATGAAGGACAAATTCCATCAATACAACAAAGGCTTTAGCCTCAGCATCAATAGAACATTAGAACACGTTGACAATTGGCTTTATCACAACTCAAGCACAACATATTTGGAGTGATTGTAAGCACTTAATACGATAAGGAAATCTACCCTGAATGGTCCAAAGCGATGAACAAAAATTGACAAAAGAATCGAGCATTCATGCAACTAGAGAAGACGACAACAAAATCATCCATAAAATCACTTGTAAAACTAAGATTACATGTAAAAACAAAACTAAAAAATATGCTACAAGAAAGGTATCTGAAATTTTTGAAATTTGTACAAGTTGCATGAGATTATGAAGAGACAGACACGTGATGAGGTTGATCACTAGTTGAACGAAAAGTCTCTTTAAACATACTTTCCATTCGCCTTGTATAGTAAAACAAATGGTTAATATAAAGAGAGGTATCTGAATTTGGTAATTTTTTTATTTAATATTTTTTTGGATTTAATTTGCATCTAAACTTGGAAATCATAAGTCAATTTAGTACTTCTTTTAGGTACTTGCGAACACCATTAAATTAAGTTGATATGGCACTAGTGACCAATAACATAGTGCCACATGTCAAAATGCGATGTAACCACATGCCACCATGCTATTAATCATTAGTGCTACATCAGTGTATTTTAAAAGTGTTAATCAGGTATCTAAAGAAAGTACCAAATTAACTTACGATTTCCAAATTTAAGTACCAATTAGGTTTAGAAAAGAGTTTAGGTACCAAGTAAATACAAGGGGTCAAAGTTCAGATATTTCCGTATATATTAACCGTAAAACAAATATGAAATATATCTTAATCATAAATAATAATAAAAAGGATAAGAGGTGACATCAATTACAATTTGTGAAAATTTTAGATTTTATTAGGATACATGTTGTAAAGGAAGGTGTGGTTTGTCTTGCGCAACTGCAAACCTTCCTACCACAACCTGATGTTTAGTTGATAGTTTTTTACTATTATGATTTCCATTTTCCATGTTGTATTGGAGGCATTAAAGGTGTGGTTAGAAATGATAACGCCAAAATTATGATAATTTTCTCTAAATCTATTGGACCAGTCATGCCATGTTATGGGATATAGTAAGTGGTTAAGCAGTTATCACTTTGTTAAGAAGTTAGCAGCAGTTATAGACTTACTTCTTCTATATAAGACATGTATTTTGTACGTAAGAGAGGCAGTTGTTAATAGAATAATACCTTCGTTTTCCTCTGTTAGTTTCTTTATTCCTTCCTGAGAGTTTTCTCTGTTTTACTAAGATTCTATCATGGTATCAGTCGCCTCTTGATTCTGGACCTATGGCTCGTACGAACTCTGCTGATTCTGCCTCTACTGATGGTGGTTGTGCTGCGTTTCACAATAACAAGGTGGTGAATTATTTCCCTCGGCATGATGTAGTAAAACTCGACGATGGTACCTTCATTCAGTGGTGTCAACAGGTACGTCTTATTCTTGGTGGTTATGGTTTCCTTGGGTTTGTGGATGGTACGTTGTATCCGCCATCGCGATTTGTTGCGTCACCGGATGGATCTCTTGTTCCTAATCTCTCTGCTCAAGTGTTTGATCAACAAGATCAATTACTTACCTCGTGGCTTCTCTCCACGGTTAGCTCTTCGTGTTTGCCTTCGTTTACAAATGCTCGGTCCGCTTGTGATGTGTGGACTACGACGGCGAGTCTCTTCGCTGCAGACACCGGTGTCAAACAGTCCTGGATTAGGCATGAACTTCATTCGCTTAAAAAAGGTGTGTTATCTATTAAAGATTATGTTCCTAAGATTAAAAATCTCTGTGCTCTGTTGGTGGCCTCTGACACTCGGATCTCGGAGGTGGAGAAGACACAGGTGATGCTCGCCGATTTGCCGTCTGACTTTGATGCGGTTGTCTCATCGGTGTCTTTGGCATCAGAATCGGTGTCGTTTCAACGTCTTGTTGATGCTCTGATCGAGTGTGAAAATCGACAGTTACGGGCTATCCAGGAGGTTGTTATGCATGCCAATCTTGTTGAATGTGTTTTATCGCCGGCATCGGCGGTTTCTGCTCGTGGTGGTCGTCCACTGGCGAGTGGTCGTGGGTGTGGTTTTCAGCCACAGATTTAGTGCCAGATCTGTAATTGGATTGGGCATCTTGCTCAAAAGCGTTACTACCGGTTTCGTCGAGATTTTGATAGGTCGTCGGCAGAGGCTCGGGCATCGGATGTTGATCGTGCTCTTGGAGGGTCTCGTTCGGTTCCTCTTGACCCTCAAAGAGATTTTGGTGATGGCGTTGGAGGGCCGTCCACTCAACGAATGAGATTCACTCATTCCTTCAGTCAAAATCAAGTTGGTTTTGGTCAAAATCAGCATGCTTTTAGTCCAAATTATGCTTTTGGTCAAAATTGGACTCCAGCTAGATATTATGGTGGGCCTATGCATAAAAATTATGCTGGGCAGCATAATGTTTTGGAAGGCCATTTGCCTAGGCTTGGGCCTAGTAGGCTGAATTTGGTTGATGCCCTTCATGGCCCTTCTAGGCCTTTTGCTCCTTATAATGGGGTTGGAGCTGGAAATTTCGATGGGCATTTAAATGATTGTAGGCCCGTTAGCAATTGTGTTCAAGTTGGGTATCCTTTGAGTCGTGATCCGGTAGTTGGCGATGGGTGTGATCCTTCGGCTCCACCTATTCCTTGGAGAATGAAGCCGCGAGCTCGTGTTTATAGCGGTTTCGATCCGTGTATTGGTTTCCCTCGGGTTGGTGATTTATATGCTTCTGATTATTCGGGCTATTCTGGCTCACATGTCAATACTGCTCAGGTTGGTTCTAATGGTGGTGACACTGATGGATACATACCCGTACCTGTTGGGTCTGCTTCGTGGTACCCTGATTCTGGAGCTAGCAATCATGTCTGTCGAGATGCTTCAGCTCTTCAAGATTCTTCTCCGTATTTTGGTAAGTCCTCTCTTTTGATGGGTGACGGCACTCCCGCACCAATATCTTCTGTTGGTACTTGTGTTTTACCTACGCAGTCTAAATTATTCCGGTTATCTGATGTATTGTGTGTCCCACAAATCCGTAAAAATCTGATGTCTGTATCCCAGTTTGCTAGAGATAATAATGTGTATTTTGAGTTTCACCCCATATATTGTGTTGTTAAGGACGTTGTGACCCGGGAAACGCTTCTGAAGGGCCATATTCATGATGGGTTATATCAGTTCTCACTGCCAGATATGTCTAGTCCGACAGTTTCGTCTCCAGTTGCTACTTCTATTGAATTTCAGAATAAATCTGATAAAGGTGATGTGTTTTCTTTGTGGCATAAACGCCTCGGTCACCCATCTACTTGTGTTGTTAAAAGTATTCTAAACAAATGTAATGTTGTGTTGGAAAAAGACTGTCTTGATGGTGTGTGTACAGCATGTCAAAAAGGAAAATCTCAGAAGTTGCATTTTACTCATTCTACTACTGAATATAGTACTCCCTTTGAATTGGTTGTTTCTGATCTCTGGGGCCCTACATCTGTTACTTGTGGGAATAATTGGTATTATATAGCGTTTGTTGATGTTCGTACTCGATTTACGTGGGTGTATTTGCTACTGCAAAAGTCACAAGCACTACAATGTTTTGTTCAATTTCAACAACTTGTTAAAACTCAATTTGGGGTGAGTATTAAACAGTTTCAGAGTGATTGGGGTGGAGAGTATCGTGCCTTCACGTTGATCCTTGCTTCTCAAGGAATTATTCATCGTATCACATGCCCACACACTTCTGAGCAAAATGGGGTGGTTGAGCGCAAACATTGTCACATTGTTGATATGGGTATTACTCTTCTAGCTCAAGCTGGTTTGTCTATGGAGTACTGGGGCTATGTATTCTGTTGTGCTGTCCATCTTATCAATCGCCTACCTATGTAACGCCCCCTTTACCCGAGACCGTCGCCGGAGTCAAGCACGAGGCATTACTAAACTTATTTGAGCACTTAAACAAATTCAAACAATTTATATCACACTTTCCAGACAAGCTGTCCAACTGTGTCATAGTTGCTAAATAATTCATATCTCGAGTTATAAAACTCGAAATCCAAATCCGTAAATTTTCTCTGAATTTATACTCATATATCTACTTACCAATTTTTTTCTATAATTTTTGGTCAAGCCAATTAGTACAGTTTATTATTTAAAATCTCCCCTGTTTCAGGGTTTGACTACTCTGACCTTTGTGTATTACGAATCAGATATCTCTCTGTACAGAGCTTCAATGACTATGCTGTTTGTCTCTAATAAAACTAAACTCAATAAGGAATCTGTACATATAAAGTATGACTTATAATTATCTTTTTAAAATTTATGGTGAATTTCCAAAGTCAGAACAGGGGATCCAGAAATTGCTCTGGCCCTGTTTCACAAAAATTTAAACATCTCATAAAATATAGCTCATATACCTGTTTTGCTTCTTCCATATGAAAATAGACTCATCAAGATTCGATTCCATAATTTATTCATTATTTAATTCCATTTCTACTATTTTTAGTGATTTTCAAAGTCAAACTACTGCTACTTACCGAAAACTATTTTAGTACAAATATTGTTAACTAGTTTATAACATCTTTACTTCAATTCATTCAAACTCTATACATGCCATATAAATCTTCAAACTTAAAACAAAAGCTACCGGAATTGATCTGGATAGTGTGCTTTGTTGTGTTGATCCGATCTACCCACTTCACTTCAAGTCAATCTACATAAAAATATTAAACACACACAAATAAGCTTATTGAAGCTTAGTAAGTTCATAGGTTAAAAGTAATGCTTACCAAACATAATATTTCCAAACAATACCAAAACATTTACTAAAGTTTCCTGCGATTCACAACCATTGTTATAATAATTCACATAGTTGAGCTCAACAGTAACAACTACTCAATCTCTTTCATTTGGATCACTTCTCTTTTATTTCTTATAGTCAAATTAGGAAACGGCTTACGAAATTGAGTACGTCGTTGCTCAATGCCACGATTCACAACTCAGTATGGTTTTCCTCATTGAAATACCATACCTACATTTTTTTAACTCGGTATGGGAAATGCCATACCTACATTTCTTAACTTCAAGATGGATTTGATAATACCATACCTACATTTCACAGCTCAGTATGGATAATACCATACCTACATTTCACAACTCAGTATGGATGATACCATACCTACATTTCACACTTTGCCATGGAACAACCATGGTCTTATCCGTCAATTCATCACACGTCACGTCTGAGCAACGTACTCAATCCTGCGTTTTTCCTAATTTGCATTTCCACATTTATTCTTTCATTAACAAAATCTACACAATCCCACAACAAATTCGTATATAATAACACATTATATACTTCAATCATTCACAAATAAACATCTAATTTCAACCATATGAACTTACCCGCTAATTTGTAGAAGATATTGAAATTTTGGGACTATTCATAACTTTTTCTTTTCCTCGTTCTTCTTTGGATTCTTGATCTATAATATAAAATATTTCTACTCATTAGCATTTATTTGATTTCTATTTCACTTCACAATTTATGCTGTTCAAATTTCGAAATTGCACTTTTACCCCAAAATTTACTGATTTCACAATTTAGTCCCTACTCAATTCACCCATCAATTGAACTAATTTTTCTCAATTAACACTTTATTTTATCATTATAAACTATTTCAAAACCTTTTATATTCTGAATTTCAACAGCAACCTTCAATTCACAACTTTTTCACAATTAGGTCCTAAATATCATTTCCTATCAAAATCACTTAATAAAACCACCTTAATATGAAATTAGAACTTAAATTTCATAATAATTCATCATAAAATTCCTTATCCATCCAGGGTAACTTCCAATTTCACCCATAAAAATCAAAAACTAATGAATTCTACAAGTGGACCTAATTGTAAAAGTCATAAAAACATAAAAATTATCAAGAAAAAGCAAGAATTAGACTCACATGATGTAAAAATATGAAAAACCAGCTTTCTCCAGACTTTCTATGGCGTTTTGGCTGAGAAATTATGAAGAAAATGTCTAGATTTTTCAATTACATCATTATTTAACTATTAACTTTTATCTATTTCCAATTTTGCCCTTGTTCACATTGTTTTCTTGCTTATTTCATACCCAAACCGTCCAGCCATTAACCTTTGGGTCTAATTGCTCTTTAAATCCATCTTTTAAATACTTAAGCTATTTACTCACAATTTAACAAATTTTGTGCTATTTTCAATTTAATCCTTTTCAATTAATTAGCCATCCAAGCGTTAAAATTTTCTAACTAAACTTTAATACTAACTCAATGACACTCCATAATTATTTATAAAAATATTTATAGCTCGATTTTCAACTTTGAGGTCTCGATACCTCATTTTTGACCCGTTTGACCTAATAAATTCTTTTAATTCACTAATTTCACCATTTCACAAATTCTTCTAAATTCTTACTTGACTCATAAATATTAAATTACTATCTTGTTCAATCTTATTTGTCGAATTTAGTGATCTCAAATCACCATTTCGACACCACTTGAAAATTAGGTCGTTACAACTCTCCCCCTTTAAAAATTTCGTCCTCGAAATTTGTTACTGAAAATAGATTTGGATCTTGTGATCTTATTGACTCCTCTGTTTCCCGTGTTGCCTCCTCCATACCATGTCGATGCCATAATACTTTAACCAATGGTACTCTTTTGTTCCGCAATTCCTTAACTTCACGAGCCAAAATCTTCACCGTTCTTCGAATAAGTCATATCTGGTTGAAGCTCAATTTCAAGATAGGAATTACGTGTGAAGGATCGACCTATACCGCCTTAGCATAGACACATGAAACACATTATGAATCTTCTCAAGTTCGGAGGTAAAGCCAAACGATAAGCCACAGGACCAACCCTTTCCACAATTTCATATGGCCCTATGAATCTCGGACTTAATTTTCCTTTTTACCAAATCGTAACACCCTTTTCCATGGTGAAACTTTTAAAATACTCGATCACCCACTGCATATTCTATGTCTCTTCGTTTTAAATCCGCATATGACTTCTGACGATCTGAAGCAGCTTTTAGACTATCTCGAATAATCCGGACTTTCTCTCCAGTTTCTCGAATCAAATCAACCCCAACTATTTTTGATTCACTCAATTCAGACCAACACAATGGAGTCTTGCATTTTCTACCATAAAGAGCCTCAAATGGTGTCATTTTTATACTAGACTGATAGCTATTGTTGTAAGCAAACTCAGCCAACGGTAAATACCTTTCCCAACTGTCACCAAACTCGAGTATACAACATCTTAACATATCTTCTAAAATTTGAATCACTCGCTCTGACTGTCCATCTGTTTGAGGATGAAATGCTGTACTAAAATTCAATCTGGTGCCTAAGGCTTCTTGCAATTTATTCCAAAATCTTGAAGTAAACCTCGGATCCCGGTCTGAAATGATAGATATTGGAACTCCATGTAGTCTCACAATCTCTGACACATACAATTCTGCTAACTTATTAAGTGAAAAATCTATTCTGACTGGAATAAAGTGTGCTGACTTTGTCAATCTATCAACAATCACCCATATCGAATCTTTCTTTCTCGGAGTCACAGGCAATCCTGACACAAAATCCATTGAAATATGCTCCCACTTCCATTCAGGAATCATAATGGGTTGTAATAAACCCGTTGGCACTTGATGCTCTGCTTTAACTTGCGGCAAATCAAACATTTTGCAATAAATTAAAAATTTCTCTTTTCATACCAGGCCACCAATATGTCTTTTTCGATCACCATACATTTTGTACTACCGGATGAATAGAATACATACTATTATGTGCTTCAGAAAGAATATCATTCTTTAAATCGAATTATTGGGAACACAAATCCTATTATGATAGCGCAATATACCTTCATCATCAATTATGAACTCGAATCTAAATTATCCCGAACCCTTTTTCGCGTTTCAGCACCAATTTTGGATCTTCATTCGCAGCTTCTGAATTTGTTGAAGAAACATTGGTTTTACCTTCAATTCTACTAATACAACACCTTCTTTATTAAGAGCCAAATGAGCATTCATTGCCGAAGTGCAAACAAGGATGACTTTCGACTCGATGCATCAAGCAACTACATTAGCTTTCCACGGATGATAGTCAATAACCAAATCATAGTCTTTCAAAGAACTCTAACCACCGTCTCTGTCTTAAGTTCGGTTCCTTCGAGTCATTAAGTATTTCAAACTTTTGTGATCCGTATACATATAACACTTCTCACCATATAAATAGTGTCTCCAAATTTTTAAGGCAAAAACAATTGCAGCTAACTCAAGATCATGTGTAGGGTAATTCTTTTCATGTGGTTTTAATTGCCGTGAAGCATAAGCCACTACCTTTCCCGATCGCATTAACACACAACCCAAACCACTTAAAGATGCATCATCAGTACACAACATACGGTATACGATTACGGTTGAGTTAAGACCGGAGCTTCATTAACATTTTCTTTAATCGATCAAAGCTCACGACATTCATCGACCACATAAACTCAACATTCTTCGTAATAAACGAGTCATTGGTGAAGCAATCATGGAAAAATTCTTTACAAAGCGGCGATAGTATCCTGCTAATCCCGAAAACTTCGCACTTCGATTACATTCTTGGTGTTTTCCAATTCACCACCGCCAAACTTTACTTGGATCCACACGAATTCCTTCACCGATATAATATGACCCAAATCCAACCTCATGAAGCCAAAACTCACATTTACTAAATTTCGCATATAACTGTTTTTCTCTCAAAGTCAGTAGTACAATTCTCAAGTCTTTGTGCATGTTCGGATTCATCTTTGAATAGACCAATATGTCATCAATAAATACCACCACAAATCTATCCAAATAAGACTGAAAAATTTGATTCATTAAATCCATAAATGCAAAGAGGGCATTCGTTAAACCAAAAGGCATTACCAAAAATTCGTAGTGACCATACCGAGTTCAAAAGCGCCTTTGGCACATCACACTCTTTAACCTTCAAATGATAATACCCGGATCTAAGGTCTATTTTGAGAACAACTGCAGCACCTTTCAGTTGATCAAACAAATCATCGATACGAGGTAATGGATATTTATTTTTAATTGTTACCTTATTCAACCGCTCGTAATCAATACACAATCGCAACGAACCATCTTTCTTTTTCACAAATAAGACAAAGCGCCCCAAGGTGATGTACTCGATGCGATGAACCCTTTATCCAATAACTCTTGCAACTGTGTCTTCAACTCTTTTAACTCACTGGTGCCATTCTATACGGTGTTATTGATATTGAGCTGCACTGAATTACATCAATTGTGGATTCAACCTCACGATCTGGGGTAAACCGTAATTCCTCGAAACACATCAAGAAACTCATTAACAATCGACAATTGTTCCATCTTCAATTCGAACCCCGAGTATCAAGAATATAAGCTAGAAATGCTTTATTACCTTTCCGAATCAATTTTCGAAATGTAAAAGGTGAAATAATCCTGACATCATTCTTTTTATCCCCAAACTCAGCTGAAACTATTTCCCCTGTCTGACATTTTAAATCAATCCGTTTTTCTCTACAATTCACTATGGCATCGTGTTCAATCAACCAATCCATTCCAAGAATAACATCAAATTCTCGGAAGGTAACAACATTAAATCGCAGAGAATTCACACCTTGTATTTTCAAAGTGGACAATTCCGACATATTAAATTAACCAACACACTTTGCCCTAGTGGATTAGTGACTTGCAATTCAAGGTCGATGGACTCAACGGTCATTTTCTTTTCGACACTAATGCGGTGCAAATATATGAATGTGTAGATCCGGGATCAATTAAAGCATACAGAATCATCAAAAGATAGAAATTACCAGCTATCACATCCGGAGCGAAGCTTCTTCCCTTGCCGGATAGCATATATACGTCAGGTACTCTTGTCTCGATCGGGCTGCAGATCTCTCGTTCCCGAATGAACAGTCCAGTAGTACTACTTTGACTGAACGTTTACCTTTCGAGGAGTATTTGCTTGCTTCTCCCTTGTTCTCTATCTTCTTTTAATAATTGAGGACAGTCCGAATAAAATGATCAGTTCCACCACATTTATAGCAAGCTCGGCTCTTCCCCAACACTCACCAATATGAAATCTACCACAATTTTACATCTAAGTCTCGGAATATTTTGCACACTACTAACACTAGCTACTGGTTTCTTAGTTACTCCGACATCTTGTTGAGTCGTTTCTTCGTTATTCGATCGTTCGGGATTATAACAGTCGACTGAATCATTTCGAACTTTTGGCGAAAAAGTCGAAGTTGGTCTAGAGAAACTTCTTTTGTATACCTCTTTACCTCTTCTTTCTCTTTGCATCTTTCATTATACACTTCTTCCATCTTTTGAGCTCGATCAGACAGAATCACAAATTCCCGAATCTCTGTACCTCCAATCATCATTCTGATTTCATCATTAAGCCCTTCTTCAAATCTAATGCACATTTCTTCCTCTGTCGGTACAACATCCCGAGCATATCTACTGAGATACACAAATTCTCTTTCATATTCGGCCACTGTTTTATTCCCTTGTCGAAGATCAAGAAATTCTCTCTTCTTCTTATCTAAATATCTCTTTCCCACATACTTCTTCTTAAATTCGTTTTGGAAGAATTCCCAGGTAAGTTTATCTGCAGGTACCACTGCCTCAATGGTTTCCCACCAATTATACGCTTCTTCTTTCAATAGCGAAACTGCACATCCCAAATAGTCCTCCGGAGAAAACATCATCTGTTTAAAACTCTCTCCAAACTCTTTAACCAATACTCTGCTTTAACCGGATCATCGTCCGATCTCCCTCGAAATTCTTCAGCTCCAAACTTTCTGAGTTTTTCAATTGGTGTTCTTTTGCTAGATTCATCTATTAAAGGAGGAGCAACCGGGGTTGTAACTGGTGGTACAGTAGGGGGAGGAGGAGGTTGTTGTGCCTGACTTCTTCCTTGTATTGTTTCATGATACCACTGATTCATTAATCCGTAAATCATATTTTTAAGTTCTTCCTCTCTCATCAAAGAAATCGGACATTACCACTTGTTCCCTGCTCGAAGTCTCAGTATTCTACTATTAACTTCCTCTTCTGACTAGCACCATCGGGTCTATCGACATCTTTACAATCTATAACAAAATTAGTAATTAGATCGGATCATTCACATCACACTATCACAGATTTATATGGCATGTATTTTTAAACACTTTACACATCAAATTCGTTCGAGAATCGACTAAACCAGGCTCGATACCAATAAATGTAACGCCCTTTACCCGAGACCGTCACGAGTCAAGCACGAGGCATTACTAAACTTATTTGAGCACTTAAACAAATTCAAACAATTTATATCACACTTTCCAGACAAGCTGTCCAACTGTGTCATAGTTGCTAAATAATTCATATCTCGAGTTATAAAACTCGAAATCCAAATCCGTAAATTTTCTCTGAATTTATACTCATATATCTACTTACCAATTTTTTTCTAGAATTTTTGGTCAAGTCAATTAGTACAGTTTATTATTTAAAATCTCCCTGTTTCAGGGTTTGACTACTCTGACCTTTGTGTATTACGAATCAGATATCTCTCTGTACAGAGCTTCAATGACTATGCCGTTTGTCTCTAATAAAACTAGACTCAATAAGGAATCTGTACATATAAAGTATGACTTATAATTATCTTTGTAAAATTTATGGTGAATTTCCAAAGTCAGAACAGGGGATCCAGAAATTGCTCTGGCCCTGTTTCACAAAAATTTAAACATCTCATAAAATATAGCTCATATACCTGTTTTGCTTCTTCCATATGAAAATAGACTCATCGAGATTCGATTCCATAATTTATTCATTATTTAATTCCATTTCTACTATTTTTAGTGATTTTTCAAAGTCAAACTACTGCTACTTACGAAAACTATTTTAGTACAAATATTGTTAACTAGTTTATAACATCTTTACTTCAATTCATTCAAACTCTATACATGCCATATAAATCTTCAAACTTAAAACAAAAGCTACCGAATTGATCTGGATAGTGTGCTTTGTTGTGTTGATCCGATCTACCCACTTCACTTCAAGTCAATCTACATAAAAATATTAAACACACACAAATAAGCTTATTGAAGCTTAGTAAGTTCATAGGTTAAAAGTAATGCTTACCAAACATAATATTTCCAAACAATACCAAAACATTTACTAAAGTTTCCTGCGATTCACAACCATTGTTATAATAATTCACATAGTTGAGCTCAACAAGAATAACTACTCAATCTCTTTCATTTGGATCACTTCTCTTTTATTTCTTATAGTCAAATTAGGAAACGGCTTACGAAATTGAGTACGTCGTTGCTCAATGCCACGATTCACAACTCAGTATGGTTTTCCTCATTGAAATACCATACCTACATTTTTTAACTTCGGTATGGGAAATGCCATACCTACATTTCTTAACTCAAGATGGATTTGATAATACCATACCTACATTTCACAACTCAAGATGGATAATACCATACCTACATTTCACAACTCAAGTATGGATGATACCATACCTACATTTCACACTTTGCCATGGAACAACCATGGTCTTATCCAATCAATTCATCACACGTCACGATACTGAACGTACTCAATCCTGCGTTTTCCTAATTTGCATTTCCACATTTATTCTTTCATTAACAAAATCTACACAATCCCACAACAAATTCGTATATAATAACACATTATATACTTCAATCATTCACAAATAAACATCTAATTTCAACCATATGAACTTACCCGCTAATTTGTAGAAGATATTGAAATTTTGGGACTATTCCGCAACTTTTTCTTTTCCTCGTTCTTCTTTGGATTCTTGATCTATAATATAAAATATTTCTACTCATTAGCATTTATTTGATTTCTATTTCACTTCACAATTTATGCTGTTCAAATTTCGAAATTGCACTTTTACCCCAAAATTTACAGCTTTTCACAATTTAGTCCCTACTCAATTCACCCATCAATTGAACTAATTTTTCTCAATTAACACTTTATTTTATCATTATAAACTATTTCAAAACCTTTTATATTCTGAATTTCAACAGCAACCTTCAATTCACAACTTTTTCACAATTAGGTCCTAAATATCATTTCCTATAAAAATCACTTAATAAAACCACCTTGATATGAAATTAGAACTTAAATTTCATAATAATTCATCATAAAATTCCCTTATCCATCCAGGGTAACTTCCAATTTCACCCATAAAATCAAAACTAATGAATTCTACAAGTGGACCTAATTGTAAAAGTCATAAAAACATAAAAATTATCAAGAAAAAGCAAGAATTAGACTCACATGATGTAAAAATATGAAAACCAGCTTTCTCCAGACCTTCTATGGCGTTTTGGCTGAGAAATTATGAAGAAAATGTCTAGATTTTTCAATTACATCATTATTTAACTATTAACTTTTATCTATTTCCAATTTTGCCCTTGTTCACATTGTTTTCTTGCTTATTTCATACCCAAACCGTCCAGCCATTAACCTTTGGGTCTAATTGCTCTTTAAATCCATCTTTTTAAATACTTAAGCTATTTACTCACAATTTAACAAATTTTATGCTATTTTCAATTTAATCCTTTTCAATTAATTAGCCATCCAAACGTTAAAATTTTCTAACGAAACTTTAATACTAACTCAATGACACTCCATAATTATTTATAAAAATATTTATAGCTCGATTTTCAACTTTGAGGTCTCGATACCTCATTTTTGACCCGTTTGACCTAATAAATTCTTTTAATTCACTAATTTCACCATTTCACAAATTCTTCTAAATTCTTACTTGACTCATAAATATTAAATTACTATCTTGTTCAATCTTATTTGTCGAATTTAGTGATCTCAAATCACCATTTCTGACACCACTGAAAATTAGGCCGTTACAACCTACCTCAGTTTTGAAGGGTCAGACTCCTTTTCAGGCTCTTTATGGACACACTCCTACTTACGATCATCTGTGGGTATTCAGGTGTTGCTGCTTTGCTTATTTACGCCCTTTTTCGTCTCATAAGTTGGATTTTCATTCTCAACCTTTTATCTTTTTAGGCTATATTCCTCACCACAAAGGATATCAGTTTCTTTTACCTTCTAGAAAAATTGTGATTTCTAGTCATGTTGTATTTGATGAAGATAGATTTTTGTCTTCTAACTCTGCTCCGAATTCTGTGCCCGTGCAAAGCTCATCTGTGTCAACGTTCGTTCCTCTTGTTCGACCTCATCTCTCACAATCTGTTTCTATTACTCGACCAGTTGTTCCTTTGCTGGCTCAATCGTCTCCTCATGCTAGTTGTTCTTTCGTTCCTGTCACAGCTCAATCTAGGGTTGGGTCTGATCGAGAGCCAAATGGGTGTTCCTCTGGTAATAACGTTTCCTCCAGACCTACTGATATTGTTGAAGAAGTCTCTGTTGGTCCTTTAGTGGTTGATGTTCCTATATCTAATACGCATCCAATGGTGACGCGAGCTAAGGCTAGTGTTTTTAAGCCTAAGGTTAAGAATGTTAAAGTTATCGAACCTTCTACGATTGAGGAAGCTATGTCCACTCAGAATGGCGTTCTGCGGCTCAAGATGAATATGATGCTCTTGTTCGCAATTCTACCTGGGAGTTTGTTCCTCTTCCTCTTAACCGAAAAGTTATCGGGTGTAAATGGCTCTTCAAGGTTAAGAAGAATCCTAATGGGACTATTGATCACCGAAAGGCTAGGTTAGTTGCTAAGGCATGTTCTCAAGTCCCTGGCTGTGACTTCAAGGAAACGTTCAGTCCAGTGGTCAAGCCGGCTACTATACGAGCCATTTTGTCCATTGTTGTGACTAAGGGATGGTCTTTACGACAGGTTGATATAAATAATGCCTTTTTAAATGGCGAACTGACTGATGAAATATTTATGCAGCAGCCCCCTGGTTATGTCCAATCAAGTCCAAATGGTGAGCGGCTTGTGTGCCGGCTAACGAAGGCTTCGTATGGCTTACGGTAAGCTCCACGTGCCTGGTTTCTTAAATTACGACAGTTTGTTTCTTTTGGGTTTGTTTTCTCTAAATCAGATGCTTCTTTATTTGTCCGAGTTTCCTCAGAGTTTAGACTTTATATACTTGCCTATGTGGATGATATTGTTATCACTGGCAGTTCATCTGACGGAATTAATTGTTTTGTTCAGCAATTACATAATGAATTTGTTTTAAAAGATATGGGTGAGCTTTATTATTTTTTGGGAATTGAAGTAAGTCGGTCTTCCTCTGGTAGTCTTCACTTGTCTCAGCGCAAATACATTCGAAAGCTTCTTACTCGGAGTTCTATGGCTAACGCCAAAGGTGTTCATACACCAATGGTGAGTTCATCTGTATTGTCTAAAAATGAGGGTGAGCCACTGGCAGATCCAACTGAATATCGCAGTCTTGCGGGAGCACTTCAGTATGTTGTTCTAACTCTACCTGACATCGCTTATGCTGTTAATCGGGTGTGTCAATTCATGCATGCTCCCACTACTTCTCATATGGTGACTTTAAAACGAATTTTGCGATATTTACGTGGAACTCTTTCTCATGGGTTGGTATTTCGTCGGTCGGATCGTCTCTCATTGGTCGGTTATGCTGATGCAAATTGGGGTCTTGATTTTGATAATCGCAGGTCTACTACGGGATACTGCGTATATTTTGGCCATACTCCTATCTCATGGTGTTCTAAAAAGCAGCCGGTTATTTCTCACTCTACGGCAGAAGCCGAGTATCGAAGTTTAACAGCAGCCACTAGTGATGTGACTTGGCTGGTCTCCTTGCTAGCAGAACTTAAGGTCAATCCCGTTGATCTACTGACTGTATGGTGTGATAATTCTAGTGCCGTAGCCGTTGTAGCTAATCCAGTTCTTCACTTCAAGTTTAAACGTGTTGAGCTTGACTTATTTTTTGTTCGCGAGAAGGTGGCTAGTGGAGACTTGGTCGTTGGTGAAGTTCCAGCTTGTGACCAGGTGGCAGATATTCTTACTAAACCATTATCGGCATCTCTGTTTAGTCGTTTGGTAGTCCTCTTTGGGTGTTGCCCCTTGAGGAAGCTGGGTGAATGTTATGGGATATAGTAATTGGTTAAGCAGTTATCACTTTGTTAAGAAGTTGTTAACAGCAGTTATAGACTTACTTCTTCTATATAAGACATGTATTCTGTACGTAAGAGAGGCAGTTGTTAATAGAATAATACCTTCGTTTTCTTCTGTTAGTTTCTGAATTTCTTCTTGAGAGTTTTCTCTATTTTACTAAGATCCTATCATGCCATATCTTGCTGAATCTTTGGGGCTATGTTAATGTTTTTTTCTTGGAGATGGTGTATCTCTCACAAATTCCTGGTTTTTGGTCTATCCATCATATCACAAGATCATCTAATTCTAGCTAAATTGGGGGTGAAGAGAAACAGGTTTTGTATTCATAGGTAGCTGGGTCAAGTTTCCCATTAAAGTTTCTTATTTTTCGAGGTTTCCCGCCTTTGTTCTAACTATTAAAAAATGCACACTAATAATATATTTTTATATATTTTATACTTATTTTAATGAAAAATATATCTATAAATTTAAATTAATTTAATTAACTGATTAAATTAACTGAAATATTTCGCTAAACTACCCAAAATAAGATTAAAAAAAAGAGAAAATATCATATAAAAGATAAGTCAATAAAACACAAAGAACAAAAAATTGGATCAAAACTCTTGCCAAGACAAACTAGTGAATAAAAATCAACACCTGGAAAATAAAACAACAGTTATTATTTGATACATTGATAATATATATTTCTTATTTCATAGGTAGTTTTAAAAAATTATTATGTGCTTTTTTTTTTAAATATTTTACTATATCCCTATAAGACACTTATCAACCCTGAACTTTACTTATGGAGTCTAAAAATTTCACTAGCAATGTACCAAATATTATACATACCAACACAGAACGAACACGATAATCAAAAGGCATAATAACTTATTTGGCCCTCCAACTTTACATAAAAATTCATTTTAGCACTCTATTTAATTTTTTGTCACTTTTAGCCCTTTAACTTACGTTGTTTGTCAAATTACCCCAAAATGAATGAAAAAGCTAATGTCTGTTAACTTTGCTGACATGGTATACACGTTGATTGTCATGCGAATGTATCAACGATTAATTAATTTTTTAAAATTTAAATTATTTTAAAAATTATTAAAAAGTGTAAAAATTATAAAAAAAATATTTTAAATTTTTTAAGAAATTAATCAATTGCTATCGTGGCAACACATGGACTGCCACATAAATGCCACGTTAACAAAGTTAATAGACGTTAAATTTTACATTTATTTTGTGGTGCTTTGACAAATAATATAAGTTCAAGGATTAAAAGAAACAAAAAAAAAATTAAATGAAAGGCTAAAATAATTTTTTTTTTAAGTTAGAGAGTCAAATGAGTCATTATAACTAATTAAAACAGGATGCGCACAAAGTCATAAGCATGAGCATAATTATGTAGCATGAACCGAAGTATCTAAGGAGCAATATGTATCAAACAAAACTTTGGTTAAAAAACCATTAGACTAGCGACAAATGTTAGGTGAATTAGTAAGACATCTTACAATCTTAAAATAACGTAAATTTAAATTTTAGAGACAACAGAAAATTAAAACCCTAAACATAAATAGTAATACATAGAAAAAAAACAACCATACACTCGTTAGCCTTCTTGAAAACAATGCATTTGTTGGTACACGACTTGTAACTCTTTTCAACAAAACCCAATAACACTCGAGTCAACTTCTCAAAAAGTCAAACCATCACAAGAATCATGCACAACTGGACAAAAGAGAAACACACTCCACATCCCTCCCTTTCAATGAAAGAAGTCATTTTGAGAATTGAGCGTCCACGATATCCACACATTTTGCATCCATCTTCCAAACCTCCAAGTTAAGGTTGTTCAATCAAAATCCTTCCACAAAGAGCCACTTATAAGATGTCACCATGCCATCGTCAACCAATGAAAAATAGCAAATTGTAATTCAACATCATTCACCTTTCAACCATCTTCGATAAAACCAACACTAAAATGAAAATGTTGTCAATCGGTTGATTCCAATATCCCACTCTTTCATTCGCATCGGTGGTCATCAAATTAAGAACAAGATGAAAATCAAACAAAATTTACTTAAGAATTTGTTGCGAGACAAATTTTTGAAGTATGCGAGTTGAAAGTGGTGACTTTCATCAACCTTGTGATAATATAGTTATTTGTCGTATTTAGAGTTGGCAATTTATTAAAATAGAATTTATGGACCTTGAAAATGTTGATATTGTGAAGATATGGAAGGCTGACTTTAAAGACTAATCCATTAAAAGCAACTATCTTTGAAGATTGGATTGGCCCAGATCAAACAATTAAACCCCTTGGATTGTAGAGAACTTATCGAGATTGTTTTAAAGACTTACATTGAAAAATAAATCCTCATTAGTTCACTTTAAATAGGATTTTATTAGTATATTATTTTTGCTATTTTGCAGCTACTATTACTAAGTACTTGGATTGTAATCGATCACTAGTTTGTTAGCAAGTCAAAGCACAGAGAGTACTTTATTTTTCATTAAGTTGTTTTATGAGTGCATTTGAAGAGTAAGCAAATAGTGTTTACAATCTAAACTCTCAATGGAAGAATTTAAAGGTGGGTGTTTTAGTTGTTCAAGTACAAAATTGAGAACATCAGTTACTCTTTATTCAAGCTATAAATTCCACTATTGTAAGTGATGTAATGACATGCATATATAAGTCATATCCAAGGTACCAACTTACAACTCACTACCATGAGAGTTCAAGTTTTCAATACATCGAAGTACATAAGTTATACACACATGGTTTATTACTTACTCAAAATACGTCTTAAGTGAATAAATCTATAAACGAATCTAAAATAAGTTCAACTTGAGTCATATCAGACATATTGTTAGTACAAACTAATCATATATAACAGTTTTTTACTTACTAAGATCCAAATCAATTATAATCATATTCTCCCAAAATAAGCATACACAAAGATATTCAATTATCCTCATAAAAATTAAGATAAGTACTCGATCTTGTTTAACAGAAGAACTTAGATTGCATTAAAATACTCTAATATGATCCTTTCAGATTTGATAGTGTACAAATAAACATCATAAATAAGCCATAGTTAATTCTCAAAGATTACCATTTCAAAGTCCAACGTATTTTGGCTCAAAAGATTGTTAACAGTAATAAGGCAAGTTTTAACTTATTCTAGTTATGTTTCAAGTTGCAACTGTTGTCATAGCCAGAAACCAAAATTACTTCTAATAGTCACACATCTAAATCTTTCTCCGATTTTTCCTTCAATGGCACGACACTCGTACTCAAAATCGATGCCACTACTTGCGATTACTGCCTCCTCATCAATTGGGAAGACTGTATTAAAGTAACCTCTTGAGGCATGATGGTCGCTTCCTTGCTTGAAAAATGGAATATAAATGTTTTGAGTATCTATCTTTTCACCAAAGCATCGATCAACTCTAAAATGATTTTCAACTTCATCATAGTAAATGCTACATATAAACCGTCAACCTTCAAGTGTTCTTCAATGCAATAAACGAGCTTTCAGAAATATAAATTGTGTCGAATCTAAAGAACTTGATTTACTAGTCCTTAAAAATTCACAAAACAATAATATTAAATTTTAAAAATTATAAAACCGTCTTCGCAAAATTAAAAATTAGAAAGAATTGAGTTGAAAATTTCACCATATTAAGATAATAGAAATAAATCACCCTATACTTTGACAAATTGTACTTGTAGTTTTAATTTGTCCGATCTGATACCTCAACTTTTATTTCCTCTAATTTTTTGGTACCCAAGTTGACCATGTTAAATTTTGTCAAATTTTACATGTGGACAAATGACTGGATGCCATGTGGCATGATGAGCTAGGTCTAAATTGGTAAACAGGCAGGGATGAGGACCTTCAAATAAATTTTCCTTTCCTTTCCATTTCTTTTCTTTTCTTTTAGGTCAAATATTTAAGAAAAATAAAGTAAGAAAAACCTTTCCCCTTCCTACGTCATCCTTTCTCTCGTCGCTCTAACCCTCTTCCTCTGTCATCACAGCCACCAAAACACTTCCTTCGACGATAAAGCTTCCCGTTCAGACTCTAGCACAAGACACTTCCTCTTTCTCTCCCATTTCTTTCCCTTTACTTTGGTCTTCAGCTTAAGTTTTCCCCAAACCGTTGCTCACTACTCACATTCTCTTTTGCCCACTGAAACCCCTTCCCTCAATTCTCTATTGTCTTTTTCTTTTACCCTATGTTTTCTTTCATAAGATTCCATGGGGTTTTCGCCTATTTTAAAGCTATCTTAAATACACACACATATACATACATATTGATGGAGTGGGATAGTAATTTTGATCTAAGCGAAGGCGAAGACAAGTTCTTCGTCTTCAACGACGGTGACCCACTTCCTTTCCCTATCCAAAACTTGCTACAAACGGCTCCTGGTGGCTTTGTCCTCACCAATGCCATCGAACCCGACCATCCCATCGTTTATGTCAACACCTCGAAACAGTAGGATTTTTTTTACAACATTGCCGGAGATGAAGGCTGGATTGATGACAAAGGTTCTTGGCGTTGAACGCTACGGAGATGAAGGTTGTGTTGCAGATGCTGGATTTTCTTTTACCAATTGATAGATAATTAGATTAGAAAGTCCTCTAAGTTTGACTTTCTAAACACAAATCGGTTATGCTGAAAAACAATTGGAATTAGTATGTTAAAAAAAAAAAAGTTGAAATTATTGCTAAGACGAAGAACATGAAATTTGAGAATTTTTGTTTCAAGTTTTATTTTATTTTTTAGGTTAAAAATAAATTTGGGATATTTAATTTTGAGGTCCTTGCATATTTTAAAATATAAAAATTCTGACAAAATTGATACAGGGGATCTTACAATTGGATTACGTGTAAAGTGATATAAAAAATTAGACTTAATGGTGTAAAAAGCTCTCAATTTTTTTTAAAAAAAGTAATTAAGTCTATTTTTTCACTCATTTGGATATTTGAACTTTCAAAATACATCAAAAAAACCCTCAAACCTTGTCAAAAAAAGCAATTAAGCCCCTATCTTTTTTCACACAATTGGATACTTGAACTTTCAAAATTCATCAAAAAGACCTTCAATTTTAAAAAAAAAAGCAATTAAGCCCATGTTTTTATTAAAAATAAGAAAAAGTTATAAAAATTAAAATCAATAAAAGCTATAAATATTATTAAATTTTAATAAAAATTCAAATATTAAAAAATAGAAAAATATATGAAAATATAAAAAATTGTAAAATTTTATAAAATCGTAAAAATTATAAAATATATAGAAATATAAAATTTTATAAAGCTATAAGAAAATTATACAAAATGTAAATAAATATAAATTTCAGTAAAAAATTTATAAAATGATCGTACCAACAAAAGCATTTTATAATTTTTCTATAATTTTAATTGATTTTATTTTTATCAATTTTCGCCACATATCATGCTATGTTGCGACATGTGATGACTTTAATTGAAAAAAAACTAGGGCCATTTTTTATGATTTTTATAAAATTTTACAATTTTTTATCTTTTATGATTTTTATAAAAAATTCTAATTTTAGTAAATTTTGAAATTTTTATATTTTTATTAAAATTTAATAATTTTTCTAAAATTTATTATTTTTATTTTTCTAAATTTTTTCTAATTTTTATAAGAGCAAGGTTTAATTGCTTTTTGAAAAATTTTAAGGTCTTTTTAATGTATTCTGAAAGTTTAAGTACCCAATTGAGTGGAAAAAAAAAAGTAGAGGCTTAATTGCTTTTCTTGAAGAAGTTTGAGGACTTTTTTGATGCATTTTGAAAGTTTAAATGCTCAATTAAGTGCAAAAAAAAAAAAAAGTAACTTAATTGCTTCTTATTTTTTAAATTTGAGGAGTTTTTACACCATTGAGCTAAAAAATTAAAATCCTTAGAGTTAGATGGGAGGTATTGCATTCATAGACGAAATTGAAGGTAGAAGTATCACGTTGGACAAAAATTAAAAGTAAAATATACCAGATTGAAAGATTTGTTAAAGTACAAGGGATCTTTTGTCATTATGCCCACCATATTTACAACATAGTTGCTAATGTGTTCCACCATTTTTCCTCCGGAAAAAAATTGAAGAGTAGGAGAGATTGAGAGAATTGGAGTGTTTGGAAAGATTTTGGGTGAGAAGAAGGGAGCAACGGATGGATTTTATAGGGAGGAAGTTGACATTTCCAAGAGTTATCTTTCGATGGCATAGATTATCGATATGATTAAACATCGTCACGAATTTAATATTTAAGAATACGAAGTAACCCTAAAACAACTAATTATAACAAATAACTTTTCTATAAATTTATTAATAAATAATATTAAAATTCCTAATATAAAAGTGAAAGAAAACCCTCGAAAATTAATAAAGTTAGATTAATTTCAACGACTTAAATTAATCTCTAGATCTTCAACACTATTCTGCCAGTTTTTTTTTTTTTTTTTTGTTCAGTAACACTGTTCTGCTTGTTTGATCTATAAATCAACTCCATGATTATCAAATTGGTCATTGTTTTGGTGTTTCTTTTTTTCATATAAGCATAAAAACATTAAGGGGTCAAAATGTGTCAAATTAAAGTGGATCATTCAACTCTCATGGTTGGAAAAAGGACCTGTTAAGAATGATTACGAAATAGGGATTGTTCATTGTTCTTTGAACATTAACTACGTTTGAGAGTAAATGAGGAAATTAGAAGTTGATAAAATTAATGAAGAACATGGTTTCATACAGGAAGCGAACGGCGATCGCATTGAAAAGAATGCGAAAAAACAAAATGAGTTCTAAGGATTCAAAAGGAACGCTCCATACATGTTGCTGCATTAAACTTTGAGCAACCAAGTAGACTCATATAAATCATTTCCTACCCTAAAACATTCAGAAGAAGGTGGCAGCCGGGCTGGTGCGCGGTCAGCAGAGGGATTAGAATGCAGTGGACATAAAGCCCCGATTACAACCGAAGCTTTCCTTTGTTTGCCAATGAGACTCGGAATGTTTCTGATACTATACAAAATCACCTCGATTCAACATCCTTTTTTTATTATCATTCTTCTTTCCATATTCGGCCGGTTACCCTCAACTTCAGCTCTTGCCTATCACCACCCGAGAAGTATAGAGCTAGGTTCCTTTGGATCACCAGTCCGTCCTGACTGTCACGAACTTTCCTATGACTGTCGCGAATGCTCCTTGGAATCCCTTGCCATATTAGCTTACGGCCATTGGCACCGACCTCCAAACTGTAACTGAATTTCTTTGCTTCATTATCATCTCCCATAAAACGTAAAAAGGCCATATAGACAGGTGCCATACCAAGCTGGAAAGCTTCAAAATGCAAGCAGAACTGTCTTCCAAAACAATTGAAAACCTGCACAAAGACATCGGAATTCAGAAATAGAACTTGTCAAAGGAATCCATTCGTAGGCATAAGATTTGCAGTTTCGAGCAACTCAAATATTATGTGCTGTAGGCTAAAATGAACTTACAGTAAGCATCCATGTAGCATTTTCAACTTCATGTGGATTTGATTTGACATATCGATGGTTGAAGGTACATCCATCATGCATGTCGACTTTGTGATCATCCTTGAGATGTGAAACAAGGGTGGGGATGTCACCTGTGACACAGCAGTCAGAGCCGGCATAAGGGCAATTGTAGGGACGGAACCGACAGTGCTGCTCATGCTTCAGCTTGCTGTAATAGGGGAAGATATCTTGGCAACCTAGATTCTGGTATTTACAAGGGAGTTCCAAGGATTCTGCAACTTTCTCCAAAGCTAAGCACCTTATATTTCCAAGATCATAGCGGCATGTTGGGCAACAGTTGTGCACTCTAATCTTGCAGTTCGAACACAAAGTGTGTCCATTTGGGCACTGTAATAGAGGATTGAATGCAACATATCAAAATTTAGGGCACTCAATTAGTAAAGGAAGCAGTAACCGTAATAAAACAAAACATGAAAAGAGCATTTGTCCTGAAAAATATTGCCAAATCCTTTCAAATCACTTTCCAATTACAATGGCTACTTCTATACCATCGTGAGGATAACTCTTCACTGCAACAAACCAAACCCACAATGATGAGTTATCCTCTTCAATAGACATAAATTGCCCTTCTTTCCCTACAACCCTATGTCCATAGTCCTTCAGCGACTTGCACCTTATTACCTACACTTCAGACGGTACATAAACAAACACCTAAGAGGATCCAGCACCGTAACCAGAGCTTCACCACCATTTTCACCCCAGCATCCAGATATAATCACTAGCTTCACAGAGGCATACAAAGGCACGCATGTAGCGTTCACACAGTGAAGTAAATAAGAAAAATTTCATAATAGGAAACACAATGAAAAAAAGGTTAAAAAAACAAAACACAACTACAAAAGCATATCTTTATGGAAGAGCCGGAATAACTGCATGCATGGAGAACAAACCTGGTGAATTGGTGGATACATCAAATTCGTGCATACAGGACACTCAAGGAGCTCATAAACACCGTTGTTTGAATGAATTCCATGTTTTCCAACTAAATTAACTGAAGTTTTCATTGTTGTTGTTGTAGTAGTACTAGTGGCATTATTACTCTCAGATTTTGCTGAAGCTATGTCATAATCTGCAACAGGGGAATGAGATTCAATGACTTCTTTGCAAGCGCTGCCTCCAGGAGCCATTGCTACTCGAAATGTCAACTACTGCAATTATTTTATATTTATCTACTTTGAGAGGCTTCACTCTCTATTTCCCTGTAACAAAGGATAAAAATTAGATGTCAAAAAAGGCAACCCCATGTCCATGGAAATAATTTTATTATAAAATATTCAACTTAGAACCATCTCAATGTTCTTAAAATTTCCAGAAGATCAAAACAAAGTTTAAAAACAACTTCTAATTCCGATGGTGATGCTGTTATAACATAATTTTCCATCTTTAACCAAACAAAAGGAAGAGCTAGAAACTACCTTTCCTAATATTCCCAGATTTTCCATGAAAATACTGGCAAATTCAAATCAAATATAAAGCTGAATGATGCAGAAAAGAAGTACTTTACTTTCTTTTAAGCAAAATAAACATTAAAGCAACCAAAATATGAGACAAGAAAAGCATAAAGAACAAAAAATTTCCTCCAATTACAATCAAATCCACCATTTAGAATTCAAAATCTTCAAATTTTATATCAGCTAAAGCAACCAGAAAAAGGGACAGGGAAATGTAAAAAGAAAACAACCCTCCTGCACCCAATGTCCACATTCCAACAAAGTTTCCTCTTTTTCGATGCAATGTCAAACTAAGTTTGTCCAAAAACCAGCTTTGCCATTTGGATTAATCAAAACATAATCAACAATGAAACAAAAGAAAAACACATATTTAAAATTAAAAAAAAAACATTACCGATCAAAAGAAAAGACAAAACCAAAAAAGAACAAACCCAAAGAGGAAAAAAAATATATACCCAGTTGAGATTTCAAAGCTTAGTATCTTAACACATCATTAAAAAGCCACAACAAAATGCTCAAAACAATGAAATAAATAAAAATTTAAAAGACAAAGTGCCAAAGGAGCAGCGAAACTTACGGGTTTTTAACCAAAAACATGGAAAACGAAGGAGAAAATTTTGGAGAAATTGTTTTTCCATCAAATGGTGACCATGTTTTGTTTTGCAAATATGCAAAACGCAACGCCAAACGCGTCCCTTCTATATATATAATATGTGCGCACACACACTAACTTTGGATTTTTCTTTATGGGGTTCTTTAGAAGTAAGTACGCGCACGCAACGTTTGAAATTTTGACTTCAAAAACAAATGTTTATTTATTTTATTAGTCCCCTAATTATTACTATTTTTTATTTTGGTTATTCAATTCTAATATATTTCAATATAATCATTAATGTTATCCACATTTTATATTTTAGTTACTCCTCCTCTGTTAAATCATTAGCGGAATTCTGACATGGACTTTTTATTGCTATAACTACAATTTTAAGCCTCTATTTTTTATAAAATTTATTAATTTGGTCTGAAATTCTTAAAAATTAATAAGTTTAGCGATTAATTTTATAAATTCTATCAATTTAGCTTTTAAATAAAATTCAAAAATATATTTTTAAAATTTTATTTTTGCTAAAATATTTTACATAAATATAAATAAAAAATCTAAGGGTAAATTACACCTAATGTTACTAAACTATTAGTAAATTTACATTTTGGTTACTCGACTTCAAAAAGTTACAAAATAGTCACTGAATTATTTGAAATTTTATTTAAGTCATTGAACTATTCAAAAATTTTCATTTAAGTTAATGCGTTGTTAAGTTATTTAAAAAAAAAAGTTTTGACTATCGAGCTTCAAGTGACAATTCAACATCAATACGATGGATCACTACTTATCAACAAGTAGAATAACACACCTTACATGCAAGTTGATATAACGGTAAGTGTCAGAGATTGGAGATACTATCAGATAAAAAAAGAAAGGTATTTGAATTTTGGTTCGCGAATTAGTGATATTTAAAGTTGTTTCATAAAAAAATAAAATGTGAAAGAGAAGGAGAAAGAGAACTTTCGATTGGTGTAAACGAGAACTTTCGATTGGTGTAAACGGACAAAGAAAACCATACAATAACAATTTTAATATTCCGGTAACTTAAATGAGAACTTTCAAATAGTTTAATGATAATTTTATAATTTTTAAAATTAAATGAGAAAAAGTAAACTTACCCAAAATCTAAAATTTTAAAATTTTCATCATTTTCTTCTTCTTTTTTAAGCTAAAATTGATAAGAATTCTCCAAATTGAATTTGAGTATTTGTTTTTTTAACTTTCTCTTCCCCCAAACACTAATCTTCCCTTTCAATTTTCCATTTGCTTTTCTTCTACATTCGAGTTCTGGAAGATAGAAAATACTTTCCCTAACACTATAAATCCTTGAGAATCATAATTATCAACCAAAATTCGTTTCCCATATTTTTTTCATTCATTACTTTTTATCTATTTCTCCAAAAAAAAATCAATTTTTTTAGCTTCAACTGCTACCTGAATATTTGAGGGTTTCTCTTAGTATGGACAAGAAAAGAAAATTTTCAGGGAATGTTGGGAAATCTATTATTTGACAAACTTTGTTTCAATAAAAGGAGAAAGGAAAATGGGGAGAAGGGAAGTCTCTAATTCCAGCCGTAATGAGAGGAATAACAATGAAACCAATGTGTTTTTGAATGTCTAAGATCTCACTCCTATGAACAATTACTCTTATTGGATTGATTGTAAGATCTTTCATTCTGACATCGAAGATTTCTTCCGACTTCTAAGGAAAATTTGTTGTATCATATGGGTATTGATTATAATTACATTGTTCTACTTTTTCTTTGGCATATTTGCCCAAATTTGGGTCTATAATTGTTTATTTTGATGGGTGAAGAAGGATTGAGGATGCGGATGGGTGAAGATGGAGGTGATAGTTTTAGGATTCAACTTTGTGCGGAGGAAATGAAAGATGATGAATTTGAACCAAATAAGAAGTGAGTGGATTTCGACTTGGTGGTTAGTGTAAAAATAATAGTGGCTGTAAGACTATAGCATAAAACAAAAAATAAGTTAAATGTACTATACCGTAGTTCAAGTTATGGCTAAAATACTAAATTTGTATTGTGTTGAGAGTCTAATATGTAAAAACTTGTCAAAATAAACTTTAACCTTCTTTTTCACCAATTATTTTTAAATCAATAATAATAAAATATAAGTATAAATAATATAATTAAGAACATAAATATCATAGTTCAAGGAGAGAATTGTCGCAAATAAATTGAGAAATTAAACATTTATCAAATTCTCCACACTTGAATCATGCTTGCCCTCAAGCGTAAAACTAATGCAAATGCATATGTGACCTCAAGAAGTACTTAACTCAAATCAACAATTGAAAATATTATTATATACTAATAGAACAAGTAAACATGTTTTTGTAATTCAATTGAAATTCCATATGCTAAACAAAATATAGCACTAACGATAATTCATTCAATTAGAAAGAATTAGAAACAATAAACATTTGTGCTCCCTAATAATATGCAATATATAAGAGATGTTAGAAAAATCAAGAGAATATTTTCAAATTTCATCATGCGTGCAAAAGTGGCTAGGTGTCCAAATTTCACAATTTAATTGAGCATAAAGTATTAAACCAAAAATTTTCAATTTCATCAACAAAAGTTTATCGATTAGCATGAGATGAAGGCATAATACAAATCATATAACAATTAAATTTTCCCTCTTTTCGAATTTAAGTCGATTACCTTTGAACACGAGTGTAAATAATAACCCAAGCACCTACTTTGTAAAAATAAAATGTCGGTAATGACAATATATCATAAAGAAAAGAGAAATAAAAAATAAAGAACACACAAATCTTTCAGGAAAAAAACCATGGGCAGATGAGAAGAAAATTCACTATACCGAGTTCGAATGATTACAAGAGGAATAAACTATGTCTATTTATAGGCTTGTAAAACCATATTCTAATAGGAGTGTAGTAAGATTGAAATATCTTATTCTAATCAATATCAAATAGATGGAGTTTAATAAAATTTAAAAAACCTTATTCTAAAATAAAATAAAAAAAGTGTAGTTCTATATGGATTTTACATTTATTTTATTTTACCATTGTATTTTATTTAAATAAGGATTTGGGTCACTCAATTCTAACAATCTCCACCTTGACATGAATTCTCAATGAACAAGTTCTTCATCGCGAACTCTTAACGAACAAGTTCTCCACCTCTTCCATAAAACCCCTTAATGGTTTAACTTTAACAATGAATACTAACCAAGTCTAAGCAATGCTCAAACTTGGTTATAGGAAGTTACTTAGTCACCATATCTGTAAGATTTTCATAATTACTAATTTTGCTCACAACAATATCACCACGAGCAATAATATCGCGAATAAAATATTACCGAACATCAATGTGTTTTGTTCTCTCATGAAATATTTGATCTTTTGTAAGGAAGATGGCACTCTGACTGTCACAAAATACTGTACTGATTTGAAGGTTTTCATTGAGTTCACTAAAAAGTCCCTTCAACCAAATGGCTTCTTTACAAGCCTCAGTAATCGCCATGTACTCAGCTTTAATGGTAGACAAAGCGACTGTAGTTTGCAAAATGGCTTTCCAACTGATTGCAGAACCTTTGATTGTAAAGACATAACCTATGAAAGATCTTCTTCTATCAAGGTCTCCAGCAAAATTAGCTTCAACATACCTAATGACTTCATCTCTAGTTCTTCCAAACTGTAAGCAAACATCAGTAGTACATTGTAAGTATCTTAAAATCCACTGAACTACTTTTTAATATTCTTTACTGGGATTTTTCATGTATCTGCTAACTGCACTGACGGCATATGATAAATCTAGACGTAAACAAACCATAGCATACATGAGAGATCCCACTGCACTAGAGTATAGAACATGTGACATGTACTCAATCTCATCATCTAATTATGGAGACAAAGCTGATGAAAGTCTAAAATAGGCTGCTAAAGGAGTACTAACAGGCTTAGCACTCTACATATTGAACCTACAAAGAACTTTCTCAATATACCCCTTCTGACTTAGGTACAATTTACTTGTTTTTCTATCTTTGAGAATCTCCATACCAAGTATCTTCTTTGCTGGTCCCAAATTTTTCATCTCAAATTCTTCACTTAGTTGGGCTTTGACCTTTCTTATCTCTCTTTTATCTTTCGCTGCTATTAACATGTCATCAACATAAAGGAGTAGATATTTAAAAAAAAAACCATCACTGTTTTTCTTAAAGTAAACACAACTGTCAAAGCTACTTCTTTTGAAATCATGAGAAGTCATAAAGGAATCAAACCTCTTGTACCACTGTCTTAGTAATTGTTTCAAACCATAAAGGGACTTTTTCAGCAAGCAAACATAGTCCTCTTTTTCTGAGACTGAAAAACCCTTTAGTTGTTGTATGTAAATATCATCCTCAAGTTCTTTATGCAAAAATGTAGTTTTTACATCTAACTGCTAAAGCTCTAAATTATGCATGGCCATAATACCAAGCAAAGCTCGAATCAAACTATGCTTCACAATTGGGGAGAACACATCTGTGAAGTCTATTCATGGAATTTGACTGTAACTGGAACATCCCGAATTAGGGTTTAGTCAGAACAGTGGTTTCGAGACCATAAATCTGAAATATAAATAGTTATTTTATGATTGTTTGATGGTCCATGACATGATTGCATGTTTGTGTGAAATTTTCATAAAGAAATTCCATGCCTAAGATATCCAATTTGACTTTAGAGGTCAAATTGAATATGTTGTAAAACTTGTGTTCTAGAAGCTTTAAGCATGAAATTACATTGGATTATTAATTAGAGATCCTTAAATGTAAATTTGACAAAGTTCTAAAATTTTGGACAAAAATAGCCATGAATAGGAAAATTTTGAAAGAAAGACCTTAAAGGCATTTTGGTCATTTGGTTAATAAAAGAATAAAAAGGGAAAAATCAAGAAAAAATGTTGTGCATCTTCTCTAAGGGTGCCGAAATTTTAGGGAGATTCTATAGCTAGGGTTTTCAACATTTCAAGCTTGATTATAAGTGCTCCCAAGCCCCATTTTTAATGTTCTTTACATTTTTGAAGTCCTTGAAGCATGATCTATCCATTTCTAGCCATATTTTGAAGTAGGGTTCATGTATGAAATTTGAACCATGTGTAACATCATTGTATTTTGATGTTTAAAGAAGGAATATAAATGTTTGATGTGTGATAAACATCTTTTACTAAGTGATTTTTTAGTGAAAACACCTAAAAGGACTTATTTGTAAAAGGTATAAAAATGAATAGTAAAAATGTGAAATAAAGGAAAATATAGGCTGATATGAACATGGTGTAGGTTCAACTAGGCTTGGGTAACCAAGAAATTACATGCATTTCATTTTACGAGCCTAGAGACTAAAATGTAAATAAATAAAAAGTTAAGGGTAAAATGGTAATTTTAAAAAGTGTGTGTTATGGGTCGATTTGACCAATGAATGTATGGAGCAAGTAAAATTTGGCATTATAGATTAAGAAAAACGTGATTCGAGTCTTGATCAGGGGAAAAACAAAGTTTAAGAGGATTAGGCTCATTTCTATCATTTTTTACTCAGGTAAGTTCATCTGCAAATAATGCAACATGTACCATACTTTAAATGCTTTAATATTGCATGTATGGTAAGTACATACATATTTAATATGATGTTGTATCATGTGTTTATTTCCTAAATTATATCATGAATTATGCTTTGATTTCTCCATGAATATGTGATTGGTGCTATGAGCATTAAAATCGACGTTAAGAGCAAGTTCTACAGAAATGTGGTATCGAAGAATCTCGTTTGAACCTTAAGAATAGTTTAGGGTAAAGTGACATGTCACTAGGAATTATGTAATCTGAACTCATTGAGTTGTGGTCTAAGTTCATGATATATGTGACATCCGAACTCATTGAGTTGTGGCCTGAGTTCGTGATATATGTGACACATGTTTTGACGTTTGGGTACTAGTCTTGTATATGTTATTGATGATGAGGTAGTCCGACATGTGTTGCGGATACCTGACAACCTGCATGAGCAGACTCGTGAGTAGCTCGTAAATGAGCAACATGTGATCTGAGATATGAGGTAGTATTGGCTACATATAAAGTACTTAGGTGCAAACACGAAAGTAAGTTATAATGTGCAAGTGGGCACAAGTATGTACATCGAACTCATGTGAATGACATGAAAAATGATGAGCTCGTAGTAAGAACATGTATTTATACATATATATGAAGAATGAGTTCAAGAGAATTTGATAAAAATCCAAGATTATGTTAGTTATGTTAAATGCATGATTCAAGCTTGTTTAAGTTACCTTTTATTTGCATGTGAATTTATTAAGCTTTATGCTTATCCCCTTTTTTTCCATCTCTTATAGTTTCGCCAAGCTAGCTCAAGGATCGAAGAACGTTGGAGACTCAATCACACTATCAATTGAACATTTGGGTATAGTTAGCTTTATCATTTTGGATATGGCATGTATAGGGACTTGGCCTTTTTGATATGTGTCATATTGATTAGCCAATGTGCTGGCTCATGATGCTATTATGATTATTTTGTATATGGCCATGAGAGGTGGCTCATATTGATTATTTTGGGTTGTAACCTTAATTATTGATGCATGCATGCAAATGTGCTTATGCTTTAATGTGGTCATAATTGCTTATGGTGAAAGAGTGTGATGGATGGCATGTATAATGAGTGTATGAAATATGATTAATGTGTTTGTCAATAAATGTGGTGCAAATGTATAACTTGAAAATAGGGTAATAATGATAATAGTTAAGTATGAAATTGGTGTGGGATGTCATATGAAAGTATAATAATTTGGATAGGTGATATGTTGACATTGTCAAGTCATAATGTAACCATGAATGTGTTTGCTTAGGTGATTAAAGGTGTCATAATGCATGTCATGAAGTGGATCTAAGTTCGTGAGTGCTTAAGGGTGGCAAATGCCTTGGAAAATAGCTTAGAAATTGTCCACATAGTTAGACACACCGACATGTGTCTAAGCTGTGTGTAACACATGGTCTGCCCAATGGGCGTGTGATCTGGCGGTGTGTCCCCTGCACCCTAATTATGCAAAAAAGATTGCCCAGTAGTAAACACAAGGGCAGAGACACGGCTGTGTGTCTTATCTGTGTGAAGGACACGGCCTTAGGACATGGGCATGTACCCCAGACCGTGTGAAGTCTGCTCTTAAATTTTGGAATTTAATTCGCCACACAACCCAAGCACACGGGCGTGTGACTTGGCCGTGTGACCTTATTTGACTGATGATGTCATAGTCAGAGAGTTACACGGGCTGAGGATACGGGCGTGTCCTAAGCCACACAAGCGTGTGACTCTCCAAAGTATGAAAATTTATTAAATTATCCTAAAGTTTTCTAAAGTTCTCAGTTTAGTCCCGAACCACCTTCGATGTATGTTTGGGGCCTTGTAGGCCTGTAATAGGGACGATGTGCATCTGCATGAATGGTTTTAAATTGGATGAAATTTTATGGCTTGGTTTTGTATGTGTGCTTGTGTTAAAGTTCGGTAATACCTTGAACCCTGTGCTGGATTTGGATACGGGTAAGGAGTGTTACAGTAACCCTTTGCAACAAGCCTCGCTTTATTTCTGGGTTCTTCAACTCCTGGAGCCCCTTCTTTCTTTTTAAACATTCATTTACAATAAACAGCCTTTTTACCTTTAGGAAGTTTCACAAGATCCCATGTTCTGTTTTTGTGGAGTGATTCCATCTCCTCTTACATAGCAAACATCCACTTTTCTGAGTCTTCACAACTAACTGCCTCAGAATAATTATATGGCTCTTAGTTTGCATCTATATTTTCAGTCATATTTAAAGCATAAGCAACTAGATCAGCCTCGGCATACTTTTTTGGAGGTTTAATTTCTCTTCTAGTTTTATTTTTGGCGATAGAATATTATGGTGAAGAAGCAACTCTATTCTGAATTTTTGTACTGGCTTGAGGAGTTGACTCTGTTGTAGACTCTGGATTAATCTTATGCTCCACCTGCTTTTGATTTTCCTTACTGAAAGAGTCTTTAAGAGATAAGTTAGGTAGCATAGCAGTTTCATCAAAAACAACATCTCTGCTAATCACAACTTTTCTATTTTTAGGACACCATAACTTATACTTTTTTACACCAACTTTATAACCAAGAAAAACACATTTAATGGATCACAGTTCCAAATTTCTATTATTAATATGAGCATACGCAGGACACCCAAAGATCTTTAAACCAGAATAGTCAGCAGAATTACCAGGCCATACCTCTTATAGAGTCTTTTTCTCAATGGCAACGGATGAAGATCAGTTGATCAAAAAACATGCAGTAGAGGCTGCTTCAGCCCAAAACGACTTTGGTAAATTAGCATTCAACAACATACATCGAACCTTCTTCATGATAATTTTGTTCATTCATTCTACAACACCGGTTTACTGTGGAGTATGATGAACTGTCAAGTGTCTCACGATCCCTTCTGACTTACACAATTTATTAAACTCATCAGAACAGAACTCTATTCCATTGTTTGTATAGAGGTACTTTATTTATTTTCCCGTCTGTTTTTCAGTCATAGTTTTTCAAGACTTAAATGTGGAAAACACATCACTTTTCTGTTTCAAGAAGAATGCCCAAACTTCTCTGGAAAAATCATCAATAAAAATATCCCTATAAAAATAATAAAAAGAATAGTATAAGGGAAGTAGGGTCAAATCCTCAAAGACCAGATTTGCACAACTTCCTGTTCCTTGAGATCCCGGATAGAGTCGAACCCAAGAAAACTTGCGTACCTAGAAGAAAATAAAAAAAAAAATTAAAAGTTTGATTGAATTGAAATTGCGAAAATTAAAATTAAAATTGTAAAGATAAACAGAGATGAGGAAAGAGAGTTTTTTTATAGAGAGATTCCAGCTTACGGTTGTCTCAATCCGCCTTGGGTTCAATCCTAGGCTTTTAAGTGATCCTTCTTGAACAGAATAAGCCAGTTATAGTTGAAGAGGACGTCTATGACCACCAACTCCACTTAGATTTTAGACTTACGATTTATAAGAACCTGATTCTAGCCAACCATTACTTTTGTGGGATCGTCTTACACTAGATCATCAGTTCTCAATGGCGAATGCCACACCATTTTGTCTTTTGGACTCGAAAATCACTGACGCAGTAAGCTAATGAACCGACTGTGCAACCTTCCCAAAACATACAAAGCGGCCGTTCTTTGCACAAGTTAAAAAGATCACCTTTCAAGGGACATGGACGAAAACATCAGCCCCATAATGCGGAGAAACGATGAATACTTATTGAGAAGGCTAAGCGCAGATTCTAAGCCTCATGACCCTTTTTTAGGGAATTTTGACAACCTTTGGCTAGATAAATTTAGTGGCTCATGTTTTTTGGGGAAAAAAAATAAGTGTAATGAAAATAGAACTTTTTAATGAATAATATGAAATGAATAAATGCTAAGCTTTTTGGAAGAATGAGTGTTTACAGAAAAGATAAATAAAGATAAAAACTAAAATTAAATCTAAATGATAATCTTTAACAATTATCCTAATATAATTGAAATTTAAATAGAATCTTGTGTTTATAAAATCTCTTCTTTGCACTTTTGTCCCCAAGTCTTCCATACTTTGCATTTTCGACACCACTTCTTTCTTATTTTGCATGATGGCCCATTTTATCTTCAAATTCATGCTTTGTGCCCTTAAATTTCATTTTGCTTTCAATTTAGTCCTTGCAAGATAAAAATCATAAATAGCTCAAATTAGTAGGATCATACTCAAAATAAATATGTAATTAATATATAAAAATATGTCATTCTAGAGTATTATCAAAAAGTTGGCATATAATTAGCTCCACCTCTCGAATGCTCTTTGGATGGCCTCCATAAATCAAAATGAATATACTCTAACGTTCCCTTTGTGTTATGGATTCCTCTGGTGAATCAAACTCTCTTTTGCTTCCCAAAAACGCAGTGCTCACAGATCTTCATTTTGCAAATTTCTTTCCCATCAAGAAGTCCTTTTTAACTCAATTCTGTCATGTTATTCTCACTCATATGCCCTAGATACAAATGTCAAAGTTTAGTAATATCATCATCTGACAAGGAAGAGAAAGTGATAGTTGCATCACCAGTAATAGTAAAACTCTGCAGAACATCTAACCTGACAGTCTTTCTCTGCCCTTTCATCACAACGAGGGAACCTTTTGAAATCTTCAAAACCCCACTTTCAACTGTGTATTTGTACCCTTTTGAATCAAGAGTACTCAATAAAATTAAATTTCTCTTCAATTTTGGAACATTTCGTACGTCATTAAGTGTTCTGACAACTCCATCAAACATCTTAACTTTAATTGTTTCAACAACTGCAATTTTACACGAAGCATTATTTCCCATCAAAACAAGACCTTCAGAAACTGTTTTGTAAGTTGTAAACCAATCCCAATTGGGACTCATGTGGAAGGTGTAGCCCGAATCAAGGATCCATTCCTCACTCACTTTAGAATTGTTAACAGAAGCGACTAGAAGTTCACCATCACGGTAGTCTTATACGAAATCAACTTCACCGAAATTTTCTGGTTGTTTTTCCGTTTGATTTGTAGCCTCCCTTTTGATATTGTTCTGTAGCTTATAGCACTCAGAATTAATATACCCTTTCTTCTTGCAGAATTACAAGTTTTACCTTTGTTTGAAGACTTCGATGTACCTTTAGGTCTACCGCGAGGATTTCGTTCCTGTGTCCTTCCATGACTATCATCAATATTCTGATCTTGTCTCCCATGAACAATGAGACCCTCTCTCTGAGAGTCGGGTTTAACCATAAGATGCTTCATCTTATCAAACGAGGTCAAAGAATCATAAACCTCATCAACTATGAGAGACTCGCAACTATTTAAAATCGTGCCTCTAAAAGTTGAATAAGACGACGATAACGAACAAAGTAGAATCAACCCTAGATATTCCTTATCATATTGAACCTCCATGGCCTCCAAGTTTGAAAGTATTTTTTTAAACATTGTTAAGTGTTCGCACAAATGCATCTTCCTCCAAACGATAAGCATAAAGACGCTGCTTCATATACAACTTACTAGTTAGAGTTTTCGATATACATATTTGTTCCAACCTCTTCCATAATCCAGCGGTGATCTTCTCTTTCATCACATCCTACAAAATTTCATTAGACAAATGCAGATGTAACTATGTTAACGCCTTTCGATCATTGTGCTTCTTCTTTTCCTCCGTTAATGTCAAAGGCATATTATCTATCTCTAGCAAGGCATCCTCCAGATCCATATGCGCAAGAATTGTTTGCATCTTAATCTGCCATAACGCAAATTTGGTGTTGCAATCCAACAGCTAAATTTCATATTTTAAAAACGTCATTACTGTGATCAAGATGAACAACCCGGAAGTCTGATACCAATTTGTAAAAATAGAATGTCGATAATGACAATATATCGCAAAGAAAAGAGAAATAAAAATAAAGAACACATAGGTTTTTACGTGGAAACACTTTCAGGAAAAAAACCACGGGCAGATGAGAAGAAAATTCATTATGTCGAATTCGAATGATTACAAGAGGAGTAGACTATGTCCATTTATAGGCTTGTAAAAACCATATTCTAATAGGAGTGTAGTAAGATTGAAACACCTTATTCTAACCAATATCAAATAAATAAAGTTTAATAAGGTTTAAAAAACCTTATTCTAAAATAAAATAAAAGAAGTGTAGTTCTATATAGATTTTACTTTTATTTTATTTTACCACTGTATTTTATTTAAATAAGGATTTCGGTCACTCAATTTTAACATACTTGAATTACTCAATTAATTAAACTTAAATGTCTTTGATTTTACAAATATCTACACCAACGGAATAAATTAGGGTTATTAATATCTTAATTTCTTTTCATATTTTCATAGTTAGTTTTCCTCTCAATACACTTTAATAACTCTTTTCATCTTTATTTATAATTAAGGACAATTTAATAAAATATACTTTTAGCTAATCTTATATTCATCAACTAAATAGCAAAATTTTACATTTCAATCAAATGAACCAAACAAGGCAATCTACCATACCCCATAACGTGCTAAGCAATTTTACATTCTTGTAATCCTATTACCAAAGGTGATGTTACATTTCGTGAACCAAATGCCCCCTTAAAATTATTACTTGAACTTTGGTCAAATGTATAATATGATACATAAAGTTTGCTTTTTGCAATTGTACAAATAAAACTTTGATTTGACTCAATTATATACATGAGAAATTAATTCTAATTCAGTTATATACATTTATAGAAATATTCTTGTGTATAATAAGTAAATGTAAAATGATATAAACTTAAGAACAATGTTAGTTTATATAAAACTCAACCAAAATCAAAGTTTGATTCATATAATTAAAGCGAAATCAAAATAAATGTGTGGCATAATCAAAGTAAAATGTAGTTTTTAAATCACATAATATAAATTTAGCCTTTAATATTTATACATTTGTCATTTTAACTCCCAATTTTTAAAACTTAGTTGAATTTTTTTGGGATCGTAACTGATAAACCGTAAATTATACATATTTTTACCCCATGTTTAATGCATTTTATGGATGATTTCCCATTAGAATTGGTGAATTTGATGCTCCTAATGCTTTAATTTCATGTTTTATACTTAGGAGAGCATAGGAAAGCGAAAGGAACGAGAAACGGGCCAAAAACGGAGAAAATGGGCCAAAGTACGAAATCAACACGGCCTGGACCTCCTCACACTGACAGACCACATGGCCGTGTCAATTTGGCAGGCTCGAACACGGCCTGAAGTAATCGAACACGAGCGTGTCCCTGCCGAGCCCAAGTTGAGTCCAATTCGGAAAATGGCTAATTTTGAGGGCTTTTAGGCATTCCAAAGCCTATAAATACACCCTAGAGGAGGAAGAAAAAGACACGGAGAATAGGGAGTAAGGAATTACTCTAAGGAAGCCAATTGATCCATCTCAGAAGCCGGATTCATCATAAAGACTAAAGATCTCTCCTCAATTTCTCTTCAGGAAATTTGGGTTTTCTTTATGTTTTATATTCTTTATTCTTCTAAGATGTTTTCTTATTCAGTTATGAACTAAAACCCCTAAATACCTAAGAGGAATAAAACCTAAGACAAATCTTGTTATTATTTTCTAAATCGTATGATAAATATTTAACTTGTTCTTAATTACGTGTTCTTAATTCTTGTTTTGATATCCCAGGATACTGATTCAAGACAAGCTCTTATTCAGAGGAGGAATAGACCCTGTCTAAGAGTACATTTGTCATAATTAAGCGGAGTTGATTGCGCGCCTAGACATAGGGTGACAAGATTTTGCTGGATTAAGGTGAAACCTAATAAGGGGATCCATAAATCGAGTTAATGCAACCCTAGAGTGTTAATTAGAGAAAAATCTCGGTTATTCAATCTAGGGATTAGACGTTATTAGTCTTGAATAGGGATAATAACATAACTTAGGGATCTCTACGGAACAAGTTAAATGAATAAATCGTTCGATTCGGAGCCAGAATAACAAGTAAAGTCTAGGTGAATTTTTCCTTAGGTATTGTCTTAAGTTAATCGATTTTCCCCAAAAGCAATTCCCCAATTCTTTTCTTTGTGAGTTCTTAGTTTAGATAATTAGTTAATTAAAACAAAACCTCTTTATTCTTAAGCTAGATAATAAAAATGCAGTCATTACTAGTACTTTTAGTTCTTTTGGGTTCGACAATTCGCTCTTGCTAAAACTATACTACTGTTCGATAGGTACACTTGCCTACATCGCAATAATAGTTAGTTCAAGAACTAGTAATTATAAATATTTAACACCTATCACGAAATCACGCAATCAAGTTTTTGGCGCCATTGTCGGGGAGCTAAGATATTAGGAACGCTCAATTTTTATTACTTTAGCCATTTACTTTTCTTGTAATTTAATTTAATTTTATTATTATTATTTATTAACTTACTTTTTCTTTCTCTTGGCAGGTTTTTATAGTTTATGACTAGAAGAAACCCGTCAGGACCATTACTTTTTGACGAAGAAATCGATCGTACAGTCGCAGAAATCAAAGAGAAATAAGGCGAAGCTTACGATACACAGAGAACCCAATCGAAGAGATGGCTAAAAACCAAGACAATCGGCTACCTCCTGCAATTACGGCTAATCAAAATCCTGCTCCACGCACTATGTATGATTATGCTAAACCTTCTTTAACAGGAATTGAATCTAGCATAGTTAGACCTGCTGTAGCTGCAAATACTTTTGAATTAAAACTTAACACTATTCAAATGATACAACAATTTGTTCAGTTTGATGGTTTGCAGGATGAAGATCCCAACGCTCACTTAGTAAACTTTTTGAAATTTTGCGATACATTTAAAATCAATGGCGTTTCTGATGATGCCATTCGTCTTCGGTTATTCCCTTTTTTCATTAAGGAACAAAGCTAAACAGTGGTTGAACTCGTTACCACGAGGGTCAATAACTACTTGGGAACAAATGACCGAAAAATTCTTACTAAAATATTTTTCGCCGGCTAAAACGGCTAAATTACGTAATGATATTTGTTCTTTTGTACAAATGGATTTAGAAACCCTCTACGATGCATGGGTGAGATACAAGGACTTATTGATAAGGTGCCCTCACCATGGGTTACCGCTTTGGCTCCAAGTTCAAACATTCCACAATGGTCTGAATCCTTCGACTCGGCAAATGGTTGACGCAACTGCTGGCGGAACCATCAATAATAAAACACCTGAAGATGCCTATGAGTTTATTAAGGAAATGTCACTGAATAACTATCAGTGGCAAGTCATGAGGACAAAGCCAATGAAAACAGCCGATGTTTATAACGTCGATTCGGTCACCATGCTGTCAAATCAGGTAGAACTCTTGAATAAAAAGATTGATGGTTTTCTTAGTTCTTCACAGGTTCACCCAGTAATGTAGTGCGAAGCAAGTAGCGGTGGAACAAGCCATTCAGAATACCAACCTTATGGCCATAACATGGATAACGAGCAGCTAAACTACATGGGTAATAATTCTCGACCTTAAAACAATCTATTTAGTAACACTTACAATGCAGGTTGGAGGAACCATCCCAATTTTTCGTAGAGAGGCCAAGGAAATCAAAGACCACAACATCTTTCGGGTTTTTAGCAACCACCCTACCAACAGGAAAAGAAGCCGAACCTTGAAGAGATGCTCTCAAATTTTATATCGGTGTCAGAAACTCATTTTTAGAACACCGAGACAGCACTTAAGAATCAACAAGCGTTGATCCAAGGGCTCGAAACTCAGATAGGCCAGCTTTCCAAACTAATCTCCAAACAACCACAAGATAGTTTGCCAAGTAATATTGAACCCAACCCAAGGGAACAGCTCAACGCGATTAATGTTCAAGATGAAGAAGGATTTGTGGAACCTGAACTAGAACCGCGGTAAGAAACTGTGGTAAGCAAAGGTCAATGTGAGGTAGATCAAAATACAAACAACTTAGAGAATGTCGAATATAAACCTCGTGTACCATACCCCAATGCAATAAGGAAAGACTGCTCAGATGAACAATTTGGTAAATTCCTTAAACTCTTAAAAAAATTACATATTAACTTACCGTTTATTGAAGCTCTATCGCAGATGCCAAACGCAATGAAATTTTTAAAAGAGCTTTTAGCAAATAAGCGGAAGTTGGACGAGGCGTCGCATGTGGAGCTAAACACAGTGTGCTCAATTATTCTAAAAATAAGCTACCGAACAAACTAAAAGATCCAGGGAGTTTTACGATTCCTTACTTAATTGGTAGTTTAGATGTTAATAATGTATTAGCTGATTTAGGGGCTAGTATCAACATCATGCCTTTTAAAATGTTCAAGCAGCTAGGTCTCAGGAAACCCAAACAGACTAGGATGAGCATTCAATTAGCAGATAAAACTATAAGATTTCCTAGGGGTATTATTGAAGATGTGTTTGTCAAAATTGATAAATTTATATTTCCCGTTGACTTCATTGTTTTAAACATAGAAGAGGATAGAAATACTCCTTTAATCCTAGAAAGGCCCTTTCTAGCAACTGCTAAAACAATTATTGATGTTGGCATAGGCGAGCTCAGGCTTCATGTGAGAGACGAAACACTCATCCTTCAAGCTCGTAATTCTGACAACACATCAGAAATTCAAGGTGATCGTCTAAACCATTCTATTAAAACTAACCACATGATATAACCCACTTTGCAGGAGATAAGTTTGAAGGAAGTACATAAGCCACTCTTAAACAATAGTAGAGGTTCTATTCATGAAGAACAAAGGCTGCAAATAGAGGAGCTAGATAAATGGCGAACACATAAACCGAGAACACACGATAAACTGAAACTACGCCAGAACGAGCTCGATTCCTCTCCAAATCAACTTAAGGTTGGTGATAAAGTTTTATTAGATACCGTAGATCCCCACATTGTCATTACCACACCGAATGAGGAAATCCCTCTTACGGTACTCAGTATTTTTCCATTCAGTATGGGGGAGGTGAGTCATCCCAAGTTCGGCACTTTTAAGGTAAACAATACTTATTTAAAACCTTATTTTAAGATTGATAGTAGGAATGAGGAGTATAAACTCCTCGAACCACCATGATCATTCAACGGAGAGGTAATTCGAGCTTAGACTATAAATAAGCACTTCTCGGGAGGCAAACCAAGCACTTACTGTATTAACTTCTTCTAAAATTTAGTCTTCAACATCTAACTTACTAAAGGAGCTCTTTAATACAGGTTTTCCATAGAGACAAGGCCAAGCACACGGGCGTGCTTATGGCCATGTGAAAATAGTGCAAGGATTTCCCCAACACGGGCTAGATAAAACGCCATAGTCGTGCGACATGGCCGTGGTCAAGCCTGCCAAAACAACATGGGCGTGCGACACTCCCGTGTGGAAGATCCGTGGTTGAAACTGAGAAACTAGCACGGGCGTGCGACACGCCCGTGTCCAACACCCGTGGTTGAACCTGTCAAATTAACATGGGTGTAGGGCTTGCACACACGGGGGTGGGAGAAGTGAACGAAGCTAGATACGGTCGCGCGACACGGCCGTGTGAACCCACACACCCGAGGTACACTAGCATGGGACAAATTTCAAATGCACCCAAATAGGAAAAACGCGAAACACACTGGCAAAAATTAAGGAACACGGGCTTGTGCCATGGCCGTGTGGCCCAAAATCTATAAATACCCTACACTATTCACTTTCTTCCCCATTCAAAAACCCTAACCCTAGCCTCTGCCAGTTCACACAGCCTCCCTGCCACGCCCGTGCGCCGCCTACAACTCCATTCTCGACGCCCAATCTCTTCTCTTAGCGTTTGTTTACTCCTTTTTCATTTATTTCACTGATTTATAATGCTATTTATCATATTAATCTATATTTTTCATGTTATTTCCATATTGATAATAGCATAAATTTCATTTATCAAACAAGTTATCATCTTTCTCATGTTTAAAATCTTACTCATTACATGATTCCTACACTTCATTTAATTAGCTAGAAGTGAATATTCATGGCTAGGATAGTTGAAATAATCATGCATATTGTGTTGACATCTCTTTTTATTCATATAGTATTTTGCATTCCATTCCTTGCCATTTTTACTTATATCACCATGTTTATGCCACAAAGAAATGGGTCATTGAACTTATTGTTTTAATTGAATTTAGTAATTGTGGCCGAATATATTTATGCATTTTTCTTTTCAAATTTAGTCGCATTCCTTTTATATATTATAAATTGTCTACTCATCAAAAGACGAATTGATGTTTCCACTTGCAGGTATACAATGTTGTCTTTAAGAGGAAAGAAAACTGATGCGGTCGTTGAGAGTACCAAAAATATCCTATTCCATGTAAAATAATAAAAATAACAGTAAAGGGGAAGAAACTTGCGTTCCTGAAAAAATAAAAATAAAAACAGAATTAAGAATTTCGATTTGGAAAAATAAAAATAGTATTTAAATTAAATTGAAATTGCGAAATTAAATAAATGACGGAAATTGAGATGGAGAATATATAAAAATAATAAAGTGATTTAAAGGAAAAGAAGTTCTTATTGGTAGATTCCAGCCTCCAGTTGTCTCATTCCGCCTTGGGTTCAATCCTTGGCTTTTAAATGACCCTTCTCAACTCAAGTAAGCCAGTTATAGTGGAAGAGGACGCCTACGACCACCAGCTCCAAATATTAGACTTACGATTTTTAGGGAACCTGACTCTAGCCAGTAATCTATGCTAGATCAACGCTTCTCAATGGCGAATCCCACGCCATTTTGTCTCTTTGGCTTGCCAACCTCTGACGTAGTAAGTTAACGAACCGACTGTGTAATCCTTCCAAAACATGCAAAGCGGCCGCCTTTGCATATGCTGAAAAGCTTACTTCTTAAGGGCCATGGACGGAAGCGTCAACCCGTAGTGTGAAGAAACGATGAATACTTGGCGAGAAGGCTAAGTACGGATTTTGGGCCTCAAGAACCCTTTTTGGGGAATATTGACAACTTTCGGCTAGATAGGTTTTAGTGGCTCATGATAATTGTGGAAAAGAAAATAAATATAAAAATGGAAAAGGGAATTTTATTAAAAGAAAATATGAAGAAACAAAAGCCTAGACTTTCAGGGGGAGAGTGTTTACAGAAAAAGATGAACCCAAATAGAATCACTTCACCCCCTATTTATAGTGCTAGGGAGATAGTCTAATTTAACTTAAATTCTAAAAAGATAAATACATTTAATTAAAGATAAATAGAGATAATTAAAATAAAATCCTAAAATTTAAATAATCCTAATAATTATCCTAATATAAATTATCCTAATATAAATAAAATGGAGTCTTGTAGAATAAAATCTCTTTTTTTTTGCGTTTTTAGTCCTTGTGTCTTCCATGCTTACACTTTTGGCACAATATTTTTCCTGTGTCGCATATCAGCCCATTATGTCTTCAAATTCGCGCTTTTGTCTATTAATTTTGCTTTTGCCTCCAAATCAGTCCCTAAAAAATAAAAAGACATAAATAGCTCAAATTAGTAGGATCAAGCTCAGAATAAACACATGATTAATACATAAAAATACGTTATTCTAGAGCATTATCAAAAACTGTCGTACCTACTTCAAAGAAGAGGAAGGGAGCGTCCTCTTTCGCGCGTCCAACCGCGAAAATTCGTCACCCTCTCCTACAGTTCCCCCGAGGGCCCTAGGAAGAACTGTTCCAAATACTTCGGGCTAGACCTTTAATTGCGGGCCGTTGCATCGAATGGGCTACTATAGAACAAGTTCAATTGGCTGATTCGATTCAAGCCCCCCTAACCACCGACCGTTGGGAGCTATTCTTTGGGATTATCAAGCCAACATACATTAAGCTCACGATAGAACTATGCTCAACGTTCCATCTTCAGACCGTAATGATGAACTACGATGATCCTGGCACGGTTCAATTTCACCCAGATCCACCAGCTAAGTGTCCCAAAGTTCGGTGCTGCACTGGGCTTATATACGGAGGAGAATGATTTAAACACTCTCAGTCGCCACATACACTTCTCCCCCTCGAAGTGCTGGCATACTTTGGCCCTTGGCGCGCCCTCCTACAATCCTAGCCGCTCCAAGACATCAGTTCTCCCACCATCCCTGAGGTACTTACACGCTATTTTAGCTCACACGATTACAGGGAGGCGAGAAAGCACTGACGTCGTCAACACCCACGATGCCTACTTCTTATAGTGTATGTTGCACAGGCACGTCATCGACCTTGCCTATGTCATCGACCTTGCCTATTTTATCGCCCTCGCAATTCAGCACCAGATGAAGCGGCTTAGGAAGGGGGTCATCTCTATCGACCCCTACATGACTCGGCTGGCGCGACACTTCAGGCTCCTCAATACCGCAACCCAAGAATCATCCCTCACCCTCATCAACCAGATGTCTCCACAAGGTATCTCGAGTATACTTAGCATGAGGATGATCGAGAGGCGCCGAGGAACCTACCCTCCCTAGTATCATCTCGCCCAATCTACCGAGGAGGAGGCCTACGAGGACATTCCTGATGATGTCCCCCAAAGCACGAGGACCCACCGACTCAGCCACCACCACCCTCTCGTCCAGTTCATTCGGTGACTTCATATACTGACATCTCTAAGCGCCTCACTTGATTCGAGCAACAGTGTTTTCAATGATTTGACAACATTGATGCTACTCTACAGCAGATTGTCAGCACCTCCACATTTCATCGCCAGTCCCACCTCGCGAACCATCTAGCAATGAAGATGTTTAAAAACATTTATTTATAATTTTATATTTTTATGTTAATTTTTATTAAAACTACTTTTTATTTTTGTTAGATTTTAGAATTTTATTTTTATTTTTAATTATTAATTTTGGTTATTTCTTTAGGAGTAATTATTCTTCCTAATATCCCCTAAAAAGTTTCTGATTTTATCACAGTTATATTGAGCTCTTAAGCTCATTATCACATAGGAACTAAAACTCCACCGGAAAAGGTTCTCCACGACTGTCATGTTCTGCTCGACCACGACCATAGCTACCACTAGATATAATATTCTTGTGGTGCAAGACTTATGGATTAATGAACCTCTATGACCACCAGAGTATCTTCCTCCACTCTCGAACCAATTACTCTCCAAAACTCCAGTTCGAGGAATTCATCATACAGGAAGTTTCACTTCTCCCCCTATCTTCTTTTTATACTTTAATAACTATTTTTGTGCATTAAGGGCAATGTACATCTTAAGTGTGGGGGGTATTTATTTCATTATCAGAAAAATCCCTGAATGATTGCCTTGTTCTCTTGAAAAGCTTTCATATCATATTTAGGATAAATTTTAATTAATTTATAATTTTGATTGATATATCTTGAATTAAAACATAGGAAATTATGTATTGATTGTTTAAACTTTAAGACATTAGAGAATCAAGCATGATAAGTTGATTTATAATAATTCAAAATCTTAAGTTGTTTCCCCAAAGTTTAGGTATTACTTTGAATTGGAATTCACAAGTTTTTAACATCAAAAAACCATAATTTTTGTGAGATTTTTGAGCCTTTTGAGCATCTATTAATTCTTTCATGCTTACTTTTATTATTGCTTTGAGTGCGTCAGTATTGAACTGTTATTCTAGAACTTGCTTGATTATGCATGTCGAGACCACACCATTTGATTTGATATGTCAAAATGATTAAGGCACTTAGGATTAACCCACTCATGCCATGAAGAGCCTACCTCCATGATTAACCACTAGTAAACCCCCTTGAGGCTAACAAACCATTCTTTGTATTATCCTTAATATTAACTCTTAACCCATTATTGTTGAAATCCCCTAAATTAATCTCTATTTTTGTCGAGATTTGAGTTGAATGGATTGCTTAGCTATGCTTTGTTCTTAATAGTTATTCTATGTTATTTAACTTGTTCCTTAAAAAAAACTACTATGTATATTTATTAGTAATTCCATATTCTGATAATAAGCTCTATTGTATGCAAGTGAGGATTAACTCTTTTTCTAGTTAGGCAATTTTTCAATTCAACCTCGATTCTAACCCTTTCTTTCAGCTTGTGACCATACCCCCTAACCAAGCTTCATTACAACCCTCTAAAGACCTTTTGATTGATGTATCATCTTAAATTATAGTGGTGGAGATTTGATTTTCATGCAAGCCTATGGTAATGACTTTTCATTATTGACTATTGAGTGCTTCATTTATTGTCCTTAAACACCTCGAGTGATTTGAGTGAATCTTTAGTGAGGATGTAAAACTCCGTGATATTCTGAATCAAAGGTAATTACTTAGATGAGGGGAGACACCTATGTTTGCATGAATAAAATGCTCAACTTGGAATGTTTGGAACTTTTATGTTCTTTTAGTTGAACTCTCAATGTATGATTACTTATGGATTAATATGAGATATTATTGATAAAAATTATAAGTTGAGAAGAATTTATTTTGATTATGAGTTGAGAATTTTGCTTGAGGACAAGCAAATGCTTAAGTGTGGGGGTATTTGATAAACCGTAAATTATACATATTTTTACCCCATGTTTAATGCATTTTATGGATGATTTCCCATTAAAATTAGTGAATTCGATGCTCCTAATTCTTTAATTTCATGTTTTATACTTAGGAGAGCATAGAAGAGTGAAAGGAACGAGAAACGGGCCAAAAACTGAGAAAATGGGCTAAAGTATGAAATCAACATGGCCTGGACCTCCTCACACGGGCAGACCACACAGCCGTGTCAATTTGGCAGGCTCGAACACGGCCTGAAGTAATCGAACACAGGCGTGTGCCACGGGAGTGTCCCTGCCGAGCCCAAGTTGAGTCCAATTCGAAAAATGGCTAATTTTGAGGGCTTTTAGGCATTCCAAAGCCTATAAATACACCCTAGAAAAGGAAGAAAAAGACACGGAGAATAGGGAGTAAGGAATTACTCCAAAGAAGCCGATTGATCCATCTCAGAAGCCGGATTCATCATCAAGACTGAAGATCTCTCTCAATTTCCCTTCAGGAGTTTTGAGTTTTCTTTATGTTTTATATTCTTTATTCTTCTGAGATGTTTTCTTATTCAGTTATGAACTAAAACCCCTAAATACCTAAGAGGAATAAAACCTAAGACAAATCTTGTTATTATTTTCTGAATCGTATGATAAATATTTAACTTGTTCTTAATTGCGTGTTCTTAATTCTTGTTTTGATATCCCAGGATACTAATTTAAGACAAGCTCTTATTAAGAGGAGGAATAGACCCTGTCTAAGAGTACATTTGTCATAATTAAGCGGAGTTGATTGTGCGCCTAGACATAAGGTGACAAGATTTTGCCGGATTAAGGTGAAACCTAATAAGGGGATCCATAGATCGAGTTAATGCAACCCTAGAGTATTAATTAGAGAAAAGTCTCTGTTATTCAATCTAGGGATTAAACGTTATTAGTCTTGAATAGTGATAATAACATAACTTAGGGATCTCTACGGAACAAGTTGAATGAATAAATCGTTCAATTCGGAGCCAGAATAACAAGTAAAGTCTAGGTGGATTTTTCCTTAGGTATTGTCTTAAGTCAATCGATTTTCCCCAAAAGCAATTTCCCAATTCTATTCTTTGTGAGTTCTTAGTTTAGATAATTAGTTAATTAAAACAAAACCTCTTTATTCTTAGGCTAGATAATAAAAAGACAGTCATTACTAGTACTTTTAGTTCCTTTTGGTCCGATAATCTGGTCTTGCTAAAACTATATTACTGTTCGATAGGTACACTTGCCTACATCGCAATAATAGTTAGTTCAAGAACGAGTAATTATAAATATTTAAAACCTATCACGAAATCACGCGATCAATAATATTAATTCAACTGTTAAAATTTTAATGGCACTAATGTGACAACCTTGTGACAATTCACGTGTACTTTATACAAATTCAAAAAAATGCATAAAAGAATATTGTAAAGAAATCATTTAAAAAATTTATCCATGTCAAAAATGAAATATATGTGAAATGACATGCAACTTATCATATTAGTATTTTAAAACCATAACAATTCAATCAAATTTTCCTTAAAAAATACTTTCACTAAAATTTGAAAAATAAGGATAAAAATGATAAAAAAAGAAATTAAAACCAAATCAATAAAATAGATAAACAATAAGATTTAAAATTATTATTATCCGATTTAAAATTTAGAGTGGATAGTTTTATCAAAATGAGAATTTCAACATTTTTTTTGAACAAGTTCCGATTATATATGCTCTTTTTAATACAATGCCTAGAACTACCCATAAATAAAAGCATAATGGGTTTCAGCGCACTCGAACTCATGTCCTCTTACATTGATAACAATGTCCATGCTAATTGAGCTGACTTAATACCCCTTTGGATGGGCAATATGATGTGGTGCATTTAGCTTATTTTTTGTCTCACGCTATAGTATATCTCATCGCACAGATGTTTTTACACTAATAGCAGGAAAATGTACCACCCATTCAAATCCTCAATTGGTAATCTCAATAGTTTTAAAAACCATAGATGATTACTAGTAGTAAAAAGATTTTTTTAAAAAAACCCCTCCACCTTTTAATTATTTGATTTTTTGGTAGAAGAAAAAAGTGAAAACCAAATTTGATTTTTGTGGAAATGGTAAATTTGGATTTTTTTTTTAAAATTACAAGTAAAACATAAAAAAAATTAAATTATATTTATCATATAATGAATATTTAATAATTTGTTATATAATGAATACATTTTCTTATAGGTTAAGTAAAAAGAAGGAAATGTAAGGGAAATCACAGGGATTGGTAGGCGGTAGAGAGATGGAAATTATGGAGAAAATGCCAATGAAATACCAAATCAACCAATATGTGTCTTTCACTTCATTTCTGCTTTTTTGTCAAACCTATGCATCATTTTCATTTGTTTTAAACACAGTAAAACCTATTTCTATGGCTATATACTCAAATTTCTACCCTTTCCTGTTACTCACTATCTTCATTAATAGTAAAACAATGGAACAGTGTCTCTAAGCAAGCTACTCATGGACCGAGCCTTCACCACCTTAACCCTATTGTTTTCCCTCACAGCAAACGCCGGCCTCCCTGCTCCATCTCCATCTTCACCTTGATTTGTGGTGGTGCTGCTGGTGCTACTATTTCTCATCTTTTGCATTTCCAAATGGTGATTACACAAGCTATGACCTTTCACCTTCATTTTGTTACACCTCCATCCTTTTCCGTTCCTTCTATTGCACCTCTGGTTTTGATTCCGTTCCTCCATTAACGTATCTTTCTCCATCCTTTCTCTGCTTTGCTGTTTTGTTTCGTAGCTCACCACTACTACTCTCCTTTTCTTCAATGGTATTGCTCTTTCTTCCTCGCACCACCGCCCTATTCATAATCATGCCACCCAAATGAAAACCCTTATTTCAAAATAGAGTGGGTGTCAAATCAAATTTTCAGGTTTTACATAAAAAAATAAAAAACAACATACCATTGAAGGATAAAGATGAGGAAACGGAGTTGCTTGAAGTTGATGTCTGCCCAAACATGCTGTGCCCCAAACTGTAGAACGCAACATTCTAGAACAATCTCAGCCAAAAACTTGATAAAAACGACTAAAAAAGAAAATAAAATCATATATATTACCTCTCCTTAGTTGACACGGACCAGCTATCATCCGTAACACTTCCATCTTGAGCAACGGGGGAGTCAATGGTGGAAAGCCGGGCGTTGGTTCTACTCACCATGACATGTGACGGCGAGGTGGAAAACGACGGCGTCGGCGGAGAGGGTGGTGGAGGTGAAAGGGAGCGTTGAGGGGGCTTTCCACTGTTTCTGACCCTCATACTTGGATGGATTGTTGAAAGGAAGAAAACAAAACAAAACAATGCAGAAAGGGAGGAGTGTAGTGTAGTTTAATAAAAATTGTGATGCTTTGGTAGACCAAAGGATGCGACAGAGGAGGAAAGGGCACTCATTGAGCGTGTACGGTGTGGATTTGATTCAAAGGGGAATCATCCACGATCTCTATTAATACGCGTGCATTTCCTCCCGCCCAGTCCTCCTTTGACATTTGGTATCAACTTCAGTTATTCGTGACGTTTCCACAAATAATTACTAAAATGGTCCTCTTTGCAACATCTATACTAGCCCTTTTAATTTCATTATTTAAAAATTTACTTTTTAGAAGAAATAGAAACTCGGAGAGAAAAGGTGTGGTGGTATGATGTTAAATCGCCATTGAGGACAATGTTGTGAGATAATGAGTTGATGCTCCAAGAAATAGGTCATACTTGGTTTTGTGGTATTTGCCGCAGTTGCTCTGGGCTTGTGCCGAGATCTAAGCTGGTAGAAGCTTATGGAAGTTTGTTGCTCCTTCACCAAGGAATGAGAGGATGTTTGTAGCGATAAGATCTCTTATAAGGCTTGGTGCCATTCTGTTGTGGGTTCTCAATAGTAAGCCAGGTTGCTCACTTGATTGAGCATTTTATGTTTGGGCATAAGCCTATTGTTTACTGAATTTGGGTTTTGATTTTGGGTATAAACAATACCTCGCTTAACTTGCTTGTCTAAAGCAGGCTTGACAGTGGCCTATGGAAGACCAATAAGAATTGCCACTCTGAGTGAGTTGAAAGGACATTTTGAAAGTGATTTAACTTATCAATTTTGGAGGGGAGAGTGGGCATTAACTGCCGACAATCTTGTAGGTTACGAGTTTATGGTGAGACAGTGGAGAAGTGCCAAGTGTTGGAAAATCCTTCACAAAACATACCCAAATCACTATAACCGGATTTTAGTATATAAAAAAAAAAAAGAAAAAGAAATTAAAACAATTTTAAAAATTACAATAAAAGACATGCAGAAAAAAAATTCGAAAAATCCTTGCAACAATGGAAAGCTCATTAGAAATTACAGTCAAATACATGGTATGAACTTAGTCAAGTCATACCAAGAAAGAGCAAACTATATTTACGTTAGGTTTCCATCGCTTACAAGAGAACAAAGCAAGACATAAGCCTTACCGTGGATGAATATCTAACTTGTTGGGACTAAGTTGCCAACAAATAAAGCGAACAAACCATTTTAAATCGTTAAACCCCTTTCCAGATCCTTGTTCCGATGGCAATGAAAATGACATTACTAACTTGAAAACACCACGTGCAGTTGCGAGGAAACAAATCAAACAAAAATATTCGAGAATATAATAGGGGCATGCCAGCATTTACCCCTTCCACGCCTCCAATGTTCATGCTTGTTCCGAGGCCTCCTATCACTTCATTGTTATTATATCAAATTGATTATTATTTCAAGCACATCCGTGTTGGTGTACTCATTTCTGGTGACAATTTGTGTATCCCATCAGCTTATTTTTTAAAATAAACTGTCTGATAGTAAGTTGCTTTGGGTTTAATGAGCTTTTCTTTTTTTGTGCAGTGAATATAATTTGGTTAAAGATGACTTTCTCCAAAAGTCAGATTCGGGTTTTGAAATTTTCTGATATGATTTCCCTACCCTTTCATCCAGGTCCGTTGTTTCACACACGGATCACCGGACTAAGGTCGTCGGAATTAATTTCTGCTACGCCAATGGTGCTCTGACGGCCTTACAAAAGTTAGGTTTGGAGAAACACATTCTAAGCTTGTAATTCCCAATATTGTTGAGCAGAAGGCATAAAAGAACCACCCAAGATTAGATTTTAGACAATTGATTTTAGTGGGTCGGTGGAAGTTGTGGGGAAACATATTCGTGGTTTTGGCACATAAGTTGGAAAGAGTGTGGGTGATATAGGTCAACATTTCACAATCATTTTGGATGTGATGATGATAGTTTAAGAGGGTTTTACTGATAGGAATGAGTTGATGTAGAAGTCTAGACCCCAACATTTAATTCGAAATTTATGACTTTTTCTTATAATTCAAGTATTTTCTTGTAATGGTAACTTTTAGCCTAAATGAAAAACAAATAATTAAAGTACTAAAGAAAAAAAAAACTATTGGTGGATTGATAGAAAGAAGAAAGAAGATGAATGGTGTTGATGATGAATAGTTGAATAGATTATCTAGCCTCCTTTGGTGAACTTGCACCAACAAAGAACTATTTTGACCTTTAATCAACCTCCTCCCCTCACTTACATGAACTAATGATAAATCTCCCCTACAATCTTAAAGAATTCAACCAAACGTTTTATCAAAACAGAAACAAGAAACTGGCATTTTAAGAAGTCTCCCATGGAGTATATTATTAATAAAAAAAACAAGAAAAATGCTATAGAAAATATAATATCAGACCTAAAATACTTGGAAAACAATGAAACAATTATTCCTTTGTCTTCGAGCAATTAGCCTAGTTATGGTCTTGCTTTTTAAGCTAGATTAGTAAAAAAATACTTAAAAATTCATCATAAATAAATCTCTAAAGTATAAGACTTCATAAATATATTATTGGGCTTATATATAATTAAATTTAAGTCTCGAATTGAACTCAATATGATTTTAAAACTAAATAAAGTTTAAAACTTGTTATTCTTGTTTTAATCACGTCCAAAAAATTCTATTCGTATAATCCTCACTAAAATAATCATTTCTTAGCCTCCTGAAGTTGAAATAAAGTGTTTTAAAGTGTGTGGCATATCTTTCATCAGTTAGAAGACATTTCAATCTAAAAATACTTGAATCCTATCTAAAAATGATTCATAATGTCGAAACTATTTTCAAATCGGGTTTTGGAAAATGGGAATCGATTTTAAAAATGAAAACGGGAGTCGCCACCAATCTTTTTAAGTGTGATTGGGTCACCTTTAAAACATTTTGTTTTAAAATCATTAGTTTTGGTCCACGAAATAAAAGAACGGGTTCGGGAGTCGGTTACGTACGAGGAAGGATTAGCACCCTCGTAACGCCCAAAAATTGGTACCTAATTGATTATCAAATGTCTTTAATGTTGGAAGAAAAAAAATTTAAGATGTAGCCCTCTTTAAAATATTTTAACTTTGAAAATTGGGATTCACTAGCGTCAAAGTATTGCCATTAAGTTATTCCTTTTTTTAAATTCTTATTTCGAAACAGCAAAACGCTATATCCAATAAGTTAGGACATATTGCTTTGAAATTCCAAGATAGTGGCTTGCATTTAGAAAACCTTTAAAAAACTTAGGAGGGTGCTTAATTATTCGAATTCAACGAGAAAAGTGGCAACCCAATAAGTTAGGGCACTACTTTCTCGAAATTTTCAAACACCAAGCATCGTCTTATTTGCAAAAAAAAAAAAATCTTATCTCGAGGTAATAAGATGTCATATCCAGTGAGTTAGGACACAACACCTCAAATATCAGAGAGTAAGTATTTTATTTAACACTTGTATTATGATTTAAAAGAATATGCCGTTATTTAGGTTAAACGTGAGAAAATAAAAATAAAAATCGAAACCCAGTAAGTTAGGGCACGATTGTCTCGGATTACCAAATACAAAATATTTACTTTAGTGAAAGAATCACTATCGGGTTGGATAAAACCTAAATTCGTAATGAGACGAGATAATAAAGAATGCATAACAAATAAAAATTGATAACTATAACAGGATAAACATAAACACAAATATGAATACTAACGATAAATACGAAGGTAAGATAAATGAGTCGAATAAATAATAAGAAAGGAAATAATGAATAAGCTAAATGTTTGAAATTATTAAAAAAACTATAAAGAGAATAGATGATGAAATAATAATAAAAGTAATGATATGTAAATAAAATAAATATGCTAAAAAATATACAGTTATCAAATTAGTTAATATAAAATAATAACGTATAAGTAAATACAAAAATAAAAGAAAATATAATAACAATAATAGAAAAATACAACAATAATAATAGTAAAAGATATAATAACATAATAATATAATAGTAATAGTAACAATATGACGATAATAGTAAAAATAATATATTAAATAATAGTAATAAAAGTAGTGCTAATAATAATAATAATAATAATCTATTAAGTTATAATGAAAATAATGATAATGATGATATATTAGATAATAATAGTAAAATAATAAGTAACAATAATAAATTATAATAATAGTGATGAGAATAACAAGCGATGATAATAACATTAATAGTAATAATATATTAGTAATATATAATAGAGGTAGTAAAAAAATATAGTAGTTATAGTAATAATAATATAAACAGTAGCATATATACGTATGAAAAATAATGATAGTAAAATATAATAATAGTAATAATAATAGTGGAATGAAGGTAATAATAATATTAAAGTAAAGTAAACAAAAATAATACTATATATCAATATATATATACATATAATGCAAATACACACTACCATATAATAATAATAATAATAATAATAATAATATAGAAATACAAAGAGCAAATAAAAATATTAAATTTAAAAATAATACTATATATAAAAGTATATACATACATATATGTACATAAAATATACACTAATATATAATAATAATAATAATAATAATAATAATAATATTAAAATGCGAAAGTAAATATGATATAATAGTAATATTAAAATGACGTAATAAAATAATACTTATATATAGAAATGTACATACATACATATATAATAAACATACATTAATTAATAGTTAAAATAATAGAAGTGCTAACAATACTAGTATTAGAATGAAATAAGAGATAAATACAAACATAATAATATAAATAAGGTAAACAGAAACAATAAAAAAAATAATAGGAAGGACATAATCGAATTTGAGAGCAATATTTTGGGGCAAATCCGTAAAAAAAGAGGGGATTAATTCGTACACGCAAATAACCGGGAAGGACTAAAACGGACAATAGCCCTTTGACCCAAAACGCGCAGCTTTGATTCTATTCCTTATTTCTTACTACGATTGGAGTGAACATAATGAAACCCTTTGAACCTTTTTTATTGCTATTGATATACTGATTTTTTTTGTTCTTGAATCTCAAAAAAAAAAAGAAAAATCCCCTCTTAAATCTCAAAAAAATCTCTTCTCTCCAAAATACAATAGATTCCTCTCTCCAATCCCCCTTTCTTACATTGAGATTGTGGCTTTTTATAACCTTTTACAACTTGTTCTTCTTCTTTTTTTTTAATTTATTTGCCTTTTCTATTGTAGGCAAGTGGAGCAAAATGGGGGTGGGTGGCCAATTATGGTGGTGGAGTAGGTGGGATTAGGGTTTTCTTTTTTCTGATTTTTTTTTGGGGGGTTGGGTTAGTGTTTTGGGCTAAGTTTTGGGCTAAGGATTTTGGGTTTGTATTGAGTTTTAATTGGGTAATTGAGTTATGTTTATTTGGGTTTAGTTTTATTGGGCCCCGGGCAAAATTTGGGCCATACACATAAGACAACTAATCTTTTAGACTTGAATATTGATAGCTTTTGTGACTTTATTTTAATAAATTTCAACTCATTTATGGATATATCAGAAGTCGTTACATGGTATTGTTGCCGGGTAGATCCTGAGCTTTCTTGGTTTTAAAAGTGGTAGTTTTTGTTGGATAAAGATATAGGTTTTTGCTTTCTTCCCACAAACAACATCAATTGTTAATATAAAATTTGTCTTCAAGAGAGAGGGTGGTTCACATAATTATTGTACTGGGAACCAGGAGGAAATAAGGTAGAGTGAAAACTTAAGCAAAAGAATTTCTCGTAGGAACCCCTACTTGGCACTAAAAGGATGGCTTTCATAGAAAACATGAAGTTTGATGTGGGTCTCATGAACGAGTGTAGGAGTAGTGTTGCGGTAAACTCAAATTAAACAATGAACATGAATGAAAAAAGGAAAAATAATTAGACATAAATATTTACTTAAAAAAATTCTTTCGAAGAGAATAAAAAATCATGAGCAAAAATAATTTCACTAAAATAACAAAAAATTCAAAAAGGAGTACAAGATGGAGAAACAAACAAACCCAAATTGAAAATTCAAAGTTCTCTAAAAATTCTCACAAAGTTTCTCTTAATTTTGTTATTGAATTGAATTGTTTAAGATTGCTAAAAGCCTTATTTATAAGCTAAAATTTATGAAATCTGATTAGATTATCTTAAAGTTATTAAAATTTAATTAAGAGAAAAATCTAATTTAATAAAAACATATCACCATGTCGTGATGTTGCTATTAGCTTATTAAGTCGTTAATTACAGGTTGTTATATAAACATCCTATATTATTTCGTCAAAACGTCAACTTTTTCTTATCACGACTGTTAGTTCAACTTTGGACAAAATTCGAGGTTGACTCCACGGGATAAATTTTAAAATTGTTGTGTTATAATAGAGTGGAATGGAAAAGGTGAAACATAGAAGCCGAAGACAACGCAAGTGTTTGTGTGTTTGTTACACCTGGTTTTGGGCGGTGATGACTTATGACTCCCATCCATCCATCCACTACTTAAAATATAATATTTTTGGACCCTCCTTCCTTTTTGTCAGCAACATGGGCCCTCCTCCAATGAAAATGCGTCACAGCCACCGCCACCGCCAGGTCACGGTGAGCTTCGGAAATCCATTCCCTTTATATTAATATTTCTTATCAAGCCGTCGTATATAATTGACACGTAAGGTTAAAAACATGTTCATTCACGCTCAATTTTAATAAACAAACAGTGATTAATGGGTCCTACTTGGAAAACAACAGGCAACACTTGGAAAATCTCTTCAATTTCATGATCAATATTACAACTTCTACCATTTTTCTATGCTGTTTGCTTTATAAAAGAGCATTGAACGACCAAATATAAAAAAGTAGTGAATGGCTAAGATATAAATAGATTCAAAATTTTAAATTTCACTTCACTTTTTCCTAGTTATGCTTGAAATTCTTTCAGTATTAGAATGAAATAGTTTCTAATCAGGGATTAAGCTAAAATTATTGATAAAGGAATCGGGATATTTTTATAAAATATATATGTTTAAAGTATGAATCCTTGAAAGCATTTTAACTGGTTTCAACTCTGTATTAATTAGGCGTATCCATAGCCTTATGTCTCAGGAGAATCATTGGTTTATACAGTACATTTCGAGGGAGTAAAATCAGGTTACGGACTGTTTAGCCAAACAAGCTTTGTTCGAAAAAGGAGACCCGCAAGTGCTTGATGATCTACCCGAGATAATTCGTGCTCTATTTGATAGGAACCAATATTCAAATTTCTCTTATGATTTAGTAATTTACTTGTAGTTTTAATTGTCTCACCAACAAAAAAAAAGTAGGCGCAATTCATATAGCTCAGACATTTATTTTTAAGTATTTTTAAATTTGAGATAATTTTGATTACTAAAATTTTAGGAAAACAAAATAAATTAAATGCTTAATTTGTATTAAACATTAATAGTATTTAGATATCATTTATACTTATTTTAATTTATCATACAAATTATAAATTTTATAAAAGAAATCAAATTTTAAAAAACACTTTGAAAAACTTAAAAGGGTTTCAAAAAATTTTACAAAATATAGGGGGCAGAACCCCTGCAACCCCATAAATTTACTTCTCCCTGCAATTTTTTTAAGTAAGAAAAATAAATATTGAGTAGGCAATTCACTTAACTCAATAACCTTAATTTTTGCAGCCTAAAACTTGTATTGCATGTTGAAAAAAAAAAGAAAAACATTAAGTATTGTATTTTTATTTTAGTGAAGTAGATTAAATTCTAAATTTAAAGTTTAGAAACATTTTAATTCTAGTTTTCCTAATAAATGATTTTTATTATTTTATTATTTTCAAATAATAAAACAAACTTTTGGACTAGTGTACCACAAAACTTGGGTAATAATCCTATATCTATATTATTATTTAAGTTGTTGATTGAGTTAGTGGTGTAACACCCCTAACCCATATCTGTCGCTGGAATAAGGTTATAGAGCATTACTGGAGTTTATAGATCAAATACAATTAAATCGTATCATTTACTATTCATATCGGAAATCATACATAATCAATCATATTGTTCTTTAAATGGATCATCGAGGCCCAATTTATGCAATAGAAACAAGTTGGGACCAAATTGAAAACTCAAAAAAAAAATTCGCAAAATTTCAAAATTTTTCTTAAGTGCAGGGGACACACACCCGTGTGGCAATGCCGTGTGGCTCACACGGCCAAGTGACATACCTGTGTCTCAGGCCGTGTGGGCATTCGATGTGAGGCACACAGCCATGTCTCAACTCGTGTTCATACTCGTGTAACTCTCTGACTTGGGTTATACGGCCACTCACACGCTCGTGTGGTAGGCCATGTGGACAATTTAATTTTCAAAAATTAGATGCAGAGGACACACGGCCAAACCACACGCCCATGCACATAGCCGTGTGTCACACACGGCTGAGACACATGCCCGTGTCTCTGCCTGTATGGACGAAAATAGGCCATTTTTCTCACCAATTTTACCTTCCACCTACAACAACATTTAAGCACATTTATCAACCAATTCAAGACATTTTAATCAAGCTTTAAGTATGACATGTTATCACATTTATTCAAGTATCCATTTTACCCTTTATGATCAATTACTTATTTAAATATGCTTATATACCATTCCAAATAGACTTATATTAACAAAATATAATCTCATGCATAAAAACACCAAAACACATCATCATTAGCCATTCTAATGATTAATTACAACTAAAACATTTCATCATTTGGCTTAACATAGCTAATACATGCCATTATACCAGAAGTAGTTTTGCTAATTATACCGAAGTGAGCTGAAGGATAGTGTGATAATGCTTCAACTGATTTCCACTATAAAACAGAAAAAAGAAAACCAAGTAAGCATTTAATGCTTAGTAAGTTCATATAATAGGGATTTAACTTACCAAATCATATTCATTTAAAGTAAGCATACAAATAACATGCATCCAAAGCAAATTGGCTAATTGCCTCAACACATCCACTTCATGAATTTCAAATATTTTCCAAGTAATAAAGATGAACTCATCATATACATATTTCCATGTATTTTCAGGTAGATACAATTTTTGATTTATTCAAACCTTATCTTAACTTGTATTGGAACTTTGCTTGTTGAACCTTAAGAAATATTGATGGACATCGAATAGTACTCATAAAGTGTACAAACCTATAATCTATCAATTCATATTCAGGAGTGTTCATGAGAACACTTAAACAGTGAGCACTCTCTCGAGTCATATAACGGGAAGCTCATATGAGCCATGTAACGGGAAGCTTATCCGGGCTATAACAGGAAACTCATAAGAGTTTAAATCAGGAAGCTCATGTGAGCCTATAATGGGTAGCTCCGAAGAGCTATTAAGGGGTAAGCTCCGGATAGCCATGTATCAGGAAGTTCAAGCGAGCCATATCAAGAAGCTCATAAAGAGCCTTTAATAGGGAAGCTCATGAAGAGCCACATTTCGGGATGCTCATAAGAGCTAAGGTGTGTCCACAACACATGTAGGACCACAACCTATCGGGATGCTCTGGAGAGCTATAACGGGAAGCTCGCAAGAACCATACACGGGAAGCTCGAGAGGGCTAATAACAGGATGCTCTTTCGAACTGTGGTGTATTCGCAGCATATGCAAGACTACAACCATTATTGGAAACTTGTATCCATTGATTTTCATTTGTTCAAACGGGACTTAACATTTATCGGGCATTAACGGATATTCAATCAATTTCATATACATGGAAATTATACAATTCACATATAAAACATTTAATTCAAACATATAAATGTACACAATTTAGTTACACGAACTTACCTCAACACTTTCTTGTGTATGAAAATATACTAATCCGACAGTTTTTCTTTTCCTTGATCTAACTCCTTATTTGGTCTTTTCGAATCTATATAAATGAAATTAATCATCAATTTATTTCATTTCACATTCAAATCAACCTAATTCACATCTTAGGCAAAAGTACCACTTTTCCCCTATACTTTTCATTAATTCCAATTTTTTCTCTAGGCTCGGAAAATGAAATTCATGCAATTTAATCCTTATTACAAGCCTAGCCGAATTTTTTTATATAACAATAAAAGTCCATGTAATTAAAAAAATAGAAATTTTCTATGAATTTTACATTTTTACAATTTAGTCCCTAAATCACAATTTTATCAAAATTTACTTTACAAAAGTTGTTTATCTATCAACAACCTTTCATTTTCTACCATAAATTTCAAAATTTCAGCATACTCATCCACGAAAAGATTTTAATACTTGGATAACTTTGCAAATTAATCCCCAAAATAGATGGATTAGGTTATTACGATCTCGAAAATATAAAAATTACTAAAAATGGGACAAAATTACTTACCCAATTAAGCTTGCTTGAATTTCTCTCTCTTAGCTAAGGTTTCCATAGAAATATTGGGGAAGATGATATAAAATGATGATATTTTCTATTTAATTAAAATATCATCTTTTATTATTTCATCTTTCTAATTTAGTCCTTTTCTTTTCTTAAATTTCCATGGATGAATCATCATAAATATCTACTAACTCCATTTAATGGTCCAATTACCATATAAGGACCTCAAATTTTAAATTCAATAGATATTTGCTACCTATAGCTAATAGAATTCAACTTTTGCATTTTATGCAATTTGGTCCTTTTATCAATTAAACATGCAATCGGTAAAATTTTTCCTAATGAAATTTTCATACGTTATTCCTATCATAATGCAAACCATGCAATAGTATTAAAATAAATTTTCTTTCTGAATCGGATTTATGGTCTCAAAATCACTGTTCCGATTTCACTGAAAATGGGCTGTTACAAGTGTCACCCTTAATCGGGTCACTAACTTGGTTAGGAAGTTACGAGAATTCACTTTAGTAATTAAAATAAGTAATATTATTCAAGGGCATTTTACTCTTTTAACTTAAAAAAAAAACCCAATAAAAATATGCATATAACATAGTTTAAACCCATGCCAATTGCATTAATAAAACTATTAATTTACCATTTAACTAAAGATTTTTTTTTTACTTTTTATACATTTTAATTTTATTATGCGCACTTTATTAATTTCATCAATTGTATATATTAATAATGTATTTGATTGAATTTATGTCTCAAGTTAACTCGGCATCGACTCAAGATTGATGACAACACTATGATAAACAATTTAATCTAATTTTTCATCCTAACAACGTACGTATTTCATGTGCTATTATTAATTAATTTCAAACCATATGTTTCTTTATTTATTGTATGTGATTTTTAAGCAAACATTTGTGTTCTAAATTTGTGGTTTTCACATGTATAGGCATGTGATAGGATTTCTAGTAGTATTTTAAGCTTTATAAATTTTGATTTATAAACGTAACAACAAATGTTTATACTTTTACATATTTACTCTATCATAACATACATTTTTACACAACTCCTATTACTACTCATAATCCATCTATAAAAAACCTGTAAACCGGAAGAAAATAAACATTTAAGTACGCTCAAATCCACATCCTTTTAATTATTGCAACAACAACGCTACTAACTAAGCTAAAACTTAATCGGCTCTTAACATAATATTTAGGATAAGGTATCTATACAGTCTCTACAACGTAGTTGAAAATGTAATTTCAACTCTTTAATGTTAAATAATTTAATTTGTATATTTTTTGTATAATGTCAAATTTAGCCTTTAATATTTATATATTTTTTTTTGTCAATTTGGTCTTTATTTCTTTTTGAGCTAAATGTGGCCCTCCTTTTACAAAAGAGTGAAATCACTAGTTTTAATGGAAATGGCAACTAAAACATTAGTTTTTTCAAACGATGTTAGTGTGCCAACTTGCATGGTAGTCCACGTGTACTTTCACTATTTTTCTTATATTTCATGTCAACAAAAAAATTTTAAACATATAAAAATAAAAATATTTAATATTCAAAAGTTCATAAAAAAAATTAGCATGAAGTATATGTGGATTGTTATTCGAGATGCCATGTTTAAAAATTTAAGATTTTAGTTAATATTTTCGTTAAAAAATAATTTAACTCTTTTGAAAGGTTAATAGAAAAATTCGACTTTTTTAAAAAAATTTTGAGAGTAAAAAAGTACAAGGATTAAAAACAACCAAATTAAACTTTAAAAAATTAAGGTTTAAAAAAATAAGGTTTTAGTCAGTATTTTTGTTAAATTCGACTTAATGAATTTAACAATTACAATTTAGTGAGGACTGAAATATTATAATTCAAAAAGTATAAGAATTAAAAATAATCAAATTAAAGTACATAGACTAAATTCATAATGTTTGTAAAATATAAGGAGTAAGAGTAGAATTTAACCAATTCATAATACTGACCCTAAAAGATAACATTACAATGATATTTACCCTAAAAGATAACATTACGATGATATTATTATAAATGCAATAAGATATGAATTTGAGTATAAAAACAACAAATTATTTTCATGAGGAATTATTCGATAATCCAATAAAAGAAATTTGAAGAGAGATTGAAGTTTTTAACTCCAAGACTCAGTTTTGATAATATAACTTATATTTTTATATTAAATTATTTTTCATTAATTGGATTATATTTATCTGAATTTTTTTTAAAAAAAAGAAAAATTGAAGGATAAAACCTTGGTAATGGCAGAATTGTTAATTCCATAGAAACTGATCCCTTTTGTTTTCCCTTTTAACCCTTACTTGTTTTTAAACTTTTCTTTGTCTCACACTTTCACAGGGCTTCTATTTCCCACAAACAAGTCTTAGTGTCCTTACAGTTCTCTCTCGACATTCACGACTTTCTCTTTATGTACAGTCACTTTCACTTTTAAACCTCACCCAGATTTTCTTTTCTCTCCCCCCAAACACCAATTTTCTCTTCAATTTGCAGTCCATTCCATGGCTGATATAGCCAAGTACGTGCCTGTCAATGGCGGAACAACCGTCGGTACAGACATTAAGAGCTTGTTCTCAGTCATCAAAACTAGAAGAACTGTGGCTTTGTTCATGTTTGCCTTTGTCGGTTTCACTCTTCTTTTAGCATTTTGCCCTTCTTCAAACACTTCTTCTCCTTGGGTTACCAACATCTTTTCAGCATCCTCCACTAATTCTGCTACAAGATCTCAATTCTCTTCTCTTTTTGATTACTTCTTTTCCAACACCTCTTCTTCCCCTCAACAAAGCACTGACTTCACTTCCCCTTCTTCTTCTTCTTCTTCTTCTTCTTCTTCTGGTTCTAATAATCATACCAGATCTAACAATGGTTCTACTGAATTAGGCAACACAGGACATGAGCAACTTCCTGACACAAACATCAACGAAAACACAACTTTTGCCCCTCCTAACACAAGTACAAATAACACCCAGAGTTCGGTTTTGCATGCAAATCAGACCAAAGCTTCATCTCCAAATGTTAATGAAAACCCACCTAGCACAAGCAACCAAGTTGAGAAGAAAGGGAATTCTGATGTTTTGAAGGTTAATCAGACTACTCCCGTCGTTGGAAATTCTCCGGCCAAATCTGATTCTTCCGACAAAGTAAGTTCACGGAAGGGAGGGAAAAGTATAGCTGAAAAAGGAGTGGTGTCTAACATCACTGCTTCACCGACAAAGAAAAAGAAAGACAATGGGAGTGGTTCAGAGATGTCAGCTAAACAGGGGATTGAGAGTTTAATGGAATCTTTAATGAAATGTGATTTGTTTGATGGAGAATGGGTGAAGGATAATTCATATCCACTTTACAAACCAGGGTCTTGTTCCTTCATCGATGAACAATTTAGTTGTATCATCAATGGAAGGCCTGATAAAAGTTACCAGAAATTGAAGTGGAAGCCTAAGGGCTGCACTTTGCCAAGGTATATATTTTGGTCTTTGAATTAGTCTTAATAGGGAATTTATGTGCTATTGATTCTGCATTTTAGGAATTACATGCAAATGAAATTTGTTTACTTTCACATTAAGCTAAGATTAATAATTGATCTCTTTCTTTTGGAAGATTGAATGGTGGTCACATGTTGGAGTTATTGAGGGGGAAGCGTCTTGTTTTTGTCGGTGACTCACTGAATAGGAATATGTGGGAATCACTCGTGTGCATATTGAAAAATGCTGCTAAAAGACCAAAAAATGTTTATGAAGCTCATGGAAGAAGCTATTTTCGAGGGGAAGTTTCTTATTCATTCATATTCAAAGTAGGTTCTTGATATTTCCTATTGATGGTATTGATTGTTGAATATTATACTTGGCATTCTATGAAACTTAATTTGTTTCCTATGGTGATGAAAATAGGATTATAACTTCACTTTAGAGTTCTTCGTATCCCCATTCTTGGTCCGAGAATGGGAAATGCCAGACAAAAATGGAGGGAAGAAGGAGACGTTGCGGCTTGACCTTGTTGGAAAATCCGCTGATCAATATAAATCAGCGGATGTCCTTGTTTTCAATACGGGGCATTGGTGGACTCATGAGAAAACTTCCAAAGGGTTGGTTGATTATATTTCATTGCAACTTCTCCCAAATTGTAATTGATGATTTTATTAATGTTTCCTGTATTAAACACTGGAAAACTATAGGAAAGATTATTACCAAGAAGGTAGTCATGTTTACGAGGAATTGAATGTTCTTGAGGCTTTCCGGAAAGCATTGACAACATGGTCTAGATGGATTGATGCCAACGTAAATCCGATGAAGACTATGGTGTTCTTCCGTGGCTATTCCGCTTCTCATTTCAGGTATAAAAAGGAATGATTTTCGCCATTGTTTTTGATGTATGCAGTCCTGTTTTAAACTCTTGGCACCAACATTGAGAAGTATGCAGGCATTTTCTAAATGTTTTATGGTTGCTTAATCTTTTTCCAGTGGAGGGCAGTGGAATTCAGGAGGGGCATGTGATAACGAAACCAATCCGATCAAGAACGAGAAATATCTAACGCCATATCCGTCAAAGATGTTGGTGTTAGAATCGGTGCTAAAGGGGATGAAAACGCATGTTACCTACCTAAACGTTACTCGACTAACCGATTTCCGAAAGGATGGTCACCCATCAATCTACCGGAAACACCCGAAGCAAAAATTGTCGGAGGATGAAAGGAAAGAACCTTTAAAATACCAGGACTGCAGCCATTGGTGCCTTCCGGGTGTACCGGATTCGTGGAACGAGCTTCTCTACGCGGAGCTCCTTGTAAAAGAAAGCAAGATGAGGCAACATCAAAGGAGAGCTAGGTAAAATATATAGTTCATACAAACTTAGATGATTTTTTTTTTTTTTTGTGGTTTGAAGTTTTGAAATTGTAGAAACAAAGAAAAGAGCAAGTATAGATGGAAAGATTTTTCTAAGCTTCAAATTTTCTTTGAGGATTGTAATTATTCCAATAAATGAAGCTCTATGATTCATGATTGTAAGTCTTCACTGTTTTACAGTATAATAGAAAATAGAGAGAATGATTTTGAGATGGAAAGATTTTTCTAAGCCTCAAATTTTATGAGGGTTGTAATTAGTTTGCTTTTATCTATAATATATAAAATAAAAAATAACAAGAATTGAGTTTTAATTCGATTAGTATTTAATGCAGGAACATGTGGGTTCTGAGTATGTTAAAATGTATAAGTTGGCATGGGTTATGGGGGGATTTATACATATTTATACATTGGAAGTTATTGATAGTTTTATTATCATGTTTGGTTTACCAAATATTTTTTAAAAATGTAATGATAATTTATGAATTTATCTTTATAAGATAAAATATTCATGTATTTAATTTTGATAATAAATTTTATTTTTAACAAATATTTAGATTAAATATTTAATATTAAAATTTAATTGATAATTTTAAATTTTTTCAAATCCTAATATAACATAATCTACTTTGGATATTGAAAAAAAAACTTAATTTACTTGTATATAATTGATTTGAAATTTGATTGATCACTTGTTTTATCTATTCTATTTTAAACGGGCTATCAATCATTTGTTTATTTTCAAAAATTATTCTAGTAGAATTCTCAATTGCATACAATAAACTATAATTCAAAGATAAATCATATAAAAAGTTCTGATCAAATTATTTTTAGAGTTAAATTTAAACCTTTTTTTTCTTTTGCTCATAAAAATTCATAAATATTACAATATAATAAAATCAAATTTTCAATTAATATATTAGAAAAAAAGAGAACAAAAAACAATAGAAAATAAACATAATATGCAAACGATATAATATATAGATGATTAAATATGCATATAAAAGAATAAAATCAAGAGAAAAAATTACTTTCAAAGAACCTATTGAAGTAATAAAAATATCAAATAGTAGAAAGGAGAAAGGAGGCAATAACTTCTTCTTTTCTTTAGTTTATTAACAAATTAATAATTAAACTAATATAAAACAATGTTATTTGTCTTAATATTTTTTAACCTTCCGATCTATATGGGAAAGTAGCTTTCTTATATTTTATCATGAAAATCACATTGTAGTAACTCTCAAGGAAATAAAATAAAATTTGATATATCTAAGTGTAATTAAGAATAATTATTTTATACTTGATTGACGAAATAAATAAATTTCACAAATAAATTTAGGACGTTGACATATATCCCTTACTATTATTTAGTTTTTAAAATACATGATAACATCTTAAGCCTACAAACATACTGTGTGAGTTAAACCGTTAAGTCTATCTAAAACTTAGCTTATAAATTGGTATTTAAATTATATTTTTTTATTTTGGTATCTAAATTTTTTTGTCACAAGTGATATCGAAACTATTTTTTTTTCTAAGTTGGTACCACATACAAAGTGTTAGTTAAACTGTTAAGTCTATCTCAAAAAAGAAACTTAATCCATAACTTGATACATAAACTATGCATTTTTTTTTTGTTACAAGAGGTACCTGAACTTTTTTTTTTCCCAACTTGGTGCTTTTGTAGTTCAATCGATAATTAAACTATAAGTCTATTTTTAAAAAAAAATTAATTAAAAATTGACATGTGGCAAAAAAGACAAAAGGTAGTATTTTCTCTTTTAAATATGTTTTTATTTTTTCCCTTTCTTTAGAATAAGACCGATATTGAATCGATCAAGCCACCAGTTCATAAAAATAAAAATATTTTAAAAATAGAGAAAACTAATTAAATTATTATTTTTAACTTAGTTCAATCAGCTTGTATCAATTTGCATGTCAACCAGTTCAACCCCTATCTTTAGAATGATACCCCAATTGATCCAAACAAGCATTTTGATCCGATTCTGAACGTACTAGTTCTAATTGATGAAATAACTTTTTTTATTTCATCAGGTCAAACAAGCAAGCAATAAAGTTTAAAAATAGAATTAATCGCTAGCATCAGGAGGAAAATGAAACAAAGACATAAATAATGTAAAAAAGAAAAGAAAATGAAAGAATAAAAAATATTTTTAAGTTTATATGATGTGGTGGATTATTATTGGTTGGAATTTTTAATGGATATAACATTTTTATGTAAAATGGGTAACAAAAGAATAGTTTAAGTACCACTGGGTGATAAAAAAAATGTTTACGTACTAAAATGAAAAATAATTACACAATTTAAGTACCAATTTATGGGTTAAGCTTTGATTAAAAATAAATTTAAATACAACCCTACTTCAAATTCTCAATTAAAACTTAGTACTTTAATAGATTTGTGGAGGAAATATGAAATTAGAATTTCCACCTTATAATAATTAATATTTTTGTTATTTTCTATTAATAATACTCTACTGTCGGCAATTATTATTTTTCTTTGGTAAGCAGCGTGTCGGTGACCTCAAGCTTTTTGTTTTTAAATATTTTATCTCTTTTATTTTTTATTTGTGTATATTTTTGAAACATTTTTTTCTTGAGTTAATGACAACATTAAATTTTAAAATTTTTTGCCACTATATCTGATCTTACTTTCGTTCCTTTTTGTAATTTTTGTTTTTGTATTTTAGAATTGAAGATAAACAATATGAGTGGTTGATGATGAGGAAGAATTTAAGGTGGTGCTATCTCACAAATTGGTTTCAATCAATTCTATTGTAGAAAACACTCTATTTTCATAAATAATTTAAATTCAGTATAATTTTCGTGATTAATTTTTTTTACATATTTTTGTTAAAAGGACCTTTTAATATTTTTAGAAAATGAAAAATCCTCTTTTTAATTCCCACGGTCTCCCTCCCATTTTATTAATTTTTCTTAATTTCCTTTTTATGAAAATTAAGAAAATTTAATTTTTATCTTTATTAAATTTAATATTTTAAAAAATTACAAAAATATTGTTTTTCAAGAAACTGAGACACGATGAGTAAAGGGGCAGTCATATCCCATATCCATTATCAATGACCCCTTTTCTTTAGGCGTAATCAAACCCATCTTCTAAGCTAGTTTAATAATATAAAAAACTGACTTCTTTCAATCATTTCTAGACTGAATTAATTTTAATTTTGTAATACCAAACTTAATTAAAGATTTAATAATAATATTTATCTCTATTATTATAAAAATTTTAGTTGAGTTTAGTGTCGTTTAACCCACAATATCAATTCAATTAGGCAGAATTTGAGAACCAATATTTTAGAATTTAGATTTAAATTTTAAAAACAGTGTAAATTAATTAGAAATATAACGTTGATTATAATTTTTCAAATCCATACATTTGTTAGAAACTTATTTAATAATGAATTTAAAATCCTTAATATATTTTTGGATTTGATAAATTCATCTAATATATATTATATAAAGTCTCAACTAATTTGTCAATAATTTGTATAGAAATCCATCTTCTTCTTACGATGTTAAGGATGCTAAGGCGCTTTGGTACCTCAAAAATTTAAAATATTTTATTACCCTCTTGAGATATTTTAAATTTTAATTAAAATTTTGAAAATTCTCATTTATCTTACAAAACTTTTAAAAGTTTTAATTGATCCTCAATTTTATTTAAAAATTTCATTAAAATTTTAACTTTTTATTTATTTATAAATTTTAATTACATCTCTTAAAATTTCGTGGAAACTAATTTAGAAACTGCCTATTGAGAATAAAATAAAGAATTTCTTATGGAGGGCTTTCAAGAATGCTTTGGCAACTAACTTGAATTTAGTTCTAAGGGGAAGTCAAAATTGATACAAGTTGCTCAATTTGTGTTAGCCCAAAGGCACATGTAACTTTTACTATGGGATTGGGCTGTTAGTGTTTATTCTAAAATTTTAGTCTTTGAGAAATGATAAGTATATTAAATGTCAATTAAGTATTTAGAGAGAAATTATGAATAATAAAATTTAGTACGACTACTTGCAAATTTTTTAAAGTCGAAGAATTAAAAGTGTAAATGGACCATTTAGGAAGGAGGTGGGAATAATTTTTTTATTTTATTTTTTATGAAGGTGATATTGATATTTATCGATACGTGAAGTTAGAAAATTGAGATATAAATTAAATTGAATAAAGTGAAAAAGTACAATGACTAAAGTGTAATTTTCCTATTTATGGAGGAGGGATCTAAATGTATTTTTCCTATTTTACTTGATATTTGGAGACATAACCATGAGATTAAAATATCTAAGTGTTGAAATGTAAAGGACGAGAGAATTTGTGGATATTAAGGTTGAAATGTGGTGAAATTTGATTGGTTGGTGAAATATGGATTAAATTGAAATAAAAAGAAAAGTGTGGCATTTTCTACACATGTGGAAGGCCCAAAGGCAGCAGCTTGGGACATCAAAAATAAAAAGGGAAAGAAAGGAAAGAACAGAGGGAGGAAGAAAGAAAGAAAGAAAAGAAAGGAAAAATTTTCATGCATTTTTTTAGAGTTTTTATTTAAAATCAGGGGCGTAGCCAGGGGGCTGGCATGGGCCCCGACCTCCCCTAAAATGGAAAATTTCATTTTAAACCTTTGAAATTTTTTAAAAATTTTAAATTAGTAAAAGTAAAATTGCACTTTGACCCCCCTAAAATTATAAAAATTTAATTTAATCCTTTACAAATTATAAAAATATAAACTATAAAAAATTAAAATTTCATCCGCCCCCTCCAAAAAATTTTCTGGCTTCTCCCCTGTTTAAAATCATAGCCAAATTTCATGTCCTAGAATGCTATGAGAATATTTTTTACAATGAAAATTACTTAGTTAAAGAACAAAGTGATGAAAAATTTGTGAAAGTGAAGAGAAAGTAAATGATAAAGGTACGATTTGATGATATTTCTTAAGGTTTTCATGTTATTTTGATATGAAATCATGAAAAGATCATGCTGGTTACAAGATAATGGTTATGTTTTGTATATGCATGCATGGAGAGAAAGAGGAAAAGATGAAGGAAAGATGATCAAAGTAAAGGAAAGCTTTGAATTGAAAAGAGAAAGGTTAAGTTCAAGTGAATAGAGTAAGTACTTAATTGAAATCAAGCTTGTTTATTTTATTTTGAATGTTTGAGTAAGTACAATTTTAATATGAATTATATATATGGTTATGAATATTGAATTTAGTAGTGAATTATATGTAAATAAATGTATGTTAGTAATGTAAGAAATAATAAAGTGATAATTTAGTGATTAGTGAATTTGATGAAATTAATGATTAAATTATAAATAGTATAAATGATTTATTTGTCATAAATTTGATAAGTAAATATGTGAAATAAAAATGTAGTGAATGTATTTATGTGATTCAAAGTTAATAAGTAATATGATACAAAGTGATATATATATGATATATCAAGTATGTTATATGAAAATGATATGTGAATAAATGCCTTAGTAATCTTAGAGGAAATATGATATATGATATATGATAATGAAATGATTTTTGAGTTGAGAGGGGTTGGGGGTTCGGATGGGAACCAATTTGGTGATACGGGGGTTCGGAGGGGATTAGAAAAGGAGTACTGGGTTATGTGATGTATTGATTGGAGTTCCTGTATATTTTTCTAGACTTCCAGTTATTAGAGTTTCATTATAGCTAGGTAGGAGTTCGTTTTTAGCCTAGATCTCTGTAATGTTTCGAAATTATTGAACCTCTAAAATTCACTAAGGGCTACAAAAGTGAAATGTGAAAGTAAAAGTGTATGTGTAATAATATGTGAAAATAAAGTTAAAAGTGAATGTAAATTAAATTTTTAATGATATATGTGAATTAAGTGTTTGTGTTATGTTTGTGAAATGAGAGATGATTTTGATATGTGAATGTAAAAGTTAATTAGTAATAATATATGTTTAAGTGAAAACTATAAGTTATAAAGTTAGTTTAAATGATTTTATATTTTAAAAATGATTTAAAAGTTTAAGTATATTAGTGAAAGAAATTGTGTGAATAAATATTATTAAAATATAATTAAATTGTATATATATAAAATGGTAAGATTGAATTCAATTGAGCACTTACTAAGTTATTCACATAGCTTAATGCGTTTGTTTAAACGTGTAGGTGAAAGAAAGTAGAATGAAAGTACATAGACTACTTCTTTACGTGGACTGTTACTTCAACTTGGATCACATCACTAATCCAAGCTACAAGACAAAGTTTTTTTTGGTGTGTGTGTATATATATATATATATATATATATATATATATAAATTTAGGACATTGGAGATGGCATGTACTTAGGTTTGGTAGTGTAAACATGAACTATAAATATTTAATAGAAATGTTATAAAGCAAGTGTATGAATGTGATTTCAAAAGATGATTAGGTACTTAAATGTAACATCTCTTACTCGAATCTGTTACCAGATCGGGTGAGGGGTGTTATAGTGACTTACAAAATACGAAGAGATATGGTTACTACCATTGATGAATGGTTCAAAGTTCTCTTTGGGGATAATAATTTACATGAGGAAAAGAAGATGAAGGGCATACTTATTGGATATGCTTGACTTATTGGATGAATCAAAACTCATCCTCTTTGGTGAATATACTTGATAAGGATAGTTTACCTCTGAGTTAGATGTTGTTTTTTACTCTAGATGTTTTTTAGTTTAATGGTTATGTAATCTTAGTAATAATCCTTATCAATTTTTTTGGACATGTGGTAAGTCAGAAGGATGCTTGAGTAGCAAACTCGACAGTGACCAATCTGAAGGTCACCCCGTTCTAGCCACCTGGACAAGCAAGAACCACCTATTGACCTAAATCCCCAACCTTCTGTTAAAAACGTGTTATCGTTGGTCACCAAACCCCACGTGAGTTCAACTGTTTTGTACCGCCAAGTCAGAATGAATGACAGGATCTGTCCCATCACAGACATCTTCGCCCCAGCTAGACATTTATCTCACGCGTTCCGCAATGATGGTTAGATGACAAGTTCAGCACGTTAACACCATCCTACACAGGACCCCTGATTATAAATACCTTCAAGAACGATGAAAAAATGATCAACTCTCCAAACATATAAGTCTGTACTCTGTCAACTTACCTTCTACACTTAACTTCCATATTCTCTTCATTCTACTCACTATAACCTCCGACTCTCTGTCTCGACTAGGTGAATCGACTTTCATAGCTCCCACCATACTCTCCTCGTTGTATCACAATATCAACAGGTTTCAATAAAATTTTAAAAAAATTAAGGATAAATCTCAAAACTGTACATAAACATGATTTTATGTGTAATTTTATACATGAAATTTTGATTTGATCCAATTCTTACAAATTATTAATATAGTTATTGACATAGCATCCCTTTATGCTTTATTATATACACAAATAATTATAATTATCCATTTTAAATTACATATTGAATCAAAGTTGATATAATATACAAACAAGGTGCGGTAGATAATTTTTTTAAACGAGATAAATCTATTATTATAAATTAAATAAGCATCTAGGATTATATGATTTTTTTATTAAAATAAGCATCTAGTTTACGAGAAAAGATTGTATAAAATGTGATTCCACGTCATCCTTATCACTTTCCAATAGGAGCACGACAAATTAGAATTTTTCTTCTGATTTTTAGATTTTTCCTCATAAAAAAATTTAAATTCAACTAAAAATATTAAAAATCAAGAGAAAAAATCTAATTTATCATGCTCTTATTAAAAAGGGATAAGAATGACGTGAAATTAAAGTTTCATATCATCTCTTGACCTAGTATACATAGACGGTAACTATATATTATCTTCGTCATGCATATCTTACGAAAGTTATTCGATACCTTTACCCTAAAGTCCCACTCTAAACATAGCCTATCCAAAAACTTAAATCTCGTTTTTCTTTAACCCTTCTTATCGCCAAGAAAACTGCAAGAGGGTAGTCACAAAGTAAAAAAAAAAAAAAAACGACCAAAAATCCAAAAGGTTATAGCATCTTTTGACTGGTCACGTCCAATGATTTCATGAAGTAGACTGGTGGATACATGTGTTTGCAGTGGAGAAAACCGATACTCTCGGTCTTGTTCAGTGGTTAAATTCCGATTTTGGCATCGGTGGCGGAGGTGGTGGTGACACGCTCACATGAGGGACACATAGTAAGGGTAGTGGCAGGTAACTGCATGTAAAATGGTTGACAGGTTTTTAAAGCTCTTAACTCTTGCACTTCTTTGTGTAATCTTCTATTTTCTTCTGTCAGTGTCTCGCAGCATCTCTTTAAATACTCACAATCTAACTCCGTTTGCTTTAATTTTGTCCTGTTTTCATACCATTTTTGTTCGAAATCAGTATTTTTAAATAAACCCTATTATTTGGCAATTATTAGACCCAACCACCATGAAAATGAGGACATACCTTGCTCTTCTATTTTGAAACCAAACTTCCACTTGTCGAGGACGAAGATTTAATTGCTTGGCCAATGCAAGTTTTTGTTTCTGAAAAGAAGATTCAATCAAAAATATTTAAAACATGAACCCTACAACAAGGAAAATAAATGACAGAAATGTTTTGGTTTTGTCTTACGGGATTTAGGTTGTTGTGTTCTTTGAAACTTTCTTCAAGGAAAGCCGATTGTTCTTTAGAAAGCCGGAGTTTCTTCCGGCTTGAACCGTTCTCATCTTCATCATCATCACTGGCTCTTGAGCTACCCCTTTCGGTTTCAGCGTCCATGTCTCTCTTGCCTCTGCTGTTTCCTTTTCTAAACCAAAAATCCAACTGACAAGACGACACCGCTCTGTCCGGAGACGAATGCCCCGCCGTCGCTTCACCCGCCAACGCCACCATGGGTAACCGGTTCACGTCTAACCCTCTTCCCCGTCCTTTTGATAAACCCGTTTCGTGCACTAATGTTACAGTACGAAAGTTAATAAATATCATTTTTGGTTTAAGAAGCAATTAATAACAAGGAAGAAAACATGAAGGTTGTAATAAAATGGTGGGATGAATAAAATACTAACGATTATCAAAAAGCCATGGAAGGCGAAGATGAAGCTGAAGATGAGGATCTGAAGAAACCCTTTTGCTGTCTCCACCATTCCCTCTTCTTTCAGCTTCCAAAGAATCCCTTTTTTCTTGTGATCTGCCGAGCCCCATGCAAAACCCTAGATGATCATTGCTTGACAACTTTGGGGTTTTTTCTAGAAATGAAAATGGCTTGGAGGAACCACCCAAGCTCAAACCCAACTCCATTTAACTTTTTTTCTTCCTTGCAAAGAGAAAACCCTATTCGATCTTGTTTAATGTAAACTCACTCACACGACACGACCACTTGCTATATACACTACTTTTTATTTGCTTTTTTGCCTTCGTGGAAGTAAAGATTTGAGATTGACCGACAAATCCTGGTTGACAAACGCACGTGAATCTTTATAAATATACGCGAGAAAGAGACATAGAGAGCCGAGAAAATAGAACATTAAGGAAAGTGGGATTTCTTGTTTCTCTAAACCATAAAGCAAAATCTTTGTTTATTGTAATTAAAACCAAAGAAATTTGATTTTTGTTTGACTTTTTAGACAAACGAAAACGAAAGAGAAGGAGATGACTTATGACTGAATTAATCGCATCATCCCATTACGAGAAAATGGTTTTTCATCCAACGGCAGGGAATAGGATCATCAATTCTCCATCATCTTCGCTCTTCATGTTTTTTTCTCCTCCTTCTCTTCGGTTTACATATCCATTTTATGAGTATTTTTATCGTTTTTTGAACTATGACAAATAGAGAAGCAGTAAGAAATTGTGATTTCATATCATCCCAATCACTTTTTAATAAGAAGATGATAAATCAGATTTTTCTTTTAATTTTAATAATTTTAGTTGAATTTAAATTTTTTAGGAGAAAAACTAAATATCAAGAAAAAAATTTAATTTGTCATTCTCTTATTAAAAATAATAGGAATAACATGAAATCATAATTTCATATAATCATTTTCATAATAAATATGGTGTATTAAAGTATTTATAAATTAGCGTGTCGGTTATATATATATTTTTCAAATTCTTGGATTCCATATAAGAAAGAAATAATTTCCTTCAAAAAGAAAAACAAAATATTTTTATAATGAATTTATGGCATCTACTCTCATTAAAAGTTTTTTAGAAATAAATATTAAAAAATCTATTTTAGTAAATTGACATAATAATTTTATATAGTCACTAAAAATATGTAAAATTATATGCACGGACCATATATTATATTAGTTTATTTTAATCATATCTTTTATTTTCAATAACATATTTATTAGAAAAAGGGCATTTTGACATTTTTGAGACTATAAGGTATAATGAAATGCTAGTAATACATGTTATTATTGTAGTCGTGATGATTAGAAGGAGAGAAATATAATGATTAAAATGTGCTGTTTACCAAACACAATTATATGGCAATGGCACTGTTTGTTGGTTTTCAAATGATGGCTTTCTTTTATTTTGGATAATTTTAAAATTAATTTAATCGAAGATTTGCAGTTTGGAGTAGCCATTTAATTTATCTTCCAATGAAAAAAGATTATATGAAATAAATATATTATTTTTTAATAGTTTAATATTACATCAGTAATTTTATCTTGAATTTTAAAATTTTATTTGAATTTGATTTTTAAGAAAAAAATATTGATGTGACATTAAATTATTAAAAAATAAATACAGATGGCGTGTCGTCACTGTTTCATATAATCCTTTCCTTCTTCCAATTATGTAATTAAAATATTAAGTGGGATGGTCCCGTTGGACTAGAAGCCTTGAACATTTGATTCACGTACTTACCAATGGTTTCTTTTATTACAAAATGCATATAATTTATTTATAAATTTTAGTTTATTACATATCTTAATTTATATATACATTAAGAGAGATCTATTTACACAATATAAAAATTATAGTTTTACACACTTTCGTAATTATTTTTATTATTGATATTTTAAAGATTTAACCATTATATTTTATGGTCTATTTATTTAGATTATACGTCAAATTTGATGTAAATTTAAAACTATTAACTATTTGTTTTATGTAAAAAAATTCATCCGTTGAATATATATTAATGTATAAAGTATTTTAGATCGATATGATAGAGATATCAAATTAGTTCAAAATTTACATGCATGACAAGCACAATTATATTGATAAATTTATTAGTTGTATCACTAAAATATTAATAATATGAATAATTACGAAAATTTATAAAATTACTTTAATTTTTACATTGTGTAAATAATTCTCTCCATTTTAAAAAATAAAATTCTTTTACTACAAATAATGTTATGTAAAGGGAAAGCATTGATTAATTTGTTAGTGAGATTTTGACCCCAAAAAGCAAATACTATTTATTATTTTCTCAATCCAAGCAGACAAGGAGACCATCTTTCACTATTCCAAAGAAAGTAGTAAACATAATATATGTATAACAATAAGAACAATAATGAAAACCAAGGGCCAATGTCACACAGATTGGGTATCCAATGAGTGGGAATTTTTTTTTTTCTAAATCTAAATCTTATCTTAAATTAGACTTTTACATTACTAGGTTGGGACTCAACTTGAAAACCTGCCTGAAAAGTAAGAGGTCCATTTGATATTGGTTCGAACTATGTTACATCTATCCCCTATTTTTTATATTGTATCGAAATGAAAAATCATTTGCATGTATCTTTCTTAGTGAGACACCAACAAACAAGAGAAGAAACCACTTAGAATCATAAGTACCCAATCACCAATTTTCCCTTTCTTTCTTTTGCCGTCTAATCTTCATTGTTTTGATTTCTTATTGGATTGACACTGATGTGTTGCCAATTGCTCTAAGGTTAGTTTACTATGTTAATATTGATATTATTATTCGATTAGTTTGAGCTAAAATAGGTTATATGTGCTTTAAGAAAAATAACTATATGACTTTTTTTTTTTTTGAATTTCGGTTTCCAAATTATTTTATGAAGAAGAATTGGTGTAGGATTTAAGACTAGGTTAAAATTAACTTAGTTTTTAGCAAAAAATTATGCACAATGTGTAAATCTTGATGGCTAATTTTTTTAAAATCAAGATTAAATTGATTCGATGTATAAATGTTGAGGGTTAAAATTGTTATTATGTCAATTTTAAAATGTACCAAGTTATCTTTTCGTTAGTAATTTAATGACTGATGACAAAAATGAAAAAGTTGAATAATTGGATGATTATTTTTTGTTGAGAATTTTTTTGGTAAATTTCATATTTGTTTTATGATTTATGTTCGAAGTTCTTGATTGTTTTCTTAACAATGTCATCTCCAAAGTTTGAACTTGCATTCTTTCTTCATAGTGCAACACTTGTTGGTATATATGTTGAAAATATAAATTTTATTTAATATATGTTTCCATGAAAATGTGTTTTAATCTATTTCATTTTTAATATTGTTTATGGTAATTTAAGTAAGGCGGAGATGAGGTTGAGTAAGATGAGGAGAAAGTGAAGAGTAGGAAGTAGTGAGTAAGAAGGATCTTCAGGCCTTATAAACCCCTAGGCACCAAAATGTCAAGTCGTTATTGATGAGTTAGAGTCAACTGGCCAAGCGATTTGATGATATACGCCTAATTATGGCGGTGCTATAATGTATCCTACGTCACTCCGGATGTGACGTTATAATAGGAATTTGTTGTATTGGTAAATAAGTGGGATCTATTCGATTGTTGATCGAGAGGATTTTTGCAAAAGTATTTTTTCAAGAAGTTTAATCACACAGTTCATAGGTTGTATTGGTTAATGAGTGGGATCCATTCTATTGTTGGTCTAGAAAATTTTTACAAATTACTTTTCCAGGAGGTTTACTCACAACATTCATGTCCACTACGTAATCCAAATAGTTAGAATGTAACAAATATATATACTTACACTACAAGAAAATATACTTTTAGCGGCGCTTTTTTTAGCCTTTAGCGACGTTTTTAAGCGTCGCTAAAACTATTTACGGAGTTTCCACCAATGCCGCTATAGGAAATGCCACAAAAATTTGTAGCGTTTATAAAAAAAAAACAGCTAAAAGTCATGGCTTTTAGCGGCATTTTTACCATAAACGCCACTAATTTTGGTAGATTTGCAATGCCCATTTTTCACCAGTACCAGCCCTTCCTGCATAAAAACAGCAAATATAACATAAAATACAACCAAAAACAGCAAATTTAGCATAAAAAATACAACAAAAAACATTAATTCTAAATGATACTTCAAATTTAACGAAAGATGTATAATGTAATTAATAAATAAAGTATAACTCAAAATATTCTTACAATAATGTTAAATATGATAATGTTAAAAACATTCTTACACGAGAAAACTAATGTCTAAGATGGCGGCTTTTGCGACTGCTGAAACATCTGCATCATATGCTGAAGTTGTATCTGCAGATCATCGTACTTTCTACTCTGCTCTCCGCCATCGCCGCCGCCTCCTCACTGCACCACGCCTCCCTCTCTCTGCCTCCTCTCTAAGTTGTTGTTGGAGTTTTTCATATTTTTTATGAATCTCGGCAATTTGCTCAACCGTGTTTGCTTGCATCTGAGCTATCTGGTCTCTTAACCTCTGAACTTCAGCTTGAGCTTGACTCCCGAAGGCATGTATTCTGGGAGCCGATCAAAATATTGGGTCCAGGTAACACAGATCCTTGAAATCGAACCCGACCGTACCTTTCAGACCCAAAACTTCAGTGATAATTCATTATCAATGTTCTCAAGATTAACAGAACTATCATCAAGCAATCGCTTCATACTCCGCCTTCTTCTCCTTTAGTTTCTCCTAAAAAATCAATTAAAGAGTTAGAAACGAAATATATAATAAAAAGGAATGCAACATAACTTAGCATTATTTAAAACTACTAATGACGAATTAAACCATTATAATTAAACATTATAAATATTTATAATAAATCAAATTTTATTAAGTAACCATAATTTCTCCAGCTTCGGATGTTATAGGAGATCCATCTTTCTTCCTATGCGTAATCTCAAAAAGCTGAAGGCGTCCAACTTTTTGACCAGACGAGACTCCCTATAATATAGTAGTAAAAATATTATTTAATAGTAGAAAGTCGTTAATATTTGAAAGAATTAATAAATTCATAATACATCGGCCTTAACTATAGAAGCAAAACTTCTTGACACTGTCGTGTGCGTGAATTTTTGTTTTTGTCTACTGCTTGTTCCAACTCGCCCATGGTCCTACATAATGAAATTATTATTATGTATATAGTAAACACTATATATAAGAGTTTGGAAATACGTAATACCTCTCCTTTCTTTGAATTCCAGAATCTAACCGCATCTTCTCATTGGTACCTCAGCATTCTCGGTGGGACATTCCTCAATTTTTCCTCGAGGCTTATGTTTTTCTTAAAATATAGTTTTTTCAAAGTGCTTTTATGGTCTCTCCATTTTTTACCCAATGCCTTCTTGATATAGTCATCGGGACCTCTAAAGCAAATCTCTCCTAAAAAAATACAAGTTTAGAATATAAATATAAATGAAAATTAAACCAAAATTATAAATTACATTCACGTTTTGTTACCTTAATATTATCGAGAGCTTGATTTTTGTTGCTATTAGGCATGTGATGCCATGATTCGTAGTTGATGGGCAACATATTGGCATTTCGTGATATAATGCCCAAATAGCCTGCTAAAAGTCGAGCTTTAGATCCAACAGGCTGACCATGATTGTTTCTACTTACTTTGACATGCTCGACAGGATTTAAGTCGTATAAATATTTAAGCAGCGTACGTCCTCGACCTCTGCGCGTCCCACCACTTCAGCTGAAAAGGTTTGCAAGTTGCCAAATAGCTTATGCTGATTTTGGTTCAAAATTGGTAATTAATTTTTTTTAAAGTTTACAGTAATAGTAAAATTAAAGTAAAATATCTAATTAGTAGAATCGAACTATTATGGAATAAGTATAATCAAATTATTACAACACAAACATATTAAAAATCGAAAAAATCTAGATTATATTAACTAATCGAACTAAAATCCACACATGGCATCAATACATGGTAAAACTTTGAATATCACTCAAGGGTTGGCTGTCTTGCTATGGAACCCATGGGTATTGACAAGTGTCGGAGTATGAACAAAATAGTCCCTTTTAGTTAAGGAATCCCTCAACTATAGGTAAAGTGAGCTTATTCCTAATTTCCTTTTATCAAAATAGTTGACTTGGACGTGATGATTTCTTATAATAAAAAACAAATGGGATATAAGAGAAGAGAATAAAAACAATGACTTGCTTAGGATTATGCTATGTCACATACGCTTCACTTTTCCAGATTAAATCTGGAATCAATAATGAAGGTTTTTAGAATTAGTTTGTGATTGAATTGGTGTTCATATTAGGCACAATTAATAATGGGTATAGTTCAATATGAATGGACTTGAAGTTGGATAACACTATAAATGCACTCAGTGTATAATAAACCCAACACCAACAGATTTTATTTAATTCATTTTGTTCATGAATAACATCATTTAATCATTTAATTTTTTTGATTATTATATACTAATAAAATTATTTTTCTTCGTATGCTTATTTTATTTAATTATTTTATATACATAAAATAAGATATATATTTATTGTTTGTTTGTTATTAATGAATTTTAATTTTATGTTCAAATCTGCTTCGCTTAACTTGAATGAACGAATATAAACACATATAATTTTAAATAGACAAAAAATAATGAGAGATTGTTATTATAATGCAATAATATCAGATATAGGAAATTGATGAAATCATTAGGTTTGTCCCCAATTGATGAAATGGTTATCTAATTAGCTTGCAAACTTAAATTTGGGTTTGCTTGATTATCATCATCAGTACATACCTTAATTTGATAATTTGATGCCAAACTGCTAGAAAAGAGGCACTCCAATGGGTTTTATATGCCTGCCCTTGAATCACCTACAACACCAAGGAAACAGGTGCGAAAGCCATTACTGATCCTATCTATAATTTAGTATAATTTATAATACTGAGCTTCATACTTTTGTCAGTTTTGGGAACAAAATTTTCATTTTCTTATTACTAATACTTAAAAATAATTCCTTAGGATGACACAAAATAAAATACAAGCCAACATGGAAACCATCACCATACCTATGACAACTACTAAAGCTCGAAGGAGAGCAGCTCTAAACCTGATTTAATCCAAAAGAGAAAGGACAAAGAAAATCCACAAAAATTGGTACGCTGAAACCCACAAGTGACAAAATTAAAATTATGTCATCTATTTTTAAAGAGATAAAAATATTAAAATACACATTCATAGACAATCCCTTCTTTAACTCAATTTAACTTTAATTAAATTATTTAAAAACTTAATTAAGTTGCAAGAGGAAATGAATCATCTCTGCTAATTTTGACTGTTTATCTTTTAAAAAATTTAACAAAGCAAAATGAGTTAGGGAAGAGATTATCCGTAAATGTATATATTTTCTTTCTTTAAAAATGAATGACATGGCTTCCATGTTTATCAACTAACCTGCATGCCCAAAACAAAGTGATGTCTAAAAAATGCAGTTTCTATTTACATATCAAATCTGCAGATCCAACACTTCCCAGCAAGTTAAGTAATACATACAACCCAGATTACATACAAGCCAATCGCATAAAGTCTCAAAACAAATACGTTTCTCTTAAAAAACAGTAGCAGGAACTCGGGTCATGGAACAATCTTCTCTATAACATACCCATATGAAACAACATACCCATATGAAATAACATGAAGACAAAAAAACAAACAAGACGCTAGATTTCAGTAAACATCAGGAAAATGAAAAAAAGTTTAGAAAAAAAGCAAAAAAAACCCAAATGATTTAACATGAAGTGGAAAACAAAGAACTCATCTGCCACCAATCAAATAAAAAAAGAAAAACCCAAATGAGATAACATGAAGATTAATTAATACATACCTTAAAGTACCATGTTTATGGTGATTAACATCAGCCATGAATTCTCAAAACAAGCAAATACACCAAACCAAACAACAATGTGATAGACAGAGGGCAAAGCAAACAAATGAAATTTGGAAGTGGTTTCTATAACATTAAAGCCCTGTTCTTTAGTAACATAAAAATAATAGAAATGAAATCGAAATGAAACAAGGAGCTTCGGGTTTGATTTGAAACCGAAACGAAATGAAACCTATGGAACGAAAACAGAAAGGGAGACAACAAGTGGGTTTGATTTGGGGGAAATTTAAGGTTTAAGGGCAATTTTGATTTAGGGGAGAAGGAAATTTTGATTTGGAGAAATTTAGGGGTTTCGGGTATGTATTGGGGATGAAAAGGATGAAACAAAAACGACGTCGTTTTGCTAAAGGTAATGACGTCACTAAATCGCACAAGAAACAATGTCGTTTCAATTAAACATTTAGTGGCGTTTTACAAAAGCATCGCTAAATCTCAATCTTTTGCGGTGTTTTTACAAAAGCGCCGCTAATTCTCTATCTTTAGCAGCGTTTTTAGAAAAACGCCGCTAATGCCTCTGGAGGCACATCATAAAACGACGACGTTTTGGCTGAATTAAAATTTTTTGCGGCGTTTTTGACAAAAACCCCACTAATGCATTTGATAGCAATGAATTTTAATAGTTTAATTATTTTTTAAATTCCTTTTAAACTAATTTTGTTTTCTTTCAAACAATATATCTAATTTGAAAAAAATTAATTATATTGAATAATTATTATTTAAATATTTAATATTTAAATTTCAGGTAAATCAATTTAAAATAATTTCTAATAATTATTTAAAACATGAAATGAATTGAAATAAAAAATATATATTCAAAACCATTTTTGATAAAAATGAACTTGACAACCTTGAGAAAAATGAAAATTTTAAAACATTGGGTTTTTATTAAAAATATTTTTAACTAGGTGTGACCAAAACTTATAAAATTACCTTTCATAAAATAAAATTTTAAAAAATTCTTTTAAGAGATCATTATTATCTGCATCTTAAAATTAAAGTAAGACGAGTTTAATTTCGATAGTCTATTACATGGAAAGAAAGTTATAGCATCTTGTAATACTCGGAAATTGATACCTTATTAAACACATTATTTTTTAGATTTTGAAATTATAAATTCAAATTTAATATTTAATCATGAGGCTATAAATTTTAAAGTGTGCACGAATTTTATAATTAGAATTTAATTTAAAAATAAAAATACTAATTTTATTTTATTTTATTTTTAAAATTGATTCAAGTTTAAGAATTTCATGTTAACATTTCGAATTCAATAATTTTATGAACGACCTCATCAAATTTTGTATAATACTAAATCTTGCATAATTATCTGGGAATATAAACATATATACATCATAAATATATGTATAAACATGAGATCAAGTATTTAATTAAACCACACTCCGAGCACTCCAAAACCTAGATTGATCCAGAACATCATTTAATCAATTAACCCTTAAACCCTAACACTAACCCTTAAAACCTTGAGCATTGAGACCCTAAACCCTAACTGTAATGCCCTAATTTTCGGGAATCCTGTGAATGTTGGCATAGGTTTAATTATGTTAGTGGGCCTCTAGAAAGCCCAAGCTTAAGATAGAACCCGGCAATTTTAGTTAATTTTTGTTCCATAAGAAAAATGGGGTGAAATTATGAAATAGGACCTATGTGAAAATGTTTGAAAATGCTATAGGCTAAATTGAAGTGGCCAAATAAATAGGAGTGCAAAATAGGAGGATTTGCATGACAAACCTCCCATTTTACATGAAGTGGCCAGCCATCATGTTGTTGTAGACAAAATGTACACTTGATATCCATAATTTATGGTACAAATTGATACAAATTGATAATAGGTTAGGTAAATGTTTCATGATAATAGGTTAGGTAAATGTTCCATGATAATGGGTTAGGTAAATGTTTCATGATAATGGGTTAGGTAAATGTTTCATGATAAGAATTTCATGTCTTTTGTATTAAAGAATTAAATGGATGAAATATGAAGTTTTATTAAAAGAAAAAGGGATGAAAAGAACAAAGTTTTGTCCATCTTTGTTCATCATAGCTGAAAGTTAGAGAAGAGAAAGGAGAGGAGAAAGCTCTTGAGTATTCGGTTATTAGGAGGAGGAAAATTGAAGGTAAGTTCTTAGTACCTTGCTTCTATTTTGAGGTTCATGAGTTCTTCTTGATTCTACTTTAACTCTTGAAGTATATTTTGATTTTTAGTTGTGTTGTGAGAATTTAGTCATGAATTAAAATGAAGGAAATGGTTGTTGTTTCATGTTCTTTTGATGAAAAATGGAAGATAGGTGAAGTTGAGCCAAACAAATGAGCATGCATGTGCCTTAGATGCTAAAGGGAAAAATCGGCTAACATGTTGTGCTTTAAAATGATGAAATGGAGATTATACTTAAGTAAAATCATAGATATGTGATGATTGATTGGTGATATACATGTTTAAATAACATGCATGCAAGGTATGTGTGAAAGAGTGATTTGGTAATAAATCTGCTTGGGACAGCAGCAGTAACGTGACTTTGGAAAATCACCATAAATTGTGGGAGAAGAATTAGAAGCTGAATAAATTATGTAATTAAAGCTTATTGAGTCTAGTTTCTAATGAAATAAAGAAGAACATATTTTGAATTCTGTACAATGAGAAATTTGATTCGTAATGAAGAGTGGTCAGATTAGTCAAACAGTGAAACATGGGAAACTTTGAGAAATATCTGGTATTGATTGGATAAACCAAAAATTTTGAAAATTTTATGGATAGAATATATATGAGTCTATTTTCAAGGAAAATTAACGGAACTTGATTTGGAGTTTCGTAGCTCCAGTTATAAATAATTTAGTGACTGTTTCTCAGGAAGACAGTTTGCAGTGAAATTATGATTATGTGGTAAACATTGACAAAAATTTGTTAATGAGTTGCTTATTATTTTCTTATAAGCTTACTATGATCTGTAGGTGTGGTTGGCCGAATATTGTAAGGGGTTAATACGTAGTTCGTATTTGAATAGTTAGATTAACGTGTTAGTAATCCAATTGTAGGCGTTCGTGTGGGATCTCAATCAAGATATCGTCGCAAACAGTGTGTAACTAACACCCTCTTTCTTAGTCTAGATCGGCAAAAGCCGAAATGCCGAAAACCGGTATTTTGTAGATTTACGAGTGCGCGAATGCTCGTGAGGTAAATCGATTAATGTTTTTGGTAAGCTGCAATGTTTGGATTGCAAAGTGCATGATTTCTGTGCCCTCGATATTTTTGGGTTAATGGGCCAAAATTGGAATGATGGGCCAAAGGGCCCAATTCGGTAAGAACCCTCGGTACGTGATTCTGTAGTACGTGAAAGGTAGGAATATACATGAAAAACCCTAAAATAGATAAATTACTGAAATACCTTTAAAAGTGGAAAATTTACAGTTTTACCCTAGGAAATAAATTACCAAATACCCTAGGTTAAATTGACCTAAATGCATGTTTGATTGTTGTTATTTACGCATGCCATGTTGTTATTATCGATGCATGGGATGGGATATTGACGAGGAAGTCTTGAAAGTGGCTTGTCCACGATCTTGGAGGCTTTGCCTCAATTTATTTGATAATCGAGCGAGCAAAGGCCGCAATTGTGGAGTGTTAAATGGGTGGGTTGAGCTATTCCTACATGGAGTGTATGGCTGGTACGGGTGGAGTGTAGTGGTTGGTGGGTTGAGTAGTCTCCCAAATGGGCTTGCATATGTTTACTGATGTTGCATGTATTTTGAAATGGGCATATGGGCCATCATTGTTATCTCAATAAGGGCTAAGGCCCAGTTTATTGTAATCTGAAAAGGGCTCGCCCAAGACCATCATATTACTGAATGGGCTTAGGCCCAATAGGCTTGAGTTGACTTGGGCTTTGAAAGGGTTTTCCTTACACTTTGAGTTTCCCCAAACTCACCCTTTTATTTTCATCCACGCAGAAATCCCCAACCATAGTGGGCTTGGGTCGTGAGGGAATTCGGAGTGGCCACCCATTCGAAAGTTTGATTTTCTTCGGTGAACTGGACATCCTTTTATTTACGTTTGAAGTTTTGGGTTTTTAAATGTAATAAGGCCGTTTAATTATTTTTGATGGTTTTAATATGTATTACTAAGATAGGTAATACTTATTTTAACTGTTGAAATTGGATAGCTTTAGGGCGCGTTTTCAAAAATAACAGTTGATTTCAAAATAACACGACGACAAGCAAAGCTTCCGCAATGAAAGTATTTTCCAAAATTAATCACTTTTCCTAAAAATGACTTAATCAAATCGGTTTCCTAGAAATATCCATGACGTTAAGGTGTGGCAATGGCGATATGCATGTCTAGGATTGGATCCGAAGGGAACTTGGTACTTAAGCAGTCCGATGGAATCACCACCTCTTTTCCAGTTTCCTACCTGGTGCACAGCTTCCATTCACTTTAACCCTTAATGAATTAATCTTTTGAACATCAAGTGTGATTTTCTGGACTTAGAATGGAAAATTTTTTTAACGTTTTTGATGTGGATCAATAACATAAAATGTTTTGAATGCTTCGATGTGGCATGTCAGATTCGGTCATAACTTCTGGGCCGGGTTTGGGGTGCTACATTTAGTGGTATCAGAGCCTAGATTGCAACAACTCGGCTGTGGAATGGGTTTACAAAAACAAAGATTTTTGAAAGCGAAAATTTTATAAAGAATGCGAAAAACTTGATTTTCAAAATTTAGATCTTTAGAAGGTGGCATTCAAATCTCCTACCAAGTCCGTAAGTATTCGAATTTTTCTGAATATTTTCCTGAATTATCTGTCTGTACTAAAATCCTGCTAGGATACTCTAGATAGGATGATACTGAAACCATAGGAAAATCTGATAAGAGACTGAAACTGTAGCTAGACTTCGATTCTGTGAAAACAAACTCTGAACTACTGTCTGATTCATAAAACATCTGTAATAAACACTAGAATATTAATTGATGCATAAAAATTCGCAATCAAGATAATACGATATGAGTACAAGAGCTACTCGTGGAAGAGGCCGTGGACGTAGCCGAGGAAGGGCTTGAGCGGTATCTTCGTCTTCGGGACATTTGCCGGCGGTAGATGCACCGGTACCACCGGCAATAGAGGTAGAGTCTCATGACCGCAGTGCCGAGGATGATGCCCTGTCACAGGCAATGCTTCGTGTTCGGAAAAGGTTGCGAGCAAGTTCGGCAACGAAATTGAGGATCTATTTCGAATGACTTGGGACTAACGAACAGAGATCTTTAAGGCGTGTCTCGTATAGCCCGAATGTGGCGGAATATTGGTTGGAGGCCACAGAACGGATTATGGACGACTTGGACTGCTCCGAGGAGATTGTGAGTGGGGTATCTGTACTAAGTCCTTGGGTCACTTTCGGTTAGGGTAGACAAACGTATAGGGATGTACCCTTAGAAACTCAAGGTAGGATTTTCCCTAGAGATCTGATAGAGTTACCGTTCAGAGAGTTTGATCTCATTTTAGGAATGGACTGGCTTGTTAAACATAAAGCGACTCTGGATTGTGCTGCTAAATGAATGGTGTTAAGGACCACAAAGGATGAGGAGGTTATGGTGATAGGTGAGCGAAGGGATTATTTGTCCAATGTGGTGTCGGCATTAAGAGCCGAAAAGTGGATTCGGAAAGGTTGGGAGGTCTATTTGGCATTTGTAAGTCAGTCGGAAGAGGAGGGACTGACAATGGATAAGGTTAGGACCGTAAAGGAATTCTAAGATGTTTTTTCGGAAGAACTTCCAGGATTGCCTCCGAACCGAGAAGTGGAGTTTGGAATCGACTTATTGCCTAGAACGGCACCAGTGTCTATCGTACCGTATAGGATGGCACCGAAGGAGTTAGTGGAGTTAAAGGCTCAAATTCAAGAGTTGTTGGATAGGGACTTTATTAGGCCAAGCATGTCTCCATGGGGAGCACCAGTGCTATTCGTGAAAAAGAAGGATGGTACGATGCGGATGAGCATTGATTATCGCCAGTTGAACAAACTGACGATTAAGAATAAGTATCCACTACCAAGGATTGACGATCTATTCGACCAACTTAAAGGAGCTTCTGTATTTTCCAAGATCGACCTTCGATCCGGATATCATCGATTAAGGGTCAAGGAGGCGATATCCAAAAGACGACATTCGTGACTCGGTATGGTCATTACGAAGTTTCGGTTATGCCATTTGGACTAACGAACGCTCTGCGGTGTTTATGGATCGATGAATCGTGTGTTCCAACCATTTTTGGATCAGTTCGTAGTCGTCTTTATTGACGATATCTGGTATATTCTAAAACTGAAGCGAAACATGATGAGCATCTCCGTATAGTCTTTGTAAGTATTAAGGAGAAGGAACTCTTTGCGAAATTCAGCAAGTGTGAATTTTGGTTGAGGAGGTAACCTTCTTAGGACATGTGGTCTCTGCTAAGGGGATTAAGGTGGACCCTCGGAAAATTGAAGCGATTTTGGAATGGAAGCCACCTAGGTCAGTGTCGAAAATACGGAGTTTCCTAGGACTGGCAGGATACTACAGAAGGTTTGTAGAAGGTTTTTCTGTGATGGCAGCACCTTTAACAAAACTCATAAGGAAAGGAGTACCATTTGTATGAACTAAGAAATAGTAAGAAGCTTTTGAGAAGTTGAAGAAAGTTCTAACTGAAGCACCTGTGTTAATTCAACCGGAGTCTGGGAAGGATTTTACTGTGTACAGTGAAGCATCACACGTGGGTTTAGGCTGCGTGTTAATGCAAGAGGGTAAGGTGGTTGCATATGCATCACGATAGCTTAAGCCTCATGAGGGAAACTATTTGACTCATGATTTAGAGTTGGCAGCAGTGATATTTGCACTTAAGATTTGGAGACATTACTTGTACGGAGAAAGGTGTATTATGTACACTGACCATAAGAGTCTTAAGTATTTGATTACTCAGAAGGAGCTGAACCTTAGGCAAAGGAGATGGATTGAGTTGCTTAAGGATTATGACTGTTCGATCGAGTATCACCCAAGCAAGGCTAATGTGGTAGCCGATGCTCTAAGTCGTAGAGTCAGATTCGATCCGAGAGCAATGTTTGCTCGTCTGAGTCTGTATGATGATGGAAGCCTGTTGGCTGAGTTGCAAGTGAGGCCAACCTAGTTGGATCAGATTAAGGAAAAACAGTTGAAAGATGAGTCTTTGGGTCGCTCGTTTTCAACAAGTTAAGGAAGGGGAAACTTCTGAGTTTGGGAGCCAGAAGAGACGATGCAACAGCAATACCCTCATCTGTTTGGATTAGGTGAATTTCGAGGACGAAATTTCTTTAAGGAGGGTAGAGTTGTAATGCCCCAATTTTCGGGAATCCTGTGAATGTTGGCATAGGTTTAATTATGTTAGTAGGCCTCTAGAAAGCCCAAGCTTAAGATAGAACCCGGCAATTTTAGTTAATTTTTGTTCCATAAGCAAAATGGGGTGAAATTATGAAATAGGACCTATGTGAAAATGTTTGAAAATGCTATAGGCTAAATTGAAGTGGCCAAATAAATAGGAGTGCAAAATAGGAGGATTTGCATGACAAACCTCCCATTTTACATGAAGTGGCCAGCCATCATGTTGTTGTAGACAAAATGTACACTTGATATCCATAATTTATGGTACAAATTTGATACAAATTGATAATAGGTTAGGTAAATGTTTCATGATAATAGGTTAGGTAAATGTTCCATGATAATGGGTTAGGTAAATGTTTCATGATAATGGGTTAGGTAAATGTTTCATGATAAGAATTTCATGTCTTTTGTATTAAAGAATTAAATGGATGAAATATGAAGTTTTACTAAAAGAAAAAGGGATGAAAAGAACAAAGTTTTGTCCATCTTTGTTCATCATAGCTGAAAGTTAGAGAAGAGAAAGGAGAGGAGAAAGCTCTTGAGTATTCGGTCATTAGGAGGAGGAAAATTGAAGGTAAGTTCTTGGTACCTTGCTTCTATTTTGAGGTTCATGAGTTCTTCTTGATTCTACCTTAACTCTTGAAGTATATTTTGATTTTTAGTTGTGTTGTGAGAATTTAGTCATGAATTAAAATGAAGGAAATGGTTGTTGTTTCATGTTCTTTTGATGAAAAATGGAAGATAGGTGAAGTTGAGCCAAACAAATGAGCATGCATGTGCCTTAGATGCTAAAGGAAAAATCGGCTAACATGTTGTGCTTTAAAATGATGAAATGGAGATTATACTTAAGTAAAATCATAGATATGTGATGATTGATTGGTGATATACATGTTTAAATAACATGCATGCAAGGTATGTGTGAAAGAGTGATTTGGTAATAAATCTGCTTGGGACAGCAGCAGTAACGTGACTTTGGAAAATCACCATAAATTGTGGGAGAAGAATTAGAAGCTGAATAAATTATGTAATTAAAGCTTATTGAGTCTAGTTTCTAATGAAATAAAGAAGAACATATTTTGAATTCTGTACAATGAGAAATTTGATTCGTAATGAAGAGTGGTCAGATTAGTCAAACAGTGAAACATGGGAAACTTTGAGAAATATCTGGTATTGATTGGATAAACCAAAAATTTTGAAAATTTTATGGATAGAATATATATGAGTCTATTTTCAAGGAAAATTAACGGAACTTGATTTGGAGTTTCGTAGCTCCAGTTATAAATAATTTAGTGACTGTTTCTCAGGAAGACAGTTTGCAGTGAAATTATGATTATGTGGTAAACATTGACAAAATTTGTTAATGAGTTGCTTATTATTTTCTTATAAGCTTACTATGATCTGTAGGTGTGGTTGGCAATATTGTAAGGGGTTAATACGTAGTTCGTATTTGAATAGTTAGATTAACGTGTTAGTAATCCAATTGTAGGCGTTCGTGTGTGGATCTCGTCAAGATATCGTCGCAAATGCAGTGTGTAACTAACACCCTCTTTCTTAGTCTAGATCGGCAAAAGCGAAATGCCAAAACCGGTATTTTGTAGATTTACGTCTGTGAATGCTCGTGAGGTAAATCGATTAATGTTTTTGGTAAGCTGCAATGTTTGGATTGCAAAGTGCATGATTTCGTGCCTCGATATTTTTGGGTTAATGGGCCAAAATTGGAATGATGGGCCAAAGGGCCCAATTCGGTAAGAACCCTCGATGACGTGATTCGTAGTACGTGAAAGGTAGGAATATACATGAAAAACCCTAAAATAGATAAATTACTGAAATACCTTTAAAAGTGGAAAATTTACGCTTTTACCCCTAGGAAATAAATTACCAAATACCCCTAGGTTAAATTGACCTAAATGCATGTTTGATTTTGTTATTTATCGCATGCCATGTTGTTATTATCGATGCATGGGACTGGGATATTGACGGAGGAAGCACCGAAAGTGGCTTGTCCACGCATCTTGGAGGCTTTGCCTCAATTTATCGATAATCGAGCAGACAAGGCCGCAATTGTGGAGTGTTGGGTTGGGTGGGTTGAGCTATTCCTACATGGAGTGTATGGCTGGTACGGTGGAGTGTAGTGGTTGGTGGGTTGAGTAGTCTCCCAAATGGGCTTGCATATGTTTACTTGATGTTGCATGTATTTTGAAATGGGCATATGGGCCATACTTGTTATCTGAATAAGGGCTAAGGCCCGTTTATTGTAATCTGAAAAGGGCTCGCCCAAGACCATCATTACTGAATGGGCTTAGGCCCAATAGGCTTGAGTTGACTTGGGCTTTGAAAGGGTTTTCCTTACACACTGAGTTTCCCCAAACTCACCCCTTTTATTTTCATCCACGCAGGAAATCCCCAACCATAGTGGGCTTGGAGCTGTGAGGGAATTCGGAGTGGCCACCCATTCTGAAAGTTTGATTTTCTTCTGGTGAACTGGACATCCTTTTATTTACGTTTAAAGTTTTGGGTTTTTAAATGTAATAAGGCCGTTTAATTATTTTTGATGGTTTTAATATGTATTACTAAGATAGGTAATACTTATTTTAACTGTTGAAATTGGATAGCTTTAGGGCGCGTTTTCAAAAACAACAGTTGATTTCAAAATAACACGACAACAAGCAAAGCTTCCGCAATGAAAGTATTTTCCAAAATTAATCACTTTTCCTAAAAATGACTTAATCAAATCGGTTTCCTAGAAATATCCATGACGTTAAGGTGTGGCAATGGCGATATGCATGTCTAGGATTGGATCCGAAGGGAGCTTGGTACTTAAGCAGTCCGATGGACTTACCACCTCTTTTCCGGTTTCCTACCTGGTGCACAGCTTCCATTCACTTTAACCCTTAATGAATTAATCTTTTGAACATCAAGTGTGATTTTCTGGACTTAGAATGGAAAATTTTTTTAATGTTTTTGATGTGGATCAACAATATAAAATGTTTTGAATGCTTCGATGTGGCATGTCGGATTCGGTCATAACTTCTGGGCCGGGTTTGGGGTGCTACACTAACACTTTAAAACAGTAGCAAACCCCAAACAACAAACTAATTTAAAATACCACACCCCAAACCCAAGATAACAAACCCAGCCCATACCATAAACTTAACATACTATACCATTGAACCCTAAACCACAAACTTAAAATATATTCTACCATTGAACCCTAAACCATAGGCCTTAAACCTTAAATATTAAACCCTAAACCCAAAAATAAATTTAATCAATATTAAGTACTGCTTCCACAATTTATTCACTACACCAAAACAGGTTTTTAGCGGCGTTTGAATGAAAAACGCTGTTAAAGAATGAACATTAGCTGCGCTTTACAAAAAACGCCACAAAAAATTTAACACAACCGTTGAGCCTTTAGTGGCTTTAGCGATGCTTTTTAAAAACGCCGCTAAAGATCGAGTACTAGCGGCATTTTTTTTAAAAACAATGCTATATGTACACATTTAGCGGCGCTTTTTAGAAAACGCCGCTAATGCTTGATATTTAGCAGCATTTTTTGAAAAAAGCCGCAAAAGAATTTTGCAAAATGCCATCGTCAGCTTTTAGTGGCTTTAGCGGTGCTTTTTAAAAATGCCGCTAAAGATCGAGTATTAGCGACGGTTTTTTATGAAACGCCGCTATAGGTACACCTTTAGCGGCGCTTTTTAGAAAACGTCGCTAATGCTCGATCTTTAGTGGCATT